>NC_090939.1:160158389-160811139 GCF_040938575.1 Ambystoma mexicanum
GCAGATTTGTGTATGGGGTTCTGGTTGGTCTAGAGGATGATGATCTGTTTATTCTTTGTGTTCGGTATTGAGGGGCTGTGTAGTTAATGTGTAAGAAGATTCAATTCAACACTACAGCTAAGTCCATGCCTAGTCTGGGATACTGAATGGAAACCCTTATTGATATATCTTTATGTCCAGTTCATGAGTTCTGGTTGACTACCCCTATATAACACCCCTCTCTTAGAATCCCCCTGACCCCATGGAGCCAAGAAGTAGTTCTGTTGTTTATTTGAGAAAAATTAAACAAAATATATATATATATATCACTTTTATAATGAATTAATAATTGAATATCACACTTAATCTGAGCAGTAATCAATAATGGATAGTCTGGCACTACCAAACTTCTTTATAATCAATGATGAGTGGGTATAGGATGGATAAGATAGCAACAATACTTTTATGGTTTCAAATAGATGCAATGTGGAATGAAAATGCAGTACAGAAAATAACTTGATAGGATTTCAGCAAAAGACAATGTAATCACTTTCTTGGACAATTCACACCCCCTTTTATGCAATGCAAGGAGATGAAGATGAGAGCACACAGTTCTTAGGAATGCAATCAAATAGAATTCAGTTCAATTCCCCCCCAGCAGCTTATACAACAGATAGGAGTTTTGAAACACAGGCAAAATGCTTTGAATATGGTGACAATGCAGTGAGAAATATGCTAAAAATGCTTTTAATTCCCTTCAGGAGGTTCAGGGTGAGTGGTATCTAGTTAATATTAGTTCAGGCTCACTCTAGAAATGATTCAGGGATGGTTCTTAAGAGGCAAACGAAATTTAGCAGTTCAGGCAAAAGCAGCTATCTTTTTACAAGTAAAGAAATCGGGCCAAATCGCAAATCGCGGCAAAATTCGCGAATGCGTGAATCGTGATTGCGGAGTAAGTATAAGGAGTAGGAAGTTGGTTCTAGGCTTGTTGGAGAGCTTAGATTCTAAGTTCAAGTTCAAGTTCGTAGCCCAAACGGTTCCAGAGATACGGACAATTAAATAAAGGTATTTCGGATTTTAAGTAAACTCAAAATGACAGGTGACAGCTTGCAGCTTCAGAATTGACAAGTGACAGTGGTGCAGCTTTACAAAATAACAAGTGACAACTTCTAGGAGGCAGTTCTGGTTAGATTAAAATAGTTTGGATTAGATTATTTTAACTAAGAGATTGGTTCTGCTAGGTACTCACAATATATTTTTGAAATAGGCCTCGCCACGTATCTGGTCAGGTTTTGGACTGGACTCCGGTTCTGGTCTCGGCACTTCACAGTGATCTGGGTCAGCTCTCTGATTCTGCTAACAGCGGTCTGGGTCACTCTGGATCTCTAGCCTCTGGTTCTGGATACTGCTCTGCCTTCTCTGGGTACAGCACTGCTTCTGGATCTTTCTGCACAGCTTTCTCTGGACACAGCGCTGATCTGCACGGCTCCCGGATGCTGCTACCGCTGTTAGGTTTGCTGGATGCTGAGGCCTGCTGAGAAGAGTTCTCAGTTTGTGGGTTTAGGCCCTTGCTTTGAGTTCTGAATCAAGTTCTTTGGAGTTTTAAAGTGTTGGATCTGGTATCTTCTGGATGTTGTGTGGTCCGGCAGAGCGCGTTGCAGCAACTGGATTTGAATCTCCTCTATAGCGTCCAGTGGCTCTTTTTATGTCTTTTGAAAGTGGGTGTGTGTGCAGCATCACTAGCCAGCCCCTCTCTCAACTGCCCATTGCTCAAGCTTTCCGCACTGCTTTGATTGGGGGAAGGAAATGTGTGTCATGGTGATGCTGTTTTATGGTCTGCAGAAAGGATACTCCCCTGTCAAATTGCACACAAATCTATATTTGACCCAAATACATATTTGCACAGGTACACATTTGTTTAAAATTACATGCACCCATCACATATCACATGACGTATACTCTGATCAAACTCTGCTCTTCCTGGAGGCTTGCATTGAAAAATGGCAACATATTTTCGATTTTAGTGGGCTATGCAACATTGGTTTGTCATTAAAATGTATACAAATGTGCGCAAGGCATGTATGCATTTATATATTAGGAAGTGTCAGATTTTTAACATGCATACATTTGGAGTGAAACCCTATTTTCCGCTAGCAACCCCCCAGATCATACCACCAGGTCCTAAAACCTCTTAAAATGTGGGCAGAAAAATCACAAGAATTATGGTATCATTTAGATAATTTTGACAAGTCCGCACCATGAGTTATACATCTTTCTTAAAATCATATTCTGGCCAACAGGGGTGTGTCTTCCCAGGTCACATGGTGTAGAAACCAGTTTATCCAGTTTCTGCCAAGCTCAGAGACCCTGCCCCTCCCAGCTTCTGCCAAGAGGAAGCTATTTTACGGCCCCCCCAATAAACCATCTGCCTGGGTCCTTTGTTTAGTCTCTAGCAGTCCCTTGGTAATTCAATCAGAGAGGGGTAACCTCCCCTCAGAATGCAGCCAGGCCTGAGAACTGCTGTGGATCCAGTTTCACTCCAATTGGGGGGAAGTTGTCAGGCAGAATCCAGTTCCTTAAGCCAGGCCCCAGCTAATGTCACTTTTAGTTACCTAGTTTTCTGCATTCAAATAAAACTAACAATTTTTACACATGCAGCTCGAAGGCTGATTCTAAGTTCAAAACTATGACATTTTAACAGTGACAAACTATGTGGCAGCCACAAGTCTGTCTCTCAGTTTATTTACACATTTCGATTTTTGGTAATTTTAAATCCAGTTTCAGTTTAAGCCGCTGCAGACCTGCAGAGCTCAGCCAGTCTTGTTATAAACCTTCAAGTCACTTCAGAATATAACTTTACATTGCATCCACATCTCAGTAAGTCTTTCTTTGGCCTGCTTTGGGTTCATTTATTCAGTTTTACACAAATGTCTGGTGTTGTTTTAAAACGCCGGCTTTCTGATAGTGGTGAGCACCAGTATTGCAGCCATTTTTGGGATCTGCCTTGGATTCAAGCATTTCAAACAAGAGATATTACATGGAAGTATATTCTCCAGGTTCAACACATGGCACTGGTGTTTTTCCTTTGGCACCCATTCCACTCATGCTCGCACTGGTGGGTGGCAGGTTAGGCAACCATTTTGGTGTGCCCAAACTGCATGGTTCTCCTGGATTCGGGCGCACATGTGGGCTTTTTGGCCATCTTGGATTTTCTAAGCCCACAGCACCAAATGTTGCAGCATGATGGCTCAAACGTGGGTCAGGACACCGAACAAATGCATTTGTGGGTTATGGCAAGTGTTTTGAAGAGGACACGTTCTTTGATGGGTAGCCAGTGGGCCTGTTTCCTGGCAGCTGAGATGTGAATGCCAACGGCAGGATGGAGCGCATTGTTTTGGATGAATTGGAGTTTCCCCAAGTTTTTTACTGACGTGCGAGCAAAGAGCACGTTGCAGTAGTTAAGTTGGGATCCAATTATGGCTTGAGCTATGGTGAGGCAGTTTCCCGTAGTCAGGAAGGGTCTGGTTGCATTTAGAAGCTTGGAGTGATAGGCTGCGGAGGACGCGATGGCGTTGACTTGCCTCGACATGGAGAGGTTGGAGTCTAGGTAGACACTGAGGGTTTTTACAGCATGAGATACTGTGATTTGAATGTCATCAATAGTGAAGTCCAGGTATTGGCTGTCAATTATTTTAGCATTTCAGTGGATCCAATCGGGAGTAGTTCTGTCTTGTCTCCGTTCAGGCACAACCAATTATCTGCCATCCAGGCTTGGTGGAGTAGGCAGCGTTGAGGGTCTTGTCGTCGGACTCAGTCACCATATAAGGGGAGGAGGACTTGTTTGTCGTCAGCGTAGTTAGTGTATGTGATCCCTAGTGAATCTAGAATGTTGAAGAGTGGTCTGGTGAAGATGTTATATAATGTAGGAGATATGCATGAACCCTGTGGCACTTCACATTGGATGATGTCGGGTTTAGCACATGCTTGGTCTGAGAAGACTCTCATGGCTCTGCCTTGCAGGGATGATGTGATCCATGCTGTGGCATTGGGTGAGAAATGTGCTGAGGATGAGAGCTGTTGACAGAGGATTTTGTGGTCTACAAGGTCAAAAGCCGCTGACGTTGTCCATTTGGTTTTTTAAGTCGAATAAGGCTGTTTTGGTTCTGTGGCCTGGGCGAAAGGCAGACTGACGGAGGCTGAGGTGGCTATTGGCTTCGAGGAACTGTAGGACATGTACGTAAGCTGCTTTTTCCAAGATTTCAAGCAGGAATGGCACAGTGGTTATGAGCCTGTAGTTGCCGGGAGCTGTAGGGTCAAACGAGGGTTTCTTTAGGAGCGGGCGTACCATTGCTTCTTTGAGGCAGCCTGGGACAGACCTGGCTGAGAAGGAAGCGTTTAGGAAGGGTGTAAGGAAGGGTGTGAGTGTGCCAGCGCATTCTTTGATGAGAGGGGCCAGGCAAATGTCCCCTTTACAGTTGGAGGGTTCGATAGAATTCATGAGGGCGATGACATCCAGTTCATTGACATCCTTGACGGAGAAGAGAGGTGTCGCTGGTTTTATGAGGTGGGTGGAGTGGCGTGAGTTGGACCAATGACTGTTGGTTGACTTTGATTTTGCTGTGCAGGGTGTCTAGTATGCTCAGCATGGCTGATTGTATACCGTTGCACCAAGGTACATCTTTGGTATTAGTCTGAGGGTCGAGGGGGAGTAGGTGTTTCTAATTCCCTGAAAATGGAAAAGATCTCTTTGGTATCTGATTTGGCGTTGTCAGTCCTTGTGTTGAAAGAGGTGGCTTTCGCTTGGACGATTGCTCTTTTGTATTTCCTGCAAAGTTTACAAAACTCTAGCTTGGCTGATTCGAGGTGATTTGCTTGCCAGATGGATAGTGCTGTCTGTTTTCTGGAGCAGAGTTCTTGTAGGTCAGGGGAGAACCAGACATTGGTGTGTTTTGTAGGTTTGGCTTTCCGAGACGTCAGAGGGGCAACTGCTTCCACTGCTAGTTTCATAGTGGTGTTGTATGTTTGTGCCAATATATCGGGGTCGTTGGAGAAGCGGTGGCCTGAGGGCCGGCACTAGTAGGTGGGGTAGGAGCCTATCTTTGCTGAGTCGGCGAGAGCTCCTGGTGAGGGCGGGTGGGAGGGGTATAGCGGGCTGGTGCACTTTCCTGGGGGTGGCAATGTCGAATAGGATGACTCAGTGGTCTGTCCATGGGGAGGGGGAATGAGCCTTGATATTAAGTTGGCAGTTGTGGTGAGCTAGTCAATCTAGGGTGCGGCCCTTGATATGGGTGGGGCCTGTGGTGGCGTGTTGGAAGCCAAGGGTTTCAAGTGCATTGTCAAGTGATTTGGCAGCTGAGTCTTTGGTGTCTTTGAGGCCAAGGTTGAGGTCCCCTAGGAGGTTGGCCTTCGTTGATTTCTTTTTAGGTTGTCTGACAGGAGGTGCATCAAGGCTGCTTGGAAGTCCACTATGGGTCCGGGGGGGCCGATAGACAATATGTAAGGAGATTGTACATTTCGGAGAGGAGTTAAGTTTGAGGAGTAGGTAGTCTCTATTGCTCTCCACTGTCCTTTCAACCTTTCTGATGGAGATGGACTCTTTTGCTATCAGGGCAAGACCCCCTCCTTTCGGGTGCGGGCGGTCCTGTCTGAATATAGTGTAGCGGGAGGGAAGTGCTAGGGTAAGGGCCGGGGCAGCGGCTTCATGGAGCCAGGTTTCGGTGATCATGAGGAGATCAAGGTTGTGCGTGGAGATAAGGTGGTGTATATCAAGAGCATGCGTGGATAGGGAACGTTTTTGAGGGCGCAACTGAATGTTGTGCTGAGCCAAGCTGGTGCAGGCAGCATGGGGCCCTTTGTCGTCTTGGGGCAAGGCAGTGCTAGCTTCTGTAGGTTCCAGTGGGGTGCTTGCAACAGTGGGTGTCATAATCGTGCCAGCATTTACAGGTGGCATCCTAGGGGTGCTCATTGTATTATTCATCAACTGGGAACAAGCGTCATTAGGCATGTTCACATCACTGGGCATCATGGGAAGGCTAGCAACATTGAGCGTGTTAACAACATTAGGCAGCATAGGGGGCTAACAGTATTTGACACGTTCACATCATTAAGCATCAATTGAGGGCTAGCGGCAGTGGGGGGTGGGCAGGATGCCGGCATTATCATGTATCATAGAGGTGCTCATGGCAATGGGCCTCAACATTGTACTAGTGTCATTAGGCATAGGCAAGGTATCAACATCAGCATGCAGTGACCTAGTGGTGATTATAGCATTAGGCAGCGACTGGGTACTAGAGACATTGGGTAAGTGCAGGGTGCTGGCAACATCTAGCCTAAAAGGGGAGCTCACAATTTCAGGAGATGGAGTGCTCACCAATTCCGGCCTCAGGATTGAGTCGGCAACTGGAGTCATTAGGGTGACTGTGGGGCTGCAGGCATGTTTAGCGTAGAACGCTGTAGCAGAGCTATTGGTCGCAGGAGCACTGTGGTGGTCAGGCTGTGGATCTCACCATTTGCTGCCAAGTTCAGAGAGGCTGGTGCACCCATGCGGGTGGAACAATGCTTACAGTGTAAGGTTGAACATTTTGACAGTGATGCCAGCGTTATGTTACTGTGAGGGGCAGTGTGGATGATCTACAACTTTCCTGCTGAGTGGATAGTGGTGGCAACAGCGTTACAAAGAGAGTAGGCCTTGTGGCATGCTAGTGGTGGCATGGAGCGCACAGCAGAGGTCAGAGTGGGACCAAGGGTGGGGGCTATGGTTCTCCAGCCTAGCCGGTTGCTTAAGATGCTGGTGGCTAAAGGTGTTGATTCGACAGACTTCGGGCATGTGCGTGTACGTAGGTGGGAGGGTCTGGTGGCTGGTGTGGGATAGTTTATGGCTTGATCTCTGCGAGGCAGGTGGTGCGCATATGTGGCCACAGCGGAGGGAAGAGTCATGGGAGGTGACGAGGCCTTGTGGGGCGGCAAGTGGCTTTCCTGTGGTTTGTGCACGTTGGCGGCTGTAGGAGATGGGGGGCGGGGTGGATTGGGTGCAGCGGCGAGCTGCAGAGAGCCTTGTAGGCCATTCCATAAGGCCTTCGCAGCACAGCTTCGGCAGATGTTTTTGACCTGAACTTCTGAAATGCCCTCTTTCAGAATTCGTAGCATGCTATTAATATTCCCTTAGTTAAGGGCCGTCTTTCTCTGGTCTCTATTGGGTCATTTTCTTGCTCGGGTGTTTCCGTTTTTATATTCTCCTCTTCTTCACTAATGTTTGTGATGTTACTTTGCAGAAAAACTTTAAGTGAGAGGGTCTTCATTCGTCTGTTCGTTGTTGCCTTTTTATTATGGTGCTAGCTGCCTGACTGTTAAGGGGGTGTTATTTCCAGTTTTTCTTAATGTAGTCAAGCAGTGGTGATTTTAAGATTTCTAAGCTCCGGTCCCCTCTTCTTTTATTTTTTTTTGTTTTTCTCTCGTCACAGCACCTCAGAGTTGTGTATTTTACTCCTTCTCTAACTCCTGCGCCCGCATCCCATCCCTCTCTTGGGGCATCCGCAGTGAGGCTTAGTCGTTATGTATGAGGGGGCAACTATCCCCTAACTTAAGTTATGCGGTGCCCAGCTGTCGTGTGAGAGCAGGGGTCGGGTGGTATGGACTGCCTCACTACTTTAATTTCACCCCTGCATCAGTCCCCTGACTTGTGTCCGTTTTCTGCGGGCTTTCAGTCCTGGTCTATTCCCACCGGTTGCCATCTTGGAGTGCGGCTTAACTGCATTGGTTTTCTTGCTCTTCTTTCATGGTGGTCATTGCTGCTGACTCTAGCCCTCCCGCTGTTGCTCCCAGGAAGCTCTCCATTATGAAAGTCCTATCTTCTCTGTGTTGTCTGCGTCCAGTTCATAAAGATCGCAGTGGAGAGTTGAGTCCTGGAGCTCTTAATGCTTGGCCATGCCTGGAACATTTATTTTAATTATTTTGTTACAATTTTCTGTGAACTTGTAGTAGTGTGTGTACTTGTCGAAATGCGCGCTTGTACATTAATCAGTGATGAAGGTGGTGAGTACAAGGATGAGTAGAGGCTAAAGCGCACAATCAGCTCTCATACTTCTACAAACCAAGAGCCAACACAATACTAAAGGTAAAATGGGAACAGTTTAAAGATATACATTGTTTGCCTTTTGTGATAATGTGGGTAGAGGGAAGGCTGTACTCCCGAGGGGTGTGAATGTGAAACCGTAGCAAACCAGTGATGTGTAACAGTCCGTAATAAAGGAATGTCCAATCCAGGTTCTATTCACTATAAATACTTTAAACACATTGTGTACAGTAATAACTAATAAACACTACAGCTACCATCCCCCTGTAGAAAGAACAAGAATCTGAAAGATGTAGCACTCTGGGTAATGAGATGGGCTTTGGGGAGACAATAAAAACCACAATGTTCAAAAAGGATATGTTCATGAGCTGCGAAAAGGGATTCATGTGACCTAACCATTCTCCAAGGCCTAAAATGGACAAGCTGGGCAGCCATCTGGCAAGAATACCTCTTGCAGTGTCTTGGTGGTTTGGCAACGGTCAACCAGGCTTCTTCTTGTTCAGCAGTGCGAAAGGTGTCAGTTGCAGTGTTCCAACATTAAGCAGATGTTGAAGCTGGGTCGAACTGAAGAAGGCAGTGTTTCTAAATGATACTCAATCATTGTGGATTGTGGTATTTTGTGAAGTACACCAGGGTTGATTCGGTTTGTGATGACGCTGGAGGTCTGAACATCGGTTTGAGCAGCCCAGATGCAGTGGTACTTTGCTTGAGGCAACCATGTGCTGCATAGCACAGTGGGAAGGTGAACTTGTTCGAAATGCAGGACGGCGGTTCGAAGATCAAGTGCCAAAGGTAGCTCCCTGAGCGTCCTGGTGGTTTGCTGTGTTGAACGTGCGCAAATCATGACTTGCAGTGGTACTACTGGTAAATTGCAGGAATCCTGACTGTCTTTGCTTTCAGAAACTATGAGTACCACTCAAGGATATCCGGGACAAGAGGAGTCCTCTTCACAGGCTCTCAAACACCGGGGAGGCTGGCACACACCTTCAGGGATCGTGTAGCACATTGAGGTCCTGGGCAGCAGTGTGGCTAGCAGAGATGCAGGTCACCCCCAATAGCTTTGGGGACGGTTGGTGGGGGGGGGGGTTGAGCTTACCACTGGCTTGGAACACCTGCCTTCACCGCACAATGGGAGGATTTAGGAAAGGACTGCCCTCCCAACAGTTTCAAATAAAATATTCTTGAAAGTTTTGAATTCCAGAGATATTCCAAGGACTGGGATACACCTTCTTTTTAAATGCTGAATTCTACAGGGGATTGGTCAAAAGCAAAACTGCTTTAAGGGAAAATCCTGTTCCTCGAACAAGTTGAATTTGCCTTCTGACCTCACTGAAAGTACCATGTGTTACACGAAGTGGAGGCGGATTAGTAGGAAAGATAGGCAGGGAAAAACCAGATAGTGGAACCTTCCATCTGTAAAGCGCTCCCTATGTCTACACCAACCCTTCCCTTCTCAATAAAATCTAAGGCTATTTGGAATGCAGCACCCTGGTGTGAGGTTACACCTTTAAATGAATAGGTGTGCCCTTCAATTACTTTTCTCAGGATAGCTTTCTGGAGTAGCTGTCTTTTTTGGGAGGATGTTAACTGCCTTCAGAGGCAACTTCCAAAGCTACAGTGTTGCTGGCAGCAGCAGGACTGCCTGTCTGGGGGAATACACATCCTTCCACAGATATGCTGGGCTAACGGGCCTTGCATCTGTGGTTCACATTTAATGTTACTGCAATAATTATGAGAAATACCCTGCCCCATACCCTAACTGATATGGTTTGTATGTAGAGTTTACTCTGCCACCACGTCAGACTCCTAATTATGGGGTTTTGCAACAGAGCTGCTGCAGCCCAAGTGATGGTGAGACCTATAGGAGTGGCAGGAGAGGTGGGTGAGTGGGGTGAAGTGTAGGTGGATGTTTGGTGTTCGTGGGAAAGTGTCGGTGAAGGTGGATGCGGGGAGTCTGGAATGGAGGAGGGGGGAGGAGGTGATGCTGAATCGGTTGAGGATAGGGCATGTGGGGCTGAATGACTGTCTGTTTCGAGTGGGGAAGCGTGAGTCGAGGGACTGTGCGGTGTATGGGGTGCCTGAGACTGTGGGACATTTTTTGCTTAGGTGTGAGAGACATGTTGAAGAGAGAATTTATGAGGGTTCGGTTGACTGCGCTGGGTGTGGCTGAGCTGAGTGGGAGGGCTTTGTTGGGAGGTGATGGGGTGAGAGGCAGGAGGAGGAGCAGTGTGATGTTGGATTTTGTGAGGCAGACGGGGCGGTGGGAGGAGTTGTGAGTTTATGTGTGCTAAGTATTGATTGGTGGGTCTGGTGCACATCATCCTTTAGGATGGGGAAGCGCCTGCGTGGGTCCGCCCACGCCTCCGATAATTGAGAAGAAGACCTAGGTGCCCATTTGACAGCTGCAGTGGCCGACGTGTCCTCTGCACCTGCTCTGTGCCACTAGTAGAGCAGGCACTGCAGATCAGGCTACTGATCGAGCAGGGCACAGGTGTACACTATGCTTTTGGCACTGAGTTTAGGAAGGGGGCAATCTGAATAGCAGATTACTTTTCTTGAGATGGAATTAAGTGTAATTTTATTTTAATAAAAATCAAAAGCCTGGGGTTCTACACCCATGCCAAATTGCAATCTGTCACAATGAAACACGAATGGAAATTCCAGCACAAATCGGTGGACAAAATGCAGGTCCCCTTTTAAATAAAGGAATGGTGACTCCCTCACTTTTTCACCATGTAAAGTTGGTGCACCTGCTCTGCTTCTCAAAGTGATGTATAAAGTGTGTGCTATCTAGAACATCACTCATATTTCGAAGCACTTGTCACTGCGACATACAAGTGTTCACCATGGCCGTATTATGGTAAAGGACAGCGGCACACAGGGGCATTTACGAAGACTGCCTTTGCGGCACACTAGAACAATGGCCCCAGCAAGTGACATCTGCGCCCCCGGTGAAGAACGCACCTGAAACGTATTTACACAATTGCCACGGCACACCACACATAAAAATACAGAAGACGCTCTGCTTAGTAAAGTAAATCAACATTCCTGTTATCTGTTCATCTTAAACTTTTTTTAATAATAGAACAGTCAACAAAGTAATGTCATTTTGGACTCAGCATCACATTTGGGAACTTGGCCCTTGACGTGATGGGGGTGTCTGTGACTGCAGGACTGCATCCCTCCCTTGATCAGCTGGCCCAGGACCATGAGTCAATACTGTGGAGCGTGACCCTGCAGCCGTAACGACCACAGATGGACGTGCCAACACTATCTGCACCTGTGAGGGATCTCCCTCCCCCCCACCTCCATCCCCCTTCAGATGTTTGGGATACAACAGCACCCACACTTGATGCACTCACCTGCGACAGCACAGAGAAATCCAATTCCGGGTCAACACCAGATCTATAGGTTTCATCAGAGGCAGACTCGTACTGAGTCGGGCCCGGGATGGATTGTAGCACCAGTGGTTCATCATGGGCTGCCACACCACATCCGCCACTGGTGCTAGGTTGCGGATCGCTATCCCGTTCCTCCTCCTCCTGCATCCAGTGCCTCATCACCTGCACAGGGACTGAAAAATACCTGAAGACCCTTGTAAATAGCATAGAGCACACACATAAGCATCACAATGCACATACGCAGTGTCAATGGAAGGGAAGGGTAGCATGAAAGCAGCCATGGGTGTGTGTGGAAGGGCTCAATAGAACATGTAGTGCATGGTGCATAACACCTGCTGCACACACAAGCACCTGACTGGCGTAGTTCAGTCACCAACATCACTGATGCAAATACACAGATTCCACGTAGCATAGCCATGCCTGAACTGTCAAACTGCATGAGATGGAACTCGATGACTAGTGTCCCAGAGCCATGTTCAATGGATGTCACATGACATGGAATTCACAAACTCAAAACACGCAAGTGTCACAAGGTGCAACAATGCAAGGGTGCTGGAATAGGGTGTGGAAGTGAAAGTGGGAGTGGCCAGGGCAGTACAAGGGAATGGCATCCAAATAAAATACAAATACACAATCAGCAATGGAAATGCAGCAGGCTTGTGGCAGTGGAAGTGTAAGTGCAGACATCAGGTGTCAATTGCTGGTAGTGGGTTGTAGGGATACAGGAAACAGCCACCGAGTGCAGAGGATGGCAGGGAGGCAGTGCATGTGTCCAACTGGTGGCTCAGAGGCCAGTGTCATAGATCAGAGTGTGGGCAGGTGACTAGTGCACTCTGTCATCCAGGACTCCAGCAGGAGAGCAGGCACAACACATTAGGAAGCATCAGAAGTGCCTCCAGACCCGGAGCAGGTTTACCTCCAGTTCCATTGAGGCAGGGAGGCTGTACCAGAGGGAAGCCCCAGCCGAAGATGGACATTAGCCACCAACTAATTGCTATGAGAAGCCACTGACCCTGAGGGAGTAGGAAATGGGATGATGCAAGAACATGAGAATGAAGCGAATTTGGAAGATGGAGTTGAACTAATTGTCGACAATGCACAGGTTTGGGAGTCAGTGCCATCATCACAGTCCTAGGGAGATGCAACACCTGGCCCCAAGACAAAAGGACAATTCCCAAAGTCCAGTTCTGGATGAGTTGTAAAGGGAAGAGAGTAGAAGCACAACAATCTTGGTAGAGGCCGTTGCAGTAGCCCATCACAAGAATGACCAGTCCCCTGGAGACAGTGAGCTGCTGGGGGAAGGAGAGGAAAGAAAGAATACCTTGGAGGAGGTGCAGCTGGCAGGGTGACCTCTCAGACGTCAGAGATGTGAGGAGAGAAGGCGAGTGTGGAGTGGAAGATTATCACAGGCTATCCACCATCACAGGTTGGAGCAGGAAGAGGGCCAATAGTGGCTGGACAGAGAGTGACATGGAAGGAGTGAGCAGCTGTGATGAGGATTGTCATGGTGTGCAGCACATCGTTCTATGCAGTCTGCAGGACAAGCATGTGTCAGTCCACCATGACATGCATCACCCATGGCAGTCATGTAAATGCAAGCAGAACTGCCAGACAATCATTACACTTCACCCAAGTAACATACACATGTCCAGGACGCACACGCATCACCACTCACCGGACATTCCATCATAAATTGCCAGGTCTCTCACACCTTGGATCTGCTCCACATCAATCATATCACTAACAATCTCTTCATGTGGAGTGAGTTCATCGTCCTCTTGTGGTGACCCACCTCCAGTCACCTGAGTAGAGGCGTAGGAAGCCCCCAGCTTCTCTTTGGCTCGGTGCCGGAGGTCATCCCAATGCTTCGGTGCCTTAGCAGCTGTGCGCCTCTCATTGCCCAAGGCGTTCATTCGATCTGTGACGCACTGCCAGTGGGCCATACCCTGGGCAGGCGTAAGTGTGCTCCCTGCCCGCACCAGCATGTCACGTTTGTGTACCTGCACATAGTTCATGAGGATCTGGAGTTCCTCATCACTGAAGCGCCTCTTCTCGACGTGTGGGTCTCCTGTGCCGTACCTTGAGTTACAGCCTGTTCCGCTACTGCACGCTTTGGCTTCTTGCAAGGTCGTGCAGACCCTGAGTGGCTGGGACAGCTTGGGCCAGTAGGGGCTGGAGCACTGGTGGACTGGGCTATGGTATCACCAACTGATTCTGGGACTGTAGGTTGCCTTGCAGGTATCCGTACCTGGGTGCTGGTGCAAGGACCTTTCACTGCACGTCTCTTGCCCTTAGAGACGAGGACATCTGGCCCTGCATCTCTCTGGCCCTGGGCCGGGACCACTACAGGCCTGGCTCGGGCACCCTGTGCCTGGGTGGTGGTTGCTGCAGCTGCCCCTGGCTGGTGTGTACTGCAGATGGCAATGCTTCTCCAGGACCCCAGGTGCTGGGGACGTCAGTATCAGCTGCATCTCCCTGACTGTTGGGTAGGGTGCATAGCTCTCCTTGCATGGCCTCAGACACCTCGACCACCCTTCCCACTTGTTGCCCTCCCACTCATGGCATTGATGGAATGGTGCAATGGGAGGCATAGCTATCAATTGTCCTTGGCAATTTCAGTGAGGGGGCAATGTACATGATGTCAAACATACCAGTGTGCTCCTGCAAGGCTCAGTGTAACCCCTGGGGAAAATAAACAGGCTGCGTAACGCACAGGCACCCCCAAAAAAGAAAAATACATGTATGCGACCCCTTGGTAGCCCACGTGAAAAGAACAAACCGTATGCAGTACGCTGTGGCACCCATCAACACAAAAAATGCGTACTCGAGTGACACGTAAGCTACTGTGTTAAGAAAGGGGGTACGCGACACACAGGGGCACCCACAGTATGAAGAATGCAGAAGCGACTCACCGTCAGCCTCATCAGTACACACGCTCTTGCGTGGAAATCCTCCACCAAAACAAGAAACTTGCACTGTTGCAGTCGAGAAGAGATTGCGTGGAAACAAAGTCCACACGTTTGTCCTCTGACTCGCGCAAGCGTGTGATGGTCTCCTACGCACTACTTTATCCTGACCACCACACCCAACATTGAGCGCGTGCCACGTAACTTACACGCTTAGGACCTTTCCTTGGATTTCACACTAACACGCTGTTTCCACACTTGCGGAGTCACTCTGTTTCCGGCTGCCCACGCGAGTAACATGGAAGACCCACACTCCTGCCTACCGGCCTATTCACCTGCCTCTAACTACCCTGAACTGCCTCCTATGAGGCATCTGCTGCTGCCTGTCTACTGTGTGTGCCTGTTGGCCACGTGCCCTGCAGTTTGGTCGCCTGCTATCCAGTCATTGCCAGTGCTCCTGTCATCGGACCTGTGACCACCTCTGCTGATCCAGAAGACTCCCGACGTGCCAGACCACTGCTCTGCAGCCGAGCCCCATGACCACCTTGCCCACCCACACCTGCCTCGAGGGTTGCCATGTCTGAACCAGCATAATCTGAGGCAAGTGGCAACACCCCGGCAGCGAGGCCGAGGGCTGTCGGCTTCACCGCAAGGGAAGTTGACATCCTGGTGGAGCAAGTCTTGGGGCATTATGATGCCCTCTTCCACAGACCAAAGCAAGTCGGCAAGGAAGGACGGAAGATGATCTGGGCTGACATTGTGGGTGCCATCAACACAAAGGGGGTGGCATCCTGGGACTTCCGCCATGTCCACAAGCGCTGGGAGGACTTCAAAGCCAGGACCCGCAACAAGGCCCCGGCGCTTCCGCCAAGCTGGTGTAAACCAAGGGGGGCACCGGGGCCATTTGAACACCGACAACATGTAGGTCCTGGAGAGGTTCTACCCAGCGCTGCATGTACAGGTCATGGATTTGCAGCTCCGTCTGGAGTCGACTGGTAAGTGTCCATGTGTTGTCCTCCACAGTGCATGTGCATGTTGATGTGTGGTTGGAGTGTGCACCTTGACCTTATGTCAGGTATGCCTCTTGTATGGATGTCTATGTGCATGTCCCATACAGTGCTGCATGTGTGACATAAACAGTGTTTCAGTTGCAATGTGTGATGCGCTGCAGCATGTAACGATGTGCATGTGGTTGCATACATGTCTGGACGTGGTCGTGTGAGAGGTAACACATGGGTGCTGTCAGCAACATCATGGACATGCATGGTGTACATGTGCCTGAGAAGTGAGTGTGTGACTGGCCAACACTCCTGGATGGATTTTACTGGAGCATTTTGCTGGCAAATTGAAATTGAGTGGACTCTTATGTGATGGCTCCATACCCTGCCTCAGGACTGTCAGTAGATGTGTGTGTGAACGACATGTGTATGTCCCATTATGCATGTGAGGTGCATGTACAATTTGTAGGTGCTGACAGTGCCTTGTCCAAGGATGTGATTGACTTTTGTGAAGGACAGCCATGTATGTGCGTTAATTGCACGAACCAGTGTTTTGTGAAGGGTGATGATGTTTATGGCCTTTGCCAGTGCAAATTATGTGCATATATTTTGTGCCATACACACAAATGTACAGTACCCTGATGATGTATTTTTTCTATGTCTCCCTATCCATAGCGACGTTGGAAGAAAAGGCTGGAGAAGGTGCTGTAGAGCAAGGCAGTGGGGATGCCTCCACCAGGCACAGATGCAAGGCCCAGTCGCAATCCCAGGTAATTTCATCTTCGGGGAGCGAAGAGAGTGGTGCTGTGTCAGACAACGGCCGCAGCTGCTGGGGGGAGGTCCAAGAGGGCGAAGGTGGTTGTGGACTCCTCGGCAGTGGGAGGGACAGGTGAGGTCGCACAGGGACAATCCAATGAGGAAGACAGTTGGGAGGCATCCAGGTTAATGGGGGAAGAGGAGGCCGCATCAGCTCAGTTCATGGGGCCCGGTGGGGTGATGCGGTGGATGTGACTGGTGCATTCCAGACTCTGGGGCAGGTGGCAGTGCAGGTTGCAGTGGAGGTGCCTGTGCCCAATCCTGTCCCTGGGACTGCGACTGCGCCAGTATGCACCTGCGGGTTGCCCAAGGCCGGACCCATCTGCAGGTGGCGGATGTTTCTACACAAACGGAAACACCAATACCTGCGGATGTCGATATTTGGAACAGGGTGGATCCGTTGCTAGCCGGTATCATGAGGCATACAGGCACCTCATGATGATGTGCAAGCTTCCAATCAGGGGCTTCCACATCATCACGATGAGGTCTTGCGTCTCTTGAATTGGCTAGCACATTTCCTGGTCTGGAATTAGGTGCGTGGGATGGCCACTTCTGCGAACCCCCCACCTCGTCTTCCTCCTCTGTGCCCCAGTTGTTCTCCCTGCCACTTTCCGGCCCAGATACCACCAGGGCCCCCTATGTACCTGTCCCAACCCCAGTGGCCTGTCTGGTGGAGGTCACATCCCTGCCAGAGTCTGGAGTCGAAGTTGGATTAGCCGAGGTGGTCACCACGCAGATCCAGCTGGCGACAGGAGCTGTGGCAATGCAGGAAGAGCAAGCCTCAAGGAGCGGGGCACGTGCAAGATGGCCCCAGGGGTTGTCATCCCGGACGCTGTCCTTAAGGAGCAGGCTACGGGCTATTTGGCCCCAGCAGGCTTGGTGTAGGAGGCTACATTACTTGGGGCATTCCACCTCGAGGAGGCAGGTATTGGCCATCAGGCAGGAGGGAAACGTGGACCTTACCCAAAGGATGTGTTCCGTGTTGGAGCATTTGGGCCAGCAGATCGGGGCAGAGCGGCAGCGGGCACGAGAGGCACGACTCACCATGGCCAGGGTGGAGAATTCACTGCATCGGCAGAGAGGCGGTCTGAGGTCCTCGAGGAGACTTGCAGGGAGTAAGAGAGGCGCATGTCAAAGTCCCTGCAAGCCCACGAGGTGAGGGCAGATGCCCGCCTAGGGGAAGTGGACGCAGTGTTCGATTATGCCCTGGCTGAGACAATGTGGGAGCATGGTGAGGAGAAGGACTAGCCCGCTGCTCATGTAAATAGTTCTTTAGTGACAAGTTTCCTTTAGTTTTTTTTATGATTTGGATTTTTTGGACTACACTCCACTGTTTTGTACATAGTTGAACGTTGCTCCATGTTTCTTTTGTTTTAAAATTGCAGGGATTTCTTATTTTTCAAAATTTCATTGTGGTTATTATCAGACTTTTATGGACATTATTTAACAGACTTTTGCTTTTTTTTTATTGTACATATTTTGAAGTTTAGTTTGGACATTTGAACATTTTCTTATTTTTCCAATGTACATATTTTGTGTTTTTTTTGTGTAGATTGTATGCCATTATTACAACTGGCTAATAGATTGATTTCATTACTTACACTAATGGCTTCTCTGATTTCATTTTTTTGCATATGTACTGATTTGTTTCTCTGTTTGGTGTCCCAGGTAAGGACCATTGTCGGTCATGTGTGTGCTTACTTGCATGCATGTGTCATGTTTGCTATCCATTTGCGTGTTGATGTTGCACATGTGCATGACCAGTGGATGTGTGTGAAGGTGGATTTTCCGTATGCTTATTGAAGTCTTGTTTGCTACCACATGTGCACCATCACTGTGTATTGGTCCTCACTGTGTTTGGGTGGGGTTGGAGGGGGAGACTCATTGGAGTGTGGACTCTTCACATTATGTTCCCAGGAATTGCTTGAAGCAGTGTAACACAAATGGCGTGCGTTCACTTTCACCTACAAGTGTTTGTGCTGTTTTCATTGTGTGTGCTGTTGTTGGCCATCTTGCACTGGCAGTCACTTGCCATTGCTATATTTTTGACATTTTTTCAATCTGATGCAGCAGTCTCGGTGGGTAGGGCCCTTTCTGATTGCCATGTCGACATTCAGAACTTGAGTCACTCCTCTTTGCTTGTTCTTTTGGTATGCCTCTGACCTGCTGAACTCCTGTCTGTATCTGCAATGTTCATGTGGCTGCCCTTGGAACTTGGCCAAAGGTCCCTTTGCACGCCACTTGCACACCCGCACTGCTTCCCTGCCACCCAGCACACTTGGACTGTTTTAATGTATGGCAACAGACACCTACCTGCACTTTACACCTGCTGTCTGCACTCCGACTTGGACTTGACACCAGCTGTGCACAGGTTCTTTTTTGTTCTACATTATTCTATTTGTTATAGTGTCCTTCACATGTACTGCACTGCCCCCTCGCCCAAAGCCCTTTTCTCCTCCCCCACTTCCTATACACTGGTGCCATCTCAATGTCATCTGACCTACCAAGCATGATGTCTCTGTCGTGACTGTGTTCCGCTTCCCCGGACTATTTGCGGCTTCTTACACTTGTGACTATGAGCATTATGATTGTCATTTGATGAGATGTCATGTCATGTCCTTCACACATGGAAGGAACAGTTTATTAGGTTGTCTGTTCTGGTGATGTCAGCTCATTGGGGCTGTGTCCGTGACACGCCTGGGCAGTGTCTGTTCATGTGACACACATTGAGGGTGCTGAGTATTCTGTCACTGTGTGACTAATTCGACATGGTGATTATTTACATTAGTTTGTCACATGGACTGCAGGGCATCACTTTACCAGTCACTTGTGTGATGTGTATGTTGTGAGAGGGTTGCAGAAAGAAATTGTGTTTGAGCAGCTGCCACACTGTTGGATGTGGCACAGGTGTATGCATTTTTCTGTTTGCAGGGTATTTTATTTACAGGAGGTTCAGGGTGGTGTTACTACATGGCAGTGAAGGTGCTGGACACGCCAACAATGGAGTGAACATGTGTCACACTTCTACATCCAGCATGCAGGTGAGGTCTGGGTGTGAGGGTGCTGCCCTCAGAGTGGTTAGCATCACAGGTGATGGGGGCTGAGGGGGTCCCATGTGGTGTGGGCTGCCTTTGGGGGGGGTGCATCACGGGTGATGGGGATGGGGGTCCCATGTGGTGTGGGGTGGGTGGCATCATGGGTGATGGGGATGGGGGGGGCTCCCATGAGGTGTGGGCTGCCTGGGGTGTGGCATCATGGGTGATGGGGGCTGGGGGGGTCCCATGTGGTGTGGGCTGCCTGCGGGGTGTTTGGCATAATGGGTGATGGGGGCTGGGGATCCCATGTGGGTGTGGGCTGCCTGTGGGGTGGCATCACGGGTGATGGGGGAATCCCATGTGGTGTGGGCTGCCTGCGGCATGGCTTCACTGGTGATTGTGGGGAGGTCCCATGTGGTGTGGGCTGCCTGCGGGGTGTAATCATGTTTGATTGGGGGGGGGTCCTATGTGGTGTGGGCTGCCTGTGGTGTGGGTGGCATCATGGGCGATGGGGGCCGGGGTTCCCATGTGGTGTGGGCTGCCTGCGGGGTGGCTTCACGGGTGATGGTGGATCCCATGTGGTGTGTGCGGCCTGCAGGGTGTGGTCATGGGTGAAGGGGCCTGGGGTGTGGGTGTCCAGTCAGGTTGGGTCTGCTTCTAGTGGATTTGTGCGTGTATTGCGGGTTGTTTTGGAGCGATTACGGTGCGTCTGGGGTATGCGTGCGAGTTTCCGCACGATTTGGCTGGGGTTTTCATGTGATTTTGGCTGGGGTGTGTCCAGGGGTGCCCGCAGGGGGAATTTTGCTGGGGGGCACCTGGGGGTGTGAGCGGGGGGGATTTTGCTGGGGGTGCGCCTGGGAGGATTTTGCTGGGGGAGCGCCTGGGTTACGCGTGGGGGAATTCGCTGAGGTGTGCGCAGGGATTTTTGCTGGGGTGCGTCTGGTGTATGCGTGGGGGTTTTTGCACGATTTTGCTGGGGTGCGTCTTGGGTATGCACAAGGGGTTTTCATGGGGGTACGTCCAGGGTATGCAAGATTTCGCTGGGTTGCGGCCGGGGTACACACGGATGTTTCCACGCGATTTTGCAGAGGGGGCTGTATGCTGTTTCAGGGATGGCGCAGGGGCTTGCGCCGTTGGCATTGGGCGTGTTGGGGGAATAACTGGCACAGCTTGTATTTCCCTACGCCACGGCTGATGGTGGCTCGGGAAATCCATGAATACACGTGCCGCGCAATTGTTTATCTGCACCATGGCTGGCACACGCTCCTTCTCGTCGCGCAGCGCCTGCGCCAATTCTGAGCAGGATTCTACGAATTGGAGCCCAAGTTTCTGTTATCCACAAAACTCTGTGACGGTATCATTCATCACAACCACAACTCTGAAGGTTGGGTGTGATCGTTTATTTTACAAAGTCTCAAGCGCCAGCTGCGTTTCGCACCGGTTGTAGTCCTGCTTTGTAAATGATGGCAGTTACGTGAGTGCATCCATTGTAATCACCAGCACTGCTTTCCCATTAGGAAGGATTATCCTCCCATTGCTTCTGTAGAGGCCGTCTTGTGGAATCGTAACCCCATAGCAGATGCAAGGTTTTGTTGTAAGTAACTGCAGAAAACCATAACAGAATTGCATTGAGCTTATGTAACCTCTTTGCCCAACCCACTTTAACAAATCACACACAACTCTTGTCAATATGTACTTGCTGCATAAGTGTTGCTGTGCCCACATCGACACAGTCCTTCTTTTTCACCATTACATGCGTGGAGTTGTACAACAATTCTTTAAATGTAAACAATAAACCACAAGTCCCAACATGCAAATATTCAAGACCGTCATTAACTCATGGTGTTACGTAATTTAAATGGTTACTTGACTGCATGTATTATATAGATGATGTATATCCACCGGGATTATTCACAAATTAGAACGTAAGGTCTGGGTTGTCTATCTTCAGCATGTATTTAATATATTCTCTAGGATAAATGGAGTTCCATCCCCTTGGACACAAGATGAGATTGTTCCCATATGTAAGGAGGATGATCCAGGCAACTATCGTCGCACCTCCATGCTTGATCCCACTGGCAAACTCTTTGTCAAACTTTTCCTCACTAGACTTGAAGAAAGAAGTTTCCAACTGCATCTGTGATTTGCAAGAAGAATTTAGGAAAGGTGTTAGCAACATAGCCCAAGACCTTCAGACTTGGCAGCTTAATCGAGGAAATATGTTGTCCTGGCCTCTGGTATGTTGTTCTTGCTCTTTATAGATCTGAAGACGGCCTTTGATGGCATCCTTCACCTGAACCGTGGAAAGCACTCTAAAGTAAGATTATTCCCAGTTCGCTAATTAGCGCAATCCTGCAGCTGTAAACCAGTAATACTGCTAGGGTCGGGTAAGGGGAAAGCAGAGAGTGCACTAGACAGTTCCCAGAGGAGAAGGATGTGAAGCAGGGTTGTGTCCTGACCTCCACACTCTTCTCCCATCTACTTCACTGATCTTGTAATCCACTTACTTTTCAAGCTTGTTGATTTACCCCAACTAGGAGGGGGGAACTAAATTGGCATCCTAATGCTCCCAGATGATGCAGTATTGATCTACTGAAGGCAATGTGGCTTTACTAGACTAGCAGACAACTTTAAGTTTTGTGATATAAACTCAACCAAAACTAAACTGATGAGGTGTGGCAAAAGGATGAGCAAATACACTAGTGTAACCATCCATGTAGGAGGTATCAAGATCAATGAAGGTAAGACATTTCTTGACTTAAGTTTTAGATTTTCTAACCATGGCAAATGGCAACATATTGATAAAGCGATCCTAAATCTCCCCCAAAGACGCACAGCCATCCTGAATTTTGCACTGGAAATATACAGATTGAAGGCAGTGGGGGAAGCAATATTGGAGCTGAACTGTGGGGTCATGTGAGAACCTTCAGTTTAAAGACCAAAGAAAATACATTCCTGAAATAAATTGATAATTCTCTCGAACAGTGCACCCAGTTTGTTAGTGCACTTTGAGCTTGGTCTGAACCCAATCAGTGATCTAATTGTGCTGAAACCACTGTTGTACTGGGTTGAGCTGTGGTCCAATCAAGAATTGAAGAGGCACTGCTGGACGTTATGAATTGTGATGGAGCCATTAATCTTCCATGGTTTGAAGATTGAATATTCTCCCTTTGTCACGTCGAACAAGCCTGCGCGGTACAGAACCAAGAATGCTAGCTGTCCCTTCTGTAAGGGTATCTTTGAATCCGTCCAACATTTCTTGTTTACCTGCCCGGGGTATTCCAGAATTTGTTTAAGCAACCTAAAACGTTGCTTAAAGAATTATGGTATCAGGACGCTAGACAGTGCCATACTTTTGACCCGGATGTGGTGTTTGCAGTCTCTAATTACATGTTAAGGGCCTGGAAAAGAACAGAAGCTAAACTTAAGCTCTCTGATCAATTGAGTTTTAAAGCCCATTTTACTCCACCTATGAACTGATAGGTTAAAAATATATTAAAGAGACAGAAATTCCTATGTGCTGGGCTTTTTAATATGTATGTGTGCTTTTAATGTGTTTCTGTTTTATGGCCTCATGCCAAATTAAAGTATATTTTGCTATATATAAATATAATATAACGTTGCGTCAGTTGCACAATTGTTTGACCATGCGCCCGCAGTGTATTTCCAGTGCATTCAATTAAGCATTGTCATATTGATTAATATTTGCGCAACTTTTTATCTGTTGCATTTGCTCATGTTTATACCTAATTGGAGCATTTCCTCTCCGTTCCAAAATGGCTAACATACCTTTGAATGTATGTGCTAAGTTGTGAACCATAGAGTGTTACAAACTTTGTATTTATGTACCATTCACTCTGGCTGCTTTCAGCGTGATCAAGTGCCTGGTAGGGCATGTAACGTGCAGCTGTTTGCTTTATCGTGCACAGATTTTGTTAATAAATATGCTTTTTTAAACAAATCACTGTGTCTGTGTCTCTCTGTTGCACCCTATCAGTGCTACTGCGACATGAGTGTCAACTTTTGTTCTTTCCATAATTTTACGAGTGGCGTCCTGCAGTGGTCAACACCCACTTAGTTGGACTGGTTGGAACCTTTTGCCTTTCATATTTGTGTTGGAGATAAAATTGCGCCAGGACTACTTCCACGCTGCCTGTGCTTTCTGAAAATGTCTGTCCGTGGCTGCAGTGGATCGATTACTATTCCGTTACGGAGGACATCTAGAATCCCCCATTGTCGAGTTCTGATACATCACCAGTGCAATGATTAGCTGCATTCCAATGTGTAGGAGGTACCACGCATAACACTGTAGTGAGTAACTTTGCAGTCTATACTCATGTACATTATTTGCGGGCTCTGTCTTTATTTGTCTCTTGTATCTGCGTTAATCTCCTGCTGAGCGTGCCTTCTATTGTGTATCTCACAACACAGTGGTGTGGGGTACAGAGAGAGCTAATAATTTATGAAATAATTGTTTTCATTACATTTTCTTTTTACAAGTAAGTATTTATGCTGTGTGATGATGAATGCAAGAGAAGCGGCAAGACTTACACAAGCCTAATACAGTTTGAAGGTCAGAGTGCATCTATTGCAGTGCTTCGGAGGACTAATAATGCGGTGACTGACAACACAGAGACTCTGTTACTCACAATTGGAAAGAATACAAAAAAGGGAATTTTAAAATGGAGGGAGGAGCATTCTCTTCAAAATTCTGTACGTGGGGCACATTCCCAGCAGTCTTCAGATTCTTGTCACACCTTCTTTTAAATACCAGGATCCTGTCATGCTTGAAGAATGGGGTCAAGCGACCAATGAATGCTCAGCCAGATTCCTTACTTGACTTTAAAACTAATCGAGGAAATTCAATTGAAACTGATAACTACAAACTACGTAAACAGGGAAAAGATTGTGAGCCAATATTGAAACCACACTTGCAGCTCATGAAGAGGAGATCCAGCAGCGAAATAAACACAAATTCCAGAGGGACAAAATGGATTGATACAGGGCGTGTCTACACTCTGCAAAAAGATTGACTCTTTACGACAACAGGTGAAAAATGATGGCAGCAACTCCTCAAGTACAATAGAGGGTATCTCCATCTCAGAATCTGATGCGTCCTCCAGTGATGGTGAAGCCCAACCCATAAAGTAGATTTATTTATTTTTTCTAGAGAAAATGTGGCTCCTTTGCAAGGATATGAACACTCAAAAAGGATCAAGGGGCCGCGGCAGAGGAAAGGGGCAAGTCCAGGCCTCAAGAGGTGGACAATTCGGCTGGGAAGACTGGGCAGGTGTCTCGGGCACAAATGTGATTGGAAGAACTGCATGTTCTGGGAATCGGGGCAGGAAGTGAGTGATAATACAGCACTCTAAGTGGTTAACTTGTCCAAACATGTTATCGCGGTGGAACAGAAGTAACTATTGGAACTTGGTTTTAATTTTTGCCGTACTAATAGAATTATGCACAAAAAAGACTTGATTTTGATCAATTTATTAGTAAATTAAAACTCATGACATTTTTCAATATTAATCCAAAAAGTGTCAAACATTTCAAATTTCCCCATGCAGGTCAAACCGATTGATCTATCACCGATATGACTACCATTGTTGATCTGGCTGAAATGGCTAATATTACCACTGATGCAAATAACTTTGAGTTTTCAGATCATGGTATTGCATCTGACTGGTCAATGAATACCAAGATTCGCCCTAAAATCAAGTTCAATCCACCCATGCCTATTGGTTGTTTCAAGGCCTTTTTTATCACTGATTTGAAGAAATTGAGGCATTCGTATCACAACTGATCTAATAATGATTAAACAGAGGGCATCTCTTAAAGACCTTTAGAATCGTACTGATGTGGTCATAAAGCCCTCAGACAAAGGTTGCAATATTGTTATTTTAGATTGCAATGACTATATTAGGGAGGCAAATCGCCGGCTTCATGATCATTCTTGCTATATGCAACTTGATTCCAATCCCTGTCCTGCAATCAGGACTGAATTAATTGCTTTACTGGATAAGTGGACTAATCTTGGTGTACTTGATGATGAACTAATACAATTCCTTTCTCCCCCGACACCGCTCATCCCGACCATCTATTTCCTCCCTAAATTGCACAAGTCACTTTCAAACCCCCCATGGAGACCAATTGTAACTTTGTGGGTCCAATGTGACAGAAATGGTTAATATTAAAACCTCTGGTCTCCACATTACCCTTGTATCTCTGACATAAAGGACTTTCTTAATCACGTGAATTGAATCCCTTGGGAGGAAGATATGCTTCTTGCCACTCTAGATGTGGTTTCTCTTTACACTGCTATTGATCACAGTACTGGACTTGCAGCTTGTAAATTCTTTTTAGACATGAGATCTTTAAATTTTCTGCAACACACTGAAATGATTATGGAACTCCTCTTTGACCCACAATGATTTTCTTTTCAATGGTTCCTTTTTTCATCAGTTGGAGGTACTGCCAGGGGGGCCATCTTTGCCCCTAACTATGCCATTTTGACGATGGGCTGGTGGGAACACAATGTGGTTAGGAGTCAAGCCAACTCAGGGTTTACTGAAAAGATCTCCTGCTGGCTGGGCTATATTGCTGATCTTTTCATTTTATGGATTGGCAGTGTGGCTGAGTGACTCGATTTTGTTAAGATCTAAAATCCGATTGATCGCAATTTACGTTTCACTGAACGCCACATGCTTAACAAACTGGTCTTCCTTGATGTCAAGGTCACCAAGTCTATCGGAGTGCTGCCCACTACAGTATTTTGTAAACCCACCAGCTCCAATCTCCCTTTGCTGGCAACTAGCAATCCTCCAATATACCTTTATGGTGAGTTTGTGAGACTTCAACGGAATCGTTTGAGGAAAGCAGACTTTAACTCAGTCGGCCAATGTTGACAACCGCTTTGCAGCAAGGGGACATCCCAGGAAACTGATTGAGAATGCCTTTCTTAAAGAACAGAATTTGGATTGTGATTCTCTATTGATGTCGTCCGTACCTGTCTCTCCTAGCCAAGATAATTAAACCCTCCCTATTTTGACCTATCTCCAATAAAATTAGCAACTAGCATTGGCATGTTGCATGGGCTGATAAGGATTTGTGTACAGTTCTCCCACCGTGCCCATGTCTCTTTCCACAGAGCCCCTTCACTTAAGGACAAATTGGTGTCTAGTTTTCTTGCTCCCATTAAATGTCCCATCACAATTGGTTGTTTAAAAATTCAGTGGGATTTACAAATGTATCAAATGCAAAGTATGTGATTATTAGTCGGCCCAGCTCACATTTCCACATCCTATCACAGGGCATGACTTCTAAATTAACGGGCAAATTAATTGCAATACAGACTTTGTTGTCTATGTTTTGAGTTGTCGCTGCCATAAATGGTATGTGGTCAGCACTGCAAACAAACGTACACTTAGGATCTTGCAACGTGTGCGGTCCATAAAATATAAGGATTTCGCATATGCCGTTGCAAACAAGATATTTTCATGAATTTCACAATGGTTAGATACAAGGCTTCCAATTCTTTAGAGTGGCTCATATTGCCAAACATCCTCATGGAAGTAACAGAATATTGAAGCTGAGACAATATGAAACTAGAATCTTGATTTTGAAACAAAGGTTCCCCTCGGTCATAACCTTAACAAGGAACTTTATACATTCATAGAGTGTGCCTTCATTACCAATGAGGCCTTGACTATTTGTTCTGATGGTTTTGATTTACTGATGTTTTGGTTTTCTTATGTTTTGATCTTTTGATGTCTGGACATCCTGGGCTTTCTTGTTTTTTCCCTTGATGCCCTTTTCTTCCCTCAATATTTCTTGATACATTTTGAAAATCCTTTCCTTTTTGTTTTCTGTGTTGATGTAAATTTTGTTTTTAATTAGTGATTTTCAGAGTTACTAAGAGTTATTCAATTGTAAAATATTTTTTGAGCAGCCTGTTTTTCTCTCTTTGTTTTTTTTTTCTTGGGTTCTCTCTTTGGGTTTTGATTTGTTTATGGCATTGCCTGGTATTTCTTCTCCTTTTTCTTTTCCTTTTTTCCACCTCAAGAACATCCCTCATATTCTTCTTACTTTCATTATGTTAACCCTGTGTTCTTATTTGGTTTTGTTATGGTATCATTTTTTTCTGTATTTATCCACTTTTATTTTTTGTCATATAAAAGGAATTGCCAATCAGTATTTCTTCGCAAACAGTATTTTTCTGCATTTATTCTAATAAAAAAATGCATGTATTAAAGTACACATGCAGCCATATTGGAAAGAAATGCTAGCTCAATTTTTCCCATAACAACAAACGGTTGCTCCTGTGACTGCTGCTGTCTTAGTTGAAGAACTTTAATGCTATTTTTATACAATGTTTACACTCTCCATGCTTCCAATCTGAAATGCGATTGGCCTGCAATGTATGAATGACAAAGTAGACAACCAGACAGAACAACCTGTTTTTCCGTTTTGTTTCCATTTTTATGAATACAGACTCAAAGCAGATTGATTTCTGTCTGTATGTATGTGTACAAATCAGTAAAAACAGAAAACTGGAAGCCTATAATTCACTAAAATTGAGTGTAAAGCATAAAACCACTGTGACTGGCCTATTATTTCTTAGACGAACATGTTGGAGGGAACTGAAAAAAAATGCCTGGTCAATAAATAAAGTGGGTCATGAGACAAAGTTGGAAGAGGGCAATCCTAGTATACTCAGCGGCCATGAGGAAAGATTAGGTACAGCTGTATCAAGTAATCTCCTTGTTGGTGTGGGATGGCCCTTCTTTGTAAATTCCGCGGCTCATACATTTTAGGGGTGAAATGTTGACTGCAAACCCAGAAATGATTTCCCGCATATCACCCAAGACGACATTGGTTTATGGGTATGTCATTTGGTTGAATGCCACAGTTGAGCACCCATTGTCGGTTCAGGAAATATCTTCCAGGAAAATGTGTAGTACGGTGCTGGGCTTATTAGTATGTGTAGTGTTGGGTCATCCTGTGATGATGCAGGATGACCTTTTTGCAACCAGATAAAGTATGTGAATGGAAAACATTGTTTCTTTTATTAATGCACAATGCAGTTGCATAGAAAAATCTACATAAATTGTCCCAGAATGGAAAGGTTACAGAACATTGCAAACTGACAATTTCAATAATATAAAAACCTGATAAACACACTTGTAACTTTTTTTGGGGTCTTTTTTTAAAATTCTGTAGTGAAAAGGAGGAAACTTGGTCAATGAGACCATCTTCAATATTGTTGGTGCGAGACCGGTATAGCAGAGGCCTAAGGATTCATCTCTCGAGGGCCCAACAACCCTCTTCCCAGAATAACAGAGGACTAGGCCAAGAGCAACTTCAACTTCGGTTTTTTACAAAAACGGACAGGGATCATATAGGACAATCTCAATTCTCCCAAATTCTCCACTCCCCAAGAAGTGCTCTGCAGTTTTGTCCTCAAATGGTGTCACCTGGGCCCTCCCCCCCAAAAACCTGTCGCGCATACTTATTGGGTGCTTAGAGTGGTATCACCTATATCTAGCCGTTATAGAGGTTTCTACTGACCCTCGCATGTCAGGTGGCTGACTGCCCATACCCAAGAAACTTTGTTACATTGTTGCAGGGTTGTAGACTTACCATTGGCCCTTACCCTCTGCCATCCACCCCTGGATTTCTGTCTCTTGATTGGTTAGATCTTGTCTCCCCAGGCCTGGGACCCAGTTCGGTTCTCGACCCTCTGTGCATCTCTTCAAGGTGATGTGAAGTGACTGTGTTCCAATTGTATCGGGTAGTAGACCACCTTTTCCTACGAGCGTGTACTTCCACGTTGCAACACTTGTTTTACTTCTCGTCTGTGTTGCTGAGAATGGCTCGTCTTCCCACCACGGGTGAAGGCCCATTGTCTGGTTCGGGTGCATCACGTGGTTATGGACCACAAAATTGAGCTCTTAGGGTCTGCATTCATGAGGAATTATTCCGTTTTCCTGCAGCTGCCCCCTAGTCCATTGTAGCTTGTAATATGATAGTTTATCTCTGACATTGGCTGTGAGCTCTGTCTTCGCTTCGTGCAGCCTGAGCCTGCTTCCCTTGTCTGGTGTTCTGTGGCTTTAGGCATTCTGTAATTTCCCTTCGACTTATGTGATTTCTACATGCTCGTACTGTGCTATGTTACCTATAAATCAGTCATATTTGGGTCTACCAGGCTCCATTGCCATAAACATCTGCAAGCTTGCTCAGAATCTCTTGTTGCCTTGCGTCATTGGCATTCCTACATTTGGCTAATGAGAAAAATAATGAAAGCTTTGACAGTATGTATATGTCCTCTGTCTACAGAACTGTGTAAGCATGTTCTCCGTTTATGCAAGTGTGTTTTTGTGTAATGCTATGCATGTTCTTCATGACTAACGCTACTACGTTGTGGTCTCACTAGTGACATTGGCCCAGTGTATTCATGGCATTTAATCGATGCAGTCCATTATAGTGTTTGTGTCCACAACCTCTGTTGGGTTCCCTGGATCTGGAAGGATATGAACTGGATATGGTTGGAATGGCTGTCTGAGGGGATACTTCTGTGTATACGTGCACTTGGGGTTAGTCCAAAAACGTATAAGTGATTAAGAGCGTTCTTGGCTCATCGGCCTGTCATGTTCATGGGGGGGGGTCAGGAGGGGCAATACTGGGACCCTCTCTTCAGCCCCCCCCCTCTGGTCAATCTTTTAATGACTCTGCCATACTCTATCAACTTAATTCTTGGTAGCCAGATCTGTTTCACGCCTCCGAGATTTCCAGAGTAATTTGCATGATGGTCAAAACTCCAGGTCATGTAACTGCATTCTCCTTCTCGGTTGCACCATACGCATTTCCCCCCATACATCTTGTTGTCGAATGGGTTATCGAATATTACCATCTCAGTTGGGAACAGTAGACATCCCCTTATTCTTGCCATCAGGTTATCTATTTCGTCCAACATCTTGTCCTTACCTTCTCCCATAGTTGCGGTATTCTGTAATGCAGATCTTTATCACACGCACTCCCACTAGTACTAATATTAGCTCCATAGGCTGCCGGTGGCCAGACATGTTCATTTTAAGTCTTTATGCCTGGTGCATAGGGCGTTCTATGGTGTAGGACCAGAGCACCTAAAGCAAAAAGTATAGCCATATGTTCCTTTCCGCACACTACGATCTGGGGGCCGCTCTCGTCTGGCTGTCCTGAGGGTCCATTGTGCTAGAACTGGAGGCAGCTCTTTCTCGGTCAGAGCTTCCGCTCTTTGGAATGCTCTTCCTTCCACACTGCGTATGGTATCTGCCCATCTTCAATTCAGAAATGCTCTTAAAACTTTACCGTTCTAAGTCCATTTTTGTTTCTTTTTCTCGCGTTCCTCGGTTTCAACTTTATTGCTAGGTTGCCTTTTCGTGTTGGTTGCGCTACACTCTCTGGCGTTTGAAAAACGATAACATAACATAACATAATATTAATGGCCTTAGTAATGCTTTCAGTCCATCCGCCAACCACAAAGGCATCCATGACCATAGGTACGCTATCCAAATCTGATCTTTTCCGGTCCCCTTGGAATGCATCCTCAACAGTCATGTCACTGCTTCTGTCAGTGTGCCTTTCTCTCTGTCATTGGCAGGCATGAATGTGCAACTGGAACTCCCAATTTTTGCGCATACTCCTCCCTCCATTGCTGTGAGGAGATCTAGAGCAGATCTGTTCTGGAGAGCCATCAACCTTACTGCTCGGAGCTCTTCTTTTACTGCGTTGAAACAGCTTACTGTAGAGTTTGTCTGCATCCGCTCCCATCTGGTTATTTGTAGCCATTTCGCGTTTGTGAATATCTGGATGTCTGAAACCACTGACACAAAAAACATTTCTGTCCTGCTGAATAATCTATGTTCGTGTGGTACATTGTCAAGGGATTCTTCAGACTCTCTGATCTGATGAGAAATAGTTGTCTCTTTACTCTACTCACTTCCACGGACCATTTCTTTCTTCCCTTTTCTTTCTTGCGTTAGAGGACTTCACAAAGATGAATACTATCTTTTTGTCCTTCTGGGCACTACCAGTGATGGCATCTTCTCGTATGCTTTGGACCCACACGCCCAATAATGATCCATCAGTACTGCGGTGCTTTTCTGTGTACCGACATTCTATGTTCTCTCCAACTCTTACTGCACCTTCATTCTTGTAGCACAAGACAGGCTTCTTTAGAGGTATTATGGCCATCTGCCCAGCTTCATTCTCTAACTAGGTGAGCAGCTTGGCATTTGGATCCATTCTTTCAGTCACTTGTCATTGTCTCCTTGCACTGTGTTCACTGGGTTCCTTCCATGTGTTAATATCCCCACAGAAATCACCATACAAGAATGGTACCGTTTTTTTGCGGCAATATTAACCTTTGGAACCTGCGTGGGACACCCCTTCAGCCACTTCTCCCATTTGCCACATTTATCCCCATAAATAATGTCACCTATGCTGTTTCCCGGTGACAATATATATGGGGATAATATTACCCGATACCGTTCAATGGTGGTTGTACTAGGGTGTGTGCTTTGCGTCCTACTACTCCGCCTTTCCACCCTTCCTCTATATACACTTGGCCATACATGCGCATCTGTGGTCTCTCACAACATCCTGGTTCTCCTATTTCTTTTACCCCCCCCCTTCTTCAGGCAGGGCAGTTTATTGTTTTTTTCTCACCTTTCTGCAGGCCCTCAGTTATGTATTGTATAGCTTGGTCTAACTGCCAGTAATTGTTCATGTCAAGAGTCTTTATGTAACTGTCTTCATAGGGGAATGCTGTTTGAGACATCCATCTCAATGTTGCTGTTTTCCCTTGGCATCTTCCTAGGGTTGTAACCATGGATAGGTACATGAGGCATTGTGCTCTTGCTGCTAGTATTTCAGTTTCTATGAACGTTCTGGAGGCACTCATGGCATAGGGTGTCAGTGAGCAAACCGCTCTCCCCAGTGTTTTATTTCCCTACTTTGGTCATGTGTTTATACCACATGTCATTAAACACTCAAACGCTGTCGATGAGATATAGATCCACCTCCTGCCTTCTTGACTGTGTCAGCACTGCGCTTACCTTCCCTTACCGTGCTTTCAGTGCTCCCCTGTCCACCTGACATGGTTATTCCACCTGCTGGAGTTGGGGTTATGTTAGTAGAGGATACAGTCGTTTCACTGGACACGAGATATTCACCAAAAGATAAATGCAAGGACCCCACTTTTGACTAAAAAACACAACAAGATGAGCATATTTTGAATTATTTCTCCCATTTACCTGTGCTGCTGGATCTTTATGCAGCTTGATGATATCAGTTGCCCACCTGAAATGCGCAAAACTGTGTCTTAATATATTAGTGTTGTATTGGTGTTAAGCCCCCTTGGATCATGTAGTCGGACATTTAAAATATGAATGGCTATTCATGCACGGATCTAATTCTAGGCTCTCCGAGTCTCCGAGTACTGCGAGGACAGATGGGTTTCCTCGTTCGAGTTGTGTGCTATGAAAACGTAGTAGTACACACTAGGAAGACGTGCTCGAAATCTGTTGGACCATCTAATATAGTGGACAAATTGGCCCAAAAAAGTATCCAGTTGTGAATCATTGGGTAGCATGAAAAATTATGCAATAAAACAGTCGCACTTTCTCAACGAATGTGAGTAGCTAGAAAAATAAGTATCTTTTTTATTATTGTGAAATTGATAACATGTTGATCTTACACACATTTACAATTCTTCATTTCAAATACACAAATAGAACAAATATTAAAAGATGAAAAACAAAATTTGTCACAATACATTACATGTCTTTAAAACAATATTTCTTTACATATAAAAGAAAAAGAATGATCAAAGGTTCTTAGGATTATCAACAAATCTAATTACTGTCGACCATGCCGACTCCAAGTACACCCAATTCATCCAACATTTTCCCAATCGCATATGTAAAAAGGGTTTCCGTATGTAGAAATACAATTCCACAAATCATTTGGATCCATCAAGTTAGTTACCAAACTAAAAAATCTCCAAGTGTTTTGTTCTCATTAGTGCCAGCATTGGGCAGTCCACAAATTTGTGTCTGAGCGTTTCTTTTTTTCCATCTGTCATACACCTTTCGACAAATGCCATCTCCCTCCTCTTTCTTTTTTTCACGCCTTGTTAATTTCCCCAGTTGGTAGGAGGTTTAATCTGAATATTAATAAGTGTGATCTTGTAATGGGGCATGAAAATTGGTTAAGGTAATTTTGGTAAGTTACTGAGGGGTGTATCAATTATTGAGAAGGTGGAGTGCAATTCATATTCTCTTGCACGTGTGATGGTGTTAATTCAATCAATTTCTCTAAGCCTTTTCTTTACATCTAGGGGATTGCCTATTAGATCTGAGCGTCTTTATTTCCTTCAGGAGGCTGTCGCCACACTTAGAATCTCATTCAGGAATGGCGGTGTTCCTGTCGTCGGCTGATTCAATAGATTCTCATATAGGGAGTTTCTCGTAGGGCCAGGATATTCCTCGCCAGGGTTAAGACCCACCAGTGAAACCAGTATTACAATGACAAGAGGCCTAATTCAAATCAAAATGAAGCCATTGGGACAGAGGGGGGTAGTCTCAGAACATATTTCCAGGCTCTACCATCCGTCTCTCCAATGGCATGCTATATGCTGCATGTTCTATTTCCATCCCATACATAATTTTTGGTATCACTTTCCCAACAAAGCAAATTAAAGGTATTACTGTGAATTTACACATCTTCCGTTCTAACATTGTCATTTGGGTGGCCTGTTCTATTTTCTTTTCAACATGCTCAATGACAGGCAGTCTACGTGTGAGCCTCCTTGCTCTTGATGGGTATTCCCTCCATCACCCATTTATGCCTTGTGTGTTTCCTTCTGATGTTTCCAAACATGGTAACGTTGCTTTTGTCCGAATTAAATAATTAAATCATTGGCTTTTGCATATTCCAACAACGCTATCAGTAATCTCTGTAGTCCTATTGAAGAGCCATCTATAAGGGCTCCATCATCCGCATAGGACATCCAACTAATGGGGATTCCGCCATCTGTGGTCTAATCAGAGCTGTGTTTCCCAATGCTTCATTGAGGTCCACAATACATGGGTTGTACGAGCAAGGTGCAAATACACATCCGTGGCGAAGACCCTTTGACGTTGGTAATCTACTTGTCAGTGATCTATCTACCATATTTTTGTATTGTGCCAACCACCCATTGGCCGCAAGGTGCTCACAAGACAGAGCCATCAAAAAAGAGTCTGAGTCTGTGTGGTAAGAGAGAGGCCTAGCCCAGATCAAAAAGATGTGTTTTAAGTGGTTTCTTGAACTGGGAAGTTGACCAACAGCTCTTAAGAGCGAGCGGAAGCTGGTTCCAAAGAGCCGGGGCCCTGGCATGAAAACCAGAGCTGCCAGTCCTCTTCAGCAAAACGTGTGGTTGCTGAAGAAGAATGTCTTTGTTTGAGCAAAGACTTCACCGGAAGGGAACTCTAAAAACTCTAGCTCATCTGGAATTCAGGGCTTTGCCTGTTAAACAGTTATCTAACACAGTGCCTTTAAATCTTATTCTTTGATTAACTGGCAACCAATGGAATTTTCTGCGGGCATCAGAAACGTGGGTACGTCGAACAATGCCACAGACAGCCCGAACTGCTCCATTTCGAATCACTTGAAGGCTCTTTACGTTTGCTGGGGTGAGGGGGGGGGAGATGAGCAGGCTATTGCAGTAGTCTAGCATTAATAATGGCTGATGCAATCCTAGCCCGATTTTGTCTGAGCGGTAGGGGCGAATTTGCCACAGTAAGTGGATTTAAAAGGAACATGAAGATTTAAGATGGAGAACGTGTTTCTTAAATGAAAGATGGGAATCAAAATGAACCACGTAATCGGAGACCTTAATGGTGTTACCTGCAATACAAAAGCTACCATAAGAAGGATCTGAATGATTGTTTGGCCGGTGTTCCAAGGATTAGCAACTCGGTTTTTCAGTGGCAAAGAGTTTTTTGGCCATCCAGAGTTGTATGGCATGAACAATGGCCTTGACCTTCTCTAGGTCATTACTGTAAAGGCCTGATGGCTCTATCACAATCTGGGTGTTGTCTGCATAGTTTGCGAAACAGACACCCAGCGAGGACAGAAAATCGCACAGAAGTTTAATATGAATATTATACAACAATGGCGACAAGCAGGATCCCTGAGGGACCCAACAGGTCAACATTGCCGTAAGGGACTGTGCATTATCCTTGGTAACAAAGTCGCTTTGCGACCGAGAAATTATCTGAGCCAGTTAGCCGCAGAGTTGGAGCATCTGCCCACCCCGACTAGCCTATCAGCCAAAATAGCATGATCAACCATATCAAAGGCAGCCGAGAGATCCAAGTGGAGGAGCAGTGCCTGGCCACCTTTATCAATTATCTCAACAATATGAGATCGAGTAGGGCAGTCTCGGTTCCGTGATTAGCACCGAACCTGGACTGACCAGTGGCGAAATATCATTCTGTAGGACAAAATCTTGGTATTGGTTGAGCGCAAGTTTCAAAATCTTTAACAGAAAGGGGACGTTGGTGATTGGCTGGAAATAGCCGGGGTCCCCAGCATCAAGGATTTCTTTTTTCAACAAGGGGGTAATCCACGCCTCCTTGATGATATCTGGTACGACATCTTCGGCAAATGACCGGTTAACTAGGATGGTGACCCAAGGTGTCAGAATATTCTGATATTCTTAGAAAAGAGGCGGGGAAGCTATCTCCTTTACATGATGTGGGTTTAAGCTTAGATCTAACTTCCCGAAACTCGCTCTCTGACACCTCATGAAAGGAGAAGCAGGAAGAGGATACATCGTACGAAGGACAAGCTGGATGTGTCTCTTTCTCATGGAGTTGAAAGGAGTTAAGTTGGTCTGAGATGTTTTGTTGGTGCAATGTGATTTTCTGGTCAAAGCAATCATGAATATGTTGGCACCATACTCTGTCTGCGTCTGGGAGGGAGTCCATAAGGCTGCCCTTTAGGTCTCATAACACCTTTAATGGCTCCCATGGCTTAGATTTAGCGAACTCAATCCTGGCATTAGGTTTTTCTTCTTTGGCTTTCAATAGAAGACCTTTGAACAATTTTACAGATGCCTTGTATGTAACTTGTATGTATCCCCCCGCATCCATTCGCACCCTCACTGATGTCCCGTCATATATATATACATATATATACACTCTAGAATGGCCAAAGGTGGGGCTGGGATACCCCTTTTATTTTTTTTATTTTTAGCTTTCCCCACAGCAGAGCCCTATTCACCAAATCAAAAGCCTTGGAGAAATCCACTCAATCCACAAACATTTGATCTGGCAATGCCATCACTCATGTTCCTGTTCCATTTTTTATGACCGAGTATGAGAGTTGTTGACTGCCCCTTTCTAAACCCACATTGGTTTCTCTGGCGTTTCTTTTATCCCAGTTTGCTATCCGTCTAATAAAGCTATCGACTGATAGTTGTTTCCATCAGACCAATTGCCCTTTTTAAAGATTGGAACAACTATAGATTCTTTCCAGGAGCACAGTGTAGCTCTTGCTTTCAGAATGTCTTTGAACAGGTTTGCTAGGATCAGGGATCAAGGATCCACGTTTGACTTAAGGCTGGTATTTGTGAGTCCATTTGGGCTTGCTGCATTAGAATTAGAAGTTTAAATCAGATTCCTAACTTCGAGTTAATCGAACTCCATGATCCATGGGTCGTTTTTTTTTGTTACCCCCTTGCGTTTTATCTTTGATTCTTCCCACATGTCAGCCCAGTGAATTCGCCATTCAGATTCCCCTACTGAATTGCTTTGCATTATCGTTTTGGTCTATAGTTTCTGCATTAACAATGGCTCAAACATTCTTTGTATTCTTTTCTAGGAGCACTGGCAGCATCCTTTCATTGTCCTGCTGAATCATTTATTGTTTATTTTGTATCCAGTTTTTATAAGCTCCTACTAAAGCGCTTTATTTTCCACATATGGTTTGCTAACTAGTACCTGCTTCTGCTGTGCTATTTACTCTGCCTTATGTTCTTTATTTTACATATTTCTTCATTGAATGTGTGAGCATGCATTTTGTGTCTCTTTACGCTGTTTTTTCCCTTTTCACCTTCTCATATGAAATCATTGAAGGATTCATACGTACACTTTTCTAACAAGCAGTCTACCTGCCCACTGTTGGCCCATGTCTCGAATTTTTTGTTAGGTGCACACCATTGCGGCTACTTTTTATTACCACCACTGGAAACAACCAGCTCCTGTAGTGTTTCCCTCGATTGCTCTGATTTGGTATATAGGCTGAATGTAGCTTCTAGTGTGCTATGATCGCTTAATTGAGTATTGAGTATTGCCAATCTAAAACCTGTTACACTGCCAGAAAATGTGTCTGGACAATCTTAGTCAGTCAGTGTTCGATTTTGTTTCCACCTTTTCCACGTGGCCCTTTTTGGTAGATCTCCCCTCACATTTCCATGTGCAGCTAACCGGTCCAATTCAATCAGCAGGTCCATTTCCTACCATTTTGACTACCATAACCTTTTTTCCACTCCCTCCACTTCTATATCTTGTTTTAAAATCGTCTCCCATTATTACATTCCTTTCCCCACTAGCCCTCCAGTCCAACAGGCCGTCTTCTATATGTTTTATTAATTCAATTATTCCTACCTGTCGCTCATTCCAATAGAAATTGATAATTAGGATCTTCATTTCAATGTCTTTACCCGTTTTATAGTTCACTGTCCGGGCCAGGATTCCGGGAACGGATTTTGAGAGAATCTTTAAAGATTCAAATTTGGTGTTTCCGAAGCCACATAAGAGGCTGCCCGAAGGTCTTCCCACACTAGATTTAGTTACCAATGGTTTCCTGATTTGGTATCCACCTCTCCAGATGTATTTTGTTAACCATGTCTCTTGTAAAATGATAATGTCTCCTTTTGCGAACATACCATTCTGCTTTTCATGATTCTGAAAGTTATTATATCCCCTCTTATTCTAGACAACTATCCTTGGTGGGTCATCTGCCCAGGTTCTTCTTCTTCGTTCAATTCCTTCGTCAAGTAATTTTTCAGGGATTCTAACACTTCCGCCCAACTGCCCTCCAGGGCTCCACATGAAGCACTTAGTACTATGTTAAGTGCTGAAATCGATGGTGATATTAGTTTAATATGTCCGTCTGCCTCTTTCAATGTATGATGTAGAGGTCTGGGTCTTCTCCTTACTGAGTCATATTTTGTGTCACTATGGGTCATGATCTCCAATAGTTGGGAGAGGAGTCCTCCATCAAATCTGATTCATCCCGAATTAACCACACTGCTTGTTGATCATTAGAATAACTCTGTGCTTCTCCGTACTCTATCAGCAATCTTCCCTTAATACACTTGTCCTCTCCTTTATTGCCCCTCGAGTCCTCGGTGCATATGCTAGCCCCCTCCAGTATGCTTATATCAGTGATGTTCCCATGGACTGCCCATGCATCTGGATTTAATTGCTTGGAGCCTCTAAGATCAGTGCTGGTCCCAATTATTTTGTAGTGTTCCTCAGGCCTGTAGCCCTTTCCCGCAGTTACATTGGGTTAGTCTTGTGTCTTATGTCTACTAGCTATGCTAGCGCCATGCATTTGATCAGATATTTTACCAAGCTGTATATTTATATTAGTCGCAGAACTTCTCTGTCTTTCTGTACCTTTTTGTCATGGATTGTTCTGTCATTCTAAGATTACAACGGATGAGTCCACCAGCAGTTTTGGATGACATTTGGCTTCATATTCAAAAGTACATAATTGCCTTTCGGTCTCTTTAGTTAATGTGTGGCCTCTTGTGTCCTATGCGACTTCCCGGGTTGCCTGCGTAGACTCCAAGGCAGATTGCATTTTTTTCCTTGTAATAGGGGCCATATTTTTAGTTCTGGAATTGCGTGTGTAGTGCAGTACACTAGACTATGGGCCTCATTACGAGTCCGGCGGTAACCGAGGCGGTAAAACCGCTAGACTCGTATTACCATTCCGCCTCCGTGATTCCTGGAATTACCGGGGCATTACAACCCCGGTTTTCCGGGAATCATGGTGTTAATCCCCATTCCCATTGTGTCCTATGGGACTCGATGGGGATCATGGAAACACCGGCAGCATCTCATAATGCTGCCAGTGTTTCCTCGTCCGCCTGCAGGCGGGCGGTGCTAAACCCGCCAGGTCAGACCTTGAGGGAACATCACCTCACGCCAGCAGGAGTTGTGATCGCCCGGCATGGAAACAACGGTGGAGGCGGGTTTACCGCCACCGTTGTCTCCATACCGGGCTATTTGTAATGAGGCCCTATGTCTCGGATATTGCAGTGATTTTAGAGTATTTTATCTTAGACACTTTATAGGGTCCCCCTTAGGTCCGCAAGTTCAAGGCTCCTGGCCCGCAGTCACTAGCCTGGCAGATCGCACATTTACAAATACAATTTCACTGAATCAATTGCAGCAATTAAATGCCACTAGCAAGTTTAAAGGGTCCAGGCAGTCACTTTATTAGCAATTCACAATTCACAGGTTCAATCCCACTGGATCAAATTGCAAGAGTTAATGTCACTAGCGAGGTCAAAGGCCCTTGGCCCACAGTCACTTGCTTAGTGTTTTACAGAATCAATTACCCCACATCAATTTTATCAACGGTATCAGTTATTTCAGAATATCACTTTGTCACTTTATCACTTTTGTCACCATCACTTTTGCAGGTTCCAAGGCTCCAGGCCCGCAGTCACTTGCTTGCTAGACTCACAGAACGTTGTTCCTGCAGATGAGGGTTATACCACGTACCTTAAACCGGCAGTAATCGGACTATGAACATTGCTCTAGACTTGATAACTAGGACTAGTCTCATGTCCCATGAATGAAAATATACAGCTGAGATATGCGCACATGAATGTTTCTATTTAGGCAACTCAGAACGCATGCAGTTCTGCCCCAAGTGGAAGCTGTGACGTCCCGAGGGCCACACAACAGGAGCCATGACATTGGATTTGCATCGCAAAGGCCACATCAGGCATTTAGGGCTATGCAAAACCTTTTTTGGCAAAAAAAGCTTTTAACTGTTTAACTTCTCTGTATACTTTCTCGCTCACCCTCTCTTTTGCTATTTACTTATGCCCTTCTCCCAATCTGTCCTCAATCACAAATCTACTTACATGATTTTTAAATTATTAAAACATGTTTTAAATCCGTTGCGGAGCAAGTTTGGCACTTTTTAGGCTACTTTGCTTATTTTGCACCATGTGCAAGGCTCACAACCATGACTTCCGGACGCCCTATTGCCATGCCTTTGCAACATCCAGAGACATGTGTCACTTCCGATCTTTTTACTTCTGGACATTTGCCTTCTCTGGCATTTACATCCGGATGATTCACATCACTTCCGGGCAAAGTCCTTTCTGGATTAAAACCCGCTTCTAGTAGTCTGTGCTACCTGAAACTATTTGTTTACTCCCGTATTAGCTCAGGCCACTCTGCGACTGTCATTATGGTGAAGTGCCCCTGACTCCTGCCTCTGCGGCCACGTGGTAGTTAGTCCCCATGGCTGCCAGATGCAGCAGCATTTATCCTGTTGGGAAAATCAACTAACAACTTTTGTTGTGGGAATTTTTAAAAAATTGTTTTAAATGAGGAGACTTCATGTGAGCAGCTGGTAATCTGGATTGAACAGAAAGTGTGCTCTCTGCTAAACCACGTCGCTCCCTCAAATAGCCGGTTTTTAAAGAGGTGCACAACGTTTAGAGGGGTGAAATCGTAATCTATCGTAAGATAGTAGTACTCTTCTATGAAGGATTCATGAACGAATATCAAAATAGAAAAGGTATGTGCACAAAATCGCAGGACAAACCAGTGCACCTCTTCTGCGAGTCTCAACGGACGTCATTACCACGTCAAGGGGGCCAAAAAGTTACCATGTGTATGAGCTCTGTCCGCCATAATTTGTGCAACAAGTTTCTTCAGCAAGTTTGGATTTTCTGAAGACTTGTGTTTCTGTTCAATCAGTCTTCAAAAAAAACAGTGATGGATTTTCAGCTCCTCGTATGCGTAACCCCCTTCTCCTTCCCATGAAAAATCTTTCTCTGGGCCGCTTTTGATTCGGGATATAATGGGAGCAGTATATAATGGGACTACCTAAATGCTTCGGCATTGGGCGTAGTAAGTGGGAAACTGAGAAATTGATTATAGGGGAGGGATCGTGTCATGGTATTGTGTGGAGCACAGTTTTTCGAGTGGTCACATGAGTCATGTCTGGTATCGCGCTGTCTGCGCTATAGCCCAAGGGATTGCAAAAGAGCAGCTCAGACATCCACAGTAAGCTATTCCTTGACTGACCCAGTGAGAATGGGATCATGTAGATAAATGGCACCATTTTACTCATCCAGACCCCACCAAGCAGATCCGCCAGGGAGTTATATTTGATCTGGCTCGAATTATATACCTGCATGGTACTCTAGCAACTTGCTGTTCAAAAGTGCACCAACAACAATGGGACTGTTCATTTGACTGGTCTTGAAAGCCCCTAAACAGCAGTCATTGTCAAAGAGCAAAGCTCTGAAAAGCTCCAAGAACAGTTAAGAGAATTAGAAGCTGAGCAGGCTAATTTGGCTGTCCCTAAAACCAACAAGCATTGGCAATGCCAACCGTTTAGGCTTTTGTGTAGGCATGGCAAAGGCACTTGCCAGGCACAGCCGTAGTGGTATTAACTAACGATTGTTGGTAGCAGGTGTGAAATGGTGCGCGTACCTGGGCATATAGCAGTGCCTGGCAAAAGCTTAAAACATCTCCCAGCTCAATCTCCATGCTGAATCTGTTGGTAGTCTTCATGACCATCAGTCTGACTTCAGAGCTGCCAGAAGCACGGAAACTGCTCTCCTGAACATCCGTGAGGACCTGCTCTCGAACCTTGACTCTAACATTCCATGTGTTCTCATTTTGCTTGATTTCTCTTCTGCCTTTGATACTGTCAACCATACCATCCTGCTCAACCGTCTCCGTGATAACCTGGGTATCACTGGTCAGGCTCTGGCGTGGCTGACCTCTTTCCTCTCCAATCGACCCTCCCAGGTCCAACTGGGGTCTTTCCTCTGACATCTTTTTCTCTACCTGTGGTGTCCCCCAGGGATTTAACCTCTCTCCCTGGCTGTTCAACCAGTATCTGGCACTTCTCGCCCACCGCATCGCTGCTCTCTGCCCCAACTTTCAGTGCTATGCGGATGATACCCAGCTCATTTTCAGGCTACCCTCGACCTCCTCTTCCCCTTCTCTCATCTCTGGCTGTCTTTCTGCTATCCAGGAATGGTGTGCCGCCAACGACCTCTGCCTTAATGCCAGTAAGACTGAGATTCTACTCATCGGCACACCCACTCCCTCCTTCCCTGCAGCTCTCTGGCCGGCCTCTCTTGGCCCTCTTCCTGCTCCTACCTGCAAGGCAAAAAACCTTGGGGTCTTCTTCGACTCCACACTCTCCTTCTCTCCTCACATATCCGACGTCTCTAAGAAGTCACACTACCAGCTACACCTCCTCAGAGGTATCCTTCCATTCCTCTTCTTCCCCCAGAAGCTCACTGTCCCTAGAGTCCTGGTTCTCTCGAAGCTGGACTACTGTAACAGCCTTTATCTAAATCTGCCCGCCTCTACTCTCCGCCCTTTGCAACTCATCCAGAACAGGACTGCGAGACTTGTCTTTGGCCTCAAGCCCAGGGACCAGGGACTGTATCTCTGCAGGACTGAAATCACTGCACTGACTCCCAGTGACTGCGAGGATCAAGTTCAAAACCCTCTGCATTGTCCACAAGGCCGTCTGGGGCCTTGGGCCAAACTACCTTCAACTCTCTCTTCCTAAATATCTTCCTTCTCGAGCTCTTCGCTCATCCGCCTCCAACTCCCTCAGGGTCAGCCGCTTCTCCAAACAACGAGTTGGGGGCAGATCTCTCTCCGCTGCAGGGGCCTCCCTCTGGAACAGCCTTCCTGCCTCCCTGAAACTTGAGGAGAACCATCTCCGGTTCCGGAAGCACCTCAAAACCTTCCTCATTGCCTCCGCTTTCTCTCCCTCTCTCCCCTGCTAATACTACTGAAACTGCACTGAATCTGCAACTGGGCCACTCACCGTTATCGGTCCTTGGCCCAGCCACTCTCCCCTGCACTGCCTGCATGGCAACCCCTGCACTACGGGACTGTCTGTATCCCTACAGCCCCCCTTCCCAGCACTTGTCTGCACTTACTTCGCACTTGCCACCAGCTGTCCCTTGTCATTTATTCTGTTTGCTGTATGCTATTAACCCTGTACTGCACTTTCCCCTCTCCCTTTCCCCCTTGCACTTTTCCCTTTCCCTCTACCCTTTGCACTTGCACGATCTGAATGACACCTGGCCTAGTAGGATCGTTGTCTGTCTCCCCTTGTTTCCCCCTTGCCTCGTCGCGCCTTGAAACACATGTGTATAGGCGCGTTACAAATGCCATATCATATCATATGCATAAGCCAAAGATGTTGACTTTGCCAACAATTGTTTGAAACAGGACTTCAGTGTCTTTGCCAATGCCTCTTTTTAACAGGACTTCAGTAAAGGACATGCAGAGTGTTTATTTTGAGTGGCAGAAAGAAGGCCTGGTAAGACATTCTTATTATACCAGTAACGTGTTTACAACTCCAATTAAGTCATTAACTCTCAGACTGCTTTGAACAAACGTTGGCAGGCATTTTGAATGCAACGCTTGATGGTAAGGCTTGATTAAAGGGAGCTCAAGGAGTTCCCATGAGGAGGTGTTTTAAGCAGGCAGAGGCAGCAATGGCTGCGAATGGCAATAGGGTTTAGCATGGCCATCATTATTATTATTATTATTATTTATTACATTTGTTACACGCCCAGACCCTCGGGTATCACGGCGAGATTACATAGAAAATTATTCACGTTTTTGCATACATAGGAAATACATGGTTAAACAATGAGTTAAAACTGAATCATTCTGGACATTCTTTCTTATACAATGGAGAGCACAATACGCATAGTTTTCAAGATTATGCAATAGAGAAGGTTACAGTTATATTTACAGTTGCCTAAAATCAGCGGCAGTTGGACCTCATGTTATTTGAAAAGCCATGTTTTGGGTGATTTTTTGAAGACAGCAAGGGAACTCACTTCTTTAATGCTATTGGGAAGGGAGTTCCAGTGTTTGGGGGCTAAGTGTTTGAAGCTACTGCCGCCCGCTTTGGTGTTCTTGAAGCGAGGGATTTCCAGTAGTTGCTGGTTGTGCCATGGGTTGGCACATAACCACACGATATCTGAAAGAGACTGTGTGCCTGCTCATATGCCATTCCTTTCTATCTGTACTCCAATGCAATAGTTTTGGCTTGTTGGGGTCGCAAGTGACACCAAATCGCCCAAACTGAAAAGGGTTATAACCGACTATACAGATATCCCACGGGGACCCCATCCAAAAGACACTAAAGTGGGTATTCTAGTCTCTTAACCCTACGATATTGAATCCGGCACCCGATCGAAATCCAGCAGCTGCCGCTTCTACACCTCTATCGCCTGGCAAGCATGGCAGAGTTCAGAGCCCAGATTTGACCTTTAGTCACTGCCAGCAGAAAGTTCTTCAACACCTGTACGATCACTGGGAGGCTCTACATTGCAATTTGTTTCATGGCCTGATTGATTCCGGTGGAGAACCGAAGAGGTTGGATATTGACCATCTGGTGGATGGGCGACATTTGAGGAGTTTCCAAATTCGCCTCCTCAAATGGGCGCTGCACCATTCCCTTTAAGATCCATAATAGGGGCAGGCAGTGCATTAGTTACTATGTGCGTGCTGTGGAGCACCAGACTTATTTAATATTGGTTAAGATTCGTAAAGCTCCTGTAAAATTTCAAGAACATGTTATTAGAGATCGACAGTTGCAAGCTGCTAGCCAGGCAAGCTCAATTCCTTGCATACACCCAGTACAACATTTCATACTCGCCAAGAGTCAAGTCTCAATGGCAAATGGCTAGTGCAGATCTTGCACCCTGATGTTCTAATCCCATTTGCTTTGATATCAACGGGGACGGCTTTCCCACAGACCAGTTCACTTTACTGAAGCAAAATCCCAATTGGCCAGTACAGGGACCCCCTATGGATACACTGAAAGATTAGACCTATGGGTTGCTTCACACTATCCTGGAGCTCTTTCCCAAAAAAACACGCCGGACCAGAATGAATGCATGCAAGTAGGGTAACCGAGAAAACCCCTGTCGGCTTCCATGAATGATTGAACAGGTGTTTTGATCAATGTTCAGGGATCTTGAATGTCACAATCACTTACAGCGCAATACATTGTGTTTTCTGCATTCGTTACGGAGCTGCAGCCCGAGATGGCAAATGGAATTAAGGGATTACTCATTGGTTCGGAAGGAAAGAATTTAACTGAAGTACTACTGTTGGGTATGCAGCATTTTCATTAAGAAAAACAAGACCCAGAATGAAAATACTGAGGCTATGTTAATAGCGCTATAAATTCAGCAGCTCCATCCTACACGGGGAAGGGCGGTCCACCGATCGAGTGCTAGCATCAGAGGAAGAGGGCTGTGCAGAGGGAGAAGAGGATTACTGGCTAATATGGGTCAAGGAGGATTAAAGGATAAAGGGTTGTGCGCTGGTTGTTCCCTGCCATGTATTAATTACCTGCTGGATCTCTTTTACCAACGACTTGCTTCCAATTTTACCTTGGTGTGAGCAAGCTGCTCATGGTGGTGCTAGGTGTGACTGGTGGAGTTGCTTTGGTGTACTTTGGATCAGCAAGGTACTTTGAGTTCACCTTATTGAACTGCAGCTGAACTATTATCATTGAATCCTAGAAGCTGGAACTGTTGGGTTGGAACCGTGGCTAGATTTCGAGAACACTGCAACGAGCTGGTGATTATGCCTGCTCTTTCTTATATGCAAGCTATATCTTTTTTTTTTTTATCTTGAACAAGCACGTTGTACTTTATCTGCATTGACCTTTACATTTTGAACATGTATGTGTGTTTCTCCTCTTAAGGTACGGAGTCTGGATTAGAATCATGACTCATAATTGACAGCCAGCGAAGACTGACTAAAGAATGACCGAACAGAGACACAACTGAAACTGTGCCCCTTGAGTGTACTGTGTTGTGCTGTGGCATTCAGGGTGACAAAGCTGTATTTTTTTTTCTTTGAGTGCACCTTACATCAAATTGAGGGGCGGGGCGGTGACTGCAGGCTTATTGCCTCTCGGTTCTCAGTACTACACGTGTGACTAATCTCCCGACTTGTGCTGCCATACAATAATCTTGCTATAGCGAAGGGTTTATAAATTATTGGTGGAGTGACTGTGAGCTTGTGGCCTTTGAGCTGCCCCCTTTCGGAATCCAGACGCTGCAAACTACAGGTGTGTTAAATCTTTACATTTTAAGAACCAAAAAAGGCTAGATAACATATCTAGTCAAACAGCCGCTCTCCGTACATACCCTGTACGGGTGATATAGTTTAAACTTAGATTGAAATGTAAGTACTTTTCTTCTTATGCATAAGTTCAAAGAAGAGACACTTGATTGAAAGTAGTGGTGAGAGTAATATGTTTATCAAAAACATATATTTCGAACACTGAAGAAAAGGAAAAAGTCACTAATTCTGTCTTAGTGAGGATACAGCTGCCACTTCTCATATTTTAAATAGACTTTGTGTACCAATGCATTTCGGAGCAAATAGCTCCTTCATCAGGGTGAGTCTAATCTAATAACATAGAATAAGAATGTATATCGCATAACATATGAAATAACGTAAAAAATAGCGCAATATGCAATCATAAATCACAATAGAAAAGGTAATAAATTAGAAATCACATACCAGAAAGTAGATGAGGGTTCAGGTCAAAGTAAAACATGTAATAAAATAAAGTAGACAAAACCGAGAGTTAATAAGTGCAAGTAGCGAGGGAATTAGACCATGTGAATGGAGAGAAAAACAATGTAAATGGACTCACGAGAAGTGTTTGGCCTCGTAGAAACAAAAACTACAGTCACAGGCAGAAATGTGAACTGTTGTCGGTAACAGCAGCGTACAGAATGCAGCCAATTCGAAAAAGCTGTAAAAAGCAAAAGTGTGTTTTAGGTGGAGTCAATGAAGCGCCGTGGCGCTGTGATTAGAAAGAGGCGTCTTCAATGGTTACCTAGAAGACATACAGGGTCAATGCCGGCCAGAACGCCGTTCTGCATCGCTGTAAGCAAGCGTTGCTAATGGTAACGCTGCTATAAATACCCACGTGATCGCATCGCGTCAGGAGAGTAGCGCGATGCGGCACGTACTATTAGGAGACTGTGTATGAGATTTGTGGGCATATTTGGAGCTAAAAATACAATTATCAACCCTCGGGTGAGATAGAAAGGAAAAATGAATAAAAGAAAAACGAATATACAAAAATGATAAACATGGAAAAAATACTGTAGAAAAGTAAACAAAAGGGAAGGTAATAGAAACATGTAACTACACAGGCACCAAATCTGGTAGCCCATGTGAAAGTGAAGGATAGTGAACTAGCATCACAGCCGTAGTAGGTGGCACTAGAGGTGTCACCTTGGGTCCCAGACGGGTGTCCGGGAAAGGCTGCAAAGATGCATGGGCACAATGCGTGCAATCCATGTGTCAATTAAGGAAATTAGCAAGTTTTGACAAAACAACTCTGAAGATTTGGAGCACTCCGTAAGTGTTATCAGTGCCTAAGGATACTGGCCTAGACCTCACAATATGTTGAGGACCGCATTAAATGTCTATTAACAGTCAAACCATTACGTATGACATGCAAAACCATCAATAACTAGTTCAAGGAACATTATGTAATGTCACATGAAATCAACATAGATACATCACATTCAAAGATAACAATGATAATTGATTTCTTCATTTAGGCCATTGGGATACAGGCTCCCCAATCTGTCAATCCAATATGTCTCTCTTTGGTTAAGCCGAAGGCTCAGATCTTCATGTGGATTGACTTTGCTTAGCACTTCAAGAATCAAAAATCTGATTTGAATCAGGTTGTGGCGTTTCTCGTTCCAATGGCGAGCCACTGCCGAGTTGGGATTAACATTACGTATACAAGAGCGGTGTTCGTTCCAACGTACTTTAGCTGCTCTCATGGATTGACCAACATAATATTTCCCACAGGGACACTTTATTCCATAAATGATATTCTCACTATCACAAGTGCCAAATGTCCTCAGCAGAATCTTGTTGCCTGTGCTGGGATGGTATATGGTATTACCTTTGATGACCAGGTTGCAATTAGTACAATGTAGACAAGGATATGTCCCTGTGCGTTGAGTACTGGATTCTTTTAAGGGAGGTCGTGTGCGTACTAATTCATCGCGTAAATTCTTGCTTCTTTGATAGGCGAATACTGGTAATTGTTCAAACAGTTTCTGTACTCTAACATCATTCTTAAGGATATTCCAATGTTTCTTAATGGAATTCTTTATCTTGTTGCTCTGAATGGAGAATCTTGAAACATATACTGGTGTTTGTAGCTCCCTTTTGGGTTTAGTGGTACCGGTAAGAAGTGTATCACGCTCAACAGTTTGTACTCTTTGGGACGCTGAGTTCAGTTCTTCCTCTGTGTAGCCACGAGCTAGGAATTTGTCTTTCATAGCTTGCTGTTGAGTTAAGCATTCTGCAGGATCGCTCACTATTTTTTTCACTCGTAAAAGTTGGCTGTATGGTAAATTCCTCAGAAGGCTTGGTTGATGAAAACTTAGACGATGTAAAAGATTATTGCGATCGGTGGTTTTGCGATATAGAGTAGTGTTGTAACCAGTATCTTTCTTGGTAATGCTAACATCAAGAAATGTGATATGTTCTCTAGATATCTCACTCGTGAATTGAATGCGTGGATCGATACTGTTCAAATATTCAAAAAAGACCATGAACATGTCGTGAGTGCCCGTCCAAATTCCAAATATATCATCGATATATCGTAACCATAGGTAAATGTTCTGATTCCACTCTTGTTTTTTAAGTACATGCTCGGATTCAAATTTGTGCATGAAGCAGTTAGCATATGACGGTGCCATTGTGGCACCCATCGATGTCCCTGAAGTTTGTAAAAAGAACTTATTGCGATACTGAAAATATGAATTTTCGGCAATGAATTGAAGAAGAGTCAAAATAAATTCTTTCTGTGCACGGATTGGTGGCGATTCTAGTAAGAGCCATTCAACAGATTCGATGCCTAGATCATGCGGAATGGATGTGTACAAACTCTTAACATCGATTGTAAACATAAAGTGCTCTTGATTGAATATTATGTCATTGAGCTTCTGTAGAAAATGCGAAGTATCTCTGATGTAAGTGGAGGTTTTTTGTATCAGAGGTTGAAGAAAAAAATCGATATAAACTCCGAGTGGTTGGTTAATGCTGTCCATACCAGCGACAATGGGTCTTCCTGGAGGTCTGACTTGATCTTTGTGAATTTTAGGTAATGTGTAAAAGTTTGGAATCCTTGGGTGAGTAGTAATAAGAAATTTGCGGGTATGTTCATTTATCCAGTCAAGTTCGTACGCTTTATCCAGCAGAGTTTCCAAGTTTTGTTTAATGGATACAGTGGGGTCATGGTCCAAGGGTGCATAGACAGTGCGATCTTGTAGTTGTCTCATACACTCAGCATCATAATCTGTGGTATTCATGATTACCAACGCTCCCCCTTTGTCCGCTGGGCGGATAGTTATCTCTTTGTCGCAATATAGGTCCCGAATTGATTTCATTTCATGTGGTTTCATATTCTTGTATGGTGGGATTTTGTAACTAATACGTTCCAAATCCTTAGTAACCATTTTCTGAAAGATATCAATCGATGGAACTGAGATAGGTGGTATAAAGCTACTCTTAGTTCGAAACTCTTGAAAATCTGGAATATCGGTGGTACTCTCATATGGTTCAAGTTCCTCGAAGAATACCTTGAGTTTCAATTTTCTGATAAACTTATAGAGTTCGATCTTGGAGTTAAACAAGGTTGTACTATAAGTGGGCACAAAGCTTAACCCTTTCTGAAGTGTATTAACTTCAGTTTTACTCAATGCTTTCTGAGATATGTTGATAACTAGGTTTTCCTCAGTTGTAGTCGTGTTTGTGGCTTGTTTCTGAGGTTTCCTCCTCCCCCTGCGGGTTCTTTTGGGCGCGCTCCTAAAAAAGCCGAGCTTGCGGGTGTTTGGATTGAAGAACTAGCTGGGCGATTGTCGTCACCCGATGGTCGTTCCGTGTGTGCGTCAGTATCCCTTTGTGTTTCTGAATCAGAACTGGATGTGGTGTCTGTTGGATATTTATATGGTTTCTTTGAGGCTACTGGTCCGTATTTTTCCATCCACGTATATACTTCTTCGTTAATATAGTCGTAGGTATCTCGTTTGAATTTTTTCACCTTTTTCTGTTCTAACTCAGTTTTATAATCTTCAAGTTTTGTATTAATTTCTGTTAAGATAATATCATATTCTTCTTTCCCCAGTGACGTCACAAGCTCTTTCTCTATTTCTTGAATCTCGGAGTTAAGAGAAATTAAATTTTTAGATAGTTCCTGGATAGTTAAAAGAATCAAGTCTAGGGAACACTTGTTCAGAATGGCCTCCCACTTGTGTACAAATTCTTTGCTTTCTTTGCAAAGGGTAGGACGAAGTTGGATGCGTAAGCCTCTTGGTATACGTTGATTTTTGAAGTAGCGACCTAGTGTGATCGCATGAAGTTTTCGGTTGATTTCCTTGCGAATTAGGTATTCTAGTTGTTTTATGCGTTTCGCCGGATCCTTAGTAGTAGTGGCATGTGTGCCTAAAGTCGTTTCGCTAATTAGTTCGAGAATGGCAGCTGCTTCCTCAGTCGAAAACCCTAAGGTTTCTGCACATTTCGATGATAGACCTTCGATGTCTTCAAAGGACATGTTGTTAAATGAAAAATATATAAATTGAAAATACTAAGATAGATGTGATCGCTGTGTGCCTCCACTTATGTGTGTCTCAAAAAAGGAGGAAAAAGAAGCAAATGAAAAAATAAAGTGGGCACCACACTTGTAGTAAATCTGTATATTAATATTAGACACTCAAAAAGAATTGAGTCAAAAATAGGACCAAAGCTCAAATAGATGCTTACAGGAGCTGGCTGCAATAAGTCTGGAGACACCCTGACTCGTAAATGCAAGAACCAAAAAAGGCTAGATAACATATCTAGTCAAACAGCCGCTCTCCGTACATACCCTGTACGGGTGATATAGTTTAAACTTAGATTGAAATGTAAGTACTTTTCTTCTTATGCATAAGTTCAAAGAAGAGACACTTGATTGAAAGTAGTGGTGAGAGTAATATGTTTATCAAAAACATATATTTCGAACACTGAAGAAAAGGAAAAAGTCACTAATTCTGTCTTAGTGAGGATACAGCTGCCACTTCTCATATTTTAAATAGACTTTGTGTACCAATGCATTTCGGAGCAAATAGCTCCTTCATCAGGGTGAGTCTAATCTAATAACATAGAATAAGAATGTATATCGCATAACATATGAAATAACGTAAAAAATAGCGCAATATGCAATCATAAATCACAATAGAAAAGGTAATAAATTAGAAATCACATACCAGAAAGTAGATGAGGGTTCAGGTCAAAGTAAAACATGTAATAAAATAAAGTAGACAAAACCGAGAGTTAATAAGTGCAAGTAGCGAGGGAATTAGACCATGTGAATGGAGAGAAAAACAATGTAAATGGACTCACGAGAAGTGTTTGGCCTCGTAGAAACAAAAACTACAGTCACAGGCAGAAATGTGAACTGTTGTCGGTAACAGCAGCGTACAGAATGCAGCCAATTCGAAAAAGCTGTAAAAAGCAAAAGTGTGTTTTAGGTGGAGTCAATGAAGCGCCGTGGCGCTGTGATTAGAAAGAGGCGTCTTCAATGGTTACCTAGAAGAAATACAGGGTCAATGCCGGCCAGAACGCCGTTCTGCATCGCTGTAAGCAAGCGTTGCTAATGGTAACGCTGCTATAAATACCCACGTGATCGCATCGCGTCAGGAGAGTAGCGCGATGCGGCACGTACTATTAGGAGACTGTGTATGAGATTTGTGGGCATATTTGGAGCTAAAAATACAATTATCAACCCTCGGGTGAGATAGAAAGGAAAAATGAATAAAAGAAAAACGAATATACAAAAATGATAAACATGGAAAAAATACTGTAGAAAAGTAAACAAAAGGGAAGGTAATAGAAACATGTAACTACACAGGCACCAAATCTGGTAGCCCATGTGAAAGTGAAGGATAGTGAACTAGCATCACAGCCGTAGTAGGTGGCACTAGAGGTGTCACCTTGGGTCCCAGACGGGTGTCCGGGAAAGGCTGCAAAGATGCATGGGCACAATGCGTGCAATCCATGTGTCAATTAAGGAAATTAGCAAGTTTTGACAAAACAACTCTGAAGATTTGGAGCACTCCGTAAGTGTTATCAGTGCCTAAGGATACTGGCCTAGACCTTACAGCTTTTTCGAATTGGCTGCATTCTGTACGCTGCTGTTACCGACAACAGTTCACATTTCTGCCTGTGACTGTAGTTTTTGTTTCTACGAGGCCAAACACTTCTCGTGAGTCCATTTACATTGTTTTTCTCTCCATTCACATGGTCTAATTCCCTCGCTACTTGCACTTATTAACTCTCGGTTTTGTCTACTTTATTTTATTACATGTTTTACTTTGACCTGAACCCTCATCTACTTTCTGGTATGTGATTTCTAATTTATTACCTTTTCTATTGTGATTTATGATTGCATATTGCGCTATTTTTTACGTTATTTCATATGTTATGCGATATACATTCTTATTCTATGTTATTAGATTAGACTCACCCTGATGAAGGAGCTATTTGCTCCGAAATGCATTGGTACACAAAGTCTATTTAAAATATGAGAAGTGGCAGCTGTATCCTCACTAAGACAGAATTAGTGACTTTTTCCTTTTCTTCAGTGTTCGAAATATATGTTTTTGATAAACATATTACTCTCACCACTACTTTCAATCAAGTGTCTCTTCTTTGAACTTATGCATAAGAAGAAAAGTACTTACATTTCAATCTAAGTTTAAACTATATCACCCGTACAGGGTATGTACGGAGAGCGGCTGTTTGACTAGATATGTTATCTAGCCTTTTTTGGTTCTTGCATTTACGAGTCAGGGTGTCTCCAGACTTATTGCAGCCAGCTCCTGTAAGCATCTATTTGAGCTTTGGTCCTATTTTTGACTCAATTCTTTTTGAGTGTCTAATATTAATATACAGATTTACTACAAGTGTGGTGCCCACTTTATTTTTTCATTTAAATCTTTACATTTTGCCACTTTAAATAGTTTTTGTTTCAAAATACACCAGTTCATTCAGTGCTCTACATATTTTATATACATGATTAAAATTGAGTTTGTAACCATATAGTAACTATTGTCAATACAATTTTGTGATAAATACTTTGACATGTTATTTTATGCATTCTAAGCATATAATAATTTTAATTTTCGAAAATGGGGAAGAGGAAAAGCTGCTAACTAAATAAAGGGCTTATTGTTATTGTTATTGTTATTTTGCATTTATATAGCGCCTTATATACCATTGGTATGGTCTGAAGGCGCTGGTAGGTTGAACGCCCTTGGGAACCGAGGTTCGGGTCAGTGGAGAGATTAGAGAGGGTCAAAGGTGCGTGTGCGCACCAGGTATGTGTGCAGCTGGTGCGGAATTTCTGTGGTAGCTGCTTCCTAGCGATAGGTGTGGTGGTTGAGGAATCAGGAGTATGTGTTCGGTCTGGCAGGAGTTATCCAGTCCGAGTGAGGCAGCATTAGGCCTGACGAGAACGCTTGGCTGGGGGTGAGAAACCAGCAATGTTTACTTAGAGTGATAGGGAGTGAGCGGCGGATGTTGATATGAGAACAGTTATACCGAATGGTGTCGTAGTATCTCTGTGTTCTACTTGAGTGGTGGTGTAAGGAGAGAGTAAGCGTGGGGTGTGAAATGAAGTATGCTCTTACAACGGTTCCTTGCGTTCCACATCAAAGTCTGCACATCACGCAATTCAGAGGGGTCCGGTCCGTGCGATGTGTTTTGTTTCTCATCTGCTCTTATGCACTATTCATCGGGTCAGCGAATTCATCCGTATAGCGTACTCCTCCATCTAGCATAATCATGCGCTCTGGTCCATTCATTCATTTGTTTCGTGCGTTCACCCGCTCCCCAGGCTCATCTGTTACGCACTCATTCGCATCAGATGCTCATCCGCCACTTGTCAGTTCTGCATTCATCAGCTCCGTTCACTCTTCCGTACGATGTACTTATCTGTTTTGTGTACACTCGTTTTCTCGCTCTTATTTCTCGTTCGTTCGACGCATACCCGTTCTCTCGCCATACTCAGCCGCTTGCTACACTCGGTCGCCCGACCTACTCAGCTGCTTGCCATACTCAGCCGCTCGCTACATTCCGTCGCTCGCCAGATTCAGCCGATAGCTGTACTCAGCCGTTCCCTAAGCTCCTCCGCGGTCCATGTTCTTCCCCTCATTACACTCAACCGTTTTCTACATTCATGTGCTCTCCATATTCATTCAGCCGCATTCTACACTCATGTGTTCTCCACATTCGTCTGTCCACCACATTTATTGGCTCTTCATATTCGTTCGCTCTGTACGCTCACCGCCCTCCACAGTCTTCCGCCCTCCACAGTCTTCCGCCCTCCGCAATGATCCGCCCTCCGCAATGATCCGCCCTCCGCAATTATCCGCCCTCCGCAATGGTCCGCCCTCCGCAGTCGTCCGCCCTCCGCAGTCGTCCGCCCTCCGCAGTCATCCGCGTCATCCGCAGTCATCCGCCCTCCACAGTCATCCGCGTCATCCGCAGTCATCCGCCCTCCACGGTCATCCGCCCTCCACGGTCATCCGCCCTCCACGGTCATCCGCCCTCCACGGTCATCCGCCTTCCACGGTCATCCGCCCTTCACGGTCATCCGCCTTCCACACTCATCTTCCACAGGCATCCGCCCTCCACACTCATCTTCCAAAGGCATCCGCCCTCCACAGTCATCCGCCCTCCACAGTTATCCGCCCTCCACGGTCATCCGCCCTCCACGGTCATCCGCCTTCCACGGTCATCCGCCCTTCACGGTCATCCGCCTTCCACACTCATCTTCCACAGGCATCTGCCCTCCACAGTCTTCCGCCATCCACACCCATCTTCCAAAGGCATTCGCCCTCCACAGTCGTCTGCCCTCCACCGTCATCCGCCCTCCACCGTCATCCGCCCTCCACCGTCATCCGCCCTCCACCGACATCCGCCCTCCACCGACATCCGCCCTCCACAGACATCCGCCCTCCACAGACATCCGCTCTCCACAGACATCCGCTCTCCACAGTCATCTTCCACAGGCATCCACCTTCCACATTCATCCGCCCTGCCCAGTCGTCCGCCCTCCAGTCATCCGCCCTCCACAGTCACCCGCGCTCCACAGTCATCTTCCACAGGCATACACCCTCCACCGTCATCCGCCCTCCACCGTCATCCGCCCTCCACCGTCATCCGCCCTCCACCGTCATCCGCTCTCCACCGACATCCGCTCTCCACAGACATCCGCCCTCCACAGTCATCTTCCACAGGCATCCACCTTCCACATTCATCCGCCCTCCACAGTCATCCGCCCTCCACAGTCATCCGCCCTCCACATCCGCCCTGCCCAGTCGTCCGCCCTCCACAGTCATCCGCACTCCACAGTCATCTTCCACAGGCATACACCCTCCACCGTAATCCGCCCTCCACGGTCATCCGCCCTCCACGGTCATCCGCCCTCCGCAATCATCCGCACTCCGCAGTAATCCGTCCTCCGCAGTCATCCGCCCTCCGCAGTCATCCGCCCTCCACCGTCATCCGCCCTCCACAGTCATCCGCCTTCCACAGTCATCCGCCCTCCACAATCATCTGTCAGCAGCGTTCATCTTCCACGCGCATTCCACTCGTCGGTACTCAGTCGGTCTCCCACTTCCGGCCTCTCACCCTCCACATTCCTCCGCTTTCCACATTCTTCCGCTCTCCACACCCTGTCGCTCCCCCATTCAGTCGCTGATACTTTTCTCTACTCATTACGCGCATCTGCTCTCCACGTTCTTCTGCTCTGTATGCTCTCTTCGCTCAACAAGCTCCTTCGCTCTGCATGCTCTTCCATTCTCCACCTTCCTCCACTTTCTACACATAGCCGCTCTCCATACTCGGACCGCTTTCTACAGTCAATTGGTTTACACACTCATCCGTCACCCCCATTGATTTTGCTCGTATTATTCATCGGGTCTCCAGACCCAACCGTCTTCCAGACGCACTTGTCAACCGCTTTCATCCTCCACATTCATTTATACTTGTCTAGAATCATCTTTATTCATTCGCCCTTCTCACTCATCCGTTCACCACACTCATCGGCTTTCCAAGCTCGTCCACGCTCTATTTTTCTTTTGTCCAGTGATCAATTTGTGTTATTGACATCACTGTTTAGATCTACATTACTCGTTTTAATTTCTTTTGTGAATATTTGATACAATCCGTCATCGCCTTCCACACTCATCTTCCACAGGCATCCGCCCTCCACACTCATCTTCCACAGGCATCCGCCCTCCACACTCATCTTCCACAGGCATCTGCCCTCCACAGTCTTCCGCCATCCACACCCATCTTCCAAAGGCATTCGCCCTCCACAGTCGTCTGCCCTCCACCGTCATCCGCCCTCCACCGTCATCCGCCCTCCACCGTCATCCGCCCTCCACAGACATCCGCCCTCCACAGACATCCGCCCTCCACAGACATCCGCTCTCCACAGACATCCGCTCTCCACAGTCATCTTCCACAGGCATCCACCTTCCACATTCATCCGCCCTGCCCAGTCGTCCGCCCTCCAGTCATCCGCCCTCCACAGTCATCCGCGCTCCACAGTCATCTTCCACAGGCATACACCCTCCACCGTCATCCGCCCTCCACCGTCATCCGCCCTCCACCGTCATCCGCTCTCCACCGTCATCCGCTCTCCACCGTCATCCGCTCTCCACAGACATCCGCTCTCCACAGACATCCGCCCTCCACAGTCATCTTCCACAGGCATCCACCTTCCACATTCATCCGCCCTCCACAGTCATCCGCCCTCCACAGTCATCCGCCCTCCACATCCGCCCTGCCCAGTCGTCCGCCCTCCACAGTCATCCGCACTCCACAGTCATCTTCCACAGGCATACACCCTCCACCGTCATCCGCCCTCCACGGTCATCCGCCCTCCACGGTCATCCGCCCTCCGCAATCATCCGCACTCCGCAGTAATCCGTCCTCCGCAGTCATCCGTCCTCCGCAGTCATCCGCCCTCCGCAGTCATCCGCCCTCCGCAGTCATCCGCCCTCCACCGTCATCCGCCTTCCACAGTCATCCGCCCTCCACAATCATCTGTCAGCAGCGTTCATCTTCCACGCGCATTCCACTCGTCGGTACTCAGTCGGTCTCCCACTTCCGGCCTCTCACCCTCCACATTCCTCCGCTTTCCACATTCTTCCGCTCTCCACACCCTGTCGCTCCCCCATTCAGTCGCTGATACTTTTCTCTACTCATTACGCGCATCTGCTCTCCACGTTCTTCTGCTCTGTATGCTCTCTTCGCTCAACAAGCTCCTTCGCTCTGCATGCTCTTCCATTCTCCACCTTCCTCCACTTTCTACACATAGCCGCTCTCCATACTCGGACCGCTTTCTACAGTCAATTGGTTTACACACTCATCCGTCACCCCCATTGATTTTGCTCTTATTATTCATCGGGTCTCCAGACCCAACCGTCTTCCAGACGCACTTGTCAACCGCTTTCATCCTCCACATTCATTTATACTTGTCTAGAATCATCTTTATTCATTCGCCCTTCTCACTCATCCGTTCACCACACTCATCGGCTTTCCAAGCTCGTCCACGCTCTATTTTTCTTTTGTCCAGTGATCAATTTGTGTTATTGACATCACTGTTTAGATCTACATTACTCGTTTTAATTTCTTTTGTGAATATTTGATACAATCCGTTTTTTTTTTTTTTCTTTGCTTTTGGTATTGCTTTAGGTGCTTCGCTGGGTCGGTGTTATTTTGATGATGCTAGAACGGAACCGGTTGGTTTTAGGGAAAGAGCCAGGTTTTCAGTAGTTTGCGGAAAGCTGTTAGCTCCTCGGTTAGCCTGATGTGGGGTGGGAGAGAGTTCCACAGGGTTGGGGCTAGGGCTGAGAATGATGCTCCGCCTAACCTGACTGAGTTAGTCTTAGGAATTACTAGGAGGCCGGCTGTGCTTGATCTGAGGGTGCGAGTGGGGTGATAAGCTATTAGTTTTTCTTGAAGATATTGCAGTCCAGTTTTATGTACTGCTCGATGGGTGAGGCGTAAGGTTTTGAAAGCTACCCTACGGGCTACTGGAAGCCAGTGGAGTGTCTTGAGGGCTGGGGATACGTGGTCTCTTGGACCAAGCGCAAGTAACACTTTGGCCGCTGCGTTTTGTGCTCTTTGAAGTTTGTTCATTTGGTAGGCATGGATTCCGAGATATAGGGGGTTGCCGTAGTCCAGCCGTGAGATGACGATTGATTGTACCGCAGAGACTCTGTTAGGAAATGATAGATATGGAAAGACGCGCCTAAGGTTTTTGAGGTGGTAGTGGCAGGACTTTGAGACATTGTTGACTTGGCGCGAGAGTGTTAGGTCAGAGTCTAGGGTGCATCCAAGATTTTTCACTGTGTTGGAGGGTATCGGTGAGTTGCCCATGGCGGTTGGCCAGGGTAGAGGGTGCGGGAGAAGATCTGGGTTGCCGCACACCATGATTTCTGTTTTGGAGGGGTTTAACAGGAGGTGGTTTTGGGTCATCCAGCGTTCAATGTTAAGGAGGCAGGATGCCAGGTCTGGTCGTGAGTTAGGATTCGTGTTCAAGAATTTTAGAATTAGTTGTGTGTCATCGGCGTAATTGTAACATAGGATGTTGTGTGCACGAATTATCGGTGGGAGGGTGGTCAGGTAGAGATTGAAGAGGAGGGCAGATAGACACGCTCCTTGTGGGACTCCTGTGTCGACTGGTTGGGCTTGGGAGGTAAAGTTGGAGAGTGTCGTTATTTGGTGCCTGTCCTTGAGGAATGAGGCTATCCATTTGAGGGCGGTTCCACGTATTCCTAGGGAGTGGAGGCGATCAAGGAGTATTGAGTGATTGATCGTGTCAAAGGCGGCTGATAGGTCGAGAAGGATTAGTGCGGCGCATCCCGCGGAGTCAGCAGTCATTTTAAGGTCGTCCCAGATAGAGGCTAGGGTGGTTTCAGTTCCGTGACAAGTTCTGAAGCCTGATTGGGCGGGGTCTAGGAGTTTGTTGGCTTCAACAAAGGCGTTAAGTTGAGAGTAGGCGGTTCGATCAATGAGTTTGGCGAGGAACCTGGTGTTTGATATGGGGCGGTAGTTTTTGGGCTCAAGCGGATCGAGCGAGGGTTTTTTAATCAGGGGTTTGACGTGCGCCAATTTGAATGCGTCTGGAAAGGTACCGGAAGAGAGGGAAGCATTTATGATAGATCTTGCGTGTTCTCCTGCGCAGGTGGAGGCAAAGATTTCTTTAAGGGTAGTGGCTGGGCATGCATCCAATGGTGATCCGGATGGTTTGCGGGCAGATAGGAGTTTGAGAAACTGTTCTGTTGTTAATGGACTGAAGGAGTCGAACGTTGGTTGCATGGAGGTTGCAGCTGATGGGTTGGGTGGTACGGGCTGAGGATTGTCTAGTGGCTGTAAGAGTGCTAGTTTGGAGGTTAGAGTGTTTGTCCTTTCTATAGCCGTGGAGTAGAAGTGGAGGGAGAGGGAGTCACAGAGTGATTGCGATGCGGTCGGGATGGTTGTGTAACAAGCTGGATTGGTGAATTCGGAGATAATTTTGTGGAGTTCTTTACTTGGGTTTTTGCAGTTTAGGATTCGGGAGTTGTAGTGGGCCTTTTTTGTTTTCCGGATTTCGGCTTTGTACCGATACAGGTGTCGGGCCAAGGTGGTCCTGCTCTCATGGGTTTTCTCTTTATGCCATTTGCGTTCTGGGTGTTTGTATAGTCGTTTAGTGGTCTTCAGCTCAGGAGTGAACCATCTGGGGAAAGGGCCACGGCGGGTTGATGGTTTGCAGGAGGGGGTGAGGCGCATCAGAGATGCGCTAAGCCATGAATCAAGGGCCTCAGGGGTGAGATGTTTGTTGAGAGGGCAGGATGGTGGTGGAGACTGGAGGAGAACCTCGGCTAAGTCTGGGGTGATTATTAATTTCTTCCAGCATTTGCCTATATTCGGAGGTTCGGATATGAGTAAGGGGAGGGGTTCGGGTGAGTGGATGGTGAAAGAGAGAATGAAGTGATCAGACCAGATGATAGGGGTGGGCGGCATTAGCTGAATCAGGTTGTTGGAGCTAAAGATGGCATCGAGAGTGTGTCCTTTATAGTGGGTCGGTCCGTTTATGTGGGGTTGGAGGTTAATTGCATCTAATCCGTCAACCAGGGAGTATGTCATAGGGTTGGTGGGGATGTCGAGCCATATGTTGAAGTCTCCAAGAAGGGTGAGGTTGGGATGGTTTAGTTGGAGGGTGGCAATAGAGTCGCAAAGGTTATTTGCGAAGTGTCTATCGTAGCCTGGGGGCCTGTAGATTATTAGGAAGCTATGTGAGAGCGATGGTGAGAGGGATAGTTTAACAAGGAGAGATTCGCAGGATGGAATGGAGGGTTGGTTATCGATGATTGAGGCGCGGAAGAGAGATTTGAAGACGAGTGCTACCCCTCCTCCCCTGGACGGACGGTTCAGTGGGATGAGGGAGTAGTTGGGGGGGGGGGGGGGGGGGGGGGAAAGGCTTCGTTGGCGATTGGGCCGAAGTCGTCAGAGAACCAGGTTTCAGTGATGAAAACTAGGTCTGGTTTGTCAGAGGTGAGGAGGTCAAAGATGGAATGTCTGTTTTTTGCTATTGATCGGGCGTTAAGTAGGATGCAGTTCACATCGGCAGTCGGGGATGATCTTTGTGGTGGAGGGGGAGGGTGCAGTGGTGGAGAGTTTGGGGGGGGGTAGGTTGGGTGATGATAGATGGGAATAGTGGGCGAGCAGAGAGATTGGCAGGCTTCGGGAGGGGTTGGGAGGCTGCGTGTGATAGGATGGTCGGGTTTTGGAAGGGGGATTTGAAAGAGGGATGTTGACGGTTAGGAGTTTCAGTTGCAGCTGATGAGAAATCGAGGGAGAGGGGTTTCAGGCAGGGGGAAGCCGCGGGGGAGAGGGGGGATTGCAGGATAGATGTGATTGGTCGAGATAGGGGGGGGCGAGGAGTGCTGTGAGATTGAGGGGGACCAAGAACGTTTCCTCTTTAGTTTCCTTGCTGCGACTGGTGTGTGGGAGAGAGTGGGGGGGTCGGAGGGTGATTGGGAGGCAGCTTCGGTTCTTGCTAGGGCTAGCCGTGCAGTTTTTAGGGAGGGGAAGGGGTGAGGTCGAGTGGGGATGGTGGCAGGGGTATAAGGGGAGGGCGGGAGTTGGGTGATTGCAGGGTGGGGTGTGTCAGGTATGATAGAGAGGGGAGCGGGTATGGGTAATGCTGGTGGGTCGGGGGTGGGGTTCGGGGATGAGTGGTCTTGGGGTGGGTGGCTCGCCATCGTGCCCCCCTTGCTTGGTGTTTGGAGAGGGGAAAAGCAGGGGGTGCGAGAGAGGGTGGGGGGGTTTGGGAGAGGCGGGAAGGGACGGAAGACAGATCAGAGATGGTGTTTCTGACTGATTCTGGTGGAGTGGGTGCACTCATGATTGGTGCGAGTTTTAAGATTGGTTTAGGAGGGTTTTCTGATTGTAGTTCTAAGGTCGGTGATGACACGCTTTTAGGCACACTTCAGGGTTCAACCGCTCAAACCTGAGATCCTTCCTATAACATGAGATGTGATATCCAACTCCTTCCCATTCCAGACCGGAGACCCTTCCTATAGCATGAGATTTTTTCAGAGAGGTTATTGGGCGCAGCTTCTAATTGTAATTTTGGGGAACAATTCTAAATGCCAGTTTCTTAGAGAGGCTATTGGGGGCAGCTTCAGAAATACAATTGGGAACACTTCTAAATGCAGTTTTCTTAGAGAGGCTAATTGGCACAACACCTAAATGCAGTTGGGAAGACTACTAAATGCAATTGGGGACACTTCTAAATGCAGCTTTCTTCAGAGAGGCTATTGGGTGCAACACCTGAATGCAATTGGGAGCACTCTTAAATGCAGTTGCGAATACTATTAACTGGTATTAGGAATACTTCTAAAATGCAACTTTCCACAGAGAGGCTATTGGGCGCAACACCTAAATGCAATTGGGAGCACTATTAAATGCAGTTGCGAACACTACTAAATGGTATTGGGAACACTTCTAAAATGCAACTTTCCTCAGAGAGGCTATTGGGCGCAAGACCTAAATGCAATTGGGAGCACTATTAAATGCAGTTGGGAACACTACTAAATGGAATTGTGTGATCTTCTAAATGCAACTTTCCTGAGAGAGGCTATTGGGCGCAACACTTAAATGCAATTGGTAACAATACTTAATGTAATTGGGAGCACTACTCAAGGCTATTGGGCGCAACTACTAAATGCAATTGGGAACACTTCTAATTGAACTTTCCTGCGAGAGGCTATTGGGCGCAACTCCTGAATGCAATTGGGAACACTTCTAAATGCAGTTTTCCTCAGAGAGGCTATTGGGCCCAACATCTAAATGCAATTGGGAACACTATTGAATGCACTTGAGAACACTTCTAAATGCAACTTTCCTGCGAGGGGCTATTGGGCACGACTCCTGAATGCAATTGGGAACACTTCTAAATGCAATTTTCCTCAGAGAGACTATTGGGCACAGCACCTAGATGCAATTGGGAACATTATTAAATGTAATTGAGGACACTTCTAGATGCAATTTTCATTAGAGAGGCTAATGGGCGTAACTTCAGAATGCAATTGGGATCACTTACTAAATGCAATTGGGATTAGGTGAGAGGCTATTCTAAAAGCAATTGGGGACACTTCTAAATGCAACTTTCCCGCGAGAGGCTATTGGGCGCAGCTTCAGGATGCAGTTGGGAACACAGCTAGATGCAATTGTGAATACTTCTAAATGCAACTTTCCTCAGAGAGGCTAATGGGCACAATACCTAAATGCAATTGGGAACACTATTAAATACAGTTGAGCTCACTACTGAATGCACTTGAGAACACTTCTAAATGCAATTTTCCTCAGAGAGGCTAATGGGCGCAATACCTAAATGCAATCAAATGCAATTTTCCTCAGAGAGGCTATTGGGCACAATACCTAAATGCAATTGGGAACACTATTAAATACGGTTGGGAACACTACTGAATGCACTTGAGAACACTTCTAAATGCAACTTTCCTTAGAGGGGCTATTGGGCGTAACTCCTGAATGCAATTGGGAACACTTCTAGATGCAATTTTCCTCAGAGAGGCTATTGGGCGCAACTCCTGAATGCAATTGGGAACACTTCTAAATGCAATTTTCCTCAGAGAGGCTATTGGGCGTAACTCCTGAATGCAATTGGGAACACTTCTGAATGCAATTTTCCTCAGAGAGGCTATTGGGCGCAACTCCTGAATGCAATTGGGAACACTTCTAAATGCAATTTTCCTCAGAGAGGCTATTGGGCGCAACTCCTGAATGCAATTGGGAACACTTCTAAATGCAATTTTCCTCAGAGAGGCTATTGGGCACAACACTTAAATGTAATTGGGAACACTTCTAATGCACTTTTCCTTAGAGAGGCTAATGGGCATAATATCAAATGCAATTGGGAACACTTCTAAATGCAATGCAGTTTTCCTCAGAGAGGTTATTGGGCGCAATTCAGAGAGAGGCTATTGGGCACATTTCAAATGCAACTTTCTCTGGGAGGCCATTGGGCACAACTTCTAAACACACACTTAGGCTAAAGGGCACACTTCCAAATGTAACTTTTCTCAGAGAGGCCATTGGGCATAACCTCCAAATGCAATTTTCCCCAGAGAGGCTAATGGGTGCAATACCTAAATGCAATTGGGAACACTTCTAGATGCAACTTTCTTCAGAGAGGCTATCGGGCACAACACCAAAATGCAACTGGGAACACTTCTAAATGCAATTTTCCTCAGAGAGGCTATTGGGCACAATATCAAATGCAATTGGGAACACTTCTAAATGCAATGCAATTTTCCTCAGAGAGGCTATTGGGCGCATTTCAAATGCAACTCTCTCAGGGAGGCCATTTGGCACAACTTCTAAATACACACTTAGGCTAAAGGGTACACTTCTAAATGCACCTTTTCCTCAGAGAGGCTATTGGGTGCAACTTGCAAATGCAGCTTTCTCATCAAGGCTATAGGTACACTTCTAAAATGCAATTTTCGCATGCAGAGGGCAGAGTTTCTGAATACAAATATAATGAATTTACAGTGGTGATGCTTTGTTAGTTGAGTGGTAGGGTAGTATGGTGTGAAGTAATTGCTTCTGGCCCCGCCCTTTCCACACTTACTTGATGTTGTCTTCTTGCTTCTCCTGCTGATACCTGCAGATACAACCTGGAGCCATCTCTGTAGGAGTCGTCCTTTGCCTCAGGTCCTTAGCCGATGGGCTGCCGGGCAGAGGGCTGCCCTGGAGGGACTGGTAATGAGTGCAGATCTGCAGTCGAGACGAGAGTGCAGACGAGAGTAAATAAAAGAATCCAGTGGTGTACAGAAAATTGAAGGTATTCTCGATGCATATCTGAGAATGTCTGGTAAACGACAGTAAAGCATTCTCAGGGCAGAAAAGGCACTTTTAGGAGCTTCACACCTCCCTTCTTAACTCAGCGGGCGATCTATTGGTGTCAAGGAGAGTCAGCAATGCTGACTAAAATACCTCACATTTCCCGAATTACTTTAGGGAACAGTGCTACGACCACAACTGGGTAAGAAGTGGGTGGTATGCAAGAATCTTAATTCTGGTGGACACCACGGTTTAGTTGTAGCCAGAAAAATCAGTGATTGCCCCTCCGCCAATTCCACCACATGTAGGTATGATGCAACACCATAATAAAACATTTGATCACCCTACTTGGTAGTAAAGGGTACAAAAGAACTTGCAGATGTGCATGGTAATTTTAGCTAAATCTTCGACTACTCTTTAAATAATATTGATGATATGATTTGGACAATCAATATCTCAATTCCACAAAATGACAGTGTTAACGGAGAGCCCTAAGAGTCCACTCTAGTTAAAAGAAGTTCCTCTATTGGGGTTATTGCACAATCCTTAAATCAAAAGTAGTGATGCATCTGTTTTGAGTTCTGAACCTGCTATTGGGACAGCTGTTGAGAGAAGGGTTGGATCATAAGAGTCTGCAGAGTCCCAGAGTCTGCACCCCAGGCAGGGGTTTAAGTTAGTTTAGTTACAAAAGTACTCCCTAGAATGAACAGATTCACTAATGAATTAAGTGATACATTGGATTAACACAAAGACAATTGGTCCTAAAATTAACCCACAAAATCTACTTATAGCTCAAGAGTCAACTTGGGTGCGTAATAGGATCGAAGATATTCCTGGTGACTGTTGTAACTTTGCTGACCTAGGTACTGCAGGTAGAATATTGAATTCCAACTTGGTTTGCCTGTGAGCTCCATGTTGCAGACAAGGTGATCTACGGCTTCTATTTATTTTTTCATTGATGCAGAAACAATGTTAAAATGCGGGCAACTCCACCATAGTGTAGTCCATCATACTCAAAATAAAATGTTTCATAACTCCTTTGCTATAACATCTAATGGCGAGGTTGCTTCTAAATCACGGAATGCATCCACTTTAGAGCAGGGCGGGGCGGGTATTTCATTTCAGAAAATCGTTTTCGGGCCTTGGCCTCCCTGGAAGAAATGGACTGACTATTCCCTCGCAAAATGTATCACCCAAGTTGGGAAAACCATGAGTTTATCTGTTCGGCCTTTACCTTCATCAAAGTCATTATCGATCTTTACGTAGAATATTGAGGGACATCAGGACCAGCTTGACAACAACTTAATTACGTTGATTTGCAAGATTACAATGTTGTTCTCTTGCACAAAACCTGGGCAATTGACGATATACTTACGCATTGCTTTATTGCCTGTAAAAAGAATTAAGAAAGAGCTGTAGGAAGTCTGGTAATTTTTACAAAGGTTTTCACTAATGTAAGACCCATAGTTGCTACCTTCTCATCTACATTGCAATTTGTAAAACTTGCACGTGAAAAAGGTAGTTCTGCGATTGGCAATTTTTATAATATACATCAATAAAGTGTGGTTATTACCGAAGTGGCTTTTGGTATATGACATGTGAATGCTCTGGCTTGTGATTGGGGTGATTTCAAACTTAAAGTTGGCAATGGTCCCAAGAATTACATTTTTGACACCACTGAGGGCGTGGTTAATGACATTTCCCCAGAAAGATCCTGGAGTATGTGCTAATGGTTTCAAATTATATTCATGGCTCATGCAAATTGGGACTTCGGACAATAAACGGACAATAAATGGAAGACTTCCCAATGACAGATCAGGACAGTGCACATTCAACGGCCACCAGGGTCAAACTATGGATTTCCTCTGCCTCTCTGCAAACAGATGGAGTAGCAACCTCGATTTTCAGTGTAGTATCTGAACTGATTAGCGACCATCATGCGCTTGCATTAGGGTTGCATTGGAATTGATATGATATGGCATTTATAACGCACCTGTACACAAGTGTTTCTAGGCGTGACAAGACAAGGAGGGGGAAACGAGTGAGGACAAAATAACAATCTTAGGCCTTGTTTCATTCAGATCGCACAAGTCGGAGGAAGGGGAGAAGTGGAAGGGGGTAAGTGCCGTTAACTCACAAGTCCAGCCAGCAGCGAAGGGACTGTAGGATTGCAGATACAGACCCTTAAGTGTTGGGGAGCTGGGAGGCAGTGCGAGGGCAACTGGACATGCAGGAGCCTGGGCTCGAGTTCAGAGGTTGACCGGGTGACCAGTGCGCAGAGCAGTCAGGTGTTGAGAACTGGGAAACGCTCCGAATACCACGAATGTCGCACTGTGCTCCTCAAGAAAATGTCTTTTGTTGTTGGAATGCCTCATTTAATGCTGTTCTTCAAAATAAATTTATTAGTTCCAACTTGTACTTCATACAAATAATTTGGTTTGAAACCATGTAACGAGGATGGAAATTGATTGTAGGATTGAATATGACTTTTGATTGTATGGACCTATCTGCTGTTATGTGTTTCTATTTTCTCTATACATGTGGATCGGATACATTCGGTGTGCTTGTTTTTAAATTTCAGTCAGTTGTATTTATTTGGAAAAAATATTCCGTAAAACAATTATATAGTGTATAAAAATGTACAAGAGAATTTCAGAATTATCATCCAATACAAAAGGTTTGTGTCAATTACAACAAGCATTCAAGGGATCAAAGAGATTTCATTGGGTGTTTCGTTCCACTGCGCATTATGTTGCATACAAACTGAGAAACCTGACTGTATTCTTCCACCCACTCCCTCGGGATCTTCCTTTCAGGTGGCCAGGGAAGGGTCATCGCTTTTGGATCCTGACAGCGAGGGAGGATCAACCGAGTGGAGGGTCATGGGGGATTGGGAGGAGGATACCCAAGGGGAGACATGGTAAACCCCCCCCCCCCTGCCCAGTCCCAACAACACCCCACTTGACTGATCTTTTCACTATAAAAGGTGTGGTCTAACACAGAGGTATGAGCAAGTAGGAGAGGAATCTGGAGAGCGAGCTGAGAGGAGCGCCGAGATGACAGAGTTGCCCAGGACTAGGGACCGGGAAGCTGAGACGCTGAACTGCAGTGCGAGAGCAGAAGCATGGTGAGGGAGCTGTGCCTCCAGGGAGCCAAGAATGGTCCACGCATGGGAACCAAGAGGCGTGCTGGTCCCCTGCAGAACCTGTGTGTGCGAGTGCTCATTCCCCTGGGCAGTTGAGACAGCCCAGGAGTGACTAAGGGGCAGGTGGTGAGACCCTGACCTCGGAACAAAGTGCCCCGTGGAGCGGAAGCTCAGAAGTTAGCCCGGTGAGTCTGAATGCATTGCAGAGCTGGGTTGTGAAGAGTGCAATACATAGTAACGCAGGAACCGCGTAAAAGAGGGCCACGTTTGTGGGAGTGTTCAATTGAAGCTACAGGAAGATTTTAAAGAGTGCTAAGACATTGATACAAGGAACAGTGTAAAGTATAAGCGCAACACTGGGAAGACGTGCGTGTGTGCAAGAATAAAGAAAGTAAAATTGGACAGTGAAGTAATGTGATGGCAAAGGGGGCTAGAAGTCGGTGAAAAAGGTGCAAGAGGCACGAAAGGAAAGAATAATGCAAAAGGGGTGCGAGTGACCCGGAAAGACAGAAACCAGCACTGAGGTGCGTGGTAAAGTAGAAGCATGCAAGAGGCACGACAAAGGCAAAGGAGCATACGAATGAGAGGGGCAAGAGAGTCGGAGTGGTCGCGCCGAAGAAAAGCAAAGAGCTTTGTTTTTTCGAAAGCCTCTGATTGCACCCCATGGGAGGATGCATGTAAGAAAGGAGATATATATGTATACATGGAAAAAAAAACATCCTGAGCAGATAAATTGGTGTTTGGAACTAGAGGGGCCTAAGCTTGAGGAAGGGCACCCTAAGAGATTAAAAAGAAACTGTGATACAAATTGCGTTGTGTTTTGGAAAGCTGGAAGAGGCCTGAGCTTGGGGAACGGAACCCTGAGAGGCCTGCTGAGAAAAGTAGACTTTGTATTTTGTGTTGAAAGCTGGAAGAGGCCTGAGCTTAGGAAAGGGAACCCCCGAGAGGCCAATTGAAGAAAGTAAAGTGAACAAGTTGAAGCTTGGGGAAAAGAACCCAAAGGAACTCGGGCATTGAAGGTATTAGAATTCACTCTAAGGCCCTGTGGAGAAGGTCATTCGAACAGCCCTGTACAGTGAGCACATCTTTGTGACTTTGACCGAATTGCATCTGGTGAGAAGACCACTTGAAACCAACTCTGGTTTTTCCATTTTTGTTGAACCACTATTTTTCCTTTTCAAAAAGAATTCCCATCACATTGTTGTAAAGCATGAGGGCAAGCGTAGGTGACGGAATTTTGTTTTGGACTATTAGACCACGGCGGCCATTAGAAATATCATTTAAGGGAACCATCTCTTTAGAGTTGGGGCCAGTCAGGCATTCCACCACCATAGGAACCTTAGTAAATAAAGGTTTTAAAACTAATACCGTTGAGTCTGTATCTCTTGATACCATGGCTGCCTCACAAAACTCATTAAAGTACTTTTATTGTCGGTACTCTATAGGACATGTTTGCCTATAGCATTAGCGTTTGCTAGGATAAAATTGTTCTCCATCTAGAACGATATCACTAAGCTGCCTCGTCTGACAGCACCCAAATCCTCCATGCGTTACGTGTATGGATGAGGGGTGTCCAGGCCATCAATGGAGTCTCGCATTTTAGTAAGTACTAGAGCACTGGATGGTGTTCTGTAATATCTTTGTCTTTAAAAACTGGGACCAATACTCTTGATCTGAGATGGGAATAGGGTGGACAAAAAATGTTCTACCTCAGCATCGCACTTGCAACATCACTGTAGTTGGGCTTGTGCTAATCTACTTGCAAATAATAACCAGCTTAGACAAGCTCTTGTAACGGGGCTTCTTTGTACAGTGTAGCCGCTCAGAGCAGATAATCTTGTATTTTATCTGAGGCAATGATCCTGTATCTGCGATGAGTTTATTTGAAGATCTCCAGACTTTCATGCTGGTTCGTTACAGAAAATTTGACATGATAAATCTTTGTGTACTTCAGGGGAAAAGCTTGTTATCATAGTAATGATCTGCATTAATCTTATGAAGCATACTTTTTATATAGTTTAGCCACTGTATATTTTTTGCTTCCTTTTCTGTATTGTATTTGCAATCGGATATTGTCAATACATCTTGGGGGTTCACCCATATACGTAACCAGTGAAATATGGGTTCTGAGACTAATTTGTCCTGGAGATGATTCAGGCCCAGCTGTTTATGAATGGCGAAATTGGGTGTGGATGTAGGTTGGCCTAAAAGTCGTTTAAGAAAAAGATTTTCTAACGTCTTACAGCCTGGAAGTTGCAGAAACACCATTTTATGACAGCATTAGCCATATAGTCTTTTTCAATTCTATTAATGGTCTATATTTTACATTTCTTCATACATAGAGTAATTCCTCCTATTGCCTCATTCTGATCTCTTGCTTCTCACAATTGGGGTCAGGTCAGAGGGAGCTCAAAAAATGGATGCCCAGATAATCAAATTATTTGATTCTTGGTATCGGATGACCATTACGGCACATGGTGGTTTTGTTTATCTTCTTTTTACAACAAGAACAAACCTATATTGCCAATTTCATAGTAACATGTCGATCTGGGGTGTTCATGAATTGAATATAGCTTGTTGTTAATATTTGAAGAGCTTTTGTCGTGCAGGCAATTAGAATGGCGTCGTCCACGTATGCTAATACTTCAAATTTGATATAAATTATGAGTTAAATTGTAAGAGATGTAAAATGTTTTATTGCTTGCAGTGTATTTTCTTATGTTGAATAGTATAAAGAAATGTTATCACGAATAAACTTTTTCTACCTACCTTTAAAGAGTACGGTCTTTTTCAGAGTGCCTGCACAGTCTGTCTCCACATTTGCCATGAAAAACGCAATTCCCGCCTTCCTTCTCAGTTTTTCCCACTGCTTGATATGATAAACATGGAATAGGATAACCATGGGGCCTGTACCGTCATTGCACCATTGATATTGCTTGATCGTTCCGCACCTTGTATTAATTGTGGAGTCGGTGGCAAGAGTATTTCCTGTTTTGATACCAGCCTCATGCTACACTTTGAGAGCCTTTGAGTTTCCAAATGCCCCTGATGATGTGGTAAATGTTGCATGGATAGGGGGTCAACCCAAATGTTTCAGTTACCCATCCTGTGTCCTACCTCTGAGGACCATGCTTTCTTATTGTGCCTGTGAATTTATTGGGACTGCATTTGTTGTGTAAAATGGGTTGCACAGTTTGTTCCCCTGTTGGTATTCAACTGGATGTCCCAGTGCCTGGGGAACTGAAAGGTTTAGCTGTCTTAAGATTCAAACGAGGAGTTGTGGAATGACAATCTGTTGTTGCAACAGGGACACTTGGGCCGGGTTCCACTGCAGTTGTGGTCAACATGTGCAAATAATGCATGAGGCATGTTAAATATTGAACCTGTATGTACTACTTTGAATGCACCTAATCAAGCCTTTTTTTGTTTCTCAGAACTCGGTTTCCATTGAAGCTGAACAAAGTTTAAAGCCAATCATTGAATCATTGCTTAAGCAAATAATTATTGTCCCTACTTGTAGTCCCCGTTATACCCCAATCTCGTCCCCTATAAGGAAACTGGTAATTACATGTTTTGTTCAAGATTTATGTGCAGTTAATGCTGCATTTCTGCCAGCTTTCGCTGCTGTTCCTTACCCCGTCCCTATCCGCCTTCATTCTTGTTACTGCTTCACGCTCTACTGTTCTAGATGGGTGGTCTGCTTTGTTTTCTATACCTGTGTGCCCTGATAGTCAATCCTTATTCATATTTACTGATCTTCAATTTTTGTTCACGCAACTGCCCCAGACATATGTGGAAAGTCTGACACTTCTCACAGATTTTAAAAAGAGCTCTTGACTTGCTGGTGTTCAAAGGGGCTCCATTATGGTTCAGTATGTAGATGACTTCTTACTTGGGTCTGCCTCGTTGAAAGCCTGGAAGCAAGATTTTGTCAAACTGTTGACAGCCCTTGCTTTGAAGAGGCACAAGGTCTCTAAAGAAAAGCTTCAATTGTGCCAGTTCATTATCTTGATCACGATATCTCTGCTGGGGAGAGACGCATGTGTATAGATCATATGAAAGTATTTCTACAAGTACCCCAATTTGAATGCAAACGCAGGGATTTCTTGGAATGGCTGGATGCTGCCACAAGTGGATCTTGGGTTATGTTCAAATTAATGGCCCTATGCCAAAAAGAAAGATATCGCCTTTATCCATCTAAAACAATCTTTTGAGCATAAGCTGAGCAGATGGGATTGGAATTTGAAGTACAACTTGAAGGGTTACGAGGTAGTAGCTCATGTTATCCACAGGTATCGGAACCCACAATCTTATTTGCTCTTATGCCCTGACCTGGAAGTGAGGCAGTTCATCTTAATGTTACAGACAAATCAGTTTCCGGTACTAGCTATTACTGGGTCTCGCCTGGGGGTGGCATTGGAACATAGGATCTGCCTTATGAGTGTGAGAGCCCTGGTGCCCTGGAATCAACAAGACATGTTTTGACTTTATGCCCCAAACTAGGACCGCATTACATGACCTCTTTTGGGAAATGGGTCAACAGATATGAGGCTATAACTGGTAAACCTTACTGGGACTTATGTTTAAACTCCAAATCTATGGCATTCCAGCTTGCCTTATATAGGTTGTGGACTCATATTAAGTCTCTTCTTGATTTAAGTGCCTAAGGCCTGAGTCGAGTTGTTTGCACATTTGCATGCCATTTGATTTTTACCTATTTAGCGCTATGCTATATGGGCTATACATCGTAATGTCTTATGATATACTATATGTCCTTGTTTCTTCGTATGTTTTTGTTTTTTATGATTATGCTTATACTTGTGTAAAGTCCAAATTTTGGATTATACCACAAGTTATTATTATTAAATTAAGCCCAAAATCATACTCTTAAACCTCTAGTCCTCTGAAAATTAAGAGGCCTTTGTTAAAATCCAGCAAGAATTGTCAAAAGTTCCAGCTTTGGATCTGCCTGATTATCATAAATCCTTTACTCTGTCCTGCGGTGAACGAGAAGGGTTTGTTCAAGTTCTATTAACTCAAATGCATGGCGACAAGCACTGCTGAATTGCATATTAAAGTGCCACAAGTAGATCCAGTGGCTGCAGGTTTACCTTCTTATTAACAAGCTGTGGTGGCTACTATATTAGTTGAAAAGGGTGGTGCTTTGGTTCAGGGACACCCAGTCCCCATTGCAGTTCCGGCATTACTCCTGGAGGGTAAAAACCAAAATATATCAAATTTCCGATTGACTGAATATGAGAAGCAGCTTACTTTAGCAGCAATTGTGACTTTTCTCATATATTCTGTTTAAAACCCTGCCTCCACGCTTTGGACTCTCTCAGATCTGATGCCCCACGATTGCCTGTTAGTGGTAGAGAACCTCATGACCCCTTGTGTACACTGCTCCCAAACTAGTGGAGCAGTGCAACACTGCAATGGGATATCAAAATCCAAATTTCAAAAGTGTGTGGACTTGACACCAACGGCCTAAGGCTCTACCCATAGTAGTATTACACGTGTACAACAGTCCTCACAAAAGGCTTTGACTGTTACCACAAGAAATCCTGACAGGATGCCTTTTGCATCTGTTACATCCCCCCTCCTGTGGCAGCAGATTGTTTGAATGTTCAGTTGGCGGGTGAAAGTGTTCTAAACTACTTTATTCCCCTTGTGAAGGCTATTCGATTTCTCCACTCCCAGGTTAATGAGGTACTGTCAAAGCCAGCTGTTGGACCCTGCATTATTCTAGAATCCAGAGATTGTGGACCTGAACATCATCAATGGAAATCTGCTCTGCAGCGTGGAACCAATTGGGTCCTACTCACCACCCAACTGTGAAGTCGGGGGCATCCAACATGTGTCCATGCTTCCCACTGCTGGCGAGCCTCATCTCCAGCATAAGCATCTGGAACGACAGCAACGCCATGCATGCCAGGTAGGGTGGCAGCAAGCTCCTTCACGTTCTCTGCTATGCACGTACGGGGCAATCCTTAGATGAGATTCATAGCTCATATGCTCAAGACCATCTTATTCCTCCAGAGGATGTTTTGCAGTCAGATCATGCAAAGTTGTGGAATCCCACCTCCTGTAAGGTCTGACATAAGAACAACAAAAGAGAACAGATACAGTCCATTTCATCTCTTCAAAGTTTCGTTTTCGTAAGATCATGGTAAATACAATCTCGATCTATGAAAAGGATTAATCTGCGATTGGGCTTTTGGGCTTTATTGCCTGATTTTTGTGTACAGTGGTTTACAAAGCATTATGATTTATGAAGAACTTTGAGAGGGACAGTCGAAGGATCTTCTGAGCCATTGTTTAACACCTTCCGGGCTCTCTATCTGCAACTGAACTGTTTCTGTTTGTGGTTGTCTTCCTCCTCCTGGCCCATGGTTACTATTACCTGTGACTACGCCAGAGCTGGCTGACTTTACATCCTGAGTTTTAGCTGATCCAACTGACAATTCATGTTGCATTTTCTACTCGGTTTCTCTTCTAGCCTTCAGTATATTATTTATTTTGAGAACGGGCTGATTTCTGAGCGTCACTTGGCATCTAATGTCATTAGAACTGTCGGCTAAGGCAACTACCATATTTATGAGCCAGTAAAAGAAAAATATTGTCTTTTTATACAATTTTGCAACTGTCTTTTTATAATAGGGCACTGCCTTCAACACCTGCTACGGATTGCAAGGTTCTGATGCATATACTTCAAGTGAGAGCAGAAATACCTTTCTTCATGCAACATGGTGGTACACCTGCATTCAGAATGTCTGATTGCTGGTTTGAACTCACTGCCCATGTGATTTTTGCTTCAGGGTTTCCTTTTTCCTTTGAACTGGTGTGACCTCTCTAGTGGTCTTAGATGGGTTAACGGAAAAAAAAGGTCCTGAGCCCGACTTCTGTCATTACGCTCAAGGTTCTCTGATTCCCCCCCCCCCCCAACAGACCTGCTTCATAAGAAACCTGCTGCACTGCATTTATCTTTTCCTGCAACAGGCCTTCTCTGCTGCTTTGATGAAGGTTTTTTTACATGCCTTACTTGATGCAGAGATCTACTTGTACTTGCGTAGTTATAAGCATTGTTACCTTTTCCTTTTTATAAAGGGTTCTCATTTATCACGTCTGTGAATTATACTTATCACAGAACCTATTTCATTTGTGGAGTCAATGCTTATTCCTGGTTTATACATGAATTGGAGTGGTAGTTGTTCCATGTCCATTTCACTGATTACGCTTGAGCAAGTGGCTATATGTACCATGTTACTGCAAAATCAAGTGGCCCTGGGCATAAGAGAGGTGTTCATGCTCTTGTGCGGTAAGAATGCTGTACATTAATTCCAAATTATGGCAATAACTTAATTGACATGATTCTTCCCATTAGAAAGACTTTGGCCAAATTACACCAAGAGAACTTGTACCCCATATGGCGCCTGTGGTTCTGGTCAACCAGTTCAGTTGGCTCATTGAGAGCGTCCATATTACATGGGATATGGTTGTTTATTCAATTTCTGTTGGGATTGTATGGTCTAGTACTGTTAGCTAAATGTCTACTAAATTGCTTGGAAAAGAACGAAACGCAATTGCTAATGACAACCTGAGAAGAGATGTTGGGTTGAGACTTGGACATATTTCAGCTGTTTAGTCCAAATGCTTGGAGGGATGAGGCTAGTAGTAGTCTCTGAAGGGAAGGATTGCCACAGAAAGAAAAGTAAGTTGAAATGAGAAGACTCGAGAATATTAGGATGCTATGTTTTGTAAACCGATGAGAATAGAACATGGTGAATTAGTGTACTACTTCCAGACTAGGCATACAATCCTTCACTGGCCTGGTTTATTTAAAGGAATCCAACTTGAAAATACATATGCTCGACTGCAAGATGGAATTGTGTTTTGGCTCACTGAAAGGTCAATATACATATTTGCTTGTTGGCAGTCGCTCAAAGCTATGCTTATGTACCCTTGCTCATGATGGTTATTTCAGTCCCGCGCAGGCTGACTCTGCTTCAAATGGAGTCCTGTTTGGGGCTTTATGTTTAATTGTATTGAATGCGCATAGCTGCACTGATGTCATTTAGGAGGTTTAGGGAGTGTTTTGGGGAAACGTTGAGTTGGTTGTATGCCTCAAATTCCATTGTACCATCTCAATTTGCTATTTCGTTTTGTAGTTTTGCTGATCATTTTGACAATTGTGTAGCACAGCTTTCAATACAAGCTACCCTTTACAAAGAAAGCTCAGCTATCCCTGCATTGTTCTCCGAACCCCCCTTTCTTTGTTCACAGCAGGTTCAAAGGGGCTAATGGAGAGTACAGTAATAATGATCTCATATCTTGTGCCACAGACTTAAGTGGAGGTGTTTGCAAGGAAAAGTTTGTTTTCTTTTTTTTTAAAACTGCAAACCATCAGTAATCCAGATTGTACTTTTATTAAGCTAGTATGATGAATCTAGCAATGCCATCACTGCATCTCTGGGAAAAGTCTCTTCCCATATGGCCAGGGAAAGGCAGCCGCTATCTGATCCTGACTCTGGAGGTGGCTGTCTGAGGAGGACCATATTGAGGGAGACAACCATCATGGTAGGGAGGTGGACTTGCTAGCTGGAACATGGTATCCCGCTTGCCACTCGGGGCATGACACCAACCCCTTGAACTCCCAAGCTGTGGAGCAAAGGCCGAGACATTGCGGGTACCGGAGAGCCGACTCAATGCCAGCAAAAGGAGAAAGCCAAGTACTGGGCAGTTTAAAGATCATGGAGAACGCTGAAGCAGCAAGCAGAGACTGATGAGCCCAGAGAGGGGATTTGGGACACGGGGGCACTTTGTGGCGTATACTGCACACCGCTAAAGGAGTGATACATTACCTGAGTGAACCTGAGCAGGGGAGCTGGGAGACCAAAGCAATTGTTGAATGAAACAAGTGAAAGAGGGTCAATGACCCAATGGTTGAATGAAGAAGATATGAAGCGTGGAACAGGGAGCAAGTTAAAGTCCTGGCAGGAGAGTTTACCAGGCAACCTGATTGCGAGTCGGGGACCTGGCAGGAGGATACGTTCTGGCAGGAGAGTACAACAGGTGAATTGGTTGCGAGTCAGGGACCTGCACCCAATTGTATGAACATAAGAGTTTGGATGGAAAGGAAGAGAGTGTGTTTGACTGACAGAGGAGGGTCTGAGTGAGACTCACTCTCATGCTTGTCAAGAATCTGCCTATAAACTGAGACATGAACATTGTGGACTATGGAACTGAGTAATTTGCCTAGTAATTGGAAATTGTGTGCGACCAAGAGAAGAATGGCAACGTTTTGGAACTGTGACTGAATATTGTTACTAGGGGAAGGGAAGCAATTCCCTAATGACTGCAAACTTGGGAACTGTGTCAAGGAGCCAAGAGAAGAGGAATAACCTCTTGGCATTTCGAATTTCGGAAGTGAGATCGGTGGAAGAACCAGACCCTCTGAAGCTGTGGATTGTAATGAGCCTGAGAAACTCAGGGGAAGGGAAACATCTCTTGAGGATTGTGTTGTGGAACTTCGATTATTTATTTATTTTTTGCACCTTTTGGATCTTTGTTGGAACTCTGGAAAAGAGCTGCAGATGAAAAGTTGAAAGATATCCTTTTTCACTTTATCTTGAATTTATTATGTAAGGGTTGCATAAGGATTTGGAACCCGGATGGCGAACTTTACTTTACACATTCTGACACAGATATCCTTTAGTTGCGTTGATGCAGGGAATCCCCTCTTAGAGAGGGGGCAAAATAGGATTTCTTCCAACCCTCCTTTTTATTTTTATAAAAGTCTTTACCAACCACTACAATGCCCTTGTGTCAGTCTTACTCTTGATTCCTTAATTTACCTATATTCTGTTTTGGAAAGAGCAGCACGTGTTATTTAGAAACAAATTCGTCCTACAGTGTCCTTCCTAAAAATGTAAATTGTTAAAAAAGCATATTACAGTGTGGCTACTTTAAAACATTGCATTATATAAATGTTTTTCGGTAAAGTTCACTGTCGTTTAGCCTGTGTAAATTTCATAGTGTAAACTATATTTAATTATGTTGGGGAAGGGGCATCTGATTGACAAGCATGAGATACCATTTCTGAGCATGTACATTATCACACAGCTTAATACATTTGATGGAAAACCGTCACATATATTTGTGCATTTGGTGCAGAACCCATGAGCTGATTGCAAACTCCTTAACATTCTATCTCACCAACCTGTCCCTTCAAATCGGCTACCCCAAATGTAGATGGTTCACAAACTACAATTTACCATCTAATTTGTCCAGTTCTCTACCAGCTACACTATTCACTAGGCCATTGCTTAGTGTCAAGCTTTATATTTGCACTTACATAATGACTACACAAAGCTAGATAAATGTTTACACAAAGTAGCGATCCATGGTTCTATTCAGTCTGTACACCTACAGACGTACTGCAAAAGCATACACCATATCCAGTTTCCAGATGTCTATGCTCTTCAGTTACGATTTATATTATGGATTTGCACTCTGGGGAGGGGCACTGCAAGTAACTGCCACGCTCCATGCCAGCGCCTCTGTTTGCCATCTTGGTGCTAGTGCCCAGGAAGCCCATCGCCCTCACTGGAGCCCCTCATCTGAATTTCCCCCTTCCCCGCTCCCTCACTGCAGTCCCCCACCTCACTCGCATGCCCACCTCTCAGCTCGACGTTAGGTCGTGGAAAAAGTTATTAACCAATTGTGGCAATTTGTTGTTTGTAGTTTGTTTAAAGGAAGAATGTACACGTTGATCATGCTAAACCTGCTTCCCTTGGCAGCCAGGGTGCGAATAGTGATGAATATAACTTTTGTGGGTGGCTGGGCTGGTAGCGCTGCACTTAGGCTTACCTAGCAGAGGCTGGTGGGCTGTTACTGCTTTGTAGGGAGGTCAGGGCTGGTATTTATCGTTATCCGTTGCAGGCAAAGGCCACCTTGTCTATCTGAAGTTTCCAATTACCTTGCCTGATGCAACACCACACTCCCTAGTTTCCAGCTCTGGCTTTCTCCTAATATTGATCTTTGTTTCTAGAAACCTGTAAACTTCTCTTTATGCCTACCTCATGTGCTGAGTAAAGTGTACAGTGACTCTTCCTTGCACAACCCGGACTGGACCGAGCTGTAGCAGAGACTTGCATTGAAAATGTTTTCCGAGCCTTTTTATCATATTTATATTGTGGGGGAGGGAAGGGGAGTTGTCCTTTCACGTAGGCAACCTTTACATTTTAAAAACATCCATCTCACCAATAGTGTCTTATTTCAGAAGTACACACAAATGCTGTATTGTTGCTCATTGTAGGTCTTGGTTATGAAGAACTTCTGGCAACACTAAAAATTATTTAAATTGCTAATCAAATGTGTGTTTGCTATTTCGAGAAAGGTTTAACTGGAAATGTATGCCTTGGAAATAATTTGGAAGTGAGAGGAACCTCCTTAAAGGAACGAATACATTGTGAGTACAATAAATCGTGTCCAGTGCATCCAGAAAACCATGTTAAATAAGACTGAGAGGGTGGGGGTTATGCAGGATCGGGATTTGTCTAAAGTTGTCGTATTTTTTGTATGCTCCTGTGTCGTCCTATGCTAGTGCTGCTACTGAACATTTATTGGACTAACCTCACTCAAATCCTAAGCAGAGTCTGAGTCTTTTCCTCATCCCATTCTACCCTTCCTATCATACCCTGCCCTAATCTAGTCTTGTACTCTTCCACCTTCTTTCGATGTGGGTGGGTGAACCTTTCTCTGACGCCAAGCCCTAAATGATGCTTCTCTGATGCTGTCCAGGATTTTAAAACCTGCATACCAGAAGTTTTTCCCACAATGCACTGCACTAGGAAACTCCCCTTCCAGTCTTCCCTCTAGCTGTATTGCAGCTGGCTTGGGGCCAGAGGGAGAGCCCACTATGCAGACTGGATCTCTATCGGCCCCTGTGTGGGCAGGTGTATTCTTTTAGCAGGGCTATGAAGGCTCTTTGTAAGGGGAAAGTAATTGACACCAGACATGAGTGACTTGAGACAGGCCAAACTATTAAGTTGTAGTTTACGATCAATCCCAGCACTTTAGGTTCCCTCATAAACCAGGCTCACAACGATTACGTCCTCTACAATTCCCAGACACTGCGTCACTTCTGGTCTTAACTACTTCCAGGGCGTTTGCCTTCCTGGATATTTATATCTGGGTGAGGTTCCCATATGAAGCATAGCCCAGGCCACACTGCAGTTGAGTCCAACTGTCCTTGTGTGAGCGCTCGTCACACCACCCCTGCCTCTGTGGCCAGAGGGCAGTCATATGTCTGCCAGCCGTGTCCATTGTTCCTTCTATGCCAGGGTTGCCTTGTAGCTCTAGAAAAATAGTAATAAGCGCCCCTCTGTGAGAACGAACACGGCTAAATTATGTGTTCTTTGGGAAGGTACCCACTCGAGGGTGTGCAGCCACACTTTAGCTCACTCTTTCACAGAAGGGAAATTACCATTTGCATATCAGTCTTTGTCCCACCCACATGCATAGTCCAGCACAGAAATGCTATGGCAATTCTCATCTGAACAAGAGTACCAACAGCAACCCCAGACACATGTTTCAGCCTTGTTGCGCCTCATCAGTGAGGTGGAGCTGTGCCTCTCTTATTTCCCTTCTTTGAAAGCTACAGTGAGCAAAAGTGTGGCTGTGGACTCTCGAGTGGGTAACTTTCCAAAGAACGGGTCATTTAGCCGTGTTCGTTCTCGCAGAGGGGCATCTATGACTATTTTATTGCCTTGTAGCTCTGCCATGCATTGTGGTTGTATCTGCCGTGACCCACAACGCCCGACTCGTAGGGTTTATAAAACCACCCTCCTGCCCTTTCACAACTTTGCGCCTGTCTCAGTCCCTACCATAGAATTGTACCATTGCCTAAGCCGATAGATACCTACACCCTCTCCCTTGCAAAATTACAATGCTTTGTTGCCTACCAATGTTTTTGGTGGTGGCCAGTACATGCCATTCCTTGAAATGCTCACTGTTGCTTTTATTGCATCTCTAGAACAACTGACATCCTCCCCGATCTGGCCCTCAGCAAACCGCTCTTGGTCTTTGTTTTAAACATAATCTGTGCATTCAGTCAGTGCATCCCATTCATGGGCACCTGATCTCCGACATTTGCACATTGCACATACTGTGTTTGTCCCTCCTGTATTACCAGGGCTGTTTTTTTGCTACTGGTGGGTAACTATCAGCTCTTCCTTCTCAAAGGAATTCTACCTTTTCTCACTTTCCCTCAGAGGCTCAATGGGACTCGAGCCCTGGTTCTCTCTAGACTTGACTACTGTAATATCCTCCTCCTTCCTTCCACTCTGCAACCCCTCCAGCATATCCAGAATAGGGTAGTGAGTCTTATCCTTGGCCTTAAACCCAGGGACAGCAGCTCTCCTGCACTAAAAAGTCTTCACTGGCTCCCGGTTGCTGCACGGACGCTGTCTGGGCCAAGGGACCACACTATCTTCAACTTTATCTCACTAAATACTCTCCCTCTAGACCACTTTGCTCCTCTGGTGCCAACACATTGTGTGTAAAGCAGTTTGCTAAACAGAGGGCAGGGGGTTGCCCACTTTCCTCTGCAAGCTCCCTCCTTTGGAATAGCCCCCCCTCCCCGCACCTTGAGCAGGATCTTCTCCAATTCCGGAAGCTCCTTAAGAGCTTCCTCTTTTCCTCCTTCTTCCCTCCCTCACTCCTCTGCTATTCCCACAGTTTCTCAATCTGTGTCCTTGGCCATTATGCACCCTTGGGGCTTTGACCGCCCACACCAATTCTTTCCAGCGCCTGTCTCTCCACTGCACTTTGCATCTGCACACCCTCCGCTCTGGCGGCTCGCACTTTCACCTCCTGCAGCCCATTCCAAGCACTTTGTTTATGGCTCACCCACGAGCTCAGACTCCCCAGGACTTACTGCCTCCTCCCTCTCCTTCATTTGCACGTTCTGAATACTCACAAGGCATAGTAGGTTTGTTCCGCTCCCTCTTCCCCCTCGGCTCTTAAATATTTTGTTGTAATGTATTTCCCACCCTCGCCCTCTCTGCCCTGTGGGCGCTTTGAAACAGTATTTTCTTATTGAATAAGCGCCTAACAAGCAAAAAATAAATACATAAATAACAGGGCAAATCATTTAATGTTCTGGGTGCTCAAACTCGAATCACATAGTTGGAAGGTTCCTGTTGCTCCTATGGGGGTAATTTTACAAAAAGTGCAAATTCCATGCAGGGGACCCAAAATGCAAGCACTTCATCACTCACAAAGTGCACGGAACCATAAATAAATGTGAAATCGCCTTTACTCTTTGCTTGTCCTCTCCTATTTGTGAAAAAAATAAAGTTGTGCTGGCAAATTACCCTTTGCATGCAGCGTTTTATAGTAGATTTCTATGGAATAGGCCTGCTATTCACCTTGAGTGAATGCACTTGTGTTCCATAGAAATACTTTGGTTTTGCACCCGCATTAAAATCTCATGCACGCATGAAACTGTGTGCTCTTCTGGGGTGGAGGAGGAAAGCAAAGAGGTCTCGGAACGTCACGAAATTGGGCCAGAGCATTAAATGGAGGTGTAAAAGCATTACGCTTCACTTTTATGCCTCCACGTGCCACCATGAGGAAACTGCCCCCCTATTTGTCCAGCACACCCATCAGTCTGGCCTCATCCCCTCCAGCCAAGGGTGGACTGGCCTATAGGGATTTCCTGGTGGGCCTCTGCACCCTGGGCCTCTTTTCTGTGGTATTTCCAAATTTTCTCATAGGAAAAGCATTGGGCTTGCTGAAAATTAGTCATATGGGGCCACTTTGAAGTTTATTTCCAGGGCCTCTTTTGGTCCCCAGTAATTGTTTCCAGGGCCTTTTTTAGCTCCCAGTCCAGCCCTGCCTCCAGCTCAGGCTCCCAACTGACATCCATAGTACATTCATGCATCAGTCTACTTCCAGCATTCCCTGAGCTTTCACTCACCAACATTCTACCAGCATGCATGGAGGAGCAGCATCTAAACCCACAATACCACACACCTCCCCTCCTTGTACACATCACATAAAGGGAAGTCAAAACACACTCTGTACAGCCAAGTTCAACAGATGACGTTTTGGAAGGTTTGGTGTCAGTGTAGTGGGACACTTAGTTTCCACGTGTCCTGGGATGCCATGTTCCCTGTCCTCCGGATTGTCCACATACAATGCGTGGGGCAGCCAACATTTTGTCACGATGGTTCTGACTAGCTCACGGATGCTTGTTGGTCCGTGCATGCATACACGTGTATCTGAAGTTACTGTGCCACGTCCAGTGCTGGTGTTGAAATGACTGGTGGACTGTGATCTGTAGATGGGCGACTCTGTGAAGGGTCTTTGGACATAGTGTTCATTTTGAAATATCATCACTTGAGTGTGTCTAGCCCCACACACGCGTCCCTGCTGGTGCTAAAACATTTCGGTGAGGGATTAAGGTAGTACAGCAATCTCCCCTTGCCTTGGGCCATTGTCTTGGGGAATGTGTAGATTGTTACGCCCTTCCTCCTTTTGTATAGTGTCTGCCACTGTCGTTATACAGGTTGCAGGGGCTGTTCAATGCTGCTGTGTCATTCGGTGTCATCAGTGTGCTGAGTTGTGTTGGAGCTGTGCAGTAGATCTTGCTGACCCATGGTACTAGCTGTGTGTGCTGGACGCGTGTAGTGATCAGCATTGTTTGCGTAAAGTGAAACTAGGTTGATGGCACTCTTTCACCATCCTCTTTATTTTTGTGTAGTCTACCTGTTTTGTCATTCTTTATCCGTGTGTGTGTGGTAATGTCCCCAATGTTGGGTCTATGGAATTACGCGCAGCCATTCTTGGGGCTTCTCTACTTAGCTGTGAGTGTGTTGGGCATTGGGGACTTGGCCAGTCCCATGTAGATGGTGTTTCATCCGTTCTTTGGATTTTTGCATAAGGTTTGTGTTGTGGGGATCTAGGACCAATCTGCTCTTGTTGTGATGGATTCCCTGTTGGTGTGTTCCCTTTGTGCATTTGAGCCTGTACCTTTGATAATGTGTTTTAGCATGGCGTGCGTCGCTATTTGGGGTCTACGTGAGGGCTTTCAATACTGATGCAACTCTCTAAGGATGCTGTTTCTGTGCTTGTGTGTGAAGGATGACATGGATGTGCATGATTGTACAGAGTGTGGTTTGACATCCCCTTTTTTGTGGTGTGTGAAAAAGGGCAGTGCAGTATTGTGGGTCTGGATGAATGCATGAAGTCCGTCTTGTTTGTTTGCCTTGCTGTTCCTACATGCATGCTGGTAGAACGTTGGTGGGAGTAAGTGGAAGCTCAGGAAATATTGAGGACTGCTGAGGCGCAAATGTTCTATGGACGTCCATTAGGGCCTGAGCTGGAGTGCGTGAGGATGGACCTGTGGTTGTGCTGTCCTACAGGTTAGAGTAACAGGAACCTTCTAACAATCTGATTAAAGCTCCATGATTTCTAGGTGGAGGGACACCAGTCATCTGTGCTCGAGTGGAAGCCAATCTTGAGTGTCTTGTAAAGACTAGAAAGAATGGGAAAGCTGGACTCTTGTCAGCTAAAAAAGGTTATTACTTAGACAAAAAAGAAACCTGCAGCAAACTCACCGAGAACAATTTTACAAACTTTACAGTTCCTGCAAAATCAAACTCTTCTGAACCAAGGAAGACCAGTTCTCTGCTACCAGTGGTTTTCCTCTGTGGACTGGAAACTCCTCTTTGTTGGGCAAGAACATAACATAATATTCTATAAGCAGCAGTAAACTTTTCCAGTTGCAAGATACTAGCCAGCGGCAAACGTCACCCGCCTCCACCCTTTCAATTCAATGTCAAGACTTTGACAAATTGTGCATGTTCTTATTTACTTGACTGGCAACAAAGAACATATCTCTTTTTAAAAGAAAACCTTTTTTCATGCAAAGCATTAACAATTTGGAAGGAGATCTCTGCAATGGAGACCTTGCTAAGAGTAAGGGTCATGACCCTAAGAACAGCGAATCCCCGAAGGACCAAGGGCCTGCAAGCTGTCCCTCTTCCCTTTTTTTGCTGCTTGTCACAGAAGTTGCATACTTTTTTTAAAAACGTTTTTTTCCGCTAAAATTCGTCTGCTGTCGCATTTCGGTTGATGTCTTGTTTGTGTACTGATATTTTGTCTTGTATGCGTTCACATTTTTGTGTTTCAAGGCTTTAAACTGCCGGGGTTGACCGTGTTGAATAATCTCCATCTTCCCCTATGGCTGAGCAATGGGTGCTGTAGGGGCGGCATGGTATCAAAGTATGACACTGACACACTCGGTACAATTAGTAAAATCTTTATTGAAGTTTCTGGGGTTGGAAAAACTCCTACTTTGCCCTATAACTAGGATAGGAGTAGTCTCGACCATCAAAAAGTCCTAGTTGAATTAAAATGACCAATGCTTACAAAATCAAATGCCTGCCGTATCTCTTGTACAAAAAGTGTATAAAGGAGAAATGTATGCAAAGGAAAAATCAGTGTTCAAAAGAATAAATGTGGCTGAATCAGCTCTCCTCCCCACGTTAGACCACACAGAGTAAGGCGGTCTGGACCACACAGAGTAAGGCGGCCCCTGGCTTGGGTTTTCAACACAATAAACAGTTCCAAAATGTGTATCGAGGCCCGCCTGACCTTCCGCATTAAAGTCTCTTTCCAGACTTCCAAATAATGTTTCAACAAAAAGTTCACGTAGGTCCCCCTCTGTCCAGACCTTTCACAACAAAGGGCCTCATTACGAGTCCGGCAGTAACCGTGCCTGAATTTCCGGCAGGTTACTGCCGGACTCGTATTACCATTCCGCCTCTGTGAATCCCGGAATTACCGGGGCATTACGACCCCGGTGACCCAGGAATTCCTGAGGCGGAATTCGGTAAATCCCCATTCCCATTGAGTCGCATAGGACTCAATGGGGAAGTGGAAACACCGGCACCATCTAGTGATGGTGCCGGTGTTTCCACTTCCGCCTGCACGCGGGGGGTGTTATACCCGCCAGGTCAGACCTGGCGGGAATGACACCTCCGCCTGCAGAACTCGAGATCACCCGGTCCGGAAAAAATGGTGGCGGCGGGTTTACCGCCACCGTTATTTCCAGACCTGGTGACTCCTAATGAGGCCCAAGTTTACATAGGTCCCCCTCTGTTGGGCTCAGACCTCTTCAGGACGAAGTTCAACAAAACTTGTAAGGGGCTCCCTTCCCCAAGCTTATTACACTTCGGGTTTCCCACAGTCGGGCTCGGACTGTTTTTGAATGTCAAAGTCTTTCAAATGTGCGTGGCTTTCTTTACTGACCTCCGCAGGCACTTCGACTCAAAGTTCAAGGTTCAACTTTCAATCTCCCCTTCTCTAGGAGTTCATTTTGATTTCTTCTTTTTTTGCAATTCATTCACTTTATCGTTACAAACAATGCACTTTTCACTGCGACTTTCGAGTGTAATACTGCCTTTTGTCAGACCACCCCATTACTCAGTCGAACTGATTTCAGAGCTGGCCGCACATATTTTTCTTTAACTGAGCGTCCCTGCGGGCGCTCTTTTCGACAGGGGTGCCCGTTCTTTACTATGTTTCACTGCAGATCTTGGTGCCTCACGTGCGTTGCCGAGCTTGTTAGCGGGCGTGCTCCCTACAGCTCTGTGTTCCACGTGCTTGTGTGTGGTCCACATATTCCTTTTTAACTGGCAGATCTGCCAACATTCTGAAGCCCATGGGAGGGAGATTTTAACCACAGAAATTCAGAGAATGTATTGTACCCATAAGACTGCATTGGAGTTATAACTATTTTAGGCGGGAGACGGTAAAACATTACACTTTTGTTAATTGAAAAATCGGAAGGCTCCTGCCTAAATCAGGAGGGTTGGCATGTATGAATTGAGCTTCCATGTAGGCTCTCTTCTTGGCAGGGATCCCCGCTCCTTATCCCGCATCCGGTAGGTGCGCGGCTACTTCCACAGCCTATTGTCTCTACTGCTGCTCTTATATTCCGAAGGGCGTTGCAGCGGCTACTTGGGGGTATTTCTGTACACAACTCTTCGACAGAGGTCTTACGGGTTTACTACAGGTAGAACGTTTTATAGACCACACATGCTGATTTGTGTGGCCTTACTGTGGTGCCTTCCATTTTATTCCTCACTAATAGAGCCACTTGACACAACAATGGTTTTCTCCCAACGCATCTTGTCCATGGATGCCGACTTTTGGGGGCGAGATTTGTTTTATTTTGCACTTACTGAATCCTTCGCTCTAATGCTGCAAAGGTTAGCATGATTTTTATAACAAGTTTTATATACCTTTAAAGTTGTTGGTTAAAACATGGGATAGCATAATGCTTTGCGCTTCATTCATGAGAACAGTACAAGCAACGCTTTCTGGATGTAAGATACAATGCATCGAAATTACAACTATTACAGGCAATCCTTCCATGCAAATGTGTTTTCACATACATTGCCATCTGGCAAATGGTGTCCATGTCCAAAAGGTGCATTATATCAGAATGACAATTTTAAATCGATGTTAACGACTTAAAATCTGCCCAAAAGAGGGCAGAGAGGTGTGTCCTAATGCATGCCCATTCAAGCCACGGCCTCACAGCAAACCATGATGCTCCCCTTGGCACCAATGTGCTGTGATTTGAAATAAAGCGCAGGCCTGCTCGCTGAGAATGGAAACGTGTGCCACTTACGGAATACCTGCATAAATTGGAGTAAAACCAGCTACCATTGGATGTAAGGGTTAGGAGAAGTGAATATAAAGCAATAAATGTCGGGGCTGGCAGGGTGCCATTTCAAAAACATGTTTTGGAGCCCATTTACCTACAGCTATGAAAAACTGTCCATAGAACGATGGGGTGCTTAAATTATAATGGAGTCCAAAGAATGCAGCAAGGGGGTTAATAGCTGCAGATTATCGTGGACAGGCCGCCAGCAGGGAGCTGAAAAACTAAATTACTACTGAAAAGCTACTAATCGCTCTGTCATTGGTGTGGTAATGTAGAAGAAATCGAGTTGAAATCGGAGTAAAAATGCAACAAGGTGATAAGGTTGCTGGACACTGCAAGAGGCCAGAGGGAGCTGATGGCTTGAACACACCAGCAAAGGCAAGCTGTTACTTGTGCGCTGTAAAGTATACATTTAATTTCCTGAATTAAAGGACCATGTTGCTGTGCCATAGCCTGCCAACATGGGACCCACTTGAGGGTAGCAGCTAATTTTAACAGAAAATCCCAAATGTCCCCAAAGCTGTCCCTTAGAAGAATATTTGGTCATTAAAGTAAAATTTGTGTGTTCGTTTTTTTTAATTATATTTTTGTTTTTAGTTGAAATACAACTTTTACAAAAAAGATTTCATCGCTTAAAACCAGCATCAACATTAATTCTTACACGAGTTTATACTAATCTTTAAATAACACATAAAATTAGTCCAGCTAAATACAGATCTTTAAAAAGACCTACTTACATCTTCGGTATATTTCCATTTACAATTGATTTCATTAGATCATTTGCCGTTCACTTTTTTAAGATTTCCAATTTTCAAAGATATTTAACCAAATCCAAATTTAGCTGTAATTACTGAGCATCAAGTATCAGTAACTAAAAATCATTAACTGAAAGATAACAATAATAACACAGATGTTTTTATAGATATTCTGTTTGAATCTCTTTTAAGGCGGAGGATGCTGTCACTATATGTTAAAGCGTCTCTCTGCTCTTGCTTCATACAATATCTGCAGGATGCATCAATACTTCAGAAGAGCGGGCAGCTAATAAGGACTTTGTGTGGCATAAATTAAATCTGATTCTCATAATATCAGGTCTAAAAGATTTGTAGGGATATTCTTAAGCTTTTTGTGTGGGGAAATTGCCATTCCTGGATACTTTCTACTGTAGGTATTGTGCTCTGGTGTTAATCCAGTCATAGACCCACTATTTTGATTTTGCTTTTGTGGGATTAGCTATCAGGAGATCTAAACTTATGTTTGCTAGTTGCATGAGTTTTATACAATTTTTTTCCCCATTTGGCAAGTGGTTTACTACCCTCACATGCACTATCGACCGATGCAAGTAAGGAGGTTTGGTACCTCCCTTTGGTTTTACACTTAGCATACAGTGGGCCTCATTACGACCCTGGCGATATGGAGTTAACAGCGCCGTAAAAGGGGCCGGCGCCGTTAACCCCGTACCGCCTCATTACGAGGGCCCCTCGCGGGACCTGGTAAGTAACGCCTGGTCAAACCAGGCGTGCTTACCGGGTCCCGCGAGGGGAAGACGGAGCAAACAACGGGCCAACTCGTAATGGCCCGTTGTTTGCTCCCTCTCCCATTCAGCCCTATGGGGGCTGAAATGGGAATGGGGAAGGACCGGGACTGGGTCCTTGGAGGGAGGAATTACCGGGCCTTCCGAACTCATTCCGTGGACCCGGACGCGATTTTGGCAGCAGCCATGCCGCCAATAGCGGCATGGCTACCGCTGAGGTCGTAATGAGGGCCAGTATTTTAGCATTCCAATTTGCCATAACGCCCATTGATAACCGGCCCAATTCATATCTCACTAGTACAATCAGAAATGATTTTGGTATAAGAATTAATGTTTTCCAAAAATATACTTCAAGGAGGGACCAATCTGGTTGAGTCTCGGGGGTCTTCGTATGAGCCCCATAGGTTAGTACTGGTATCACTTTACCTTTATAATACTTAATGATTGGTAGATCTGAATATGTGCCATACTTAGCATGGAGTACTCTGCAATGGGATGCTGAAGCGTGTGCCTTAAGTTTAAGATCAATATGGTAAGGTGTTTCATTCTTGGAGTCACTGGGGGCTATTACGACTTTAGTCCAAAGTCGTGTCCGGGTCCAGGTCCTCAGAATGGGGATTTACCGGGTCATTCCAACCTTGGAGACCCGGTAGGTCCCCATTCTGAAAACCATTCCCCATTCCCATTGGAGCCCCCATAGGGCTCAATGGGAATGGGGAAGGAGCTAATAACGGGCCCGCAAATAGCAGGCCCGTTATTAGCTCCCTGGTCCCTTAGCGGCTCCAGCTAAGGGCGGCTGGTAAAAGCAGCCAGCCTTAGTGGGACCCGCTAAGGAACCTCGGAATGCAGCGGTAAGGGGTTAGCGGCACCGGCATCCTTACCGGTGCCGTTAACCCCTTACCGCCAGCCTCGTAATGAGGCCCACTAACTAACTGCCCCAAGTATTTATACTCCTGAGTGGTTGTTAAACTGGCCCCATTCACCATCCAATTGAATACTGGTTTAAGCATCTTGGTGTTGCACTGCCACTTCACAATATTGAATTTTGACACATTTACTGCCAGTTCACAACTGTTTGCATAGTTCGATAGATGTTCTAATTGCCTTTGAAGGCCCAATGGTGTACAGTCGGTGATGACCAGATCATCTGCATAAAAATGATGGGTAAGCCGATGGCTTCACACCTTTGGAAGGAAAGAATGTGATTTTCGGAATATATGGTTCATCTCCCTAATATAAAGAGCGTGGGCGCAAATATGCATCCCTGATTTAACCCGCGATTTGTGGCTATCGGTAAAGATAACAGGCCTTGATGCGTCAATTTAACCTGGATGGAGGTTTCTGAGTAATACTGTTGTGTCATCAATAATATATAATTTGGGCAGCCGGCCTTTGCTAATTTCACCCACAGTATTTTCTGAGATATGGAGTCGAAAACGACTTTAAAATCAATGAATGCTCAGTAAAGCGGTGAGTTTGTTGATTGTGCTTGCTTTTTCAGAGCAGCTAGTAATATCAAATTTACGGCGGTTCCCATCCCTGCTATAAAACCTGGTTGATGAGGATCGGTCCTCCTTGCAGTTATCAGCCACTTGTTGAGATCTTTTAGTATGATCCTTGCGTACAGCTTACCCTGAATATCGAGCAGCCCTAGGTGGCAGTAGTTTGCCGCTAGTTGCCTGTCTTCTAGACCAGGACTATCATAAAAAATGTTCACAATAGTGGTATAAGCCCCGTGATTTTGATCCTATTGAATATTATATAGAATATGCTAGATGTTTCTTGAGGGTAGCATTTGAAAGCCCGTCTGGGCTGGGAGCACGAGAGGTGCCCAGTTTTTGGATTAAAAGTTTTATGTCCAATTGGTCAAATTTTGAGTTAATTTGTCCTGGCAGGAGTTTTGGGACCACCAATATATGATCTGGATCCGTCTAGAAGGTGCTAATAAACTTTCCAATCACCTTCGGACACTCAATTCAACGTGTCGCCACTTAATTTTTTTGGTAAGCGCAACTAGCATAGATTCATTCTCGCTCTGTTTTATCATTGCTCTGTGGCTGTGAACAGAATTACGATACTTGGTGCGCAGTTTGAGAAAATTAGCCGGATACTCAGTTGCCAGCACTTTTGGTTGTATGATGTCTCTTAAGAGATTTGTTTTTGCATCTGTAAGAGTTGGATCATAATGATGTTTATGTTGATACTGTACTGTGCATCCTTGTTTTTGGATTGTATAGTAAGTTTGCAATAGTTCAGTATAATCACATCTGTCAGTAGAAGATAATGCATTTACATTTCTTCTCAATTTGCCTTCCATATCATTGAGCATATGGGGATACCATGTTAATATATTTCTCCCTTCGTGATAGTTACTTGATGGCCATAATTTTGGCGAATAGGCGACTCTAATCCCTTAAGGTTTATCTGTAGTATATATCATGGTCACTTAGATCGGTTTTAATGATTTTAAAGTCAACCACAAGCAACAGTACGTGGGATGATATATATGCATAGTTTGATTATGGCAGTAGAGTTGCCTCGTCTCCATGTTGGATTTGGGGGGTTGTCAGCCTTGCATGATCTATTTAGCATGACCACGCCACGTTCTACCATTAGAGTTTTCCATCTGTTTACTATTGTCTGTGTTTTGGTTTTTGTTTCTAAACATGACATATTTAGATCCCCTGCTATCAGGATAGTAAAGGGCTCAGGGTCTCATGCAATTGTATCCAGCATTAGTGCTATATGCCTGAAAAATAAATCATCCTCCATCGAAGATGGATTACAATATATATTCAGGATAGCAATATTATTGGATAGTTCTAAATTTGCATTTTCTATCACCAGCTTAACCAGCTGCAGACCTGGATGTGGAGACAACCACTGTGTAAGTTTAGCATTAATCTCTTTTTTTAATTGCCACAAGTAATCCAGCCATTGGACAGCCTAATCGCTGTTGCTGGCAGAAATGCACGCAATTTTGTGGCTAGGACAAACTGGGCAATCAAGTAACCAGGTTTCCTGTAATATTAAGATTTTATGAGGATAGATGAAAGGCAAGTTTTGGATCCACTAGATGGATGAATTCCCTCGTATTCCAGCTTGCAATTTTAAGAATAGGCAGCTTCGTTTTAATTCGTCTCTAGAGATTCAAGTGGTTTATTTGCTGCTCCTGCAGGGTCTGCCATAGCCAAGCCCATGATATCTGGGGCTCCTTTTTCGGGTTTCACCAGCTTCTCTCAGTTGTGACAGAAGAGCTATTGTTGATATTTCATGGCTCTGCCTTCCGGGCTGGTGAAGCACTTGCGAAGCTTACCAATCTAGGTTGTGTGGTGATTTACGATTTCTTTATACTGCTGCTCTTTGGAAATTTAGCTATTTGTATTGAATTAGAAATTGCCAATTTTATTCCTTTTTTCTCTAGGTCAAATCTCTCCCTCCATATGCGCTCTTTTACTATTTGAGATGGAACTCTTATGTTTACAGTGTCTAACTTCTGTGTTTTAAGGAATTGTATCGATTGGATATCATGGGATTTTACTCTGTTTAAGGTTTTAAACCCGCTGAAGAGTGCTGGTGTTCTGTTTCTATTCGGGTACGGATTGTTTCTTTTCCTACCTAACATCTGTAGGGTAATGAATTCCTGGTCTTCTTTAGAGAGTGCTTTGGTGACACCTGGTACAGAGTTTTTTTGATTATTAGAACTTGCTAAGTGATATGCAGGGAGTGCTTGAGTTAACAGGTGTGAGCGGTACACTGGTAGACTGAGTCTTCAGAGTTGAACGGGGTACTAAGGCCCTGTCATGCTCTTTAGCTATGTCCTGTTTCAGCGTGATGGAAAATGAAGGGCCCCACTTGATGTTATTTGGGATCATCTGCCTCTTTTGCTCCAAGGTCTGAAAGCTGACACTAGTCACCATAGGGTCTTCAGAATATTCCTGATCAGAACATACTGCCAGTGGTACGTCCAAGGTGGCCTCCTTCGTATCATCATTCAGCGTAGTTGTTGAATATGTAGAAAAATGTAAACAATCAGATTCAGACACTGGAGCCGAACAATCAATAGAAGTGGTGTTTATTGAGCACTGGGCAGTGCCCTTAAGTTGTTTCATTTTAGCCACAGCAACCTTTGCCGTAGGGAGTCGAAATTGCGTTAATAAAGGTCTTTGTGTTGCAATTTACAGCAGATGCTTATTGTTTTATTTTTATTTTTTTATTTTTTTGGGTTGAACAGCTCAGTTTTGCAAAGCTTCCGGGTCTTTAATTTGTCTGTTTTCCTCTCTTTCTTTTCGATAGCTTTTGGAAGACTTCATATAGAAGTTCAGATAGCGCCGCTTCTTGACTAGCATTTGGTTCTAACGCCAATATTTCCTCAGTAGGTTGTGATGTGGAAGTTTTTGTTTGTTTGTTTATTATTTATAGGGCGCCCTAAACCCTTAGGTAACTGGGCGCACAGCATAACAAGATTACTTATAGCTTGGTTACATTTGCATAGATAAGTATATACAGGTGCATATAAAGTTACAGTTACATAGTTACAGGTATATACATAGTTACAGGTATATACATGTACATGGCTAGCTACAGTAATAATTACAGTTTGCATAGTTACAGGTATGTGCATGGGTAATAATCGTTAGTGCATGATTGCTGGGTGAGACAAAAAGAGGAGAGAGCGAGCATGTGTGGCTATGGTTTATTGGTCTTTGTGACGTAGCCAGTTGCGGGTGTTACGCCTAAAGCTGTCATAGGATTGGTCTCTTCTTAACTCGACTGGTAACGCATTCCATTGCTGAGCTGCTTTTACTGGGAAGCTATTTCCACCTGTTTTTTGTAGGTGGAATCCTGGAATTTGGAGACAGTAGGAGTTGACTGTTCTAGTTGGGCATGTACAGGGTTTTCTGGTTATTCTTTCCTTCAGGTATGGTGGTGCTGCGTTATTTAGGCATTTGGTTTTAAACCTTCCAATATCACATAATTTCCCATACATGCAGGCAGCCACATCGAAGGATCATCTTTCGCGCCTGTGGGCGTCGCTGTATCTAGTGGTGTTGGATATATTATCTGAACGGGCCCCCACAGATCTCACAATTGTGGGGTTAACTTCATAAGCCGATGGCACATTTAACTGTATCACTGCTGGTGACAACTGGTCAATTCTTAAGGTTTTATGCCACTGCTGAGCAGACCCTATTATGGTGTCTAATTTCTGATCCATCTTTGCTAAAAGCTCCTGTTGTAAGTAGGATTTGTTATCTAGCGCTTCATAGAGAAGTATCAATGTATGAATACTATTGTTTATTGCATTTAATAAGGTGACATTATTAATGGGTTGTAAAGCTGCCATTTCAAATGATGAATGAGAGTGGGCTGCACAATTGATCAATTGTACAAGCAGAGGTGTTGGGATACAGCACTGGATATTGTGACAGATTTGGGCTATGAGATGGTCCATAAGCCTCAGCTTGAGTTTCAAATCCGACATTCTCAGCCATTGGCAACAGCTGACTATTTAGGGGCACATAGTTTATGGGTGACCCTGCTTGCATAAATGGAGCATTACACATATTGCCGTTATGTGACGGTTCTTTCACGGAAACTGGGGTGGGTAAGAGGGCGGGTATATCCCTGCTCTCCACGCCAGGCAAAAGTGAGCCCTTAGCTAGTGGTTTACAGGGAGATAGCTGCGCCTTCAATGCCGTGGCCTTAAAAGCTTGCCAATACAACAATGGCAACTCCTGTGAAAGTACGGCATGTTCTAATACATTATGAGAAGCTAGCGGGTGTAAAACAACTTTGCCTACATTAGCTGTTAAAACCAAAAAAACAGGGAACTTTTCTGTAATATCACTGTCTGACCTCCGCGACCTGTATTTTGATTGCAATTTTTAAAGATGTTGCATTGGTGTGTCCAAAAAACGGAGACAAAGAGTTCCCCTACTCCGTTTATAAAGGTAAAAGTGTACTTTATGCACAGACCCAATTACTGCGCCATAGTAACAGATATGTTCCAGAACACTATTTCTTGTTATATTGAGAGGTTTTTATTGGTGGCCCATATGATGAAGGGCCACCAATATAAACCTATCAATACAGCAAGAAATAGTATTCCAGAACATATCTGTTACTATGGCGCAGTAATTGGGTGTGTGCATAAAGTACACTTTTACATTAGATGTTAGTTCAGACACCTGGGTAAAACCATTTGTCAGGGCCCTTGGGGATTTACAAGGTGCTCAAGCAGATCTGCGTCCGAGATTGTTTTTGAAAAATCTTCTGCACGGGCTAGTTGAACTTGTGTTCGTAGTCTCGTTTACTCCGCTTATGGCATTAACTTTGCTCGCATTCGTTGGAACGTAGACATTCTAAGTGTCTGAGCCCAGAGATTTCGACAACTTTGGTCACTTGCTAGCCACCATGGTTCCCAGTCTCCGCGATACCCTTCTTCTGCAAGGCAAATACCTCGTGTTTGATGTTTTAAAGGAGTTACCAATTGAATAATCCAAAGGTGCTCCACCAAGCAGCAACAGGGAGAATCCGGCTACTGTCGACAGCGTCCCTCAGCAGAACAGCACTCCAGAGGCACTCCCACGAGTTTGTGTTTTCGCACACTCGTTACGAGGGCCTCAAAGAGGCCTTTCAATTCAGAAAGCCTATGATTCTGCTGCACCTGTTCGAGGGTGGCAAATCCTTGCCTGGATCCTTCGACCTCTGCAGGGGCATTGATGATTTTTCTGTTTGATAACTTTTTTGTTTTTCTCGGGGTTTGTGTGTGTACATGTCTGAGGCCTTCCTGACCATGAGAGGCCATTTCGCATATATACACAATGCTGTACATGTGCCCAATCACACCTGCATTCCTTTAACCCCTCCCATCTTGCTTCTTACAATTTCCCTCCATCCTCCCACCGCTATCCTCGATCTACTATCCACTATCGATTCTCCCTATAGCTTTTCCCATTGCCACTCCTTCCTTTCACCCTCTCCATCCCTCAAATGCTAATGTTGCCTCCCTTTGCTCCTTACATCTCTCCAACTCGCACTCTGTCTCCCTCCCTAATCTCTTTCTATCTCTCCACAAATTATTTCCTGATTCCTCCCTCATTCTTCCTTGCCCACCCCTTCCCAAACCTATTCACCCATGCTTGTTCTCTTCCCTCCTACTCTCCACATTTCTATCTCTAGCCTATGCTGGTAAGCCTATGCCGGTAAAATAGCTCAGTGGGTGGAGCGCTCGCTGCTGGGATCTGAGTGTGATCTGCAAGTCGCAGGTTTGAATCCTGGCAAGGCCAACTCAGCCTTTCATCTTTCTGAGGTCGATAAATGAGTACCAATTTCGGTTGGGTGATATTGTATGCAAATATGTGCTCTGTAAAGCTCTTTGGATAAAGGCGCTTTATAAATAACACATCATTATAATTAATCCTTGCCCTTCCTCCCCCTCTTTGTTTCCATGTTTTCACCGACCGTCGTCTTTCCTTTCTTCCCCTTCTTCTCTCCATATTTCCCTCTCGTCCATTCCTCTCTGCCAGTCTCTTAGGCAGCTGGACGCTCTGGTTGCGCACAGCGGTCCACGGCAGGTCCATTAACACGCCGAGTTATCTTATTGAGTTTGAGTAAGTGGCCTCAGTTTTAAAACAGCCAGGGGCATGTTACCCAGGAGACGGTGGGGGGCTGACCCGCCACTTAAGAGTGAGAGGGAGACGAAGACCATCACAAAATCACAGGGGCGAGTGGAATGGGAGGTAGATGAAGGAGTCCAAGCAAAAGAAAGGGTTGACGGGTGAGATGGCTGGAAAAAAGATTCAGAAGGAAAGAGAAAGTCAAAGTGAAATGCAAGAAAAAGTAAACAAAGAGAAAAAAGTAAGGGATGGCAAAAGGAGAATGACTAGCGCAACATGTCAGCTGTCCCCACGGTGAAGGCTCGGGTGATGATGAGGCGGCCTTCCCACGTGCTCGTTTTGCAAGATGCATGCCAACATTTCACCAACACCCAGGACAGCAGGAGAGGACTCAGAAGAGTGTAGTCGCAGCTTACTTGCCTTTTGAGACTGCCTTTCCTCGATCCAGATGGTTTGTGATTTTCGTTTTTGGTCGCACTTGCAAAGATCCCCCATGCAAATACTAATATAATCTTCACTGGGTCAAAATTACACTCCTCCCTCCGTTGTTCAAGGAGAACGGCGCAGCTTTCCCCTTTGGCCCTGTCTACTTGACACCTGTGCTCTTGTCTCAGCATGCTTGTTGGAGGTCTTAAAGTGGCAAGATTTATTGGAAAGGGGGAGATCCTTTCAATTACAGAGCAGGGTAGATTGTTTTGTTTGTGTTCATAAAAGGTGCAGGGACAGGATTTCATTAAAAAGAAGGATCCCTTGTTTTGCTGCTCGTAGACATGTGGTTGGAGGGGTAGCACCCCCACTCTGCATTCGTCTTACAATACTATAATTATTTAGTATTTAGCTTGACCCAGGGCCAAGTTAAACATTTTCAAGGAGTAACCAGGTGCCACTCGGTGGCTGTTCTTAGACTTTGGCCTCCCTTCATGATTAGGTTTACAGAATGGCCTGCTCCTGTATTGCTCACACTATCCACTATCCTCCTTCTCCTTCCAGCGTAGCTGTGTTAAGAGCACCGAAGCCTCTCCAGAAGTTGGTACTCCTTCATCGGGACAGTATTAGACTTCTAATTAAAGGAAGACCAGGAGGGCTGTGCATTATCGAGAATATGGTTAACTCCCCTTTTGCTACATTTCCTGGGTTCCTTTATTCCCTACTGCTTGTTCTGAAAGAGAGGGTGCTATTTATCATTTCAGTAGAGTGACAGTCGGCGCGCCAGTTCCTATAGGAACATCAAGACGAGGGCTCAGTCCTCCGCCCTGTAGGTAATTACTTCATGTATCCAGTCCTGTGCACAGTAGGCAATTTATTGATGCAAATAGATTCTTACTGGAAGATTATGCGTAGCAGGATTGCCCTTTGCTTACATTTGTGTGGTGTTTTTTAGAGACAGTATTTTCCATTTGTATTGTTAACCAAATCTTTCTGTTCTCTATCCACTACCAGAGACATGTTTGTTGACGGTATGATTATAGAGCATTTTAGTTTCCCATTCTTGTCTTTCCTCGCCATTAGAACTTTCGCGAGGGTGTATGGCATGGGGGAGCTTGGAGGTGTTGTTCATGTATTTCTCTCTCTGCAACCCTGCATCTTCTCATTTCCTCAGTGCATAAGGTGTATTGTGGGAGATAGTTATGGGGCAACAATGAATGCATGGAATTTGTTTCCCCTCGCCCCAATCAGTAGCGCTACACTAATATATCTGTTGGTAAAATTCAATATAGCCCTGTCTGTGAACCATATTATACCACTTTTGTCCCTCACCCTTTAGCAATAGGTAAGCCAAGAATCGGGCCAGTGTGCAGAAACAATATATATTTATTAATAAATAGGAAAAGTCAATATTGCACAAAATCACAAGACACACCACCTAACTCTCTGGCACCGAAAACAAAGCTTCAATACAAACATGTTAAACACAATTTGCTTTTGTGTTAGCTAAAAATCTCAGAACCTTTTGCACAACAACATACTCAGTTTTCATTTCAGGTCTGATGTAAACAGTAAAAAATAAACACTTCAAAGACTTTTGGTCACTCACAACATCCCCTGATGTAAATAATTATGCAGCACCTTGAAACATCAGAGGACCCATATGCTTGGCAATATACTTGCAGGGGTTTTGATTTAAATAACATGCAACACTTTTCTGTTGGTAAAAAAGAATTTAACATAAGCAGCTGTCTTTATTATGATCTCCTTGCACACTTTGTGGTTCCAGTAGTGTTCTAACACAACAAACATTTAAGAACAAAATACTTTATTTATTTAATGCGCTCACAGCCAACAAAGGCCAACATTCAGATATCAATTACACCAAATTACATTCATTTTACATCAGGTCATTAAAACATCAAACTAATTATTTAAAACAAAGTGCCAACAGTTTGAATAAGATAGATAAAACAAGCTCATAAAACCTCATCATGTGAAACATAAGTTTCTGATCGTTTCCATGAAGCAGAGAGTGCCATGTATTGTACATGTTTACATTATTACTTCTATTATCATACCCTTTCAAATATTTAGTTCTTAAAAAGAGAAGTCTCTCACAATGACATAAAATATGTTCTGCAGATTCTATTACTGAGGTACCACATAGTCTGCAAAATCTTGTGTGTTTTACCATACCCAGTTTCCCACCCATGATCTCCATTGCATCTTGCATGTTAAATTTAAAGAGGAGATAATGTCTAACGGTATTACGATCTGTGAATGCGCTTGATATGAAGGTTTAGTCATATCTTTCGACCAACACTCCAAGAAGAGTCCACTATTGGGTTTAGTTGCGGGATTGGTCACATCACGTTCTCTGCCAAAATCAAATATTGCTTCTTTAAGCAGCCGTTTAACCTTAGCACGGGTAAGTTGCAGCCATAGCTCTGCTTTGTCTTTGGCCCATCTGAGATACACCAAGCGACACATAGCTATAACAATAGAATTCAACTGCTACATGGTTGTATCATAACTTTTCATCAATTGTACAATGAAGGTTTAATTGTTTAAAGTGCACAGTTTCACTTATATTATTGCATTCTTATATTCTAAAAAGTCGGTGGCACACATAAAATCACATTTTAGTAACCAAAATTCTCGAGATAAAAATGTAGGCATTATAAATAAAATCCTAAGCAATTTTGCTTCAAACCGATTAATTTCTCTAATAAAACCAGTACCCCAAATTTCAGCAGCATAGAGTAAACAAGGTAAGATTTTAGAAGAGTATAGCAGCAATATGGTGTTAACAGAAAAGCCTCCTTGTTGACCAATAAACTTGCTCAATGACATAACAATCTTCATACATTTCATTTTCGTGTCATTCCAATGTTGTTTCCAGCTAAGCTTTTGATCAATTGTCACACCCAGGTATCTATGGCTAGTAGATCGATAACTTTTTATTTTACCCAAGAAAGCAATGATTTTGGTTTTACTAATATTTAAGCAATATGACCCCAGCGGCGGGGGCATTACTTGAGTCGGTAATGCCCCCGCCGCGGGGGTCATATTGCTATTAGTACCCAGGTCCGCAATATATGCGTGACCGGGGCACTAAAAGCATTTTTATCTGTCCCGAAAAGCCGCTGCGTTTCCGGAAAGAAAAAATAAATAAATAAAAAGACCAAGAAAATGGCTGCCGGGAAAGGGAAAACAGGAGTCCATTTTCTCTTTCCATGGCGGCCTTCGGGAGCGGACGCGCTGGGAACACAAGTGCACACTACACACAACACAAGTGTTCCCAGCGCGTCCGCTCCCGAAAAGCAGACGGTAAGTGGGGTGGGGTAGGAAGGAGGGAGGGAAGGGAAAAAAAAACCTTACCTGAGACTACAGCGGGGGGCGAAGGCAGCCTCTCAGCCGTGGGGAGGCTCGGAGCGGGGCTGGCCCTCCTTCGAGCCTCCTCATTGGCTGAGGAGCTGCCATGCCCCCCCCGCCGAGGACGAGGCCGCTGGAATCCCAGCCGAGAATCGAAGGATTCTCGTCCGGGTAAGGACCCGGCAAGAGCCAATCAGAATGCGTGTTGCATTCTCCTTGCCTCTCGCCGGGTACTAATAATACTTAAGCCATTCAATTCAGCAAAATGTTCCAGAGCCTTAAATTTAATCTGTAAACCTATGGGAGTGTAATCGAACAACAAGAGGTTGTCAACATAGCCCAACTATCCTAATCTCTCAGTGCCTAATTTGATATAATTTGTAACTATCACATATAGGTCCTCCAGGAGGTCAGCAAGGTACAAGTCGCTGCTAAAAAAATAAAATAAAATAAGATGGTTACAAGGCTGGGAGAACTATTAAATCCAAGAGCTGAGGAGCAGGATTTGGAGCATGTGGGGCATTTTAAGGCTGGGGAAAAGGCATAGACACAGAGAAATTGGAATAGTATCAACTCCAGTGAAATAGCTCTAGCTGGCGGCGTAAATGTATTGTCATTATCATTGAATATCGCATTGTTGATGTTGTTGTGCATTCTCACAAAAAGTTCATAAAATATCTTATGAAAAAAATAAAATGCAGCCTTGCTTGACTCCTCGCAGTGTTGTTACTGAATGGGATAATTTCCCTTCATTATCCAGGCATACTCTTACCGAGGTATCAGTGTAAAGTAGTTGGATCATACTTGGATACTTAAATATTTTTTAATATATGGAACCCTTTCTCCTTCACCACTATGCAATGAAAAATCTCTCTTCTATCTGGAGAGCATGTTTTTTTAAATCAGTTTCTTCACTCTGTTTAACTTGGCAAGACACTTTTCTGACCCAGCATAAACCCAGACAATCAGTTTACCATTTGGAACCCTTCTGCTTTAATGCAGGGTCTGGGGAATGGTGAACAGTAGGGACTTTTGTTTTTAAATGCAACCTCCCCACAAACCCACATTAGGGAATTTTGAGGTTGGTAAAAAGTATGGAAGTGGTCCCAAAATTACTTTATATGACTATTGCGTTATTCACACTGGGGGAGATGTTCTCGATTTCAAACTTCCACATGTGATTTGGATATATGCGGAATTAATTAAACGATTACTTGGTAAGAAAATGGTAGTGATCTACTTGTGTATGCCACCCAATAAATAAATGGAATGTATTAATTCAAACAGATCCCTAAAATACTTGGTTCTGTTGGTCAAGAGTACTTGCATTGAACATCTGGGTTTTGTGCTGAGGAAAAGCCATCAAGCCTCGTGGATCATCTTATGGGAAAGGACCGGAACATAGTCAAACTCCAGCATCTATCCTTGTATTTGCCTCTCCTGGTTATGGATACCCAGCCTCTGTCTCTTTTTCTGGTTTTCCTCTTGCGCCTTCTGTTTCCAAGCAATGTTGGTTCTCTAGCAATTTTTCAGCAGTTCCCACTCGGATCATTTCAGACAGCTCTCCCCCTTTTAGTCAGCTTTTCATTCTGCACAGACAACTCTCATTTTGGCAAGAGACACTTTTTCCCATTGTGCGTCTCCTTTTAAATGCCTAATCGCACCCCAAGATATTGAAATGATCAGGTGCCATTTTATTGGCTCTTGGCTCAGAATCTACTGTCCTTCGCTTTTCCCAGATTGGTTCCTTTTAGTTACCAGGTTCCATTCTTGTGAGTTTAACTTCACCCCTTGAAATGCATTTCTGAGCAACTTCATTTATCAACTTTACATCTTCAACATAACTTTCAGTTTACAAAAAGAGTCTGAATTGGTCTTATCATGCAGAACGTAATACACTGTCTCATTTCGGCACGTGATTGCAGGTGCGAATTGCAGATTTATTTGATTTCTTCCAAAAATATAGCTATAATCATCATGGGATTTTTCAGACCAATATCTAATTTAATAAGCTGCCGTCGCCCGACTCTCCACGCAACAACTTTTTCTAGGAAGCTACAATCCCATTTTAGCTGGTAACCTTGGTTCCCTAGGTCAGTTTGGGGGGTGCGGGGGTGGGTTGTACTATCAGATGGGGCTTTTCATAAGCTTTTTGAGCATATTTGAACCATTTTTGAGAAAATCGACAATTATGATTTCCCCATAGCATCTATGGTACTCAAGTCATATGCATAATTTTAACTTTTACACATCACCTTTCTTTTTTTCAAGCGTAGATGTCAGTGTGGGCCATCTGCTTCTTTGCTGACCCTGCCTGCTATAAAACTACATTCTTTCTCCCAGGGCTAATGGAAACTCTGTGCTCTTATCTATGAAAGCATAGAGGATTGCTCTACCCCCTCACTCCTGTGACAGTCTCCTGTAACATGTCAATTGCCATTATGCTCGGGAAGAGACCTCAAATGGAATTTTTATTCTGACTATTATTCAGAGTTCACCTCCATATGCTGGGTCTTTTGCTTGGTCAGTGTTGGTCAACTAACCCACTATAAACTTTGGTCAGGCACAATCCCTGACCATTTCCTGGCTTGCAGAAGCTTAAACAAGATTTTTCAGATAGAGGGCGGCAGTGCTTGATACTTGGATCTGATGTGGGGGACGGCTTCTTTGGTTGTTCAGCACAGGCTGAAGCCAGTTCTCATGAACAGAAACGAGTAGTTTTAAAATGCATGTTTATTCCATTACATGGTGCCTGCTTTCATGTCTTGTATCACACCTGATACATTTTGCTTCCATCTTCATTCTCGCAGCTAATTTAAAATGTTCTGTAGCCACCAGTTTCCTTATCGTATGCCTTTGAATTCACGTTTGCAGTGTAGTTTCATATTTAAAAGGTTTGTTGTTTCAAGCTGCAGAATGCACACATTAAATGAACTGCTGGCCTTTAATCTGCCAGTCACCAGTGTGTGTTGAACATTCCTGCACCATTGGGCCAAATGTTTAGCCAGATGTAGTTCTCTGGATTCTGGAGCTGAAAATATGCTCAGCAGTATTTTCTGAGGGCACTGGTATTATGATCAACTCATGTTGCCCGCATGGTGGGGCAGAAGGATATGACATGCATGCATTAAAAGTGCAAATGAAAATGAAAATTTGACCTGCCGTATAACTGTGTCTCAAACAACTATAGATACTCCTCACATGTTGAATGTAACATTATGCCTATGCCTTAAACTTGCATAATCTGAAGCCTCTGGTCTTGACATAGAATGACTAATCTCCTCACTATCGTGAATAGGGATTGATTTTCCATGTAAAGACATTGAAGCGCATATTATCCTTCTTTCCCTTTCTCCCTCCCTATCTGGTTTTTTCAAAGGGTATGCTGAATGTTGAGATGAAAGACCTATGGGTGTTGTCCCAGTCTAAAGCTCCTTGACGCAAGGTTCAATCATATTTGTCCCTGCTACATTTCATAATGGCATAGCTCAGTACAATTCAAAGGTTATGAAGGCTATGCCCCCTCTTTCAGAACTTTAGTATTTATTTTACAATAGTTCACGATTTTAGGTGTTGGCATTCACAAAACACCATGTAATAAAGCATTCGCTCCATTCTTTCCCTTCTCCCCTTTGTTTTTTTTGCTATGGTGTGGGTTTTCCATTTATTGGTGTTTTCCCCCTCCCAAGTGTTGCATTCTGCTGTTGCACACATTGAAGAGCTTACAAACTCCAGCATATATATCCAACAATTCTGTTCACCGGTCACCAATACTTCCTGTCTGTAGGCCATACTAGGGGAGGAGAGTTAAAATAGAAAGCAGAGGTTTGGCTGGGGTGATCAACTGGGGAGTTGGTAAAAATGATTCATGTGAACCTTCTCTTTATTTTATTTGGCTAGAAGTGCTCTCTTAACAAATAAGGATGCTGTGATTCATAGTTGGGGATTCCTTTATGCAAGATCTTCAGGTGTGCAATTGACATTTTCAAGAAATGCTCTGTTTCATCACATTGAGATGATTCTTATCCAAATGTATGCAATCTGAAAGGACGCCCTCAAAATTGCCCTTCCACTGGCTAGTGATTGACATTTGGCGAGTAAGAAATGTGTTTTGGGACGTGGGGCGACTCTTGGATAATGTGAAGCAAGACTTCTAGAGAAGATCTAGGAGGGAGAGGATCGAGCAGAGTGAGAAAGAGAAGGCAGCAAGGCGTAACATGTGAGGAGCCAGACAGTAGACTAGGAGAGAAGCTGGAAAGGAATGTGTGGGGTCAGGGAGCGAGCAGGGGGAAGCTGAAAGAGATCTCTGGTGGAAGAAGACTAGAAGAGTGAGAAAACGGAGAAAATATCCTGGAAACTGGGAAAGGGAGTCGAGCTGTGCCAGGGATGTGGTCTGGCCTTAATCTGGATGGATGGGGCCACAGCAAAGGCCTGATTTGAAGCAATGGGACCAAAACTAGAGAAGATTATTCAGCCTATTTTGAGAGTGGATAATTCCAAGAACATGTGGGTGGGATGGGCAAGTGAAAATGCCCTGTGGGGCCACCGGTTGTAGTGTCTGATTCCTGATCTACACTCCCACCCTCACCAACCACTCACATCAGACTACCTAGGTACTGCTTTTGTGGTACCTGGTAGCCGAGTCGAGCATGGCCTTGGCGACACCTGCACCAGCCAAGAAAGATGTGTTGGGAGTCGATTAAAAACCCAATGGCTATTTGATGTGCCAGTAAGATGAGCACCAAGATCCTAAAGAGTGTATAAGATTCTATGGGAGTGCTAACTTGATTTTCCTGACCCCATAACTGTTGGTCCACTGGAATCTCCATTTTAATAACAAGAGTAAGAGTGACTACAAATTTGTATTTTTGCTCCTTCAGCCATCGTGCTACTTGCATCATTTTGCTTTGTTGGGGAGAAGTTGGACCCCCACCAGGGCTTCTGAGAGTCCCAGCTATGAAAGGCCCCAACACCTCCCATTTTGCCCAAAGAAATGCAGCAGAGTTCCAAGCAAGCAGCAACATGTTCCAAACTGCGTTTATTTATGGGCAGCAAAAAAAACATGCAGAGGGCTTCATGCACAGCGAAAATCCAGGCACCGTCCCCCCCTGGGCTGGCTTGCAAGCCAGCTTTGTAACACACTGCAGGCTGACATCACAGAATTGGACCACCTCCCAGAAACCTATCTCATCCTGAGATTTGCTGCTAAACTGATAGGTAGCCTATAGTGCCCTTACAGGACGCCTGATCATTGGACCTCTGGACTTTGGCGTCAGTGGGCTGGTTTAACTGCACCACCCCCATTACCTAATTCTAAAATTGTTGCATTGTGAATTTGGTCCCATTTAGTTTTAGCTTGAACAGGCTTTTCGCTCCTGGGCCTTCAGCGTTCATTGGCCAGAGCTGAACCATTCTTGTTACAATTATGTTTCAAATGATGTGTGGGTCTTTGCGAAAATGTCTTTCGTTCTCAGAGAAAAAACACTGGGCCCTGGATGTTCTGCTCTGACTTACTCATATTTGTGAAGAATTAAAAATGCTTGTCTGCCAGAGTTCACTGTCGTTCAAGGAAAGGAATCTTATCTTACTGTAAGACCTTGGGCTGCTGCTGGGTTTGCGAGGCGCATTGCTGAAGTCGGCACGAATCCCCGCTGCGGCTGGTGTTCAGTGAGACAAATGTACTTGGCTGTAATTTTCCTAAAACATGGCTTTACACTGTGCCATTAGATCAGGTTAATTCATATAAACATCTGCAAGCCTTTAAACGGGAATTCTTGTGTTTTGTAGATTCTGGTATTGCTGCATTGAGGCTAATGTAGCATGTAGGTTGCAATGTTGGTGAAGTGGGTGTCTTTCAGCATATTTGTCACCCATGCGCGCACTGGATCCTGGTGCAATGCTGAGTGCGCTCCTTATTCTTCCTGCTGTTCTGTCTGTTGATGTGCCTGGGGTGACAGGAGTTTGATCTCGATTTTCCCTCTTCAGCTTTATTTTAGTTTTTTCATATGGCCCTGTTTACAAGAAAATTTGTTATCACAACTAGGATATTGGGTTGCAAATCAATGACATTCATGGAAATAAATTGGGAGATCAAATTGTTAACCATAGCATTTTGCACAGTCCATTACTACATCTGTTTTTATTCTAATCTCTCAAGAAGTGAAACTTTAGGTTTATGCGACATTTTGGTTGCAGCGTGAAAGCGATGAAACCCCACTAATTTGTTTTGTAATGCAACAATCACTCGCCAAATGCTGTCATAAAACAACCATGACTTGACCATCCCCTGGTCTACTGCAACACAAATGACGTGCTTACCCACAATTTGTACATGACAAAAGCAACAAAAAGAGCCAAGGAAATTAAGTTGTACCCTAGACGGTTTAGTAACTTTTCATCCATTTTCATGGTGGGCATTTTTGGGAGGAGAGGGGTACCCACACACATAATGGTAAGATCATATTTTCATGGGCAACATCCCAGTGGGACATCAAAAGCAATCCATGGCTGTGCACAAGCTATAATTACTTTGAGAGCACGGATTGGAGAGTTGGCTTGGTTTGGGTTTTGTGCTGCAACATGAGCGTGCCTTTACCAAGAGTTTCACTTTTGATAGCTCTGCACTTATGGTTAAGTTAGACTCTCCATAGGAAGAGCACTTTTTCAAATTCTTATAACAGACCCTGTTTGAAAAAGCTGCATGAACTGAGAGGAGACAGGAATGAGACACGGAAACAGAGGTTTGTCTAGAAACCTTTATTTGAAATAATAAACCAGTTGTAAAATGCCTCACTATACCTGATCTCGGCGGTATTTCCCTTCCTCAATCAAAATTAAATGGGTCTGTCCTTCCTCAAGATGTCCAAAGCAAACCTCCTGTGTCCGAAATCCTATTCTGGCCCTCACACTCTAAAACTAACTCTAAGGTGCAAAGGACATTGTTTCTGGATCTCATGGTGCACACAACACAAAGATGTAAATCCAACCAAAAAGTTCCAAGTGGATAAATGTTCACAGTTCCAGGGAATGGCTCCCTTCCCCAGATCCCACAACAACAAAAGTTCCAACAAAGAATAATCAAGCTCCTTCTCCGTTCTGGGGAATGACTCCCTTCCCAGGGTTTTCTCTTCTGGTTTTAGCTAGTGTAAAATCCTAAGGGCATGTGACTTACCAGGGATTCTCTTCTTTTCTGTATTACAATTTAGGTGCGGTCCCACACTTGCAGGTTTCCTGATATCCTCTCCTGCCAAGCTCTCCTTCACTCTTATAGCATTTCACAACTTCAAAGGCATGTGTCTTCTTTGAGATTCTCTTTCCTTCTGTAAACACTTCAGACTTAGCCTTTTCACACATTTGACTCTGCTTGGTATACTCTCCTGCCAGGACTTTAACAAAGTTACTTGTTATCACTTTTATTCACCTGGAGAATTCTCCTGCCAGGACTTTCACACAATTACTTTTCCCTTTTATCCATGAAACAATATTAGCTCAACGTTGCTTTATCGTTCCTTGCTTAACCAGGTTTGTTTCAATAGCTCTTTTTCATACAATGAGCTTTTGCTGCTCTTCAAAGTCAAATCATATTTATTTGAATTTCTTTCTTAGTTCTGTCTCTTTCAGGATATGGGCTCAGCAACCCGTTTGTGGCATGGCTTACATGTATGTAAACCTCTTCACGTTGTTCCTGCTTTGTTTCTATGAAGCGGTGCACACTTTTAGGCAACCCGGTAACCCTTCTGCCTTGTCTGGGCTTACCTGGTGATTGTAGTGTCCCTCACGCTTCTCAGCTTCGTGTTCCTCCATGTTGCTGGCTCAGCATTGCGCCCCGTTAGCCACTGCAACCTCGCTGTATCCTTCTGTTATGTGGTTCCCGCTGCCTTGCGCTCTCGTTCGGCAGACTGACTGTATTCCTGTTTCCTCTTCTACTGTTTGGATCAGCCTCAACACTGTTTTCCACATAGTCCTCTTCCCCAGCGTACTGTTCGGTATCCTTGCAAGTGACTGTGCAGCTCAGCGTCTACAGCTCTCGCTGCTTGCTGTCAGTTCTTCTGGTTTTAAACTTCCTGGCATGATTGAATAATCTCCAAAGATTAAACCGCTGTGTGGGTTTACCTGTCTTAATTATTCTGTCCCTTTTCCTCATCTCAGTGGTTACCATATCGTTATTTATATGATGTTGTGGAAGCTGGAATGAGATCTTATTGGCAGTGATCATTACAGCTCCCTACCTCTTCCTCGTCTCAGTAATTGATATACTGGCCTTTGTGTCACTTTGGGGAATACTAAGAGTGGGTCTGGTAAGTGATTGTGGGAGAGTGTAGCAGTATGCCATTAAGGCCTGAGGGATGGCGGGGGACACCTGCACAAGGGAATGGGTGGTATGTGATTTCCTCTGCTGATGTCCTGCCATTCCCCTGAGGGTCGCCTCTCTCCAGGTGGTCCTCCCTCATAAAGCCACCTTCCCGGTTGAGGATCAGATAGTGGCTTCCGTCTCCGGACCACTTAGGGAGAGACTACCTCTGGGAAAGCAGTGATGACATAATTTGATTTTTATTTATATAGCACACAAATTGAACCAGAGGCTTATGGGCGCTAGACACACAGTTACAAAGGCAAAACACAAAACTGAATCCACACAATTTCATTACAACTAAAAACATATTGTCTAGAATAATTCTAAAGTAGAAGGACAGTTCCCAGAGTTTTACAGCGACTCGGGAACAAATAATAATTTAGCATTTATATAGCACTACGAACCCTCAATTATCTGCTTATTATTACCCACAGTGTGTGGTGCTCATTTATCGACCTCTGAAGGATGAAAGGCTGAGTTTGGCCCTGCCGGGATTCAAACCTGCATCAGCAGGCTCTGCACAGATGTCAAAGCAAGCGCTCTACTCGCTGTGCTATCGGACTGGACAAAGGTAGATTAATCTGTCCGCATCCTACCATGACAGTCATCATTGTTGTCTGTAGTCCACTCCATGATTTGTGTCCACCTTAGGTATTAGAGATCCTGTATTCTGATACATCCGGACCCCGTTCGTGTGTTTGTAAACAATGGAAAACCTTATTTCTTAAAGATTATTTCGATTACCAATGTACGGGTCTATTAACACAATATAACATTTGTGTGGTCCAAAATACACTCCCTTTGGTTAGAGTTGTTGAATCCCTGGCATGCTAAGATCCTTATTATAAAGTACCTTCTCCATCGATGTAGCCTCGATGTTCCTGTGATGAGTCTTGGTATGCCTGGTTAATATAAGCTTCGGTTTACCACCAGTCACAACTTTAGCCGACAATTTTGACAAATCCTGCTTCACAGAGGTCAGCTGGATATTGCCTCCCAACCCATCCCCAGTAGGGTCTTCAGGATCTGTATTATTATTTGTTCATCACAACTGTCTCACAAAAATAAACCGCTAACAACTGAATATTTTTAATCACCCAACCCCCTTAGATCCGGGGGGAGGAGTTGTGGTGGGAATTGAAGTTGTTGTAGTGGTCCCAAAACTTGTGATTCCAAAACAGATTCTCATTGGCTAATTTTAGCTCTCCACGACAGCAAAAACTTGCCAAGAGAAGCTTGTAACTGGTCTTACCTCCCGTCGTTTGTGGGTTTGTGAACATTTCCCCAGAGTGTTTTTTTAATTAATAAATCAAATTAATCTGTTTGGTATATATTAAGCTTTCTGACTTGTCTGCAGCATGACTCAACACCATAGGTACATGGTGTGGGTGTCCCTACTGTATTTTGCCACCGTTTTTCCAAGATCTTTTTCAAGCACGTTGTCGGTCTCTCGTCGTTGGAACATCAAGCATGCCTTCACAATGAAACATAACCGCATTCGCACGGACACGACCCAGGCCCATTCACCTGCATAACTCCATAAGCACTACTCAACTACACACACCCAAAGCACGCATCACCTCATCCAAAAGAATACAGCTGAGGCGCATGCAAAATTCAGGCCAGCCGTTCACATAATCTGACCATTTTGACTACCCCACCCCTCTGACAATTTGTGAATTCACCTATTCTTTCACGTGATCACTATGGGTTGCTGCTAGGCACCTAGTCACTCCCGACCCACCTTCGAACTGGCTAAAATCTTCACCTCTTACATCTTCTGAAGAGCATTAAAACCCACCGATCTTCGAGGCCATACCGATGGAAGTAGGCGCTATAGAAGTTTCATATAACTTTGGAAAGCAGCATAGTTATGATGACCATAGAAAGAGGCTCAAGCGGGCACCAAAGAGTGGTAAATGGCTGCAAACATGGAACAAAATAAAACAATGATCACAAAGCCTGCAAAAATGCCTGTGGTTTCAACTGGGTCTGTCCTTGAGCTACAATTTGGGGGAAGAGTTTTGTGCCAACTGTAAAACTTTCCATGCGCCTGGTTTTTTTCAACAGATGGCAGTAGATTGTGTACATGGTGTAAGGGGGATTCAACCCGTGACTGTTCATGCTTCCATTAATTGCAAAAATTAGACTTGGAATATAGCTACGTTATCCGCCCTGATTTGAAAAAGACACTGTTGTGTCGAAACACTTGTTATCCATAAAGGGCAAATACATTAAAGATACTTTACCTTACTAGCATCATCAAGTGTGGCACAGGCTTCTAAAGTGTGGAGCAATAATGTCCTTGAGCTAGGTTTCCTGACCTTGAGCAAGAATGGCTTGCAACCATGGACCAGGTGCGTGGAGCTTGTTGGGCACCTGCTCTGTCCACTGAGCATACCCACAGATCATGTCCAGTGGCCATAAAAGGTCCCCAATTAAGGTGCTGGCTGGCAATGTCCAGTGGTTATATTGGTGTTCTGGGAGGAGCCAGGGTCATGGCATGTTGGGTTGGAGTTGGTAACTGGACACATTGGCTGTTTTGGAGGTACTAGAGGTATGCCAAAGGCCATGCCCCAGGCAAAGTGTCTACTGGGCGTGACTGCAGGTCAGTCCAGTGGGAATTATAGCCATGTTGGCTTATGTCATTAAAAGCCTAAACGTGTTGCTACTTGCCTTATCTGGACTACAACAAAAGCCTTGTTACATTACTCGGGCTGTCAATTTTGTTCCATACCATGCTCTGAAAGTCCATTTTAAGTGAGCTTTTTAACATGTGACTGTATTCAAATGGACTACATTTCACCATATTCCAAAGCTCACCTAAACTAGGTTTTCATGCAAAAGGGAACATAGACGAGGTTATAAAGGCACTATGATAGCTATCGATTGCAAATACTCATTCCACTGGACTCAATTTTTTGATTTTTTTTTTTTTTAGTGTAGCAGTTTTTTAAAATGTGTATTTATTTTTTTAGATCTACTCTGGATGTGATCCACTCTACCAGTGATTTTCCATTGGTTATCACCTCTCTGGTGCCATTGCTGTGCTTATGGGTTGTGCAATGGGGGCATTAGAGGGCTTAGAGGTAAAATGGCTTAGCTTGCAGCACGTTCCGAATTTGGAGATCCGAGGTGTATAGACAAAGGCCTTGCCTTAGGCAAATAGTAGGGATGTGAGAGGAGCCGAAAGGACATCCTTTAAACAAAGTGTCCACTTGATCTGGCCGCAGGCTAGGCACAGTGGGCACATGCTGGTTAGTAGGTATCTGGGGCTTGGCTGACGTGTCTACTGGGTGTAACTCCAGGCCATGTGAAGTGGCTACAGGTTTTGCCAAAGGGGCACTGTACGTGTCAGTTTATCATTAAAATCCTTCAAGTCAAATGAAACGCTAGTACAGGTAAGGTTAAAAACAAGTCCCTTCAACTAAAAAAATGTCTGTGAACTTCTGTAGTTTTTATGCCTTACAAAAACCTTTTGAAATTAATATTTCATTAAGGGGGCATTATGGCTGCAGAGCCAATCCTCACAAATTTGCCAGTTATCCTTCCTAACCCAACTAAACTGGCCCAAAGCCATGGAGCACTCTTGATGTCCCACATGTCATTGCAAATAACATTATTGAACCAATAATCCCTAAAGCGCATTAACAGCAATGCAAAGCCCAAATTAACTGGCAAGACTATTTTCAAGAACTAAGTTATTGTTTTCTAAGGAACCATAAGTGAATTTGTGAGGTTTTGTTTTGCAATGCAACTACAACTTGTGTTTATTTTTAAGAGTTTTTGTAAGGTAAACTTACCCTTAACATCACTTCAACTATAGTGTTTTCAGTGGAAATAATGTCTATTTACTCAACCAAGAATGAACAGAAGCTGTAGTAACATGTTGTAAGAGCTGTGTCCTACTTGGGGAAACCTGTGTTTTAGCTCTCAGTACTTTTCACAGAGGCTATATTTTGTTCCAATCAACAAGGGAAGTCCAGCTCCGGAAAGATAGGTTATCCTCTAAACAAGAACCTGTTCCTCCCTTATTACATTAGGGGAAGCTGAAACTTTAGGGAACTGAGAGTTGGTTATACTTTTGTTCAGAGGAAACTGGCTAGTATTTCGGTGCTGTTACCCTGGAAGGGGGTGTGGAGAGGATGGGGGGGGGGGGAAATCGCCAGACTGGGAACTACATGGCGGTTCTCCTAATTTTTATTTTTTATTTTCTCTTAATTGGTCATTTCTAACGCGCTTAATACCAAAGAGTGGTTTCTAAGCATGGGATCGGGATTCGAACCTGTGTTGCGCTGCGTGGTCTTGCTTCCAAGACAAACGCGTTGCCCCTGAGCTTTCCTTCCTCCCCTGTTGAAGGTACTGGGAGTAAAAAGGCAATTGGGACACCCACGTGGGCCATGGAACAGGCTACAGCTACAGCTTTGTTTATTCTTGGCTGAATGAGTTTCTCATGTTTTGTGTTTGAATATATAATCCATGAAAGTGCGTTCGCTGAAGTGAAGTAATGTTAAGGTGCAGGTTTAAGACAACAAAATCCATGAAAAATTGTCGGTTGTTAAAAGCTAAACCATCAAATTCCGAGCCCCCGCCTCATTGCACAGCTCTTGAGCACACTTGTGCCTTCTCTTCTGATATCCGCTATGGCATCACTGGAAACTATATAACCATGATTACACCATTGATGACCTCATTCGAAATTAATCTTCGGAGTGAACAAATCTATGATTCAATATATATATATATATATTCAATATTAACGCAAGTGAAGAGAACCAGCGCCGTAGAGGGATGCAGGACACAGCGGCACAGCTCCTTGTGTGCCGCCGAGAGGTGCGTAAGAGGGTGGGGGGTTGGTTGTCAAATATTCGGGGGAGGGAAACCGAAAGTCATTTTCATTCAAATGACTGTTTTTTTTCCTCCCTTGAACATTTCTGATTCGGTAAAATCTCGTTTTATTTTTTATTTTTCCCTTGCTTGTTGAGAATTAACTACTTTCTACTTTCTAAAAAGACATTCTTCCTTTCATCGGCAATTTTTCATATAGACACTAGAAGGAGCTCACCTTTAAGCATTAGACCATACTATCATCTTTTTTCAACATGCCATGCTAACGTCTAATTGGTTGCTAGGTCCTTATTAACTTATTAGAAACTTAAACTTTTGAGAACTGTTTTGACACTGATCGCAGAATTGGATCCTGCAGCTGTTGTCAGTGAATTCCAGATTAGATTATTGTAATTCCCTGTTACTGGGCATTCCGACTAGCCAGATACATCGCCTCCAGGTTGCCCAGAATGTGGCGGTTAGACTTCTTTACAGCCTTTCTAGATCTGCCCTGAATTCATTGTTTCGCAGGAACCTTCATTGGCTACCAGTCCAGCAGAGGATTCACTTTAAGATCCCATGTTTGATTTTTAAGTGCATTCATGGCACCTCCTCCAACTACTTTCATTGCCCATACACTCCGGCCCACTGGCTGATACCTTCTGAATGTTCCCTCCTCCCACTGTGGACATAGATGGTTTTTATTTATCAATGGTCCTCGAGCTTGGCATTTGCTGCTTGTTCATGTTCGGAAATTACATTATTTTGTCTCTATTCAGGAAGCAGTTGAAAACCTATCTTTTCCAATAATTGCTACTTCCTTCTGACTGATTCTTTCTCTACATTTGTTATTGTCCTTGTTCCTTTTACCACCTGCGTCTAGATGGAGACTCTCCTTGGTTCATAATGGATAGAGACTTTTAAATTACAAATCAAATTAACGTCAGTGAGGGCTAACTGACTATATAATGTCTATGGGGAGACTTTCTTGGAGTAACTCAAAATGAGAAGACTGACATAGAGATAGACAGACCTAGTTTCAGCTTAGTGGTAATATAAACTGAACCCCCGCCTAGAAACACTTGTGAACATGCGCGTTTATAAATGACTTGTATCATAGAGAGGAGTCCCAGTGGAGCCAAGAATCCAACTACATAATCATAGGAATGTACATTTTAGCATAAGGAACCAGGTCTGTTGAGAGGGACTAACTCGGTTGAGTATGCGTGGATGAGGCACCCTGAAAAGGAGTATACATCATTATTTTTGATGACATAACCACTAAGGACTTGGTTAACCATAATTCCTAGAAAGTAAGTGTTAAATGGGGTGTACTCTGCACCCTAAATTGATATTCTTAACGATCTCACTTACAACCCTGAATGGCATAGAACACCTGTAAGGGCAATCTTTGGTTACAGTGGCCCAATAGTACCTGCTGTATTGTTTCCTGACTGCATGAGTTGCCCCACTGGCAACTGCTTCGGAAAGCCCTCCAGACAAAGAACCAAATTGTATACTGATGATTTTAACACAGGCCTGGGGTGCCCTAAAGGTGGGCAGGGAAGTTGGGAGCTTCCTAATTTAAAAAAAATGAATCCCCTCTTGTTTTACCGGGTCTCTGGTGTATGTTGGTCAAAAGATATGTTCTCTGACCTATACTCGTCTGGGTAGTGGTGCCCAGTGCAGGCAGCGGTTTGTATTTCAAAAAAGAGGATCCTTTAGTTCTCTTTAGGCTGGCAATACCGAGACCTTAATAAAAAATGGACGCATAACTAAACTGTATATGCTCCCGGGAATTTGTGATTGATTACCTTACTTTAAATGAACTAAGCGCTTGGAATTATCCTTCGTTTTTGGCAGTAGTCTAATATAACCTGTCTTTTGGTCCTATTGCCCATAAAATCAATCGGTGGAGGCACTATTTTCAAATATCCAAGCACTGTGCACTTAGCCTGCTCTTTAGGGGGGAGAGTTGAAAGAACTGATGCTCCCTGATCTCCTGCTAGGCAGTGCCACCATTGCTGGTATGACCCAATTTCCCCCCCACCCCTTAACACTCCACCCTTCCTGAGCTCCCTCCCAGGTAGGCGCTTGACCGAAGCACAGAAGGGGGTTGCAGTGCTACAGTAGTTTTTTCTGATATCACAACTGCTTAATGCACCAAGGGTGTTTACCCCTTATTTCAGGTATGTGGGCGACTGGCCATGGCCTGTGGTGAAGCTGCATGGGATGGGGCAAGGCCTTTATCCATGCACCGTGCCCTGCTTTGCCATTAGACAAGCACAAAAGCCTGGGACAAGGAGGCACCCTTCTTAAATGTTATGAATGGCTTTAATGCTCATAGTAACTTTCCGTGTGAAAGAACTACAAATACTGTTTTGTAACCCAGATATCAAAAAGTCTCAAATCCATTCAAAACATTTTCATAAATCATGTCGACAGTTCGTGCACACATTGCACCGATCAATTGTTTTTTTCCTTAATAACTAATTTTTCTTTTGTTGGGGTGGTGGTGTCAAAATAGTGTATCAAAAAACACCTGACAACGGTGTTAAGGTGATTGAGAACCAAATCCATACATTTTAATGTGGGCTTCTGTGCTGACGATTTTGTCCTAAATTAATGTATGGGCCCTAACGGGGAACTAGGAGTTCATATGTGCATAATTTTGCGTTTTTATTCATCTTTCGTTTCCTGACATTGATTATGATATTTGTGAATACCCTAACCAGAACAAAAATGAAAGTACGTTTCCAGCCTACCTATAAATTCCAAACCTTCAAAACGTTTACTCCTTGATCCTCCTCACATTTCTCATGGGGGCAAAAATCCCCTTTCCTTCCAACTATAATTTCAATTGCTTTGTAATTTTCATTTTTGAATAGCCTTAGCTGCTGCAATGCCCCAGCGGTGAATGATTTTGGCACCCTGTTCCCTCTCAATTGGGGGGATTTCCATCAAATCAAAAAGTGACACTACTCCGGTCTTTTCTGCCGCTCCCAAATTCGAGAACATTCCACACAGCATCTGGAGTTGCGTGCATGAGCAAAAATGAAAAAGTTTCGTTATATGAAAACGAATGCAAAAATTCAAACTGAAATTTTAAAACGTTTGAGCCTTTTCACGGATTGAAACCAAGCCATTTTTTTAAAAACCTTTTTTTTTTAAATTTTTTTTTTTTACACCTGGGCCAAACACCTTTTCTGTAAAAGCTCATACATATTTTTCAAAAGAGTGAAAAGTTATTTGCCATTGAATTTTGTGCTCGTCAGTGGAGCGTAGTTTTCACCTTAACTGCATTATACAGATTCCTAGTCTTACTTGTCTCAGTCCTTACTTGCACGAGGAGGCTTTGTTTCCCCGACCGAGTCTCTGCTACCCTTTCCAAACACTGCTAAGTCCTTCCTCCTATATTTGTTTTTTCACTTGATCACTATCATTTCACCTAAGGGCACCTCCCACCCACAGCACATCTGTGGCCTACCATGCTGACATGGCGGGGGTGGGTAGGAAACTAGGATTGTCACGAGGAATACTGGGAGTCTACTAGTAGGTAATCAGGCTCTTACCCCTCATGTGCCTTCTAAATTGTAATGCTTGTTTATGTGAGTACCTGCCAACCAGTCTCCCAGCAAGACGGCCGAACCCAGCAATTACAGCTGCATCGTACACGCTTAAGAGAGTGAATATAAAAGTATGATCTCCTTGCTGCACAGGAACATATGAATGGAAAGACACACCCATCAACTAGTAAGAATGTTGACCAATGCAGTGAGCTGCACCGGTTCTACCTACGAACTGCATGCCTGACCAATTCCACCCCCTCTGGGTGATCTTCCCAAACTGAGGCATGCAACTGGAGGCATTCTCCATATGCTGTAGACAAACTGATTTGACCTGTGAACTGATGTAAACCATTATGGTGGTTACTGGGAAAGGGACTCTATGTATTTGAATGACAGCATGGTCAGCAAATGATCTACAATGCTTGGGCTGTGTAGGCTACCTACCAGGAGAGGAGTCCTGAAATGCGCTGAGGGAGCCCTTCTGTGAAACTGGAGGACCACCACCTATGAAAGGGAGAAAAAGGAGCTGGCCATGACAAGGAAGAGCAAAGGGAGAGAAGAAATGTAGCCACAGGAATGGATGGGTATCGTATGAACTCATCACTCTTAGAAGCCTATTGCGCTTGGGGTGATGGCCAACGGCACAGGAACCCACCAGCGCTTCCAGAACTAATAATGGTGGGTCCTGCCAACTGCTGCACCTACATATGGGAAGGTCTCAGGGAGCCAGCTATCGGCTCTAATCCCCTGCATCTGGTGCTACTAGCTATGCCATTGCTACAATGTTTTTTTTTCTCTACAGCTTGAAGAAGGAAGAGGAACTGGGTAGGTACACCTGCCTGAGCAAAAGGAACTAGTTTCCTTTAATTGCATAAGTGTGCATTTTGTACCTATTTTTAAAAAGCAGAGGCTGGCCTAGAATGCTGATACTGAAGTCAGCAAGGTAGACACTAGACCAGGTGTCTGCAACCCGTGGCTCTCGAGATGTTATCGACTACAACTCCCATGATCCCTCACCATTAACTATGCTGAGCGGGGTTGATAGGAGTTGTAACCTACAACATCTAGAGAGCCAAAGGTTGCAGACCCGGCACTGGGCCATTTTCCAACTTTCACAGTGTGCGGTCACTTTAGAAACTATTGCCCTGAAAGCCCACTGTCCCGGCTCCTAACAAATGCTGCTGGGAAAAACCTCATTTGGTTCCCTTGCAGTGGCACAATGATGGAGGTGCAGGATTGTCCGGATCTGACAGACCTGCCCTTCCGTGTCTGGATGGCAACCTTGTGTCGGGCACTGTACAACAGCTGCTTGGGGAGGGCTTGACATTTTGTTTTCCAGGGGGCTGTGTAATACTGCTGTGGTGGTTTGCCATCTGGCAGCTTCAGAGAGACAGGGGTCCATTGCACAGCTGCTATGACAGCCACGTTACTTCAGCGCAAAGGCTGCGTTTAAAGTCTGCTCTCTGTTCCAAAGCCACATACTGAGTTGATCTGGTGGCAGTTTACTCTTTAAACTCGGGTATGGCTTTATGTTTAGGGTATGGTAGATAGTAAGTCACATAACTATAGAAGCTACATCAGATTGATACCATACACACAGGAAACAAAGGGCACACTCCTGCCAAAAGGATTATCCTCTCACCAGGGTGCTGCACCTCAAAGGGGACTTTGATGCTATTGACCAGGGAAGGGGACTGGGTTAGTGTTGATCGAGGGAGCTCAGCATAGTTCGAGGACTATTCCACCATCATGTTTCTTTCTGTACTTTACCTTTCCTTCCTGTCCCCTCCACTTCCTTTAGCACAAAGCACTTTGAGTTTGATGTCGGGAGGCGCAGATCACTTGTCTCGAGGACAGGTATTGGACCCCTTAAAGCAGGCTTGCTTTAGTCCAATAGACTTGTGGACTTTTGCCATTGAATCGGGGAAGAATTGGAAGACTCTTTTTACTCTTGAACAAACACCTGAGGAAGAAGTCATTGGTCCTTTGTTGGAAGAGTTGACTTTCCAAAGTCCTATGCCAGTGTGTTGAAGACTGGGTGTCCAAGGCAGAGGCAGGCTCTGCTCTGTAACCATCCCAAGGGCACATTGGAAGTGACCTACTGGAGCAAGACCAACATCTGTGCTAGTCACAATGCTACCCAGGACCTCATTGTGATGGACTCCTGAAAATGTCTGCCCGCTTCTCTTGCCTTAGGAGTGAGAGAACAAAGACTACGCTTGTCCCAGAGAAATTTGAGTGGGACTAGGATTCCTGTTTTTTCGCTGTCGAACCGCTGCAAGCCAGGATTCAAGCCCAATTGACACTGCCACCCCTCCACCTCGCAAAATCGAACCAACAGGACCCGCCAGAGCTTTCTTTGGCACACGATTGATCACAAAGTTGCTGTCCCTCGCACTTGAACCAGTTCACTGCGACAGCTGAGCATGTCGTTGCCTCAGCTCTAGCTTAGGTTCATCATTGCACCTGCCTTGTTTGAACTGCTTTTCGACCCACCGTCATCTTGGTTAATGATCTTTGACAGTCACATTGACACTGGTGGCCTCTTCAAGCTGCAAACTTCAAACACTGCACCAGACCAACAGTCTCCAGCATCTCTGCAATCACTAACCCGGTTGGTCCTCACGATCTGCGCTTCTTCAAACTGCAGCAGACCTCAGTCCGGCATCTGCTCCCTGTCAGGAACATTGTGGCCGATGCAATCGAGCCTGATTTGGACCACACAAACGGTACCGAGAAGCCTGGTTTGACGCTTGTGACATATTAACTTCCAAGGTACCAGTGGTGCAGGGGTGAATATCGGTTTCCAAACCATCAATCAGCCCCACACCTCTAACACACCAGAAGGCAAACGAACAGATTGGAATAGCAAGCAAATTATAAACCTCCTTGTCCAATTTTGGTAATCTGAACGGAACAGCAGGATTATCTCCTAAAGGTCATGGATCATTGATTAGTTGCAACACAGCAAAAATACAATTAATACCCAATGATAAAAGGAGTGTCCAGTCAAGGTTGTATTAAAAATATCTACTTTATTAATCATGACAGACCCATCGAACACTACGCAATACAATGCACCCTGTGACGCCATGTAGAGGACAGACCGTTTCAAAGAAGGAAAAGGCATGCACCCTAGATGCTGACATGAGGGTGGTCGGCATGGTTAAAAACCACCACAATTTAAGGGTTCCCGGCATTAGCACAAAAGTGGAAAACGGTTGGGCCGTAACAGGGGCTTGCGGCCTGAGTTAAAAGCCAGAGCGAAGCGTCCCGTTTTAGGAAGGAAAAACCTTTACCAACATGGCCGCCATGGGAAGGGAAGCCATACGGAGATAGTCCTTCCCTTTCCATTCCGTTCTGAGCAGAGAGGAAGGTGCAGTGTTGAGTGTTGCCGCAGTCGCAATAACGTATGTTTGCGGGTGGGATGGGGATTACAAATAATAAAAAGGGAACGGGTTGGTCGTCAGGCGGCATGGAACTGGGGTTACACCGTCGGTTCAACCCTGTGTTCCTAGCCACTTGATTGGCATCTCCCCCCTGCTGGGTGCTAATGTATAAATATGTATAGGAATATGTATAGATGATCCTCCACCACTTTGGAAGATTAATCAATGCAATATTTAAATCGCATTACTATTTTGATGGAACGCTGTGTTTCTCGAACTGTATAAATGCCATTATTTCTTCTGTGCATACCCAGTGGCTGGCTATAACGAGCACTCATTTTCAAAACGCTTCTCAAAGAGTTTTTCAGCTGTTTGCTCTGTTAATTTAGTATGTTCTTAATGTGGCTGTGTTCTGTTTCCACAGATGAGAAAATCTGCCGCTGTCCTTGTGTGTTTTTCTGAGCTCATTGTGATTGGCGTCTTACAAGGTGAGAATGACACACATTTACAGACAATGTGCGCTTTTCATTGAATGGCATGCTAGAACAGTCACAAAGGTACCAGATATTAGAACAATGTAGAAGTGGCCTGCAATCATCGGCTCTCCAGGTATTGGACTACAACTCTCCTGAGCTCCAACCAGAATAGTCATTGGTGAGGGATATTGGGAGTCGTAGCCCAAAACACCTGGCGAGCCACATGTTGCAGACACCTTATGGAGAGCCAGAGAATTCACGGGTAGAGCCGAGCCGGTGGTCTGGCTTGGCTGCAAGAGCTGGTGGTCTGGCTTGGCTGCAAAAGCCAGACCCAATTGAAACCACCAAAAAAGTGCTGCCCTGCTTCTCCTCTCCAATAATGCAAAACCCATTCCCAGTTTATACCTTCCTAACTGCACAATACAAAACTCATATAGGGTGTCCTGCCTCCACGCAGCCAAATTGCAATACTTGATGTCACAATTCTGACAGATGGAGAGACACATTTTCCCAGAGTGACAGGCAGTGAAGGCGACATTTGACGCTGTCTGCATTTGAGACACTTGACCACTTTCTCACCTCCAGCTGATATAATTGTGTTTAATGTAGGGCTCTAAAGAGATAAATTAGCATTTAAAGAGCTACATTAAAGCTCTTTTTTTTTGTTTTTTTTTTTGTTTTTTTTTAGGGATTCCATGACAAGTGCAAAGAGAAAAGGAAATTGCACACCCTGTGTGTTAAGAGATCTAATTTCATGTGAATTTTAAAAGCTCCACTGGCTTGTTATCATATTTATTATGTTTAAAGGGTGCCGGGGAGAAAGACAATAGACCCTGGTATCATAGGTCAGTAAACATATGAACAGAATGGTGTTCCCGTAAACAACGGGAACTCCCGTCCCCTGCACACCACTAGGTATTGGATACAAAGATCCAAACAAAATGTACTGTTTTGTTCACTTGTTTTTTGATTACAAAGTATCAATTACACAACTCTTTTATATCAACATTACCTATAGAAACATAAAATAATTTGTTTCGATTTACACAGGAATTTCAAAAAATCTTTATAACGGCGTAATAGTGTTTTAGTACTGCTTACATGATAATAAGAGATGTTCAAGTTTCATTCACTCCAAAAAGAATATACAATAGTTCAAACAGGAAGAAAAAACTTTCCTAATTTCAAAGCTCAACGCGTTTCGAGAGTATATCTCTCTTCTTCAGGAGCAAAAAACTTTACAAATTGGAATACAATGTTCTCTTAACTTGTGGTGAGTTCACACTTAACAGATAAAGTCAAATTATATCTATTTCATTTTTCTTCGAGCATCCCTTCTTGTTGTGGAATGGGGAAAACGTCATCTAATGAAGTGCTGTGAATAACAATGATATGTGTGTTAGCTGATAATTTAAACCAGGGATCAATTAAATGAATCAATCTAAACCCGTGTGGGAAACAGTATGCATACCTGTCTTTTTTGATCATATCCAGTATGTTTCTCAATGGTTGAATTCTATCACTTCTAGTCGACCTATATCCTGTTACAAAAAATAATTTCATAATATCTATCAGAATATAGATGTGCATCATGCTTTCATCTATCACCTTAACATAAATTCAAAAAATTACCTCAATGTTTGTTGTGGTGCTGGGCCCCTGATTTTCTCGACCCCAATTTTTCAAAGGTAACCTACATGGAAATATTATGTCAATATCTGTGACTTAATCCATTTCTCTAATAAATATTGTGTCTTCTCTCATATCGTTCTTACCTTGATTCTAATGTTCCTTCGCTCCAACACAAGAGCTGCAATTTCTGCCAGAATCGTGCGTGTTTTCGAATCTCTCTCCCTATTTAATGTCATGTGACTTAAGGACATGTGACTATGTGAATCATGTGATCAAGATGGCATTCTGGGAGTTGTAGTATTTATTACTAGATATCGCGTAAAAATAGTTTTAACTTAATCCATTTCTCTAGTAAATATTGTGTCCTCTCTCATTGTTTTTTCGCTCCAAAACAAGAGCTGCAATTTCTGCCCGAGCCGCGCGTGTTTTCGAATCTCTCTCCCTATTTAAAACTCAACAGATGATTGAGGAAGTGGTGAATAAAGCAGCAGAAGAAGAATAGATAACAGAGAAAACTAAGGAATTCCTGCTTAATAAAAATCCGGTTCTCCCAGTATTTTACGGATTACCGAAAGTACATAAAAATTTAAGAAATCCTCAGTTTAGACCAATAGTTGCAGCAACTCAAAGTGTCTTTGATCCGTTGTCCAAATATCTAGATAAACTTCTACAGCCTATTGTACAATCTACATCAACGTATCTAAGAGACACGACTCATCTACTTAACATACTGAACACATTTCGTGAAATGGAAGATAATTGGATATTATTTACACTTGATGTACAATCTCTGTACACCTCTATTCCTCACGAGGAAGGACTAGAGGCCTTAGAGTGGCTGCTACTCCAACAAGAATTTTTTCCATCTAACAAAACATTTGTCATCCAACTTGCTAAAATGATTCTCTACAATAATTTTTTTAGATTTCAAGGGCAATATTATTTACAGATTGCAGGAACCTCCATGGGGGCAGCTATGGCCCCAGTGTATGCCAACACATTTATGTTCTATTTTGAAACTCAGTATATTCTGGACAACCCAAGATGGTCAGAGAAATTAAAGATGTGGAAACGTTACATTGATGATGTGCTTGGTATATGGTGTGGCACAAAAGAGGAACTTGAAAACTTTCAGGCCTATTTAGATTCATGCAATGATCGAATCAAATTTACACTAGAAATTGGAACACCAGCAGTGCATTTTTTAGACACAAAAATGTATTCTGAAAATGGAAGACTACAAACAACAGTTTATAGGAAGCCCACAGATGTAAACAACAGTCTATTCTTTACGAGTCATCACCCTCAACACTTGAAAAATAACTTGCCGTTGAGTCAACTACAAAGAATCAAAAGGATAGTTTCAAAAGAGGATACTTTCTTAGAAGTAGAAAAAGATCTTTTGTCACGATTTGAGAAGAGAGGATTTCCTCATAACATCCTTACAGAAGCAAAAGAAAAATGTCATCAAAAGACAAGATCAGACTTGCTGATGCAAAAGGCCACAAAGGATAAAGATAACCTTCCACTGATTTATCTATCACAGTACTCCACTAAAAGCACACAAATTAAAAGGATTCTACATAAAAATTGAAAAATTACCAGGTTGGACACAAAACTCAGTAGTCTATTTCCAAGACCACCACTAATGGCTTACACCAGAGGGAGAAACTTACGGGACTCACTGGTAAAAGCAGAAAGGATAAACACGGGACAACAACAATTCTTGTCCAAAACGAAGAAAGGTACATTTCCCTGTTTGAATTGCAGTCAATGTAACAATGTTCAGAAAGGGTCAACAATCAGACATCCATATACGGGCCAGAAAATTAACTTACGAAACTTTGCTACTTGTGACAATAAATGTGTAATCTATGGACTTATATGTCCATGTGGTACATACTATGTGGGCCAAACATTGAGACGTATAAAGGATCGTATTTCAGAACACAAGTCTAACAGAAGAACAGGAAACCTAAAGTCACCAGTCACCAGACACTTTAGGGAGCACAAACACACAATCTCACAGCTTAGATTTGTTGTGTTGGAAACAGTCACACGACCAGCCAGAGGGGGTAATTTACAGCAAATTTTATCCCGTAGAGAGATGTTTTGGGTACATCAACTGGACTCTCTTGAGCCCAGAGGTATGAACGAGGAGTATAGCCTAAATGTATTCTTGTGAAAAGAAAAAGAAATATAATTATGTTAGTGTCCTCGGTATAAATTGTCAACTGCATTTAATATTGTTTTCTTGTTCTACCACTGTCAAATATATATAAAAATATATATAATGATATACACCTAAGAAACTGCTGGAGTGACTGTTATATCAATATACACCTGTTTCTCTTCTATTAATGTGAAATGAGGAAAAGACAATCTATAGATAATGTCCAAAATACTTGGGCTAGAAAATACTTTAGTATAATGTGGTCCTAAGTACGAAACGATTCATATATAATAATTAAAAATAGATCTCACAGGGCTAAGACCATTCTTGCGCGGTATCTAGTAATAAGCACTACAACTCCCATAATACCATCTTGATTACATGACTCATACAGTCATATGACCTTAAGTCATACGACATTAAATAGGGAGAGAGATTCGAAAACACGCGCGGCTCGGGCAGAAATTGCAGCTCTTGTTTTGGAGCGAAAGAACAATGAGAGAGGACACAATATTTACTAGAGAAATGGATTAAGTTAAAACTATTTTTACGCGATATCTAGTAATAAATACTACAACTCCCAGAATGCCATCTTGATCACATGATTCACATAGTCACATGTCCTTAAGTCACATGACATTAAATAGGGAGAGAGATTCGAAAACACGCACGATTCGGGCAGAAATTGCAGCTCTTGTGTTGGAGCGAAGGAACATTAGAATCAAGGTAAGAACGATATGAGAGAGGACACAATATTTATTAGAGAAATGGATTAAGTCACAGATATTGACATATTTCCATGTAGGTTACCTTTGAAAAATTGGGGTCGAGAAAATCAGGGGCCCAGCACCACAACAAACATTGAGGTAATTTTTTGAATTTATGTTAAGGTGATAGATAAAAGCATGATGCACATCTATATTCTGATAGATATTATCAAATTATTTTTTGTAACAGGATATAGGTCGACTAGAAGTGATAGAATTCAACCATTGAGAAACATACTGGATATGATCAAAAAAGACAGGTATGCATACTGTTTCCCACACAGGTTTAGATTGATTCATTTAATTGATCCCTGGTTTAAATTATCAGCTAACACACATATCATTGTTATTCACAGCACTTCATTAGATGACGTTTTCCCCATTCCACAACAAGAAGGGATGCTCGAAGAAAAATGAAATAGATATAATTTGACTTTATCTGTTGAGTGTGAACTCCCCACAAGTTAAGAGAACATTGTATTCCAATTTGTAAAGTTTTTTGCTCCTGAAGAAGAGAGATATACTCTCAAAACGCGTTGAGCTTTGAAATTAGGAAAGTTTTTTCTTCCTGTTTGAACTATTGTATATTCTTTTTCGAGTGAATGAAACTTGAACATCTCTTATTATCATGTAAGCAGTACTAAAACACTATTACGCCGTTATAAAGATTTTTTGAAATTCCTGTGTAAATCGAAACGAATTATTTTATGTTTCTATAGGTAATGTTGATATAAAAGAGTTGTGTAATTGATACTTTGTAATCAAAAAACAAGTGAACAAAACAGTACATTTTGTTTGGATCTTTGTATCCAATACCTAGTGGTGTGCAGGGGACGGGAGTTCCCGTTGTTTACGGGAACACCATTCTGTTCATTCCATGACAAGTGCACATCATATCACATTATATACCAGTACGATTGTAACCTGCACCTAAAGTGTACTATTGAAGCATGATGGTGATTAAAATGATACCTAGGGTAAAGGATATCTTAGGCAGATGTCGTCCGACTCCGGCCAGCAAAGGTATTTTTTTTCAGGAATAAGCAGGCAAAGCTAGCTCAGTTTTCTAGTAACCGTGGCTAGAAACTAGAGACTAGCCAGAGACCCTCCTGGTTCACAGACATCCGTTAAGAGATCACCAACACTCCTCGTCCAGGGACTCGGAATGACTTGCTCACCATCACATGGCGTGTCAGTGGAGAATACGTATTTCAAACTGATCTTGTAGGGCAGATTCTTTTTAAATTTTTGAATAGCGATGTGCATTGCCAAGAAACGAGCAGCAATTTTGGTGCTTGTTTACTCCCTCAGCTCCATGAATAGTGTGTAGCTCTCTGATTTGATCCTAAGATGTGCTTCTTTGATGTTGGTTCTTGCAGTGGCTATATAGGTCTATATTATGAGAAACTGTTCATGTCTCTGAAATGTGTGGGACTTGATCTGAAGAGTAATCATAACACGGTTTGAAGCTGATCTACATCTATTAGTAGTCACGTGACCAATGTGTGGTACAGCGAATCCTGGAAAGATAAGGAGAGACCTGCCGTTGAGAATGCTCCAGCTGGCTAGCCCACTGTGGGCCTTCTCTGAGAGGGCAACCTTTCCTGTGAAACACTGCTGTGTCCGTTTGAGTTGACAGACAGAATTGAGGTTCAGATGAAAGAGCAAAAACACCACCAGGTATTCACCAGGTTGTAACAAAACAAGGCACCAGTTTTATATTTGAGTACAATAAAAATTAAATTAAACAGATTGATATGGCACTAACCTGAGTCACACAGGGAATGGACTTCAATGTAAAGGAGGTTGGCTGGTGACAGAAAACGCCTATCTTGGTTGAAGATTCTTGAAGGGGATTCCCGAAAAGCAAAAAATGCAAAAGAAGGAAAAAGGCTAAGCGCAAAGGGAGAGGAAATAAATAGGGTTAATAGGGACCTGATGCACTCTGTCACAGCGTAGCATCCAAAGTTCAGTGCACAATGTCGAGAAAAAGGCTGGTAAATTCCACAGTACCCGTGCAGCTCAGAACAAAACAAAACAAAAAATCTTCAAGGGAAATCCAGAAGGCAATCCATGTAACAGAAGAAGAGTTTGTTCAACCAGGACGTCAGTAAAGTACCAAAAAACGTGATGCAAGGAAAGTCGGTAATCACAATGCAGGAGTTGGCAACAGTAGACAAAGGACGTTTTAAGTTTACAGGAAAAGCAGACAAAGAGGACTTACTGTGATCAGAAGCGCCGGCGACATGGAGGTTCACTTCTTTATGTCTGTGTTGTTTTTGTATCCCGTACTGACGTACAGGCGTGAGCCGCATATTCGCTGTCCGCTGCGTAGTCATGACAACAGGGGAGAACTCTCTGCGTTGGCATAAGTGCTATGGCAACCACCAGGACAGCAAGGTATAATGCGAGAGACGGCACGGCTTATGTTAAAAGGGGCACTTGATCCGTGACAACATCAGTCGCAAAGTAATTGCTTAGAATTGGTCGCCTACCAAACAACGCTCTACCTCATCCGAAGAGCATACCTTCTGCACAGCAGTTCAAAAGGCGCTATAAGATACGTATTGCCCATCGCAATGCCTGAATGAGCAGTGAGCGCTGCTTTTTGCACAGCGGCACAGATTAATAAAAATAAAAGAAATGACCTCAATCTTCCATTGCCAGTGACTAAACGGGAAGTCCAGACTTCATGCTACTAGTTAGCCGTCTGGTACGTGGCACCATGTCGTCAAAGGCACGTGGGTGCGTTCGTTTTGCTTGCTTGGACTTTATTTTCATAGTAAGTAGGGGCCAAGAAGCGCCAGTGAGCGCGGTGCCCTCGGCAGACGCATCCTGACTGCATGAAGGTTGTGGCATGTGTCCCTTTGACGCTGTCTTTTCCTGCACCGCATTGTCATAACAAAATACTATTCTGGTAACTCTATTTAGGCAGGCACATCTGTGGGGGACATTGGCACTCAAGTTCCCTATAGGTACATTGTGAATGTATGCATAAACCTGTTTTTACCATTGCCATTAGTACATAGTCCTTGACATTTTTACATGTCATTGTTCAAGTACAGGTGTCCATGACAGTCTTTCACATATACACCATACTAGCCTTTCATATGCTATTTTGAATGCACAATCGCCTGAATAACATTCATTACCTCTGTGTATGCTCTTGGATTGCCTAATAATTGTGTCATTCATGGCAAATCTTTTGAGGGGTTTGCTTCCTCCAGTCTGCGACACGCCGCAGACTGTTGTTCAAATTATTTAGATGGCGGTAAGGGGACAAAGTTCTAGCTGGCTAGCACAGGCATGTTGTGAAAATGTACACTGACGTTTGGGTACACCCAAACCTGTTACATTGTTATGATGCCAGTGCCAATATTTGGTTAGTTGTAGCTCAGAGGGTCTAGATATTGTTTTGTTGGTGGTGTGAGAAAGCAGAATGTGTCTCACCCGCTAGTCCTGAGGGATCTGTCATTCAGGTGACCAGGAATCGGCCATCGCTTTTGTATCCAGTTCCTGGGGGTGGACCAGTGAGGGAGGATCACCTGGGTGAGGGGTCTTTGGGGAGTGGGATTGTGGACACCGGATGGTGAGACGCGGTATCCCTCCCCCTATAACACCTTTACTCCATCCTACAATGTCGGATACATGGGGAATTTTGCCCCCCTGCCCTGACCCCTCACATACACTTCCACATGTACAGCCTGCTCTGGGAGAAAACAGACCCACACCCGAGCATTGTACCTGACCTGTCCCACTCCTATGGTCAGGCGAAGTCAGGCAATTACTGACAATCGCTCACACCTAACTTCCATTAAACTTGCCCACACGGATAAAAGACGGAACACGAGAGCACCCTCTGAGCGAGGCAAAGCACACGAAGGACCAGCAGTTTCGAATCGGCAGCTGAACGAGGGGAGAAATCCTGTAAACCAAGAAGGGTTTGCAAGGAGGGAAATACCCTTGACCTTTTTGGCAAGAAACCATTACTTTCCAGAAACCCTTGAAGCAGAAAACATAAGGCCAGGAAACCAGACTGAAGACTCCTGCATTGTGTGTCAAAGATACCGAAGGGCCTCCCGCGTAACCAACCACTTCAAAACAGCCTAATATCTGCAAGCTAACACAAATAGTTCACCAAAACCTAGAATAAGTGAATACTATCACCGGGCTTCGTAGAACCCTCAAACCAAGACCACTCTCACCCAGTGATTTTGCCAAATTTATAAAGTCCAATAAACTGTAAGTCACACGTGAAACTAACCGGAAGCTAACTAACAGCCACTAATCATGAGTGCACCCTCTCCACCAGAGTTTGTTGGAAACGACCACCATGGACTGCCCCCACTTCCCGATCTGCCTTGCCGCCCATCCCGCCAGCCGCCTTCCCAAACCATCCCACCCTCCTTCCCATTCCCCTCTCCAAACACCAAGCCAAAGGGGCACGATGGCGAGCCAACCACCCTAAGACCACTCCTCCCACGACCGACCAGCCAAGGATAACCATGCCTGCACCCCTCACTACCATACCTTGGACATCCCACCCTGCAACCATCCACCCCATACCTTACCCACAAACCCTCACCTCCTTCCACCATCGACCGCACCCATTCCCCTCCCTAAAAACTGCACGCCTAGCCCTAGCATGAACCGAAGCCGCATCCCTCTTCCCCCTCTGACCCCCCCACCCTCTCTCACACTCCAATCGCAATAAAGAAACTAAAGAGGAAGCGTACCTGGTCCCCACAATCTCTCAACACTCTTCACCTCCCCTGTCTCGACCCACCTACGCTTCCCCCCAATCACCTCCTTCTCCCATGGCTTCACCCTTCCTGAAACCCCTCTCCCTCAACTTCTCATCAACTGCAACTGAAGCCCCTAACCGCCCACAACCCAACCTCAAATCCCCCGAGCCAAACCCGATCATCCTAACACTCCCAACCACCCAACCCTGCCCGAAGCGCAACAATTTTTCTGCGCGACCACTATTCCCAACGATCATCACCCACACTACCACGCTCCCTCTCCAGCTTCCACTCTCTCCGCCTCCACCCCCTTCCGCTCCAGCCACGAGATGAACCACGTCTGCTGATGTGAACTGCATCCTATTTAATGCCCGATCCGTAGCAAAAAACAGACACTGCATCTTTGACCTCCTCGCCTCTGACAAACCAGACCTGGTTTTCATCACCGAAACTTGGTTCTCTGACGACTTCGCCCCAATCGCCAATGAAGCCTTCCCCCCTGAATACTCCCTCATCCCACTGAACCGTCCCTCTAGAGGAGGGGGAGTAGCATTCGTCTTAAAGTCTCTTCCGCGCCTCAATCGTCGACAACCAACCTTCCATTCCTTCCTGCGAATCTCTCCTCGTTAAACTATCCCTCTCCCCGTCGCTCTCACACAGCTTCCTAATAATCTACAAACCCCCTGGCTACGATAGACAATTCGCAAAAACCTCTGCGACTCCATTGCCACCCTTCAACTAAACCATCCCAATCTCACCCTTCTTGGAGACTTCAACATATGGCTCGACATCCCCACCAACCCTATGACACACTCTCTGTTTGACGGTTTAGACGCGATTAACCTCCAACCCCACATAAATGGCCTGACTCATTATTAAGGACACAATCTTGAAGCTGTCTTTAGCTCCAACACCCGGATTCATTTAAACCCACCCACCCCTATCATCTGGTCCGATCACTTCATTCTCTCTTTCACCATTCGCTCTCCCGACCCCCTTCCCGTTTTCTAATCTGAACCTCCGAATGTACGCAAATGCTGGAGAAAACTAATAATCGTCCCGGACCTAGCCAACACACTCCCCCAGTCTCCACCACCTACCTGCCAACGCAATAAACGACTAACCCCTGACGCCTTTGACTCGTGGCTCAATGCATCTTTGATGCGGCTCACCCCCCCCATGCAAACCATCAACCCGCTGTGGCCTCTTCCCCAGATGGTTCACTCCTGAGTTGAAAACCACTAAACAACTATATAAATACCTAGAACGCAAATGGCAGAAAGACAAAACCCAGGAGAGCAGGGCCACCTTAGCCCGACACCTCCATCAGTACAAGGCCGAAATCCAGAAAGCAAAAAAACCCACTACAACGCCCGAATCCTAAACTGCAAAAATCCAAGCAAAGAACTCCACAAAATCATTTCTGAATTCACCAAACCGGCTTCCACCACGACCATCTCGACCCCCTCACAATCACTGTGCGACTCTCTCTCCCTCCACTTTTACACCACGACTCTCGAAAGAACAAATACTCTAGCCACCAAACTAGCTCTCTTACATCCACCAGACAATACTCCCCCATTACCGGCCAGTCCATCGGCTGCAACCACTACACAACCAACGTTCAAATCCTTTAGTCCAATATCTCCAGAGCAATACATCAAACTTCTATCTGCCCGCAAACCATCTGGCTCTCCGCTGGACCCTTGCCCAGCCACCACCCTCAAAGAAATCTTCTCCTCCACCTGCGCAGGAGAACACGCAAGATCCACCATAAACGCCTCCCTATCCTTTGGTATTTTTCCCGACGCATTCAAAACGGTTCATGTCAAACCTCGAATTAAAAAACCTCTGCTCGAACCTCTCGAGCCCAAGAACTACCGCCCCATCTCAACCACCAGATTCCTTGCAAAACTCATTGACCGAACCGCCTACTCCCAACTAAATGCCTTTGTTGAAGCCAACAACCTCCTAGACCCCGCACAATCAGGTTTCAGAGCTTGTCACGGAACTGAAACCACCCTAACCTCAATCTGGGATGACCTTAAAATGACGGCAGACTCCGCGGGATGCGCCACTCTAATCCTTCTTGACCTATCCGCCGCCTTTGACACAATCAATCACTCAATCCTCCTAGACCGCCTCCACTCCCTAGGAATCCGTGGAACCGCTCTTAAATGGATAGCCTCATTCCTCAAAGATAGGTACCAAATAACGACACTCTACGCCTATTCCTCCCAAGCCCGACCAGTCGACCTGGGAGTCCCACAAGGAGCATGCCTATCCGCCCTCCTATTCAATCTCTACTTGATCACCCTCCCACCAATAATTCGTTCACACAACATCCTGTGCTACAACTACGCCAACGACACTAACTCCTGAACTCAAAACCCAACTCCCGACCTGACCTGGCATCCTGCCTCCTTGACATTGAACTTTGGATGTCCCAAAGCCAACTCTTGTTAAACCCCTCCAAAACGGAAATCATGGTATGCGGCAACTCAGAACTTCTTCCGCACCCGCTACCCTGGCCATCCGCCATGGGCAAATCACCGACCCCCTCCAAGTCGGTGAAAAACCTTGGATGCACCCTTGACTCTGACCTAACACTCTTGCGCCAAATCAACAACGTCTCAAAGTCCTGCCACTACCACCTTAAAACCCTTAGGCGCATCTTTCCATATCTCTCCTTTTGCAACAGACTCTCCGCGGTCCAATCAATTGTTATATCAAGACTGGACTACGCAAACCCCCTATACCTCGGAATCCATGCGTACCAACTGAATAAACTCCAAAGGGCACAAAACGCGGCAGCCAAACTGCTACTTGCACTCGGCCCAAGAGACCACATCTCCCCGGCCCTTAAGACGCTGCACTGGCTTCCAGTAGCCTGAAGGGTGACCTTCAAATCCTTATGCATCTCACATCGAGCACTGCATAAAACCGGGCCTCAATATCTTCAAGACAAGCTAAAACCCTATCACCCCCCACGCACCCCAAGATCAAGCTCAGCCGGCCTCCTAATCATACCGAAGACAAACTGAATCAGGTTAGGCGGATCATCATTCTCCGCCTTGGCCCCCACGCTATGGAACTCACTCCCTCCCCACATCCGCCTAACTGAGGATTTAACTTCTTTCCGCAAACTACTGAAAACTTGGCTCTTCCCCTAAAACCAACCTGTACCAAACTAACCCAAACAGACTAACAGCAACTCAACGACACCAATCCAACAAACTACCTAATGCAAGAAATTGTCACCTGATAACCCCCAATATAAACTAGAAGGACAAACAGAATTAAACGAATAAACTAGATCAAAGCAGTGAAATGGTTAATAAGAAGTAAATCCTAAAGAAACAGTAACGAGATTTAAACTCCTAAAATGAACAGAATGCATGAGGAACGAACAAAGTGAATGGCATGGATGAAATAGTTAGAATGAATGAAGCAGGTGGAACAGATGAATGCGCTGAGCGGAAGAATGCATGAGTGGAAGGACAGATAGCTATATAGTTCGAATGAGTGTGGAAACCGAATGAATGTGAATGTACAGACCAGGCGATTGTAAAGAGTGGATGATTGTATAGAGCGGATAAAAATATGGAGCGGATAAGTGTATGGGACGGATGAGTGTATGGAGCGGATGAACGTATGGCGTAGATGAGGAACGGATGAGTGTATGGAGTGGAGGAACGTATGGAGTGGAGGAACGTATGGAGTGGAGGAACGTATGGAGTGGAGGAACGTATGGAGCGGATGAGTGTATGGAGCGGATGAGTGTATGGAGCGGATGAGTGTATGGAGCGGATGAGTGTATGGAATGGATGTGTGGGAACGGATGTGTGTATGGAGCGGGAGAGTGTATGGAGCGGGAGAGTGTATGGAGCGGAAGAGTGTATGGAGGGGACGAGTGTATGGAACAGATGTGTGTATGGAGCGGACGAGGGTATGGAGCGGAAGAGTGTACTGAGCGGATGAGTGCGTAGAGGGGGGTGAGTGCGTAGAGGGGGGTGAGTGCGTAGAGGGGGGTGAATGCGTAGAGGGGGATGAGTGCGTAGAGGAGGCGAGTGGGTAAATCAGGTGAATGCATAGCACGCGTGTGGGCATAAAGCAGATGAGTACCTGGGGCGAACGAGTGCCTGGAGCGAACAAATGCCCAGAGTGAATGGACGTGTTGCGTAGAGTGGACGTGTACGTAGAACGAACGAGCGCAGATTGCATCCATTACTGATGAGTGCGTAGAAAGGATGAGTACGAAGAGATTCTGAATGCGTATAGCATGGGCCAGACGAAAGCGCTTGCATAGGACAGACAAGACTGCATGCGTGGGGCAGACAAAAGTGCATGCGTGGGGCAGACTGGAACGCGCAGAGCTAACCGGAATGCGCGGGGCGGACTAGAGCGCGCAGGGCGGGTCGGAATGCATGAGTGCGTGGAGCAGACCAGAGTGTATAGACCAGACGGGGGTGCATGGAGCGGATAGGAGCACACGGAACAGACTGGAGCGCATAGAATTGCATGACGTATATGGTACAGTCTGGAATGCAGAGAACATTTGAAAGAGCATATAACACCACCATGCTTACTCTCTCCTTTACATCACCACTTAACTAGAATGTAGAGATACTATGACACCATTCGGTATAACTGTTCTCATACCAACATCCGCCGCTTACTCCACTTCACTCTGTGTAAACACTGCTGGTTTCACACCCCCCAGACAGGCGTTCTCCTCAAGCCTAACACAGCCACATCCGTTCTGGATAAATCCTGCCAGAACGAACACATTCTCCTGATCTCTCAACCACCACACCTATCGCTAAGAAGCAGCTATCGCACTAATACTGCAAGAGCTGCACACATATCAGGTGCTCACACGCACCTCTTGACTCTCTCTACTCTCTCTACTGATCTGAACTTCGGTTCCCAAGGGCGTTCAACCTACCAGCGCCTTCAGACCATACCAATGGTATATAAGGCGCTATATAAGTGCAAAATAACATAACCAAGGTGGGGATGAGCGGCAGCCGCCGGGGGGGTAGCGTCCTTGCCTCCAAGAACAAAGAAGCATTTGAGAAATCAACACAGTCAGTGAGTTGGGGAGACCGATGCAAGGCTGGTCTGTGTTGAAGTCAAAGTTGTAAGAGGCAACATTATATAACGAGCGCTGGAACGAACATTGTTAAACACGTGTGATGAAAGACAGAAATAAAGCTAAACTGCTGATGAATGTTTGAACTTGAGAAGGAAAGATACAATACCGTTAACAGAGTGATCTGGCACCGTGAGTGTGCTCAATCAAAGGTCTCTGTAAGGTATCCTGCCAAGAGAAACAAAAGCCAAAAGATTGATGAGAATATTGTAAGGAAAGTGAATCAAAGTGGTCCTGTGAAGGTTTAAGCAAAACCCAATGTACATTCGAAAGTCTTTGAAAGTTTTTGATTTTGATTTAGAGGATCCAAGCTCGAATGAGGAAGATCCGAACGAGGGAAACAAAGAGTAAACCTCGTGGTACAAAGGGGTCCAATCCTGAAGGAGACCCATGATAAATACTGGAAATGAGAACTTGTGCATGTGAAGATCCTAATAGAAATGGAACTTTGATATTTGTTTGTTGCGACAGGCCCTCTGCAGTAAGAGACTTATTGGAAAAGGGATGTCTATGCTTTGGCCTGTGTCCCCATAGCAGAGAAGCCAGTGTGTGCGAAGCTCGACCGTGCCGTCTTGCCCCGTGCTGGGGACGTGGGGAAGGGAAGCCTACTGCTCAACCGTCCTGACATATCATTTTTTGAACACTTTTCTTTGTTGCATACATATTGTCCCACACCCTTTTGTATTTAGAAGTATGGATTGGCAGTGGGTTTATAAGTATAGGCCCTTTTCTTTTGACAGAAACTCAACTAGGACTGCGTTATTATTTGATGGTCGTAGCTTGCTCCCATCCTTAGATTTAGGTTAGATAGGTGTTCATCCAACCCATTGAAGTTCAATAAACACCCTTGAACTGAGATCACTTTTGTCTGTCTTCACTGTTTGATACTATGCCTTCTTTACAGTGGGCAGAGCAATATAACATGATATGCATGTGTTTCCTAAATATATAGAATCTTCGCACAATTTGCAGAGGCTTATTAAGCTCAGCTTTGTAGGTGTAGAATTCCTTCTTGTGGACTGCATAATTTTGTTGAGAATTTCTATTCAAGTATTCTACTGTCTGACTCAAATGTGAGTTTGTCTTTGAGAACTAATATCAAATTCATTCTGGCTGTAATGAAATATTAAGTAGACAAAATTGTGATGCATGTACTTCTCACACGTAACAGGCTATGCTCCATCGGGTCGACTGAGATTTCTGACTGAACTTTTGCAGCTAAAGTGGGCCATTGATCCCAACAATACCTGCAACATATTCTTAATATATCGTCCTCCTAATAACACGACAGAGTTCTGTTCTCAATTATATGAGCAGCTGTCTTTGGCTCTTAAACCAAGCTCCAAGACCATTCTGCTATGATATTTAATTCTAGGTTTTGATGATTTATCTTGTCCCACATGCTAGAACTCTACAGACCTCCTTGAAAAGCTTGGGCTTCAAACAGAACATGGAAATGTTGTGGGAATCTTGCGATATAGGCGCTGCGTATAAGATTGGTGACAATGTCTTCGATATTGAGCAATACTGTGTCGCAAATAAATAGAGCACTCTTGCTAAGAATTGTTCACCAATCTAATATGCAGCGTCGATATCTCAAGATTCCCACAACATTTCCTTGCTTCCTTACTTGGGGCACATGAGCACTGCCCCATGGGAATCTTAAACCTGGCAGCTCAACTTATCGATACTAATGGGGCCAGTTCAGCGCAGCATCCCCGTGTTACTTGTGCTCTTAATTGCTTTTTTCAAACAGAGCATTGCTAAGCCCACATATACTGCAGGTAGGACTCTGGACTGGATAGTTACGCATGGAATTCATGTGGAGGAGGTGGAAGTCATTCCATGCCCATGGTCAGACCATCTATCTATACATTTTCAACTTTCTCCATTAATACATAGGCATCAAATTAGAGATTCTCCTAAGAAAGTCAACTGCCGTAACCTGCGCAAGCTCACCCCTGCTGTCTTGCTATTCTTTTTTTAACCCATTCTTAACATCCTTTTTGAACCCATTCTTAACATCCTTGCCAGCTTTAAGTCATCTACTGAGCTGGTATCGGCCTATGATGGTGGCAGTTAACACACTAGCCCCATCGAAGCAAAGATTGGTTAAATCTCAGCCCTCAAAACCATGGTATACCCCAGAAATTCAGACACTTAATTGCAAGAAAAATCTTGCAATCAAGAGCTGGAGAAAGTCATCATCACTGGTGGACAAAGCTAGCTACTCTACAGCAGATAAAACATGAATCCGCAATTCGGGAGCCGAAGAAATCATCCTATAAACAAAGGATTACGGATGCAGCATCAAGCTCAAAGGAGCTGTTCAAAATCCTCTGTGAGTTGGAAGAACCGTGCCCTGTCAGCTCGCCAGAGATAAAAGGTAATATCTGGTTCACTGATATCCATATTTCCCTGAGGCAAAAGATTGCTAAAATCAAGGATTATTGTGTCACTAAGGAGCTATCTAACCCAGCCAGAAATGAGCAATCAACCGCATCTTGGCCTCTTTCGGTTCTTTGAAATATCTGAATCCGATATGCTTGAACTATCAAAACTACCATCTGTAAGGGCGACAGCTGACCTGCTCCCATTGTCAAGTCATGTGCGGCTTTCTTGACACCTCATCACCAAATTTGTTGTCTTGTGCGTTCTGCCACTTCTACATTCATTGTGCCTACCTTTTTGCACCTGTAAAACTCAAAAAGAGGCACGTTTAAGGTTTTGCAAAACATTACTGTTGAATTGGCTAAAGTGATTGTTTTAATGGTGCAGTCCTGATCTGACCGGCAGTTAAATGTGAGCCAATTTCGAACTCTTCTGTTAAACTGAGCTTGTGCGTGGTTTGCTCAAACTCTCATCTCTCTGCACCACCTATAGTGACTCCCTCAGTACGCTAGCAATAGCAGCGCCCATATATCTAAAACACTGCTAGTAAATTGACGAATGTGCACAATACCGGTATTTGTATACTGCCATCACTGCACCACTTTTTCCCACCTCCGCGACTCTCACAACAAAACCCCAGCTTGTGGAATCCTGCCATCGACTGGTGACAAACTTTTTTTTCTTTTTTTTTCTTTCTATTGTGCCATTTCATAGCCCATAATTGTGCTCCTTCTTTTCTGGCAATGGTGACCAACCCCATACTGCCTGTGGTTCTCTTCCCATGCATCTTGGCAGTGTTTCTGCCATCAGCCCTTACCTTTCTTATGTACTTCTTTTTTCCTGTAGGATGGTTTAATACGGCGACATCTGGTTCAGGTACGTTTTCCACCCACTGCAAACGAGGAGCACACATTTTTATATATCTAATTGTTCTTTTTAGGAACCTGGGCCTCCCAATTTAGCCTCCCTCCCCTTTCAGGACAAGAAACATGCAGGCTTCACAGAAGGTGTAATTATTAATGATTATTAAAAAATATATAAATTATCAAATCCATTTAAATCTTGGCAAATTATACATCCTATGAAATACTGAGATCAGTTGTTAAAGCGCAGATCAATTCCATATTCAATGCTACATTTACTTAAACACATCACCATATAGAAGTTTGATTTACCTTGAGCGCACATCCACCATGGATTGTAAAAAGTATGAAAGTTCAGGGTAAACCTTTTATTTGATAACAAATTCAAATCCGAAAATCCCTGCCCATCTGAATCTATAATTATTTGGAATAAAAACCTCCCCTCACCCAATAGACATGTGAGCATCTCAGAAAGTGTTACAGAAAGCAACATTTAAAAGAGTGGCATGTTTGCGAGATTCCCTTCAGTGGTGTCTCTATTGCAATAAGGTGTAAATGTGCACTTTTGTCATTTTTTCAAAGGGCAACTTAAAGGTGGTAAAATGGGTAACCGTTAATAACTATTCCCCTTTTTCTTGAGTAGCTTAGCGCAAGTAATGGGACTCGACTTGGTCATGTACCCAGGGAATTATTTCATTTACATTATTTTTCTATGTTTTGTGGCAAGCCAGGAGGAGGACACGGACTCTGAGGGCATTTGTGCACAAACTTTTATTAAAGTAAAATTATAAGGCCCAACTTTCCCTATCGCTATGGGTAATCCCTGCCTATGGTACTAAGATGCTTGTCCATCATGCATGAATGTCCAGAGGAAAGAGTCCACTGTCCAAAGCTTACCTAACTGACTCTACCACTGTGAAAACTAAGCGAATGACTCCCTTCTCCTGGGGATGCTTCCAGTATCAGTCTGTAGGATTCTTGATTAATACATAATCTTCAAATAATCTCTCATAATTTCTTTGATCAATCTCTGTAACTCTTTAAATGGATTAGTGTATGTTCCCTCCTCCTTAGGAATCTTTTTTGGGGATCTTTTATAGCGCAACTTGTTCTGGTCTACTTGATTCCATATTTGATTCAATTGAAGTTCCTTTGAACTGTGGCTCATAATGTTCTCTCTTTTCTATGCTGTGCTTCTTGCACAGAATGTTGAGTTTCTTTCCCCTTTTGCTTTCGTACCACCATCTGCTTGTCTATGACCGGCTTTCTCTGACTCAGATTTTCTTTCCTCCTCTTGGTGTTCCATGGACGGACCGGACACCCTGCTGCAAGGTACCTGTGGTGGAAGGGTCAATGGTTTGTGGACCGGCTACCACCACTCATCCTTCATTGTCTCGCCACCAACTTCTTCTGGGTTCCTGTCCCCCCGGGCTTCTCTCACTGGGGACTCGCCATAGCTCGGGCGTCCTGCTCTTCAGTATCGGGTGAGTTTGAAATGTGTGGGCTTCCTGGCTGGCGGTCACTCTGCCTTCTCCAGGTGTACGCGGCTCGGACTCTTCCCGTGCCTGCGTATGCGCTCCTCCTCCAGATATCATCTCTTCAATGTACTTGTCCAAGTGGATTGGATATTTTGATTAAAGGGACAGTTCTTTTCCTATGTGTTGTCTATCAGGTGTTTCTTCGTCCCAGTCTTGGTGTTTAACAGTCTCTGGTATTTTAGAGCATTTCATGTAGGCCAGGGTGTGCACAGCTTTAGGCAGTGCCTCATGGGAATGGGAGTCCTTGTCCCCTAAGGGGCAGTCTCTTCCAGTAAGGTCCCACTTGCCTTGACCCCTATGGAAGGTGTTGCATAGCAGGCTCACCTCCCTGGCCTCACAGGGTGGGGTGGGGGGAGGCTCCCCTTTGGGAGAAGGGACAAATTCCCTTGATTAATCACAGTATGTACAAAATAGGATTTATTTTTTGGCCCGTCAAAATAATTCTTCCGTGCTTGTGCATTGCACAGAGAAGTAATGTACACACAATTTGGAGTGATGTTAGTCACATGCTTCTGAAATATTTACTAATTTTCGATGATGTACAATTTATATACCCCCTTACCTCAGTACATTGACATGTAAAGAGGGCACATTAATCTATTGCTGTTTAGGCTATAGCTTCCCTCAGTTTTATTTCCTGTAATATAATACTATCATAGGAATTTATTTGTGTTGTTTTACATGCAGATGGCCCCCCTCTTAAGGACGGATTCCATTTTGCACCTCTGGTAGTAGGTGGGGATCAGTTTGCAAGATGGGCTCATCTTCCCTCCACACTTGTTTTCTCTTTTTCTTCATAAGGCTTGTCTACTTCCTTTTCCACTGAGGAAGGCCTGGGGTTGGACTACAGGTTGGCCTCCTACAGTGGTCAAATCCAAAATGGTCAGTAATCCAGTCTGGGGGAACAGACATTTCTATTCCTCTTTCTATTGTCAATTTTTCTTTCTCGGTCCCCCAAATCTATGGGTTTGGACTTTTATAGATTAGAAACACCTCCCTTTAGACGTGTCTATCATTTCGCTAATGTAATTAGTCTGGAGAAATGATGCACTGAATTGCTCAGTGTATGCGGTTGGCTAATGTTACAAAATTGACATCACACTAAATCCTCTCCATCATACTGATTGGACATACTAATGAAGATGGCAGTCGAATGGGAGTAACTTCTAAACCCAGTTTCCTGTCAATTTGATGTGCAATTTCACATTAAACAGTTTTCTGAAACCTCATGTACCTCACATGTAATCATGTTAATAATTAGTTTGTCAGATTGTCCTCACTCAGGTGAATCCACTGATGTTTGTCTGATTTCGGCATAACGTATGATGCCGGAGATGTGCAACATTTATGTGCAAAAATATCTACATCTGTCTAATTTGCATGATTAAAAATAAAATTCTATTCAGCTGATGAAGCTTTTCAAACAAAACATTTTTTTTAAAGTGCCCTACAGCATTTCTGGCAAGTTATTCTCGAAAATCTGATTCCATATGTACAATTTAAATTACTTTCTACATGTAATGGGATACATCACAATATGAAATGGCATACCATTCCTTGACTGACAACAGTGCATTTGGTGGAATTGTCTTTGAAGCTCAGAACGGACCATTTATAAGTCATGAACTCATGAGAATGTGGTAGCCATGGGACCCCTTGTTAGAAGGTTCTTTGAGGTTAGGCTACCCTGGCCCAATTGTTGACCCAGCCCTGCTCCCTTGAGTTATTCCACCATCTGCCTGTCCTGTGTGTCAGACTGCAGGTCTCCAAAGGTGTGAATTGTTTCCTTCTTGAACGACCTGGCTGATGGGAAGATCTGATTACTTGTTGGGGACGAGACGTGGCAGACCAATGCTCAGAATCAAATTCTTGTTTTTGTAAGGCATTTCTGCTGCAAGACATAATGGAACAACTATTTTTAGCGATTGGGATAGTGGTAGTTGGCAAATGTGTACAAATACACCATTGCCTTACTGATATTACCTCCTTTTGTATGTTTTGATTCAGGCTTTAAGTTGCAATTGATTGCCTCTACTGTGAATGTCCTGAAAGTGTCACAGATGTCGGGGCAATGACGCAACATTGTTTTTCTCCATTTTACTTTTTTTGAAGTGTGCCTATTTTGTGTCAATTTAATTATATCACTTCTAATGGTGTGAACTTTAGTTTTCCTTTAGTCATGAATTATATTGAGGCATTTGAGACTGTATTCTAGACATGCCAATACTAGTTTCACATTTGAAAAATATGGAAGTCCCACTATCTGTGACTTAGTTTTAAGACTTTCCCTAGGGCAATCAAGCCCAGTGTACCTGTTTGCTTATGTGAATAATTATGAGAATTAATATGTTGGTGGTTTGTGGGAGGGTTGCGGCACAGGTAAACCTGGTAAGTCAAAGAGGAAGGCAAACTTTATGTAACGACTGCCACCAAGGATTGGCAACTATTTTTCTCCAGCTTCTCCTTGGATGTTCTTGCAACATCAAAAGATAAGATGTTCTGAGAGACGGTGCGGGACAGGGAAATGTATTCCGTTTTTTCTGTTGCAGTTGTGAAGATGGATTTCACCCCTTAGCACCAAACCGAGTGAGCTATATGATGGACTACTTGCCCCTCTTTTTACTCCTAGAAAATGTATAAGGGACTCTTTAGCACTAACCAAAACAACATTTGATCGAGTTAAGGTGATTGACATGCTTTTCTCAGTTGTTGGTGATCATATCTAAACTAGGAAATGCTGTTGACCAATAAGAATGTGTCTCGCCTCCTGTAAGATTCTTCACATTTTATTTGTTTTATTTTTTTTCCATTCCCCAACCCTCAACCTATAGACATAATAACCAAAGAGAAGATTGAAGTGAAACTGGGTGCGGCCATCACTTTGGATTGTGCTCTTCGAGTACCATCATTAGTCGTGCAGGTTACTTGGCAGAGAAAGACTGATACTGTCCTGGAAAATGTGGCTACGTACAGTACCCAAGAAGGAGTAATCATAAAGAGTGGCTATCGTGATCGCCTAAACATTACCATTCTCGAGCTGAATAAGACTGCCATCACCTTCTCCAGGGTGTCTCTGGAGGACGAAGGATGTTACCAGTGCCTCTTCAACATATTTCCAAACGGTCCTAAGCAAGGTTCCACCTGCATCTACATTACAGGTGAGTGGTGTAGGTTAGTCGTGTTGTGTTGTGATTTATTTTTAATTCTTCATAACGCTGCATATGCCACACACGGAGTTCAGTTTGCTGTATTTCAGAAAGTGGATTAGGCAAGGCAGTGTAATGCAAGTTTGCAGGAGGGAGGGATGTTTCAGATAGTTGTGCCCACCACACGCTTGTCCCCATGGAGCTGGTTTATCATTCACCTCGTTCGGACATCTCAAAACCTATATATTCATGTTTTTTTAAAATTAGTTTTTTACGTATTTGCAGTCGAGCGAGTGGAGACATCCATGCTAGATCCACTCATTGTTACCAATTACACTGCTGCTGATTTCTTCAAGGAGAGACCTTACACTCTCACCCTAAATCCAACTTTCTTTTTAATCCAAAGTCTGCTTGTTAGACATTTCCTGCGCTCTGTAATATCAATCTTTTCTCGTTGATAACTTTCAAAGTTATCAGCTTTCATTTTCCGTTTTATTTCCTCATTAGTCTTTTGCTATACCAACCATAAGCTTCAGCCATGGAAACCAGCTACTCGCAAGACGGCAAACCGTTAACGTTCCTAACTTTTCTTTTCTTCTATCAACTTCAGATCTTCTCCCTGGTTTCTTATCAATATGACCCACTCATGACTTTCTGGGCTCACAAACAAATATATTTTCATTCAATCTCCTCCACTGCATCATTTGTGTTTAAGAATGTCCTCGTCTTTATTATATGAATTGTTTTTGCGTCGATATTCCAGGGTGTGCAAATTCTGCATTATGGGGAATCTCAGTTGCAGCTGAGTTGTCAGCTCAGGAACCTTGGTGTAAGGAGGGTTTTAGCATTCTGGACCATGTGTAAGTTTACCCACAGTGGTGCCGATTTTATGTCCAGGTCCATTAGGATTCTTTTCGTTTTAAATTTTTGAAATGGTTCACCTTTGGGATTGTGTGCATGTTCGGTTTGTTTCCGCTGAGCCTCGTTGTGGTCTGATCCTTGGAGACCTGGGTTCAGAATGATCTACCATGCTTTTGTTTGGTCCAGTTGTGAGGAATTGCCATCTGGAAAAGGCATAAAAGCCCTGGTTTTTTATTTTATTAATTAATATTATGTTGGTAATTTGATCTCTTAACTGTGGAAATCTTCCAACCAGATTCCTATTTCATGAGCTACATGCTAAAAGCTTATTGCAAACGTGTGCCTTGCTGCATGAGTTATAAGATCTGCAGCTCCTGCTCTACCAGCGGTACAAAGCAGATCCAGAGGGACACGTGCCCAAGACAGCTGCAGGGTAAAGCCAAGTCACTGCAGCACAAGGGCTGCATTTAAGATCTGCACCTCTTTTTCTCAAAACCCCATAATTATGAATTGAGTGTTCTGCTGGCAGAATAATTTCAAATTGAAGCCATACCAGAGTTCGAGAATAGTGCATGGTATTTCTCAAAATTATTATTATAGCTACATCAATTGGTTTTACACACGTGTGAGTCTAGCTCGGCTGCAACAGGATTGTGTACTTCCCCCAGACGGGCTGTCCTACTGTAGACAGCAAGACCTGACTTTGGGGTTGCCTCTTTTTTTTTTTTTCTTATGCAACACCCTCCCAAGAAAGACATCCACTCCACAGGACGCTGACCTGGGAACTGGAACCAAAGGGCACCCCCATTCCCAGCATGAGTAGCCTCACATCAGAGTTCTGCATGTCAAAAGGCCTACCATTCTATTGAGAAAAGAATGGATCAGGGCTACTGTAGACTGAGGGAGCTCTTTACATTTGGAGGTAGGTTCCACCATCTTGTTTCCTTCGACCTCGATCTTTCCTTCCTGACCCCTCCACTTACTGTAGCACAAAGCACTTTGGGTGTGATGTCTGTAGCCAAAGTCCACTTTTTCTCAAGAACAGGGATTGGACCCCTAAATCAGGCTAGCTGGTCCCCTGGGGGCTTTTGTCTTTGAAAAAAGGTGTCTCCCACCACTTATGATTCACTTTTGGACACATGTAGGAAATAATTCATTAGACCTCTGTTGGGAGAATAGATCTTTCCGAAGTCCTCTGCCAGTGGTTTGAAGGTCCAAGTCATAGGTGAGCGCTGTCCCCTAACCATCCCCAGGAACCATTGAGGATGAACTGCTGCTCGAACAAGATCTGCCTCTCTACCAGCCACAGATTCCCACAACCTCACTGTGTTGAAGGACCCTTGCATTTGTGTGCCAGCCTCCCAAGAACAAGGACCAATCTGCTCCTTGAATCCCTGGACCGGGATTCACAGAATCCTGAGAGCCAAGACAGCCAGGAACCCTGTTTCATCACCCTCAACTGGTGGAACTGCTTTTGAACCAGGTTCACTGCATCTCTAATCACAGGTGCCACTGGGGCTGTCTCCCTTATACTCTTTCAACCAGCGTGCTTGCACCTCGAACCAGCTCGATGCTGCATTGTGCCTTGGCCAGCTGATCAACTGCTTGGATCGAATCACCTGCTCCGCCAGACCCCGACTCGAACCGCTGAAGTGTTTGTTTGTTTGTTTATTTATATTGCGCACCAGACCCAAGGGTATTCGGGCGTGAAGGCAGAAAGAGGGTTGTTCAACTTAGGTTACATGTTACAAATAAACAGGGGTACAGCTACGGTTACAATGCTGTAGACACGTAGTGTCAAAAAATCACAGAAGTATGTACAGTGAGTTAATAAGAATGCCGGAAGTGACAGATAAATAGAGCAGAGCAAATATACAAAATATACATGAGATCCCAAATGACAGTAGGGCGAAATTAGGCATCATCATCGTTTAGCCATTGGATCAGATTGGATCTGAATTGCTGGTAAGGGAGATCTTCCCTTAGAGCAGTTGGAAGGGAGTTCCACAGTTGTGCCGCTTTAACAGCAAAGCTATTCCCGCCAGCTTTAGTAAGTTTGAATCTGGGTACTAACAAAAGGTTAGAGTTAGCTTTTCGTAAGGTGCAAGAGGCTGTTTGTCTGGTGAATCTGTCTATAAGGTATTGCGGGGCTGCATGGTTGAGGCATTTGTGTGTAAGGGAGGCTGTTTTGAGGAGGATTTTTGTCTTTAGTGGAAAGCCAGTTGGTAGATCTCCTAAGGTCTGATATGTGGGCATTTTTAGGGAAGTTTAGGGCGGCTCTCGGGGCATTATTTTGAAGTGTCTGAATTTTGGAGGTGATGTATTTGTTACTGCCTATGTAGACGGCGTTGTAGTAATCTAGTTTCGACAAGATTAATGCCCTTGTTAGAATGACGCAATTATTAGGTGAGAGGAAGGGCTTGGCTGCTCTAATTAGCTTGCAGGTGTAGGAGGTGGCTGAAGCCATGGAATTCACTTGTTTACCAAAGGTAAGCGTGGAGTCTATATAAAAACCGAGGGTTTTAACTACTTTGGCTACAGTAATGATGTTATTGTAAATTATGAAGGAGTCATAGTTGGGGTCCAGTTTTTTGATATTGGAAGAAGTGCCTAGAATGAGGAGTTCAGTTTTGTCATCATACAGGCATAGACCGTGGGCGGCCATCCATGCCTGGATGATGAGGTAGACTCTATTCACAAAGGCCCAATCCTTGTCATAATCTGGGGATCTGTGTATCGTCTGCATAGTTGGTGTAGGTGATACCAACACCGTCTAGTTCATCGAAAAGGGGCTTTGTGAAGATATTGTAGAGGGTAGGAGATACGCAGGATACTTGGGGTACGCCGCAAGTAATGGGTGCGGGGTCAGCAGCTGCTAGAGGAGAGAAGACTTGCATTGTCCTGTTATCTAAGAAAGACTGGATCCATGCGACTGCTTCCTGGGAGAAGCAGGCTGCCGTGACCAGATTATTGCATAGTATTGCATGGTCTACCAGATCGAATGCAGCAGAGAGGTCAAGGAGTAGTAAGAGTGAAGTTGTGCCTTTATCTCTTAGTGTGTCTTTTTGTGCCTTAAGGTCTAGGAGTGCAGTCTCGGTGCCATGCTGTGGTCTGAAGCCGGACTGTCGGACTCCTAGGAGGTTGTTTAGTTCCAGGTGGTGCTGAATTTGTTGGTAAGCTACTTTGTCTAGGATTTTCAGTAGGAACGGCACAGTGGTTATGGGGCGGTAATTGGTTGGGATGGAGGGGTCCAAGGTTTGCTTTTTGAGGAGGGGGGAGGACCCAGGAATGTTTCAGGTTGCTGGGTATGGTACCTGATGTGAAAGAGGCATTCATAAGTTTAGTAATGAAGGGTGAGAGTTCACGGGCAGCGTCTTTTATGATTTGGGCTGGACATGGGTCGCCCTGGCAATTGGAGGGTTTGAGGGTGCGGATGACTTTCTCGACTTCTTTGGTGGAGACTTTGCTACAGTAGAAGGGGGGGGGTGTCCAGAGGTTTCGGAGTCGGTAATGGGTTAGTGGTAGCCTTGGAGGGGGGGGCCTATGTTAACAGTGTTTGGGGCAGTTTTGGACGCTTTTTGGTTGTTGATCTTCGCCTGAAGCATTGTTATTTTGTTGGCAAGGGCATTTTGTATGCCTGTGCACCAGTTCCTGTCCTTGAGGCAGGAGCCGGGCGATTGGGTGGGGGATTCTACTTCCTTCAGGATGGCGAATAATTCTTGTGTTGGATTTGGCTTGAGTGATACGGGTGTTGTAGGAGGTTTGTTTCGCTAAGATGATTTCTTTTTTGTATAGGGTGGCTAATTTCTTCAGGTTGTTTTTGTTGGTGTCTGAGGGGTCTGATCTCCAGGTTTTTTTGCTTAGGCGTTTCTTTTGTCTGATGTCTTTCAGTAAGGGTGTGAACCAGGTATTTAGGTGTTGGCGGGGTTTGCTCTTCCTAATTTTCAGTGGTGCGATAGTGTCCAGAGAGGCGAGCATCATTTCATTGTATTTTTCTACCATGGAGGCTGGGTCAGACTGATCTGAAATGGAATTTAAGGTGGGGAGAATGAGGGGGATAAGATTTTCAGGGGTAATATTTGTTTTGTTTCTAGTAGGTGCAGTGGGGGCTAGGGTACTGTTGTTCATACGTTTGGTGGCTTCTAAGGTAAAGGATACCATGTAGTGGTCGGACCATAGCTGAGGCATTATAGAGGTGATAGTAGTTGGGCAGTTATGTTCGGCAATCCAGTCGAGGGTCCTTCCTTTGATATGTGTGGGATCTGTGATCTTTTGGGAGAATCCTAGTTCCTCCAGGGTGTTGTTAATTTGTATGCAATTGGGGTCACGTGGGTCATTGAATCCAAGGTTGAAGTCGCCTAGGATGAGGCTTTGAGTGGAGTTTTTTAAATTGTCAGATAATGGGTTCGTGAGGTCTTCCTCAAAGGAGCATATGGGGCCTGGTGGTCGATTAAATCAGGTGGATAATGATGGTTTGATTGTTGGCAATGGTGAGTTTAGCTTTGAAGGATTCGCAGGAATTGGTTTTATAGGGTGAGGAGAGTCTTAGGGTTAGGTTGTTTTTGACAATTATAGCCAGGCCGCCACCTCTAGACGTGGTGCGATCCATGTGTAATTGTCTGGGATAGCTAACATAATGGCTGGTCCTGCTGCGGGATGGAGCCAGGATTCCGTGATGGCCAAGAAATCCAAGTTCTCATTTTGGATTGTGCCCGCTATTTTGGTGGCATGGGCTACCATAGAGCGGGCGTTTAAAAAGGTGCCTTTTATTCCAGGTAGGGCGGGTGGGGCAGAAGGCGGTTGGGCTTTGTGTTGGCATTTAGGGGAGGAGGAATCTCTAAAGATTCGACTGTTGAGTTGTAGTCGGTGTTGGTTATTTGTAGTGGATTGTTGGTGGTAAGCATGGTGTGCTTGTTGTGATTAGAGGCGGGTTGGGCATTGGATAAAGGGTCGTACATTCTTGGGAGTCTGGCGCGGAGTCTAAGGTTACGCTGTTGGAGGCTGCATGGTTTAATGGTCATGTTGGTTTGCTCCAGGGGTACATTACCATGATGTAGCTGATTCTGTGGTTGAACTAGGTTCATGTTGTTGTTGGGTGTCCTGACCCACGTTTGAGCTATCATGCTGCAACATTTGGTGCTGTGGGCTTAGAAAATCCAAGATGGCCAAGAAGCCCACATGTACGCCAGAATAGGAAAACTGTGCAGTACTGGCATGGACAACATCATGATGGCCAGAACTTCCCAGAAAATGCAGAGGGAAATGCATGAAGAATAGGCTGCCACCCATTTTTGCCTATGTTGTGAGCACAGGAGGGCACTGCCTAAAACCACCATTGGGCTACCCACACAGTAGCCTGAAACCATTGGGAACGGCAATGCTGATTGCCAAAAGCAACCCAGAACTGTGGGGAATTCATTTTCTTAAATCCCAAAAATGGTTGCATTACCAGTACTCACCACTATCAGAAAGCCGGCGTTTTAAAACCACCAGACTTTTGTGTAAAACTGAACAAATGAAACAAAACCAGACCAAGGAAAGACTTGCTAAGAGGTGGATACAATGTAAAACTATACTCTGAAATGACTTGAAGGAAGTAATTATTTAATGTGTATGTAAAAATCGTAATAGACTTAAACTGGGGGACAAAAAGTGACATTTAGCTGAAACCTGGCTTAATGAAACTGAATTCTGCCTGACATCTACCCCCACAGGAGTTAAAACCTGCTCAGCCACTCTTCCCCTTGCCAAAAGGAGTTGTCACCTCTCTGATTAGATTAGGGGTGGAGCAGCTACAGGGAGTTGAACAAAGGCCTGTCCTGGGCCCAGGCAGATGGTTTATTGGGGGGGGATCGTAAATGGCTTCCTTTTGAACAAAGCCCTTCCTTGACTCAGGCAGAAGTTATATTGGGGGCGTCGTAAAAGTGGCTTCCTCTTGGCAGAAACGGGGAGGGGCAGCCCCCTCTGAGGACAGGCTGAGCTTAAAGAAAGTGGATAGACTGGTTTCTCCACCATGTGACCTGGGAAGACACACCCCTGTTGGCCAGAATATGATTTTAAGAAAGATGTATAACTCATGGTGTGGACTTGTCAAAATTATCTAAATGATACCATAATTCTTGTGATTTTTCTGCCCACATTTTAAGAGGTTTTAGGACGTGGTGGTATGATCTGGGGGGTTGCTAGCGGAAAATAGGGTTTCACTCCAAATGTCTGCATGTTAAAAATCTGACACTTCATCAATTAATGTCCATACTCCTTGCGCACATGTGTGTAAATTTGGGTAAATGTCCGATATTGCAAAACCAGTTAAAAAGTGCAAAATGTTGCCATTTCTGAATGCAAGCCACCAGGAAGAGCAGAGTTTGAACAGAGTATACCTCATGTGATATGTGGTGAGTGCATGTAATTTTAAACAACTGTGTATCTGTGCAATATGTATTTGAATCAAATATAGATTTGTGGGCAAACTGACCAGGGGAGGATCCTCTGACCCATAAAACCTACAGCATCACTCTGACTCACATTTCCTTCCCCCAATCATGGGAGAGGGGAGAATTGGGCCAATGACAAGTAGAGAGGGGCAGGCTTAGCTAGGCCCAGGCACACACCCATTTTCAAAACGCATAGAAAGAGACTGCTGGGACAGGTAGAGACATTCAATTCCATTTGCTGCGGAGCATGCTGACCGACGACTTCACATCCAGAGATCCAGACTTCAAATCCATCAATCTCCAAAGACCAGAACTTTACTTCAGAACTTAAAGCAAGGGCCTAAACCCACAAACTGAGAACTTTTCTCAGCAGGCCTCAGCAACCTTAAAATCATTTGCAGACTATTCACAGCCGGGCTGAGCTGTTGATTCTGGCCTGAAACCCAGCGCCAGAAAGATCCAGAAGCAGTGCTGTACCCAGAGAAAGCAGAGCAGTATCCAGAACCAGAGGCCAGAGATCCAGAGTGACCCAGACCGCTGTTAGCAGAACCAGAGAGCTGACCCAGATCACTGTGAAGTGCCGAGACCAGAACCGGAGTCCAGTCCAAAACCTGACCAGATCCGTGGCGAGGCCTATTTCAAAAATATATTGTGAGTACCTAGCAGAACTGTGTTAAAATAATCTAATCCAAACTATTTTAACCTAAGTAGAACTGCCTCCTAGAAGTTGTCACTTGTCAATTCTGCAGCTGCATAGCTGTCACTTGTCATTTTGAGTTTACTTTAAATCCGAAAAACTACCTTTATTTAATCGTCCGTATCTCTGGAACCGTCTGGGCTAGGAACTTGGTTTAACTTTCCTCTGAAAGCTTAGAATCTTACCTTTCCAACAAGACTAGACTTATACTTCTTCCGCAATCACGATTCACGCACTTGCGAATTTTACCGCGATTTGCGATTTGGTTAAAAATCCAGCCACGTGTAACCATCAGCAGTCATTTCTTTCCTTGCTAAAAATTCGTTTGCCTCTTAATCACCATCTCTGAATCATTGCTAAAGTGAGCCTGAGCTCATCCCAAGTATCTCTCACTCACCCTGAACTTCCTAAAGGGAATTAAAAGCATTTTCAGCATATTTCTCACTTCATTGCCACCAAATTCAAAGCACTTGGGCCTGTGTTTTAAAACTCATACCTGTTTTCTCTAAGCTTGCTGGTGTGGGAATTGAATTTCGTATTGTCTTTGATTGCATTCCTGAGAACTGTGTGCTCCTCTTTCCATCTACTTCCATGTCTTACATTGCATAGGGGAGGGGGGTGAATTGCCGGAGAAAAAGTGATTATTTTATCTTTTGCTGAAATCCTATCAAGTTATTTTCTGTACTGCATTTTCATTCCACATTGCATCTATTTGAAACCATAAAAGTATTGTTGTTATCTTATCTATCTTATCCATCCTATACCCACTCATCATTGATTATAAAGAAGTGTGCTAGTGCCAGACTATCCATTATTGATTACTGCTCAGATTAAGTGTGATATTCAATTATTAATTTATTATAAAGTGTGATATATATATATATATATATATATATATATATATATATATATATATATATATATATATATATATATATATATATATATATATATATATATATATATTGTTTTACATTCTCAAACCTTTTAAACTTGCAAAACAGAACTACTTCTTGGCTCAGTGGGTCAGGGGGATTCTAAGAGAGGGGTGTTATATAGGGGTAGTCATCCAGAACTCATGAACTGGACATAAAGATATATCAATAAGGGTTTCCATTCAGTATCCCATACTAGGCATTGACTTAGCTGTAGTGTTGAATTGAATCTTCTTACATTGTGAAGGGTGGTCATCCAGTTGTGGCCAATGCTGGTCAAGTGGAGGATGGTTCTGAGTAGAACTGTGTAGAGTAGTGGTAGATACATAATAGTGGGCTAGTGCAGGTCAAGGAACCTAAGCGCACATTACTAAAACGGGCACGCTAGATGCAAGTTTGCAGGGTGCAGGAAGCAGGCAAGAATAGGTGGGCTGGAGGCTAGTGGGCAGATACAGGCACTTGCAAGCCAGTTACTAAAATAGGCAGGGGTGAGTGTGATAGCAAGTACATATGCGATTGAGCAAAAGGGGTTTGCCTGGATTCAGAGTTTGCGCAATGGTTAGGGATGCATGTGTAAGCAGATACGGTTGAGCGGGGGGGGGGGGTTCACCTAGATGCAGGGTTCAGATTCACGCTATGGCTAAGAATGCATGTGAAAGCAGATACAGTTGAGCAGGGGGTTCACCTAGGTTTAGAGTTTATGCTAAGCTAGAGGAGGCATATGCAAACAGGGTTCACCTAGATTCAGAATTCAAATTAGGGCAAAAATACATATGCAAACAGGGTTCACCTAGATTCAGAATTCAAATTAGGGCAAAAATGCATGTGCAAACAGGGTTCACCTAGATTCAGAATTCAAATTAGGGCAAAAATACATATGCAAACGGGGTTCACCTAGCTTCAGAATTCTCATTAGGGCAAAAATACATGTGCAAACCGGGTTCACCTTTTAAACTGTTCCTTGCAGCAATGTGAGTAACAATCTGACAGAATAAACAGCACAACAATGGTTGCAATGAAGGTTTGACCAAAACACTGGTGAGCTGCTTACCCTAATATATGAGTATGCAAGAACAAGATGTTACAAGTGGGTCCCAGGAGGAGCACGGGCTCTGGCACTCACCACTTTCCGGCTCCTGACAGGCTCACGACAGTAGGAAGCCTTAGGCAGTGTGCCTTTGGTGGTGGGCCGGCTTAAGGGCCTGCCGGCTTGCTGTTGGCCAGGAAATAGGGACTCCAGGCCAATCAGGATGCGGATCTGAGCCTGGTGTGTTTCCTTGAGTGGAAACTACTGACAAAGGTGGCGGGCGGCCATTTTTAAATGGCTATAATCCTCGTGGTAGTCAATGGCTGCAATTGCACTCCGGAGTACTGGAGGCAAGCCTGGTGAAAACCGAGTGGCATTAAGCACAAATTGTGTGTGTTGGCGAATTATGGAGGGGCTCCAGATATTTAAAATGGATTTTTTCCAAAAGGTGCAGCGGACATCAGGGGGCTGTGGCATGAGGCAGTGTAACTCAGCGACTTCAACCAGCAGTCGCCAAACATCTTTACCTGGCTCGATCACAAACTATTGCTTCATCAAACTACAAAGCAGAGCATGAGGATCACTGCTTTCGAATAGTCACTGTCCTTCAATTGAAATTGTGGCTGTGTCACTCGCTAACCCTACCCAGAGGTTACCACACTGGCTGAAACCTGAACTGATCCTGGTGAGCACTCCAACCTGAAACGCTCAAACGCTGCCTTCAAACCGCTTTGAACCGCTGCATTCAACCCAGCTTGACGCCAGCTCACTGCTTGGATCCACATGAGTTACTGCACCTGAATTTGCCTCAAACTTGCCTCAAACCGTAATCAAGGTATTCCCTTTTAACGGCCCCCTTGGTCCACATTAGGGACCTAGGGACTCATTAGGTCACTTTTGCCCCATTTTGCCCCCAAGAACATATCCTTTTAAAGAACAGTGTGGCTTTTACTTACCTTTTTCTCCCTAATTCAACAGCTATAATGCTTATTCTATGTTGTTTCCTCAGGCGTGGGTTTTGTTTAGTGTTTTCAGTATTTACCGCATTTTGGTGTATTTTTAATAGAAGTATATTTTTCATAGAACCTTCATTGGACCTTCTGTTATGCGGGACTGTTATACTTCGCTGTTTCTGTTGCTACTGAACCACATACACACCCCTCATTAGTATATCCTTCCCTTGGCCATTTTCCCACAAAAGGCAAAAGATGAATAATCTCTTAGCTGTGCCTGTTTTACCTTTAGTTGTGTTGGCCCTTGGTTTGTAGAAGTGTGAAGGCAGAGTAGGCACTCTAGCCTGTGCTCATCCTTGTATTCCTGCAGGGCAGAAGTCAGTTTATCACACCAGTCTTGAAAACTGCAATGATGCTATGTTAGGTGGGTTTCTTGTGAATAGCCTGGTGTTTTGGGATTTCTTTTAAGACTAGGTGATGTGATGTGGCATTTATAACGTTCCTGTACACAAGTGTTTCTAGGTGCGACAAGACAAGAAGGGGGAAACGAGGAAGAACAAAAATAACGATCTTACTAGGCCTTGTTTCATTCAGATTGCGCGAGTGCGGGGAAGAAGGAAGGGGAGAAGTGCCGGGGGGAGGGCAAGGAGGAAGTGCAGTTCACTCAGAAGTGCACCTAGCGGGTGCCTCAAAAGTGCAGAGAGCAGGGACTGTAGGGTTGCAGATACAAAGTGCTGGGGAGCCCGGAGGCAGTGCAAGGGCAACTTGACATGCAGGAGCCTGGGCCAGAGTTCAAAGGGTGACCAGGTGACCAGTACATGGAGCAGCCAGGTGCATCAGCAGGTGTGAGGAAGCGAGAAAGTGGAAGTGAAAAGGAAGGTCTTGAGTTGCTCCCAGAACCAGAGGTGGTTCTGCTCAAGTTTGAGAGAGGCAGGGAGGCTGTTCCAGAGGGACGACCCAACTGAGGTCCCAACTCTCTGCTTGAAGATGCGTCTGACCCTCAGACAGTTGGAGGTGGATGAGCGGAGAGCTTGAGAAGGAAGATGTTTTGGAAGAGAAAGTTGTAGGTAGAGCGGTCCAAGACACCAGAAAGCCTTGTGGACAATGCAGAGGGTCTTGAAGTTGATCCTTGCAGCCATGGGTAGCCAGTGAAGAGATCTCGGAGCTGGGGAGATACGATCCCTGGGCTTGAGGTCAAGGACAAGTCTCGCAGTCCTGTTGTGGATACGTTGTAAAGGGGCAGGAAAGCTGTTGCAATAGTCAAGCCTAAAGAGGACCAGAGCTCTGGAGACAGTGAGCTTCTGGGGGAATGTGAGAAAAGGAAGAATACCTCCGAGGAGGTGCAGCTGGTGGTTTGACTCCTTAGAGACGTCAGAGATGAGGAGAGAAGGAGATGGTGGTGTCAAAGATGACACCAACGTTCTTGGCCTCACAGGAAGGAGCAGGAAGAGGGCCCAGAGTGGGCAGCAAGAGAGAGAGAGGGAAGGCATGAGCGGGTGTACCAATGAGGATGATCTCCGTCTTACTGGAATTAAGGCAGAGATCATTGGCAGCACACCATTCCTGAATTGTGGCCAGACGTTTGGTATGAGAGAAGAAGCAGAGGTGGCAGAGGGGAGCCTGAAAGAGAGAGGGGTGTCATCCACATAACATTGAAAATTGGAGCAGAAAGTCGCAATGCGGTGGGCAAGAGGGGACGGGTAGTGGTTGACCAGCCAGAGAGGTTAGACCCCTGGGGAACACCAGAAGTAGAGAGAGAGCGAGCGATAGAAGAGAGGAAATGCCCCCAGTTGGTTAGATTCTAGATAGTGGATGAATTACTTCTTTATGGATTCTGGGCCCTTGCCATAAAGCCATAGTTGAAGATTGTGTTTTCAAATGTTCTATTTGACAAGAGCCAAAAGATTTCCAAAGACTATGGGCTTACTTGGAATCTCACTAGGAGTCTAGCTATATCATCTTAAGGTCTCTCAGTTTGTATTCCATGGTCCCTGGGTGTAGGCTGGTATCATAGTCTAGTCAGGATAGCAATAGTGCAATGATGTTTTTAGGTTCTTTATAGGATGGTCACATGTTGCATGGGTTGATGGATAATTCTGAGGTGTAAGAAGCAATTTCATACAATTACTTTTACCCAGAGTTCACGTTTGAAGGCACAGTCCTGAAATCTGAGTTTTTTAATGCTGCCGTCGGCTGTGGCCATGTTCTCATATCTTCAGGCGAGGAGATTGATGTGGTGTTAGGTTTTGTGGTCACGCAATCATACTTTCTTCTATGGTTAGGTTTCAGTATTTGCCATTAGTTGAGTCGATTTGCATGAAGCAGGCGCCAAGATCTGGCATATTTGAAGCTTGACAGTTATGTATGTAGATGTGGGTATCGTCTGTGTAGATGAAGCATAGTATGCGTTCAGAGTTGTTAACGTCATCCAGGAGGTGGTCCTGTAGATGCTGATGTGGCGATTTAGGTACTCTACAGGTGAAGATTCTGGGTCGTGACTTGAAAGGGGTCATGTGTATGATCTCTGTTCTCTCGTGAGGCAATGTGTAATACAGTGTAGTGCAGTTACCTCTTCTGAGTTCCTGAAGTCTTTTGAACAGGTTTTCATGACCGTGTTGAATCCATAAGTCATATCCAGAAGGATTTGTGCACTTGGCATGTTTGCATCCCCATTGTTTTTAAGGTGCCCCATGTGGAGATTGTGGTGTCTGGTCTACCACTGGTTGATGGATCCATTTCTTCAGTATTTTAGCCGGGAAGGGTGAGTTTGAGATGGGCACGTTAGCTTGCCAGTTTGTTTGGGTTAGCTGCCAGATGGTAAGTGGAGACTTAACAAAATCAGTTTTAAAGGCTCTTGCTGTGCCCGGATTGGAGTATAGAGGTGTGTCTAGGTTGTTGTATTATAGCTTTGCAAATATTGCAGGTTCCTGGGTCTTTGGAGGTTCCTCAGAGTTGCTTCCATTGCCCCTTATGAAATCTTGCATCTGAAGGCGACGGAAGGCTGCCTCTGCCAGTTTTCCTTATTTGTTTTGCTACTTCCCTACACTGGGTTAATATTTTGTGCTTTGAATCTAGGTAGTCTTGGATCTGTCAGGTTGCATCCCTTAGATTGAGTCAGGAAGAAGTTATTGATGTGTTGCAGGCAAAAAGGTTTTGAATTCTTTGATCATTTTTAGCATTTCCTTTTGGCCATGTTGTGTGGATTCTGTTCATTAAGCGTAATTAGATTTTCGGCTTTGTTTCTGTTCTCTAGGTCTTAATGTTAGTATGTCATTTTGTCCATTGTGCTATCCTTTTATGACATGATATGATGGGTTATTTATAAGGCGCTTAATACCCAGAGGTTTCTAAGCGTGGACCCGGGTATCGAACCTGTGTTGCTCTGTGTCGTCTTGCTTCCAAGGCGAGCAAGTTGCCCCTGACCTATCCACCTGAGACTGTGAAGGTTGTGTTTCCATTTGGTTGTCATGGGAGGGTTGTGGTTTGGAGATCTCTAGTTTGTCCAGGTGCAAGTTCAGCATGATGTCCTTCCAGGGTCATATTGATATTGGAGGAACTTTGAGGATTTTTGCTATTGGTGAGGCTTGATGAGTGGGGGTGAGGCCGTGACTATGTTTTTGTTTTGTTGCTGAAGGCTCAATCGAGGGTTGATCTGGCTGAGTGTGCGGGTTCTTTTTATCAACCTATTTGCATGGCACCCAAGATAGCTGAAGATATTTTGTAGCTTTGTTTTTCTTTTGTTGGAAAAGAAAATTGAAATATCCCGGTGTGGGCAGGAGTTGGCAGTTTACTGAAAGGTTACCCACTACATCCGACAGGCTGTCCGGAAATGTGAGTTTGTATGAAAGTGATCCATAAATCAGAAAACAGCTCACTGTCACTGTGTACACATTTGAGTAATATGTAGTTTGAAATAGCATTGGGGGGGGGGTGTATTTTAATGTTGGTGGTCCTAGTGTTCCAGATAATTGGTGTGCCTCTTGCCAGTTTTATTGCCGAGTTGCAGTCCAAAGGGGTGGCCCTTTTGTAAAACTTTTGTGTAATAGTCTGTATGCATGTAATAAATTGCTGATCTCTTTTGCATGGCTGTGCCTGTCACAGATGCCTGTGGGTTGTTTTGCTCTGTGGTAAACCGAGTCTCATTGTGCCGTGGCTTTCCTTGCTGACAGGTCTTGGGGGGGCTTTTCCTGTTGGTTATTTGTATGGGTTGCATTATTCGGTTTACTTTGTTATAAATCTAAGGTCCGAAAAGGCAGATGAACCTTCTATCAGACTTTTCATTCTACACTACCGCATTATGGATTCTACACTACCGCATTATGGATTCAATACTCTTGCATTCTACACTACCGCATTATGGATTCAATACTCTTACATTCTACACTACTGCATTATGGATTCAATACTCTTGCATTCTACACTACCACATTATGGATTCAATACTCTTGCATTCTACACTACCACATTATGGATTCAATACTCTTGCATTCAATACTCTTGCATTCTACACTACCGCATTATGGATTCAATACTCTTGCATTCTACACTACCGCATTATGGATTCAATACTCTTGCATTCAATACTCTTGCATTCTACACTACCGCATTATGGATTCAATACTCTTGCATTCAATACTCTTGCATTCTATACTACCACATTATGGATTCAATACTCTTGCATTCAATACTCTTGCATTCTACACTACCGCATTATGGATTCAATACTCTTGCATTCAATACTCTTGCATTCTACACTACCACATGATGGATTCAATACTCTTGCTGAACGACTTTTACATGTGTCCGTGCAATTTCCAGGTCCATCAACTTGCAACTATGCTCTTCCCCTGTAACTAAGTGGATACAGTTCAAAGTCTGACGTGTGGACCCGTCTTCGGCTGTGCCTTCAAACGATGTCATTTCCCCTTAAGCTGCTTTTCACCGCCCTCCTTATTCCGTGAGTTGTCTGCTGCTGTAAAGTCAACTGCTTCATAGGTTGCTACACCATTGATCTCGCTGGATGCATGACGGGCCAAGTGGTGATTAACCTGGGGAAGGGGTATCGTGAATGTCAGCCCTGCTTCTTTATGTTGCTACTTCTCCTATAGTGAGTGGAACTACAAACTCGTAATACATAGCGGCTCTACATGAAACCCTGCCCTACCCAATCACTCGCTTATAAACAAACGATCTGCTTTTGGCCCATTTGTCATGCAATCATGTCAGATGAGCCCCACTTCCCCATTTGAGGCCTCATGCCTCTCGGGTATAGTTCTCATAAACGACAAGCTGACTTCCATCCAGTCATCCTTTATTGGCGCTATGAATGCTCCAGTTTGGTCCTCATCCAGTGATGCTGATTCTGTTCCACCTTCTTATTTATTTGCATTTGTAGAGCGCACAACTGGCCTCGGGCATCGTGGCGCTGTTAAGAGGGCTTACTTGGTTACATAGGTGCTTTAGAAGAACAGATAAGTATACATGTTGACTAGACCCTTCTTGTAGGGCGACGGCACATGCATAGCATAATGACAATTCCAGTGGCAAAAACATGATGGCCAACCCCATCCTGAAGGGTGGCAGCAGCAGGTAGTGCAGAGGTCAGTATAGGTGGTACAGATGGGTAGCCTGCCCCTGTGTTGAGGGCGGCTGTACCTAACATGCATAAAGTCACGTCTGGCGGCAAAAACATGGTGGCCAACCCCATCCTGAAGGGTGGCAGCAGCAGGTAGTGCAGAAGTCAGTATAGGTGGTACAGATGGGTAGCCTGCCCCTGTGTTGAGGGCGGCGGTACCCAACATGCATAAAGTCACGTCTGGCGGCAAAAACATGGTTGCCAACCCCATCTTGAAGGGTGGTAGCAGCAGGTAATGCGTGAGTTAGAATAGGTGGCACAGACAGGCAGTCTGACCCTATATTGAGGGTGGCGGCGCATACAGCGCAAAAGACAGTCCGGTGTGAAGGCATGATTGCCAGACCCCTCTTCAGATGTGGCAGCAGGTAGTGCGGGGAGTGTACGTGGCATAGACCGGCATCCTGAGCCTATGTGGAGGGTGACGGCACAAACATTCATAAGTCAAATCCAGTGGCATAGCTGTGATGTCAAACAAATTAATGCAGCCAACAGGAGACCAGGGGGGAGAGGTGAGACACACGCATTACACACAGGCGACCAAGGGGGTGGGGAGGACACACGCACTACACAAGCGACCAAGGGGTGGAGGAGGACACAAGCACTATATACAGGCGACCATGAGGGTGGACACACCACTAAACAGTGACCATGAGGGTGGGGGGAGACACACATACTACACCAGCGACCCTGAGGGGGCAAGGGGGACACATACACTACGCATAGGCGACCATGAGGGTGGACACACGCACTACACATGCGACCATGGGGGTTGGGGGGAGGACACACGCACTACACAAGCGACCAAGGGGGTGGGAGGGAGGACACACGCACTACGCACAGGCAACCATGGGGGTAGGGAGATGACACTTATGAGCAAAAGATGAGAGGGGAGCACACACTACTACATCATGGAGCAGGGACTGGCTAAGGTGGTATTACTTAGCATTACAGTGATATTTTTACAGTATGAGCATGATAAGGATTATACAAAGCGAGGCAACTGAGGGCAGTAGTGGTGTTTCAGAGGGCAGTATGTGGGTAACCCTGGTTACGCTCGGCTGGCTACTCGTGTGAAAAGGATTTTAAAGAGTAGTGATGCGTTAATGAGTACCTGCGGCAGGGTAGTATAGACAGGATCAGGGTAGCAGAGATGGGATCGGACCGGCATCCCTGGAAAGACGGGACCCTTAGTTTAGGCACTTGGTGTAGGCCCGCGTCGCCTGCCGGCTCCTGCAGGTGTCAGTTTGCACTAGCCATTGGTGAGTTCAAATCGAGTCTTGCCGAGTAAGAAATGATGTCCTGAGGAGATAAGGTTTTTGTTTTACCTGGCAAGTAGCTTGCAACTTCAGATCTGTACCCCTGCCTTCTGCATTTCCGGTAAAACCATAAGAAAAAACGGATCTTGTCCTGGAAAGACTTATATCCACTTTCTTTGGGGTGATGACTGAATAAAAAAATGAAGTGGGCTTGTTTTGCTGATACTGACCATGGATTGCTTACTAGCTGCGCATGCGTGGCCCAGCATGTCCTGTTCGGTAAATGGCATGAGAAATGGAGAAAAGGCTTGGAGAAATAGTTGGAATTTCCTCACCGGATAAGGTTTCAGTACAAATTAGTATACTTTTAGGCTATTCCTGTATGTTTATCAGGTCTACTTGAATTTGATATATACATTTTTTTATAGCACGCCTAATACAGTACCGGAGTTCGGTTTCTAATCTCGGATCCGGGATTCGAACTGTGGTCTTGCTTCCAACACCAGTGTGTTGTCCCTGTGCAATCCTCCATTCACTATATAATAAATGTTCACTACTGAATAAATGTACTGTCTTGGTTACAGTATGCTACCTGGCCGTCTCCGGTTACAGGACTGATAGCAACTACACATGGAGGGAACAAATCAATGGGAAAGTTGGATGAGCCCATAACAAAGGGGCGCGATAGAGGAAAAGGTGGAAAAAACGTGGAAAATCAAGTTGGTTTTCTTCTGAATTTGGTTGAGGTAATCTGCTGGAAATTGTTTGGTGGTAAATCCGTCAAAGTACTGCCAAACCTGTTTGCTGTTACCAAACAATCCTGTGGGTTTACCATGGGATTACTAATGGTGGTAGAACGGTGTTGATCCCCATTTTTGGGGTACTTAGGACTTCATGGGGATTTTGGCTGAATTGCCGCAAACAGTTATTCTGCGGCGCTAATGCCGATGACTTTTTGCCTTAAAGTGATTTAGCTCCAGCCCGATGCTCCACTTTAAGGTGAAATTTGTAGTTTGGCGGTGGGGTGAAAGCAGTACTAATTCATAGCCCTTCATTTCCAGCACTGCCAAACTTCCCACTGTATCCTTAGTGACTGTAATGAACGCAGTTGGCAAGTGTGTGTAGAGAGACTGTAGAGGCCAAGATGCTGTGACATTGTTTGCAATATTAACTGGATGTAGTCGCGATATCCAGGATGGCACTGGTCCTGGAGTACATGTTTTATTGAATGGGGAGCTGGCGTCCTCCGTTAGTGACCCAGTTTGTGACAGTCACTGTCAAGTCAATTTGCTGCACTCTCATTGTGACGAAACATCTTGGTTGGCTGCAGACGTGGGGTCCTTTAAGCCCCATTACTAGGAAAGTGCAGCCTATCATTCCACGGAAGGCAATGGATGTGGTAGACATGTGAGACAGGTTTTTCCTTTTTTTTTTTTTACATTTTAGAGCTATGCAAACCATGTTTACAAGGTTCTGCGAGTTTGAGACTGACTGATGCAAATTATGGTTCACGAGCCTGCTCATACTGTGCTCCTGCAGGTGGCTACAGGCACTAGTGTCTGGATACTGCAGTGCCTTTTTAACCTCATTTCATTGGCTCGTCTTTTTTTCTCGGAGTGGTTTAGGCCACACGTTCGTTTGATGCACAACTCATTTGCACCATACACGCTGCTAAAGGTACATCTGCTGACTGGGGAGTGATAGTTGGCCTTCAATCAACTGTTTTACTGTGAATGTAGTATAATGGTTAAAAGCAAAACACACATACTTTTCTCTAGACACCTTAAAGTACTGTACCTGCTCCTTTGGCTAATGTCAAGATCTCTGGTCCTTCATATGTTCTCAAGATTTTGTTTGATTTTATACAACGCACCCAGAAAGTCTTATTTGTGCTATTTTAGCCCCTTTCTCATATTTCAAAAGAGTACAATAGGTGTGCACCAAATTATCTATCTTGGAATGATAACCTATCAAAACATAATCTGTGGTTATTGTAGGTTTTGGATAATTTGATTTTCTCAGTAAGACAAGGGTACCAAATGACTACAGTATATTTTCAAAGTGATCATTAGAAATTAACATTCTCAAAGTTTTAAAAAGGGTTTACACCTTTGGAAAAGGACATTAATTTACTAATCGTTTCTGCAGACGATAGACAGTAGTTTCTCAATGTCCTTCCTTCTTCAAAAGGGTGACACTTTGTTTCTCCTGTGAACACCAAGACAATGTTTGTGTGTGCTGACCAATGATTGGTTGGTAGTGTTCCTGAAAACATTTGTTACAGTATGCACATACATGGACAATGATGCAGCCTGGTCCTCTGGTCTATTACAAGGTCTAAAGCAAAACAAAAGAGGTGATGGCTGGAAGGTTTAGAATGAATCTTAACCTCTGGCATTGCTCTGGGCAACCCTCCAGACCATCGTTCTTCGCCTGCCAAGCCATTACAGAAGGGGAAAGACCATATGCAAATCAGGCTTGGCCCCACCCCCAAAGGGGTAGTCCAGCCCGAACTGCTAGGTCACATCCCTTCTGCATGAGACCACAAGCATCCCCAGACATGTTTCAGCCTTGTTGGGCATCATCAGTGAGGAGTAGCTTGGGTCTCTAGGCCCAGCAGGCACAGGACCCACGTCTGGGCATACCCGTCCCACTCGGAGTGACAAGAGCAAAACAAAAGAGGTGATGGCTGGAAGGTTTAGAATGAATAGGTCCCTTGCTCGCTGCGCCACAGGGAACCAGGCTGCACCTCATTGAGGAGGTCCAACAAGGCCGAAACATGTCTGGGGTTGCTTGGTTTTCTGTGCAGAGGTGACCTGGCCTAGCAGTTTGGGCTGGGCTGTTACCTTCGGTGGCGGCAGCTGCTGTCTGATTTGCACATGGCTGGTCCCCTTTTGCAATGGCGCAGACGGGCTAAAAAACGGTGGTGTGGAAGGTTGCCCAGAGCAATTGCCAGTGGTTTAGATTCATTCGAAACCTTCCACCCTACACTTTGTGGTCTATTACAAGGTCTGTCATAACCCCAGAAACCCCACATAGCCTATCCTCGCCCCCCCTCCTCTCACTCCATATAGACAATGGGTCTCATTACCGGTCCGACTGGAACCTGCCGGTGCGACCGGCGGACTGCCGCTGGAACCGTAAAAAAATAACTGCCTGATGCCACCGGGCTACTCCAAGTCCAGCGGCCGGGAAGTCAGGCGCCGGTTCTTTCGTTATTCCCCATTCCCATAGTCCATTAGAACTCTATGGGAATGGGTTACACTGGAGCACCAGCACTGTTGCTCCTGTAAAATCTCTGCGGGCGGGTACCGTCCCGCCCAGCAGGTCTGACCTGCTGGGCGGGAGGGAACCCGCCTGCAGAGATCTAGTGTGCCGGTCCAGAAACAACAGTGCCAGTAAACTTACCGGCACCATTGTTTCCTGACCGTCACACTTAGAATGAAGCCCAATGTGTCCTCTGTGTGATGGTGACATGGCTGTAGGGCACATACGATGATGTAGATCTCTAAATGCCAGCTGGCCCTCACCTCGGGAGGCGGGGTGTACGCCTCTGTTTCTGTTACTTTCAACAATAAAATAATCTGCTTGCCGTCCAGCCAAAGGCCACCTAAATCTCGATTTGTGCACTACGCAATTAATTTGGATTTAAATTTACAAATGGCACTACACACCCTTGAAAATGCACATGTTCTCAAACACAGCTTCTTCTGATGTGTTCAGAGGATGGGGCACCATGGTGATTTTCTATTTCAACATGCTGGGGAAGGTTTGGTGTGTATTTGCCATGGAGAAAGCATCGAGGGATATAGGGAACAATTATAGGACATTTAAAGCCGTTGGGGGAAATATTGTATAGCCTATATGAAGAATGAATTTAAGCTGCTTTCATGCCTCGCTCCGAAGCCCCCAGATTATCATAGCTAGGCTTGCCTTAGGAAAATACAGCATTGTCAGATAATTCCTTACTACACTTGACATTGATGCTCATAATGTATTGACATTAGTTTACAGAATTTACTCTTGACCTATCTAGAAATCTCGCAAATGGGTGTGGTGTTGGTGGAGGATGGAATAATGAGACCTCATAATTGTATTTGGTCACAATTTTGTTTTTGTCAGTTCTTTGATAATAAAAAGGTAAATGCTCTGTGACGCAAACGGGTCGGACCAGGCGGAATAACTAACGATACTCAAGCCCTGAAAGGCCTCATGTGTCGGAGCCAACACTAAACTGCTTGGGAAGACCCTGCTTGATGCTGTAGGCATCTGCTTTCTTGTTTCAAATATCTGGCAGATGGGGGCCATTGAGGGGGGGGCAAATGGTTCTCGTCCCAGGAGCACATATTTGTTGCCGCAGATGCACGTCCACCCTGGATCCCCAGAGAAAATTCCATCCATGCTAGGTGAACGGGCATCAACTCCTGGAGTGGCATTTTGCCCCTGCTATTGCCCACATTCACAGATCGGCCAGCATTGCCAACAGCCCAAATGGCGTGTATCTTATTATATGTATCCTGTGGTTTTACTGCCAGCAAATGATTTCAAAATATTTGACTTGGAAGTAATTCCTTCAAATTTACGTACGTTTAAATGGATAGTTGTGGGTTAAAAGGGGGGGGGGGTGCGCAGGGCTTTGGGGTAGTAGGAAAGCGGGGGCATGGGAAGGACCCCCATATAAAAAATAAATGAAAAGAAATTAAACATTCAAAGTAATTACTTCAAAGTAAAATACACTGAAGTAATTGGCTTTGGCAAAAATGTATGGAACCATTAGAAATAACATTGTTTTTTAATGTTATATGTATTGTGGAACACTTTAATTTGTCCAATGTTTTTATCAGAGCACTAACGTGCTTGAGCTCCCTGATCTTGAAGCCAAGTTCAGAGCTCTCAAGTTTCTCGTTTCTATAAATGAGGGAGCCATCGGTCCCTTTTTTCTTGTAGTTTTCTTTTTCATGTTAAATTTAAGACTACAGATTACAAAATAACCCTTTCAGGATTTCAGGATGGCTTTCTCACACGTGGAATGGGGAACCTTTGATGTAGGTTAAGGCTACATCAGAATTGTACTCATAAGATTTCATTTAGGATTTTTTACTGATGTGTATATTACATCTACCATTTAGTTTGTTTCTACTCAACCTTTGGTATTGCCTCTTAACATGTTCTACTGGGAAATGTCTTCAAATCAATTTCACTTTAGTCTGAAATACACTGATTGGATCTTCGGGGCATTTTAATTGGCTTCACATGGTACATGAAAACAATCGCTCCTACAACATGACAAAGTCCAAGTCGTACAGCAATATTTCCTTTTTAAATTCATCGAACAATCTCTGGTAGAAAGAACTACCCTTGCACAGTTCTCCCAAAGTACATTTGGTTAAATTGTTCTAGTGTGGGAAATTAAATCTGGGGTCTGGGCAAAGATGAACAAGCAGATAGTGGGGTTGCCTTGCAAAAGAGGATGGTCTTACCATTATCTCGTCGTAGTCCTGCAGGATTCTGTTCATGGTATTTGATGTTGTGCTGAAGGTGGATCATTTCCTTTGGGCTAAGTAGATGGTCCATTGAATAGCTGATGGGCAGTGGCCGACCCTAAATACCTTCTTTTGCTGCAGTGCTGCCCGCCCTACAACTCTCATAATTATTATTCCATCCAAGGACAATCGCCCTTTCAACACCAGTGGCCCAAAAATGGAACACATAAGCAGATAAGAATATGCTATAATCCAAGCTTAAAATAAAAATGTTCCAGAGGTTTGCAAACAATGCATATGCATAACACGAAAATGTCTGCTAAAATCGAACTGATTTTTGGCACAATACAGACCTGGACCAAAAGAAAAAAATATTGAAACACAAAGTTCTTTCAAATGATATGTTGATAATACTTAGCCCTGTTGTTAGCCACGCAATGGGATGCCACTTGCTCGCTGCATAGCATATTTGAATTGTGCAGCAGCTAAAGGTTAATGGAAAACAGTGTTCCAAGAATTGACTCGGGCATTACTATTCACATGGAAATAAAATATAGGATTATAAACCACAACAGAAATTACATTTATCCAATAGCAAAATTGGTCTATGGAGCATAAAGACAATGAGAAGATTTGCAATACCCTTTCACTATTTCTTAAAGCAGATGTTTTTTGACATGACATTCATCCCACTTTTTCCCCAGTCTTCCCCATGAGATTTTGGGTGTTAGGGATGCTGAGACCTCAGGTGCACAATTAACTGGAACACTAGTGGGAGGTGGTCACAGATACCAGCCGCACCACTGGAGAAGAATGAGAGGAGGTGCGTCCACACTCTGTAACTGCAAAGGACCCAGATTCTCGGTTTATTTTATGTTGCTTTATTTGATTAATTATGTAATTGCATCTTGGTGCTTATCGTAGATTCCAGTGGTAGTTCATCTGACTGTCTTATTAGAACAGAATGAGCCTGGGGTTTTGTGCAATTTCAGTGAATCCTATGTGCCGTAGGGTCTTCTCCACAGTTTTTGGGATGATCAGGAGGTTGCCTGTGAAGCGTGGGCTTCTGTTGGTTTGCCATCGTGAGATTGTATCTTGTAGGTAGGGGTGGTGCAGCTTTCCAGGCATTTGTGTGCAAGGCCAAGGATATTAACTGCAACTGTGGCCTGCTCTGAAAGCCACTCTATGCTTCTGAGAAGGTTGGTGACTGGTTAGCTTATCTTAAGCCATAGATGAGTATGTGGAGTGCTATGGACTTTGTAGCCTTTTGATTGAATAGGTGGATTTGCATTAATCCAGCCTTTGAGTCTACAATTTTATTGCCATACACTTTGCACACAGCCTGTGGGTATATGCCTATTAAATGCTTGTCACTTTCCTTGGGCCTCGGTGGTACCTAGAAGTGATCTTATTGCCTTGTTGCCTACTTAGTCCGGTGGCTCTAGAATAGCCCCTTGCTACTAAAGAAGGATTTCAGTGGAAGTTTAGTGTTTCAGTTCCCCGCTGTTTGGCAGTCTTGTGATAATCTGAAGCTATTAAGCCCCTAGTTATATTTTATTGTCCTTATTAGAATGTATGCAAGGGTGCCTCTGACTTTCTCAGCTCTAGGCAAAGGGGCACCCCCTAAACAACATATTGAAATGGGCCTGCTGAGCCATGACTCTTCTTCAGCCGGCCCTGCTGGAGTCCAGCGCATCAAAGACATTTAGAAGGCCTCATGCCTGAAGAGTGTTATCAGTGCCGGGCTGACCATTAGCAAATGGCTGGGAATGATATATCTCCCACCAATCGTCAGCGGGAGAAATATTTCCAGACACTTGACAACACACAACCGGCACTGATCACACATCCTGCAGGCAGACCTGCCTAGCTTCTGAAATTGTCCCGAATCCCACGGGTTTTCATTCTCTTCTCCAGGGCCTCCTGGGAAGAGCATAAAGCCTCGGGGATTGTCAGGGCCAGCAATGCCTTTCTGCCTTAGCAGTGATCAGAGGATGCCTGTGAAGGAAACGGTGCACAATACTGCTCAGTCAGCAAAGCCCACAGGGCCCCCACCGAGGCATTGAAAGAACTAACACCTCTGGAGCAGGCATTGGCTATTTTGAACCAGAAAGCCCAAACAAAGGTCCTGCTAAGTGTTATCTTGCATTTGTATTGCGCCTCCTACCAAAGTGCTAATGACAGTATGTATTGTTATGTGGCTTTAAGTATTGAGAGATCTATTGCGCCTTAAGGTTATTTTTGTAAGCAATTGCCCCCTTTTTCAACATGGGGCGAGGCGAGGACAGAATTTATAGTAATTAGAGGTGCTGCGAAGCATGGACTGCGGAAATCTTGGGGTTTTTGATTTTCAAATGGAAGTAGGTCTGCCTGCATAATACTTTGTAAATGTTGTTTGAAGTACGGTGCAGCAGCAAACCACTGAAGCCCTGTGCTTCAAAGAACATTAAGAAGGCAATATGCCTGCAGGCTGTGTTATCAGTTCTAGGGCAGTGTTAGCTCTGCACTAATAATGCAGCCTTCAGGCCCAAGGCTTTCTAAATGTTCTTTGAAGCGCCAGACAGCAGGCAGCAACTCTGCTGTCCCGTGCTTCAAAGAACCATTTGTGTTTACTTTTTCTTTTTTTATTTATAATGTGCCTATACAGCCAAATGGTGATTCAAGGTGCATCAAGAGAAGGGGCGGCGTGGGGGGGCCGGGAAGAAAAACAATATAAAAACGATCATACAAGGTCGTGAGACATTAGGAACGTGCAAGTGCTGTAATGTGAAAACAGGGGAGAGAAGGGGAGTAAGATAGTGCAGGACGGGGAGGAACAGGGTCGAAGAGCAAACAAAACAAAAGACCGAAGGATCATACTCGGCCATGAGGCAATTCTGATCTTGTAAGTGCTGTAGCATAAGAAGGGGAGAGGGGGAGAAAGGGAGGTGCAGGTCGGGGAGGGAGGGAGGTGCAGGTCGGGGAGGAAGGGGCAATGCTAGGGAGGGAGGAGTTCCAGCACCTCTCACCATTGCTGCTATACAGCTAATGCGACAGCTCCAGCTGTGCTTTTAAGTGCAGCCCCATAGCTCTCACACTACCCTTATGTGGAGGCTCTAATTCTTAGTGAAAAGAAGCGATTGGTTTCCCAAGTCCATGCATGCCAGAGTTCACACTGGTCCAGCATTTTCAGACAGATGGCCAGTGTTATAACTTTGTAGTGGGCAAGCAATGGGCTGTACTTTCCCGCAAGGAAGCAGGCGATGCCAGCACTTTGGTCACTTTTCCCAGTCAATCAGAGCATCGGTGAAGTCCCTCCCCAGAAGACGTGGCGACCACTGCACCTGTACTATGCACATGACTCGCACAGGACAGCTTGCCGCCCCAGTTAAGTCTGGAAAACGCTCTACGGGGTCTGTGGTCGGAAGCGAGCACAGCCTCAGAACACAATCATTCCAGCACAGGTGCCCGCTGGGGGGGATGGGGTGTGCAGTGGGGAGAATAGAAGCCAGGCCCTACCTGCACTTATTATCAGCGACTTTGGGCTTCTTTTTGCCCGAAGTCGCTTATGTTCCCAGGTCGCTTGTTGCGGTTTTTGTCCGCTTATTTCCCCAATTAACCGCTTATTGGTGCGCTTGTTCAGTTCACTGATTCAGTGAAGTGAATAAGCGCTTAAGAGGGGTAAGCGGGCAAAAATCGCAACAAGCAGAATCACTTCACGCCGGGGCCCTGCTTTCATTAACATGAAGGAACTTCCCCGGCAGTCTGCCCTCTTCATTCCAATCACTGCAGCGGCGCAGTGAACCCTGCTGCTAAGTTTCATAAGCCTGGAAGTGTTTTTGTGCTGGGGAGTGGCATGCGGGTGACATGGATGGATGACAAGTGTGACAAGACAGGCAATACAGTAATGACAGTTGCAGGAATGAGGAGACTGACGACCAGGATGTGAGGTGGAAAAAACTTTGGCCACAAGCTTTATTTTAGTACCAGCCATGGTGCAAAAGAAAAACCAGCCATAACATTACATAAGGATAAAAATACTATATTTTGGGGACAGAGGGAACAGGTGAGCGGGGGGCCCTAATCCCAATTAGGGGCCCGCTCGAGGCTGATCCCCGCCGCCATTCAAATGAAAGCTTGTGACAATTGTTTGGCCCCAGCGTGTGAGCTGTGACATGTTCATAATTGCTTGTCTTTGGAGCAGGTTCATCCTGCTTTCTCTTGTCCTTTCAGGTGAGGTGGGGAGGTGTGCGCTTGTGTGCCTTTTATTGCTGTCCAACCTGACCAGGTTTAGCACTTGCGCCCTCTCTTGCTCACAGGGTGATTTTCGCTGAAGTTATGGCTCTTGATCCGTATTTCTTGATAAAACAAAACCCCGCGTTGTGAAGCCTTTTACTTGATCCTCCTCGGGATGTGTTCTTAGAGCCATTTTGATTTTTTTGATCATGTGTTTTGTACTTTTCCATGGATGGAGGCGTTTTAGCCTCTTGGTCTACTCTTTGGAGATGAATTTGGCACTTTCTACACACATGATCCGCCTGAGTTTTTGAAGCCCCCATGCTCCGTTTGTGGGCTAGTTGTTTCCTCGGGGGTGGGTTCTAGGAGCCTTACTATGGTCTTCCCTGCTCCAGATCCACTTGTGCTGTGAGACCCCTTCCGCGCATTAGGCTGCTTGTTTTTACAGCCGGGGTGGGTTCAAAGAGCCTTACTGGGTTTTTACCCTGCTCCCGATCCACTTGCATTGTGAGACCCCCTCAGCGCTTAAAGCTGCTTGTTTTTACAGCCGGGGTGGGTTCAAAGAGCCTTACTAGGTTTTTACCCTGCTCCCGATCCACTTGCATTGTGAGACCCCCTCAGCGCTTAAAGCTGCTTGTTTTTACAGCCGGGGTGGGTTCAAAGAGCCTTACTAGGTTTTTACCCTGCTCCCGATCCACTTGCGTTGTGAGACCCCCTCAGCGCTTAAGGCTGCCTGTTTTTACAGCTGGAATGTGTTCAAAAAGAGAGCCTTACTAGAATGTTCCCTGCTCCCGATCCACTTGTGTTGTGAAACCCCTTCAGTGCTTGTGTTGTACTATTTCGCTGCTGGGGTGGGTTCTAAGGGCTTAGCTGGGAACTTCCCCTGCCCACGATCCACTTGCGTACCCAGTGCGCTTATCTTGCATAAACAATGCGAGGGGGTGGGTTCCGGAGCCTTACTAGGAACTTACCCTGCTCCTGATCCACTTGTGGTGACACCCCCCCTTCTGCATGCATGGAGGTGGATACTTGAGGCTTACTAGTACATGTTTCTGCTCGAGTTCCTCTCTCCTTCTCAGTTTTGTAATACCCCTAGAGCTCCCACCTTTATGGATGTTATCTGGTGGATTCTGAGCGCCTGGGTCTTCTATAACTGTATTTTCCTAGACGATTAACTAATAGCCAAAAGACCCCCCGGTATTTTTGGAGTTGAATTTTTATGTTTATTTTTAAAGTAAGGCGTTTTAGCCTCCCCTAATATTATGATTGTGCTCCATCTTCTACCTGGCCCTCGCTATATCTTTCCTTAGTTATTTGCAGGGTGGGAGGGATGGTTTTTTAGACCTGCAGCCGTCCTGCTGCTGTTCGTGGCTGACGGGGAGGAAGCATGAGAAGGGCCACCTTGCCCCCGCCAGATAAAGGCAAAATTCGGCCTGGGGGCAAGGCGGCCCTTTCTTTGAACTTCAAAAGGCCCCCGCTCTGCATCCGACAGGATGGGAAGGGGGGGGGCCTTTGAAGTATGGAGGCCAAGGTGACAGGGGGCAGCGACTACCGGTTGTCACCTGCCCCTCTCACCTCACCCTCCTGTGCGGGAGACGCGCTGTCTGGGTTCCCATTGTTAAGGGACCCAGCAGCCCGACCCCACCATGTGCATGCTAAGTGGGGCAGCGCCAAACAGGCGCTGCCCCACCGGACTTCGCACAAATCCCCCACCTCCCAGCTTACGGCCCCGGGCCTCCCACTGTATTAGCATCAGGGCCCACTGTTAGTGCCGCAGCAGCGAGGTGAAGAAGCACTACAATACGCCACAGGGAAGTTAACACTTATTTAAATCATGTTCTAAGAGTTAACATCCCCGTGGCTTACTGGGGCGTCTCACTCTTCAGATGCAGAGCGATTGGAATTGGTAACTACGGAAATCATGTTTTTTTGACATCTCCCCGTGACTTGCACTACACAGTAAAGTTTAAGGACACTCTCCTTTAGCAGTGCCGCACCTCCTACCCTACCCTCCTTCAGTGTTACATAGTCCTACAGCTCCCGACACCAATATCCCTCCTTGTACTGCTGAATTTGTTGGTGGAGCTGTTCCACTCTAGACTTTGCAACAGGCACATACATATTCGACACTTCAATAACATTTTATAATAATGTGCCATTTTCATAATGAATATTATTGACAGGAAAGCACTGCGACTACTACACCGACAGTATTCACGGATACGTTTGGGAAGGACAGGCGTATAGTAAGTCACATCGCCAGACCCTTTACCCAAAACGTTCAGTTTTTATCAGGTCGATAACACACATGCTACATATTTCTGAAACGATGTTGGGATAATTTAGCAGCAGCGTAAGCGAATATAAAGTAGTTTCTATTGCTCAAAGCTATATTTTATTCTCGCCTGACAAAAAGGTGACCCAAAGGAATATTTGTGCTTCTGCGTGGGCCATCTTGGTTCTATGCTGCTAACGTTTGATTTTTTGGAAGTATAGACATTAGGAGAGGCCCGAGACTGGTGCTGTATTTCTTGTGTTCAAATATCTGTGTTGATTTTTTTTTAAAAAAGGTACAAATAAACATTTAACAGAAGGATGAAACAATTTGGCATTGGAGAAAAAGCTGGGTTGATACTGTATTGTTCAAGTTTGAACTAAGCTAAAAAAAAATACTGCCTCTAGAAATGTTTACTTGCTCTCGTTATGTAGGTTCACATTTTAGTTTGTGAGCATGTGCCTATGTCTTATTGAAAAAACTGGACAAAACTTTATACAGAATCAGGAATTTGTCTTGGAATGCCAATATTCCCCATTTCATTCAGGAATGAACGTTTTCTCAAAAGTTAATAACATTTATTGGAATACAAAATAAATACAGGATGGAATGGGTCATGTCGACATGCTTGTGTTTGACAAGTGCTAGCCAGCCTTCTTTCACATTCGATGGAGGAGTTTGATGTTGAGAGGTTTTTAGGTGGAAGGCTGGGCACCACACGAGTTGAAGATCGTTGTGTGGCAAGCACACATAATAAAGACTTATAAGTCACACACATCCAAGAAATGAAAATGGACACTAATTGTTAGAAAAATAAAATGCAATTTTTAATACATGCTTAACATGTTTGTGTTTGCTCTATTCGTTATTGTTATCTTTCTTACTTTTGAGACCTAGCCACAATGTTTTAGAGGTGCGCTTGTTTTTTCAGCTTATTTGGTTGGGAGTATGCTTGTTTTGGGCTTGTCTTGAAGGGGCATTCCGCTTATTTTTTCCTTCTGACCTGGCAACACTGTACCTACAGCCAGTCTGCCACCTGCCTCCGTTATGCTAGCAGGATTCACATGCCTGCCCCGGTGCTGCCCGAACTTCCGAGTCACAGAGGGGCCTGAGCTGGCAGAAACGGGGCCGGGCTACTGCTGGACAACATTAAGATGGTCATATGCCTGCAGGCTGTTTTATGAGTGCAGGGCACTCACAGCCGTCTGCGCTGATGACACAGCCTGCAGGCACAAGTCCCAGCACCTACTAAAGTTGAAGGAATGGTTCGCCCAAAAAATTTTATTGCAAAAAAAGATGGGCAATAATAAAAAAAAATAGATTGCCACTTTTCTTGTTTTAAGTCCCTATGTAAAATTTTGAGCAAATAAAGCTCAAAATGTACAAAAGGAAGCACATGGGGGCATCCATTTTGTGAAATCGATGCCCGCCTGTGCTTGCTTTTGCGGCACTAATTAAGGAAAAGCCAGCCAGCTGTAGTAAACAAAATCTACCACTGGGTGGCTTTTCCTTCATTGGAGCCGGGACTCGGAGGACGCAGACCGGAGACTACAGGCAGAAAAGCTGCAGCTGCAGCTGCATCTCGGTTCCTTTCTCTAGCAATGGATACTGTGCGAGCCCCACACCTGTCATGTCTCCCTATACCTTTAGGAACAATAAATGCTTCCAATCTGCTGGTTCTCCTCGGATGGTGTAATGCTCTCAACCTCTGCGCGTATGAAGTTACTTCGTCCGCGCTATGCTATCTGCCTTCTTTTCGCTTGTGGAACCCTTCAGGTTCTAGCTTCCCCCGGTCTAGGTCTTCCTCTTCGTCGCACAAGGTCTCCCGCTCTGGGTTTACTCCTTTGGAGGAGCAGTGAAGCCTCCTCCCTTCTTCGTCATCTCTTTCCCCTGATTTTTGTCTGACCCCATTGTCCCTATGCAATCATCACTGTCTCTGCCCCTGTTGTCCTCAAAGTTGAGCCTCCTGAATATGTTCTTCTCTGATCGTCTCCCCATTGCTCTGTCCAGTGAGTCACTTCTCCTTCTCGACCGGGTTCCCGCTATGCTCTGGCCTGCCTTATGGGCAGAAGCGCCATCCCTCCTGCGTACAGTGTCCCTATTCTCCTTCGTATTCCCGCTTCTTCTTCGTCATCTAAACGTCTGGGTTATATCATTCTCCATCAGGCGTCTCTCTACTTCTCTCTCCCGCTCATGTGTTCTCTCTCTGCGTCACATTCTTTAACAAGTCTTTCAATTTCCATTTTTCGATTTTTCCTTCTTAATTGCATCTGCCTATCCTTCTCTTCTGCCTTTCTCTTCGCTTTCTCCTCTTTCTGTCTTCTGCTCTTTCTGTCTTCTCCTTTTCCTTTTCCTCTCTCTTTCTCTTCTTTCTCTCTCAACTGTTCCTGTTCCTACCTCTCCTCCCTTTCTCTTCTGTTCACTTCCCCCATTATCTGTCCTCTTTCTCTCCTAGCTTCTTCCTCATTGTCTCTAGGCTCTTCTACACTCCTTCCATCCAGTTTAAGCAATATCTGTCCTCCCAGCCACTCGTTTCATGGAACTGTCGCATCTTTGTCCCTGTTGTGTCCCCTAGATACTTCGTAACCCCCAGTCAGCTTTGCTTGCATTTCGCTGTGCTCTTCGCGTTCATCAATAGCAGTCCCTGTTTTCTTATTCACCAGATTAGCACCAGTAAGCGTGTCTTCGCTACTATACGCACGAGGTGCATAAACCGGTTTAGTATATCCTGCTTTGCTTTTCACTCTTCGCCGCCCACATCATGCTAGCTAAGCATCCACTCCTTCTTGGGTGTATACTCTTCCTTTTTCTCAAACATCTTCCATCATTCCAGTATTGCTAATCTACTGCTTAGCTTCTTTCCCTTAAATGCAGCATGTAAATATGTGGTCATGTGTTGCAGCACAGATTTCGAGGGCTTTGCCATTTGCACCTCAGTATCGCAAGTCCATTCCGTGCTATACTTGCATATTTCGTCCTGATATCGCAGGATGGACTTGCTCAAATGTTTTTATTTTCATAACATTTTATTGGGTTTTACAGATAAGCACAACATCACCAACAATGCAGTAATCAATCGTTGCATCAGGGTGATAATGTCTCTCAAGCTGACTGGTGGGTGAGGGGAATATTGGTAATCTGATCACTGTTGTCCATGCCCCTCTCTATTCATGGTAATCGAGCGGGTACCCACTTTCTTGCTTGCTCTGATTTGAGTCTTTAGTTTAATAAAGCGGGCTGCTTTGGAGCCGTCTGGTTAATAGAGGCCTTCTGGCCAGAGCTGTGAACTTAGCGGCGTAGTCCATAAATGGGTCCCATATGTTTCGGGCTCTATTCAGGGAGCCTGAGCGAATTGCAGTGATCTTTTCGGCCACCGCTATGTCCCAACATTTGGACCACCATAGTGCTACTGAAGGTCCGTCTTTGTTTTTCCCCAACTGGGCCATTGCAATTTTAGCTGCTAGGAGTAGATGCAAGCATAGACGGGGGATGTGTCCTGAGATTGGGAATGCACCGCCTCCTGTTTCACCCAGAAGGATAATTCCAGGATCCCTGGGGCAGGTCCATACCATGTGGAATAGTGAGCCGGGGGCAGGGCAACCGCACCAGCCATACCGTTCGGGTTGGCCCTGTTGATTTGAACTGGGGTGACATAGTGCCTGTAGCAGAGTTTGTAGCCGCCTTCCCAGTTTGTGGGGAAGCGGCGGCCCACTACCACCAAGGCTCACCCCAAGTTGACGGCAGTCAGCACGGCAGCAACACTGAAGGCCTGGGCCTGGGCAGTGTGGTGGACCACATAGTTTGGGCTCGGGGAGGGGAGTGTAAGTAGCACTCCCAGTCCCCGGGCCCAGAGAAGAAATGGGGGTACTTACTGCGGCGCCTGGTCACTGGGCAGCAGCACAACTTGTTGATGTTGACTCGTCGTACTGCAGCTAGAAAGAGAAACAGTCAACAGGGTGTGAAGGCGGCGCAGGCGCACTCACACACCCTGCGCCGCCAGTAGTCTGACTCATAGATACAGTAATATCATTGGCTGTTTGCCAGCCAATGATATTACTGTATCCATGGCAGGGGAGGGAATAAGTGCGCTGTTTGCGCAAATTTCAGACTGGCGGGGCCACCCCTGAAGCGCCCCGCCAGGCTTCTAATGAAAGGGGCTACGTAGGGTGCGTGGAGCTACAAGCTCCACGCACCCTACTATAAAAAAAATATATACTAAATTGGGACGCGCCCCGGCGCTGGGCCGACCTAACACACTATTGTTTCCTTGCCACAGCGCCCCCGCGCTGTTGGCAAAGGAAATGCCGCAGTACTAAAGCTAAAAGAGATTCAATCAGAGAAGTTCTCTGACTGAATCTCTTTTAGCTTCTCTCTTTTTTTGGGGGGGCGGCGCCTGGCCGCCCTATCATAGCAGCCGCCACTGGTCCCCGATGGTGACACGTCACTGTCGGACTGCTGATACTTACTTGACCTCGAATCAATGTTTTGTACACTTAGAAAATGCCAAATTCAATATCGCAATTAGTCAACAAAAAATCAATTTCTCCAAAACAGTCTCCAATTGGTTCCACCAACCTCTCCGGCTCACCGACTAGCAACAAGGGCGTGTTCCGCACACTAACTCCACTCTACTTTCTGCCCTTAAAGGCCAAACCTTTTTGGGCGACTTCAACAAAGTAGGCGCTAATGATTTGAAAAAATGTCTGAACCTTAACATGACCTTAACCTCTGATTCAGACTACCCAATTACTCTTTTTGACGTCTTCAACTCCACCTTGGGCACTATGTTGGACAGAGTGGCCCCACATAGGAATTAAATGGTTAAAGATAATAGGCCTCATTATGACCCTGCCGGTCCGGAAAGAACGGTGGTGGTAAAACCGCTGCCACCGTTCTTTCCGGACCGGCTGATTCAGAGTCGTGCAGGTAGGAGGTGTCACTCCCGCCAGGTCTGACCTGGCGGGTTTAACACCACCCGCCTGCAGGCGGACATGGAAACACCGGCTCTGTCAAAGAATGAACTGGTGTTTCCTATTGGACTCCATGGAATTGGGGACTTGCAGAATTCCGCCTCCGGATTCCCGGGTCAGTGGGGTCGTAATGCCCGGTAATTCCGGGAATCACGGAGGCGGAATGCTAATGCGAGTCCGGCGGTAACCTGCCATTTTTTCCTGATCAGTTACCGCCGGACACGTAATGAGGCCCAATGTCTTTCACCAGAAATGGTATACTCGAGAAATTAGTCTTTTAAAAAAAAATAAAAGGATTGCCAAGAAAAAATAGCTTCAATGCTCCTCTGAAATGAATACGAATAATTGGAAAACTGGAGATAAAGCCTACATGTTTGCAATCTGTGAATCGAAAAGTAAGTTTTTTAATAAACTGATTGAAGAGGATAACACTTCAGGATAAAAGTTATTTGAAATGTGCAAATCTTTGGGGAAATAGAGCACCCAATCTACATCTTTCTCCCCAACTGCTCAGGATTGTCTTAATGTACAAAAGGCTTTTGAGGCAAAAGTGGACAAGGCTGGGGCAAAGATTATAAGTGAGCTAACTAAAAAAAAAACTCGCTCAACCCTCGACATTTGAAGTTGTAATCAGGGAAGAGCCAGTTGAATTTGACCTCTCTTCTATTACCATCCCTGACATGATCAACACTTTGTCCCCACTGCGTCCCTCTCATTGCCCAGAAAACATTCCTCCCAAATTAATTCTTAACCACAAAGGAATATTTGCCTCTTTTCTTGTTAAGTTTGTAAATTCATCTTTTTCTAACAACCAGGTTCTTGATTCCATTAAGAGGGTCAAGATTAAACCCCTGACCAAGAAACCAGGTCTTGAGCCTAAAGACTCCAATAATTTAAGACCCATCACAAACTGTAACTTCCTGTTGAAAATACTGGATAAAAGTGCCACCATCCAGCTCAATCATTTATTGAAGCATCCCAACATTTTGCACCCTGGACAATCGGGATGTTGCCCATCCTACAGCACAGACAGCTCTCCTAGACTTACAAATCCATATGTTGAACTTCTCTGACATGGGTAACACAGGATTGCTTGTATTATTAGACCTGTCTGCGACGTTCGATCTGTTGGACGACGACCACCTTCTCCTTACTTTGAGAGACATAGGGCTATGTAGTTCGGATATGATCAACTGGATGCAGTCCTTTCTATCACATCAGACCTCTAACCTCTGCTGGGGAGATGCCACCTCGCCACCAGCACCTATTTTCTGTGATGTTCCATGAGGGGCCAAAAAGCAAGAGGTGATGGCTGGAAGGTTTAGAATTAATCTTAACCTCTGACATTGCCCTGGGCAACCCTCCAGACCATCGTTCTTCACCTTCCAAGCCATTACAGAAGGGGAAAGACCATATGCAAATCAGGCTTGGTCCCACCCCAAAAGGGGCAGTCTAGTCCGAACTGCAAGGTCACATCCCTACTGCACGAGACCACAAGCATCCCCAGACATGTTTCGGCCTTGTCGGGTCTCATCACAAGGGGCCTGCATGCCACCATTGCTTTTCAACTTCTAGATGAGTTCAAGATTTTTTTCACTAACTATGCCGATGATACTTGGCTAGCCTTCGAACTCTCAGGTAGTTACGATCTTGATGCTGTTAACTTAGTACATGTCAGACAGTAAAAAACTGTTCACACTACCTCTTGACTACTAAGGAACCTTCAACCTTTTCTATCTGAACCCAAATGTACATCCATTGCACAGGCAATCCCTTTACCTAGAGTCGACTATGGAAATTCTCTAATTGGTGCTAAAAATTTACAAAAATATACAGGACTACAAGTGATAATAAAATACTGTACACATCATTAAAGGAAAAACTATGAGCAAAAACATTACTCGCGGTCGGCAGACCTACTTTGGCTTTTTGTCAAAGCACGTCTACAATTTAAGGCTGCGGTACTTGTCCATAGGTGCCTTCATGGTACGCTTCCAGTCTACATTAATAACATGGTGTCACCTTACGAGCCCTCAAGAATGCTCCGATTATCAATGCTAGCCTTGGTCAAGTGTCAAGCTTGTTAGCAGCTTGGGAAGATCTTTCCCGGTCCTTGCTGCTAAGTTATGAAATTCCCTTCCTCTAGACCTGAGACACCAAAAGGAGCACAAAAGGTTCCGCTGACAGCTAAAAACTCTAATCTTTCAGTGAAGCCCCTCTAACAACTAGGCACTGTTTGCTACTTGTCCTGTTCTATTGTTGTACTGTTGTGTTTTCTTGCGCCCTGATACCTGCAGGTTTACGGCACACTATAAATGAAAAAATATAAAAAATGCTTTTAAAAAACATTGTTTTTCCACATGCTCCTCAAGCCCAACCCAAATGGTACTGCACTACTCTCGATTTCCAAAGCTCCAACAGTACTTCACCTAGTTACAATCACCTTTATTTGTGCTTTTTCTCTTTTTCCAACAGTTTTGTGCCCCATTGGTGCCTTTGCATCCATGCGTTATGCCCTATTAACCTTTTGACCGACGTCACAAGCCCTTATGCAAAACCAATACTTTGAGTGCACCCCTCAAACCCCAATATACACCAGGACATGACAACACAAATACCCCATGGCCGTCATCCTGCTTTTTAAATCACAGGGGATACCACTCTTAAAAATATGGCCCTTCTTCTATACCGTCGCATAGGAATACATCTATAAATATTCAATAAAGTACCATTTTACGTGACCCAAGCTAGCGCTTAGACACAGGGATTAATCTTGTCATCTGTAAACTAAGCTAACTCCCTAGAAACAGGGATACATACATAATGCATCCATAAACTAAGCTAACGCCTGGAAATAGGGATACTTAAATAACAGAGAAACAAATCACAAGACAATAATGACCAATCCCCAATATTAGTTGGATTGTTGGGCTTATACTTCCACTCTGCGGATTCGCTGAAGCCCTTGGCCGCCATCACTCCGACAATCTGCCACTCTGCCTTCTGGTCTGCTTGGCGTCCCACGGGGAGCGGGCAGGAATTTCACCAAGTGGGCTGCTGACGACCTCAATTTCCACTCGTGGTCATTAGTCCGGTCCTCGCAGGTCACGACGTATCCTTTCGGACACGTGGTGGGAACAAAGAGCACTTGCCAGGGGTCTTAGCGACCGTCCTCTGCTACCACCTGAATTAAGGCAAGGGATTTGTAAATCTCTGAGGAAATCCCCTGCACTCAAAAAACAGTCCAACGATGCAACAAATGTTTCAAAGTCTTCACAACGGCGATCAAGTATGGACAATACAGAATTCTCCAAAACCATATGTGCTTCATGTGTAACTCATCTGTCATACTCAGTGTTGACGTCATCCACTCCTGCATGGCTGCATTCAGTCTACCTCCTCCATTGGCTGCAAACGTATATCTTCAGTGACTTCGTCAGGCTAAGGTCTAAATGGCTGTCTGAGCGAATAACCTTTCTCACACCTGTGGTACATCGATGATGGAGATGAAGGGACCAGGAACCATATGCAACTTTCAATTTCTTGCCGCAGAGAGTGGGATCGGTGCAGCAAGGGCCACATTTAGGTCTCCCTCTTCAAAGTGTTGCATAAAAACTAAACCAGTGTTGACAAAAGAGTTTTTGCTTTGGTATATGCCCTCCAAAGATTTTATACGAAGAGTGAGGGATTGAGGGGTGGGGGGTACAAAGGAAAATGGGAAATGAGGGTGGTAATTAGTGAGGGAAAGAGTGGAGCTTTCACAGCATTGTCTGCAGATGTAATGACAGGCAGATGAAGGTTGCTGCAATGCACTCAGATGGTCAAGAAATCACCACTAAAACTTTCTTCACCGCAGTTCAGGAGATGTACAGACACCTGAATGCGAGCAACTGGATGCAGTACAAACTATTTGAAAATAGTGAAATATCTACCAGGACAACCAAGTTTCAAATCAAAATCCTGAGACAGCAAAGCCTGGTTGCAGCAGGGGCAGAATATCCAAAGTGACAGCTGTGAGTAGCTCCTTTGTGTAAAACGTCAAACTGACAGCCAAAACATGGTTTCTACTGGATCTAGGCGTAAAAAATGGGTTTTCATTATGGGATTCATCAGATGAAATAAAATCACCCCTTGACCTTTCTTCATAAACCTGCCGACAGGGTGCTGTTTTGCCAATGGCTGGCCTTGTCAACCACTGTAAATGTTTTTTTAAAAACATTTTGTTTTAAATCAAGTTCTGCTGTTTATGTGGAAAAAGTGTGACTGCAGCATCTCCTCTGGTAGTGTCTTTAGCACTTCTCAGTACATGTGTCCATAATGGAGTCTCCATGAGCCAGTGAGTGTTCTTTCTGAGGTCTGTCTATTTAGACACTCTGCCCCTCCCCATGTTGTATGCTTTTCCTTTCTTATCTGATATGTGACCCTACCAAATGCTCTAAAACTAGCTATTTCACATCATAGTTAAGTTGTATTCTCCTGTCTCGGAAATTGGTACCCTGATTACACTCTAAACATGCACAAACAGGGGTTTAGGTTTTACTAAGTCTTTTTTAGTTTTGGCTATTAGGTGGCTCTGAAAGTGCTACCTATAAAGCTGACACTAGTGACATTAAAATAAGAGCCTTAACATAAGCGCTTGAAGTAGGTGCTTTGAATATAGGTTTGTAATGCTTTTCAATGCGGGTGACCAATGAGTATGGATTTATGTGGTTTGACTATGTGTCCCACTCATTTCGCACCCATTGCTAAGTGAAATCTATAGGATTATCCTCCCATTTCCACCCATTGTCCCTCCAACCACACCTCCTTTTGCACTCTTTGGCAGAATTTCTACTGTGTGGGGAATTTGTCAGCCATTGATACTTCCAACATGGCGGTCGTAATAATGTTATTTAATTGTTATTTGACTTGATTGATGCTTTAAAATATATTTATTGGAGCTTTCAAATTATTATATTACACATTTTACAGTATTCATTTATTAAAAATAAACAAGGTAGTGTAATAGTATGTTTTGGTTTCAAATGGCACTGAAAACGTACATCTAGTGACTTGTGGGGGATTGGTCCAGTGTTTTTGATCTAAGGAGCACCCGATTGGCTGTGCAGTTAAGTGATGTGATTGGATGTTCAGTATGTGTTTGTTTGTACAAGTAAGCCATTTTGTTTCTGGTAAGCCATTTTCTTTCTACATTTCAAGAGAGCTGAAAGCTCTGTGTTTGCTTTTCTGAACAATTTGACAGAGTTAAAGCTGTGTTCTAGTTGTTTAAGTGCTATATTGTGTATGATATGGAAATGTACTTTATTTAAAATTGCCTGTTGTAAAGTAAGTAATGTATTTATATTGAATTTATTGTACCGTTTTTGTTTTTTCTTAAGCTCAAAAGCCCTAAATGTGTTTGTTTTATTAACTTTGCTAATCTGTGATATGAAGCTGCCACTGGCACATATTTGCAATATTAGTGTAATTGTTTGAATGTCGGCGGTGGTTTGGCTTTTTGATGCAGCCGCCGATTTAGAATTTATTTTATTAACGTTAGAAATGTGTGCCGGTGGCAGATTAATGTTGTTGGGATTCCTGATGCCGCCTCTGGCTCAGAGTTTCTTTTACTATCGTTCCAAATATTTCAACGTTCATGAAATGAATGAAGTGCTGGTAGCGCATTTTCTTTTCTTCTTGTTATTGGCGTGATTAGGTGTTTAAAAAACGTAAGCAATCGAATACAGTTGCTAACAATGAAAAGATTTACCTTGTAATTGCCAGATGTTTGTTAACGGTGCAGCTCCCATCACCATGTATTGTTTGTGTCCTGTTCTGTTCGGCTACGGCTCTATTGGTTAGCCAGGTTAAATGAACTTACCCCAAAATGCCGGGGGTCTGGGCTAAAGCCCGGTCTATCCAATGGTTGTTGTGCCACTGTACATGCATATTACTTTGTGCGTGCATTGGTACCCGAGTTTGTTGTCATCCTGCTTAATATGGAGACCTAACTTGCTTCAAGTGAAAATCGCATGAAAAGCAGATTGACGTTGAGCAGTGCTGCAGTGGGGGATGGGGTAGACGAAAGCTAGCTATTTGTGTTGTACTGCGGCATGGACCGGCGAAAGTTTTAGGGTTTGCCATAGACGTGTTAGTGGGTCGGTCACCCTTCTGCTGGCTTGTGGGTGTGAGATGGAGCACACGGAACAGTGGTCAGTGCAGTTTTTGGGGGCTTGAGTCAGTGGTAGCGATATGATACATTTGGGCTCTGCAATCACCATGGCATCTATGAATAAATGATGGCATGTTTCAGCCTGGGCGTTTGGAATGCTGGGGCTGAGACAGGTGCCAGCAGTGGTTGGGCCATGACGTGCTCTTTCAGGATGTGCAGAATAAGGTATTGGAACCGTACTGGGGTGGTACTGTGGGAATGTTTTCTGGTTTTGCATCAAAGTCCATTCCTATGACTGGCATAGTTGCGGAAAGGCAGCTGATGTGAGGTTGGTTCGAGTAATGGGTCAGCAAGGTAGGAAACAGTGGAAGGAGTTTGTGGTGATCACACATTGGGCCAATTACAGCAGGACTCCTGGAGTGGACTTTATCAGAGTTGTTTGAGCGCCATTTTTACTTTTGGCTCCATCAAACATTGCACTCCTAGTCTCAGTCAGTGTTTTTTCACTGCACTCTTTTGAGAACTAATAATTAATTGGAGGTGTAAATGCTATTTTGGTGTAACCAGGTTGGTTCTCAGCCCTATAAGCATTAGCACTATGTATCCTTCACTGAAGTCCTGATAAAGACGAGCATTGGCAAAGCCAGCAGTTTTGGCTAGTGTGTAAGTATTAGGCATGTGCCAGGCAGTGCTGTTAGATGCCCAGGTATTCACACCATTTTGCACCTTCTACCATTAAAGGGCAGCTAATACCGCCTCAGGTGTGCTCGACAAGTGCCTTCACCTTTATTTTTATGCGGTCAATAAAATGAATACTATTTAGTTGGATAACAGTAGCATTGGTTATTTCCAAGGCCATGCAGCTAGTGCTAATCACTGTGATGAAGTGAAGTTTAATTATTGTGTCTGGTAGCATATGCTGTATTATTGCTGAAGTTAGATGTATGAGCTTAAAAGAATGACCTGTATGGCCTCTTTTCCGTTATTGAATAAATAGTTGGAGAGCCAGAGTCCTCCCCAACAAAACAGGACGTTTGCCTTGGTTCAACCCTGAGACTTGTAGTCATCTGGTGTGATATACATGTGTTAACAAGGTCTCCCTTTGGCCACTTTATAAGCACTATATCTGTCCTTTTAAAAACATTTATTAAAAAGCCAACGGTTTTGGCTTGTGTATATGTATTAGGCATTTGTGGGGTAGTGCTATTACATAGCCATGTATTCACACCATGTTGTAACTATTGTATTGCATTCCCACCCGCTTCTGTCCCTCCCCACCTAAGACACATCTTTGAGCTAGCGTTATCAAGCCACACTATAAAACATTGTGCTTGTAGTCTCTAACAGTGTTTTTAAAGAGCAGTGTTTTGAGTTAGTTTACTAGTGTGATATAAATGTGTTAATGTCTGTTTTCAGCCACTTTATTTAGAGTCATTTTGTGTGCTGTTTTAGCTTGGATATATGTATTGGGCAATACATAATTTGCCATTTAAATGTGAAATAATCTTCTGTAATGGAAAAATATTACAAATCAATAAACCAAATGACTAAATCACAAACTGATCAACTAAATTACAAACTTCAATTTGAACAAAAAACACATTTTGTATAATAACTTCAAACTTTCATATCCAAAGTAATGTTTAGCATGTATATAATCTGGAATTGTACGATCAGACCGAGAAAAAAAAAAGGTCCGACCGTACAAAAAGACTGAAAAATGCTACCACCAAAGGTTCGAACACCAAAAGTTTGAACCTTTGGTGGTAGCATTGTAGGTAAGTATTAAAAAAAAAAAAAGAGACTGCAGGGGCGTCCCCCGCAGCACACCACAAAAAATAAAATAAAATAAATATTTATTTTTATTTAAACTGGGGCTGCAGAGGTGTCCCCAACAACACTGTACTCACTATACTGTGTGGTATAGTGAGTGTGGGTTGCAGGGGACACACCTGCAGCTCCCAAAAAAAAAACGACTAAAAATAAAAGGACCCTGCAGCGCCGGTTTCCGATCACGGAAGTGAAAGGGAACTGGCGCCGCAGGGAGACAGCGTGAAGGAAAGGTAAGTAGGGTGGGGTATGTAGGGGGTGTGGGTGGGGGTGGGGGAGTGTTGTGGGTGGCGGTGTGGGTTTGAAGATGCGTCTTCGCATGGGAAATGTGCGAACCTTTTGTGGTTTGCAACATTTCTCATGCAAACTTTTCCGTCGCAGACTTTTCCGCGACGGAAAAATCCCGCAGATCCATAAAATCTACATGTACATTTTATGAAACAAACGCATTAATTACTATTCTTTGAAATAAAAACAATAAATTCAAACTTTCATTGTCATCTTAATGTTTAGCATGAATACAACAACAATATATTGAAATTAGTTTTTCAACACACTAACGAACATCATTAATATTGTTCATAGTACTAAAAATAAATTGTCAAAACTATTGGCTATGCCAGTGCTTTTTTAATATATACTTGTCTTCCTCCTTCAGGTGACGTAGCGGCAGTAGAGGAAGTTGAAGCTCGCATTGGCACAAGTGCTGTCTTAAGCTGTGCGCTTCGTAAAAGCCTTGATGTTTTACAGATCACCTGGCAGAAAAATACAAGTGCCGGAATTACCAACTTGGCAACCTACAGCACGAATGAAGGAGTGAAAATAGTCAGCCCGCACAAAGACCACCTGACAATCAGCTTATTGTCCCTGAACAAGACTGCGATCACTTTGCCGAAAACCCGTGTCCAGGATGAAGGTTGCTACCATTGTCTCTTTAATGCCTATCCTTCTGGCTCAGTCAGGGGGACTACCTGCCTGCATCTCTATGGTAAGTACTCGGTATTGTAAAGCCCATCAGCACTTTGTTTTCATTAACTCTCCTTGGCCATTGTGCATGCGTGAAATGTATTCAATAACTCCCACAATTCTGACAGCAAAAGTACACGTTTTACAGAAAATGCTCTTTTTCTTCAACTCTTTCATAGAACATAATTGAAGATTGCACAAAACAAAAGTGGAGATGGTTGGTTGGAGTTTGGAGGACAAGTGGGCCCATGCGCTAACTTGTTGATAAATTAGTTGCTATAATAAGACCTGCAGCCTAACACATGGTTTGTCTGGGATCCAAAACTCCAAGGTTCCCAATGAATGAGTTAAGAGAGCGTTGGTTGGCAAACCTTGTTGATGGTGGTTGGTTTTAACCGTTGGTTATAGCCATATATTTCTTGATTCTTGGTTGTTAGAATAATGGAGCAACTCTTGATTTGTTGTCATCATTAAAGGTTGTAATGTTGTTACACAAGTAAACCAGGGGACCTAGCAGCATGTGCTAGGTACATGTGAAAGGGGAGCCAACACATGTTTCAACCGTAGTTTTTATCAAGACATGTGTAATGGTGGTGGTCCTGTTAAGGGGTTGTTTCGCCAGGTGAGAATATCACTGTTCTTGCTGGGCTGCAGGCTGGTTAGCCAGTCTGTAACGCTGGATGTGCGTTCCGTGGTTCGGTGTTCCATTATTCTAACAACCAAGAATCAAGAAATCTATGGTTATAACCAACAGTTAAAACCAGCCACCAGCACCTATGCTCAACAAGTTTGCCAACCAATCCTCACAAAATAAAAGTGGTGGGAGCGGTGGGATTAAACGTTTTTCTCGAACTTAAACTAATGTTATTAACTCAATGTCATTTTTCTGCAAGCTCAAACCTTCACTCCATACTAATGGCTGCCAGTTAGCTGTGGTTTTCACTTCAATTAAAAAAAATTAAATGTAAACACCACCACATTAAGCTGAATGAAGCACTTCACGTAAGCGCTTTGAATCACTTCTCTTGTGTATAGGTGCTTTACAAATAAACAATTACCAAGATTCTATATTTTTTTCTTGTAGCCTTCCATTCATTTCTGATAGTAATAGGTGGGTAACCGCCTAAAAGGTAGTGGTCGTTATTATCTGGAAAAATTACCCTTCCCAACTTATGGCTGGAGGAAATGCTAAGGGCCACAAGGCAGCACATTTACTTGCGATAAGGTCAACTCCCGAGGTCTGCATGGCCACTTTATCGTTGTAGCTAAAAGTCACGACAACTGATTTCCATTGTTTCCACAGGTAGGTCCTTTCTCCAAAAGCACAGCTGGCCTTCTAGTGAGGGGACCTCAGTGTACCCTGCTGATTTTCAAGAGTCCATGATTAAAGTCATTGCAGTGCACAGATAAATGAACACACCATATCATTATAGGCAAAAATCACGCAGGGACCTCAAACAATGCATGGGGGGAAATAAGCCTCCAGTATCCCATCTGCCCTAGTTATGTCTGTAGTTCTGTTTGCACCATTCGTTGCATACAAAAATCAAGGGCAGAATTGGGACTTTGTCCAGATAAAGGTCTCGGTGGGCCAACGAGAGGCTCTGCCCATCTCCACAGTCCAGCCATTTGCATGTATCCACGCACTGCATACACCATTAAAAATAAACAAATATTATGGAGGACAGTGGATAGAAAATTCCTTTCACAATTATATATAATGCAATGCCGTTCATGGAAGGAATGCCTTTCATGGAAGGAAATGAAGTCTGTGCACAGGATGGCATGCACTTCTTGTTGGACAGTAGTTCCCTTTACTGGCTGCAGAATGTTAATGGTCATTTTACAATATACAAGGGCACAGAGGAGCTGCACATCCATATCAAGAGCTCTTTACACGTGGGACACTGCTGTAAAGGAAAGCAATGCATTGGTAATGTGATGAACCTGATGGGGCTCTTCACTTTGTACTTATCTGTGCCCTGTGTCAAAATAGTTCCCAAATACCTCCTCCAGCTCAGCTCCAACCTTTGCCTATTATTGATGTGCCCTTTTCCCAGATAGGTATGGACATAGTTGGGCTCCTTGAGCCATCTAAATTGGTAAATCGTTAATCTTGGTAATTCGAGATTATGCTACTCGACACCCAAAGGCTTTCCCATTATGTAACAATACGTCCCAACAGATCTTGATTCATGTAGTCCCATATATTTTGGTGAGTTGGTTTTTCGAAGGAGATCCTAACAGACCAAGGGACTACCTTTATGAGTCTGTTAATGGCAGAGGTGAAGGAGATCCTACACATTAAAACTCTTCGGACCTCTGGCTAACATCCGCAAACCGATGGATTAGTGAAAGTTTAAGCAAAACCCCTAAAAATGATTTCAAAAATTGGTGGAGGCTGACTGCAAAATTGGTATATTATGATACCCTGGGCGCTTTATGCCGACCACAATCCTCAACTCGATTTTCACCATTTGAGTTACTGGGAGCCACAGGAGTCCCTTGACATGCTAAGGTTGACCTGGGAGGAGAAGGAGGAAGCCCTTTTACCTCTCTCCCAAACAGCCCAGCGATTTAAACACATGAGTACGGTGATGGCGTGTTCAAGCCCATATATCTAAAGCCCAAGAAAACCAAAAGACCTCTTATGATAAAAAAGGCTTTACTCAGGTCTTTTTCTATTGGCAGAAAGTTCTTGTTCTCCTGCCAACATCTGAGAATAAGACTTTGTCTAAATGGCATTGACCCTATGAGGTGATTGAACAAACCGGGCCATACAACTATCAAATATCCCAACAAGATAGGCGAATCAAGACCCATATCTGTCATATAAACGTCCTCCGGGATTGGAGAGGATCCCATAGAAACCACAACAGTGATAATGACTAGTCTCTTAGCAGAGGAGTTAGATAAAAACACTTTGGTTCCTTCCCATCCTCCACAGACACATAAACAGGATCTACAAGACTTATTGGAACAGTTTCCAGATGTCTTTTAAAAAATGAACCAGGCAAAGTAAGTGGTTTTTCACTACATTTGCACACCCCCAGGGAAGGATGTCCATTTAAAACCATACCAGATCCCTGAAGCAAGACATGTGATAGTCTTACAGGAAGTAGAGAAGATGTTAAACTCTGATATTATTGAACCATCCCAGAGTGCTTGGTCCTCTCCAATAGTACTCGTTGCCCAGCCAATCAGTCGTGGAGGTTCTGTGTTGTTTTCAGAAAGGTGAACACAATGTCCCAATTCGACAGTTATCCTGTGCCAAGGACAATCTGATTGATTGATTGATTGATTGAGAGCCACAGTTTTCCTCTCCACGGTTTATCTGACAAAAGGTTACTGGCAAGTACCCGTTAATCCAGAGGACAGGGAGAAAACAGCCTTTTCCACCCCTATTGTACTATTCCATTTCAACATGTTGCCTTTTGGTCTTCACGGGACACTAGCCACATTTCAAAGGTTAATGGACCAAGTCCTTTGACCATAGTCCTCTTTCTGTGGGGCTATATCGATGAGATAATCATTCATAGTAGGATGTGGAAAGAACTTATGCACCATTTCTATTTAGTCATCAGATACCGAAGGAAATCTGACCTGGCACAGTCGGCAGTCAAATACCTCGGTTTCTTTTAGAGATGACAAAGCGGGACGCAAGGCTGATTAGCTTCACTCTGGTGAGAGAGGCTGGATCGACGCACAGACAACCACAAGTCGTAGAGACATGCCACCTGAAGTGGAAAGAGAAAGCTCAAGCTGAGCAGAACCTGAGTGGGGTCGGAGATGCCAAGGAGAGCTGTCCTAAAGCCAGTGAGCCCACAGTGGAAGGTTGGGGCCCTGGGAGGAAGCAGGAGCGGGCATTCCTGGTCCCTAACTGGAACAGGAGGCAAACTCCCTATGGCTTACAACACAAACTGAGTTTCAAAATTCCCTGTATTTGTGGAGATACAAATAACAATAATGATAAGAAAACGGGTGGAGGGAGCAGATACCCTCCAACATTGAAGTAAATGGACATATGAGAGAACCTGGCAGGAGAGTATACCAGGTGTTTTGTGAGTCAGAGAATCCGAAGGAAGATTCATGTCCTTAGGATCTTGAATAGCATTTGTGGTATTTTGAACAAGAATCGCATGCCATTAGGATTTTTTTACTGCATTGAATGTGTAAAAGACATGGGGAAGGAATTTGTTGCCCCTGATGCGAGTTGTAATGCCAAGAGAGGAGGGGTTGTCCTCTTGGGCTACAAAGAACTTGGTTATTCTTTTGAACCTTTATTTTGCTGGAGAGAAACCTGGGGAAGGGAGTCATTCCCTGGCATTGTGTACATTATGCATTTCGAACATATGTTGGAGTTATACCTTTTTGTTGCACTTGGACATTTGTGCACTTCTCAAGCCAAATACAAAACCCTTAGCACCTTAGAGTTACTTTTAGAATGAGAGGACTAGGATAGGATTTTGGACTCTGGACAATTTTGCTTTGGACATCTTGACACAGGACAGGCCCTTAGTTTTTGGTTGAGGTAGGGAAATGCCTCCTAGATTAGGGACAGTGAGGCATTTTCCAACCCCTTTATCATTTAAATAAAAGTTTATAGCAACCACCATGAGTCCTTTGTGCCTTTGTTTCATTCTTGGTTTCTCACAGTAGCCTCTGTAGAAAGACCCTGCTGCTAAAATAAACATGGTGCTCATTAACACTAGACGGTTCACAGCAAAGACCCGGAAGAGGGTCTTCCCGGGCACCAGCTTTTAACGCCTCTAATGCTCAGCTGCTCTTCACCCACATGTGTGCAAGATTCCTCTGGTCAGCACATGGCTTCATGATTATGGCCCAAATAAACTTTACTCGCATGGAGGGGGTGCAACAAGGCTCATTATGTGCATGATAACCCCTACCACAGAAAGTTATGTCATCACAGATCTGCTGATCATGCAACGTTTCACCATACTACACAGTGCACACATCTTGGTGAAAGCACATAGAAATGATTGTATGGTTCCTGCTAAACTAACAAATTGATCACATGAAGATTGACACACAACCAATCATATCCTATAGGCATTCGGTTGATACACACATCATTTTTAACTGCCCATAAATATGCCCCAACAAAATACTCTTTATGGTGCTATAGGATGAATAGTCCATGCATGGTCTGCTCCCTGATCAACACACATCTCACCTGTTCTCAGAGCATTCAGATAAGCATGAGCAAACTCCCAAAGCATGGCCCTAATGTATAACAAAGCAGCAAGTGAAAAAAGCATGGCATAAGCAATGACTCTCAAGAGGGGTGGGGGTGGAGGGACAATTCTCCCTCTGCTACCTTACCCTCCTCTTAACGGATGACTCTGGATACCTAAACGGACTTTGGCTAATGGCCCCACTACGGGAGTATATCACCCATAGGCTGCAGCAGTACAATGTGGCACACAGCGTACACCAAATACCATTGAGAGGGTGTGCTCAAAAAGTGCTTTAAATGCCTATGCAACTCTGGATGCTGAAGGTGTGCCTTATTGTGACCACATGCTGCAAAACATTGCCATTGGGTGCTATGTGCACATCCCGATAAGAAAGAGGATGGCGAGCCCTATGATGGTGCTGATGGACACAGTGGACTGTGTCATGGCCAACAGATCAAATGACAACCCAAGACTGGTAAAATGGGCTACCCAAGTTTTAGTTTACAACTCAACGAAGCCAAGGGCTCGTGTTCTTAGACCTGTCCTTTTTGCCATCATGCTTTTTGTAGTCTTCCTGTCCTCTCAGGCTTCAAACCCCCAAATAAGGGCTTGTACTTTCACTGGGCCTAGCCTTGGATTCCCGGTCATTGCTCTGTGTGATTGGAACGGGTTGAAACTGGGATTGGCACTGTCTAGTCCCAATCTACATTTCTCCCGGGGTTTGTCTGTAGCTAGGTAGAGTCGGGTAACTGACGGGCCATGATTGGGAAACTGCTAGCTGTTTGAATGGATCAGATGCTTCCCGTTGGTGGGTTGGGAAAGCCCTAAGCTTGGAGTTTGGAAAAGGGATGAGAGTGTAGAGCCGTTCTGGAGGTCACCCACTGGAGCCAAGTTCGTAGAGAGAAGACATTGCCCAGAAGGCCCAAAAGACTTAAGCTAAAAAAAAGATTCCAGCGGGAATCCTCTTCATCTCCAGCGACCAGGTAATACCTTTGTATGTGCCTGCAACCTCTAAATGGGTGGGCCGCATCAGTCTCCTGCCTTGTAATGCTGTACTGCCAGTAGTGGACCTGGTGTCTATGGATCCTCCTCAGAAGAAGCGTCATTGCTACAGCAGTCGCCCTCTTGAGTTGGAACGTGAGACTTTCCAGATCTTAAACTTGTGGCCCAGGAACCATGTTGAGTGCAACATTTGCTCTCTATTTTTGAAGAGGGGCCTGTCTTAAGCGTGTGTTTCACTGCTGCCAAAGTCTGAGCCTGCTGAGGCTTCTTCGCTGATTCTCTGGGCCAGCTATTTTGAGAGGGTCATGCTTAACATGGGAGTAGCAGTGGTCATCGTCCAAGGGCTTCTATTCTGTCCATTTGAGGCACCTCTGAAACTGCATCTGCTTCCGTTCCCCAGAACCGCTGCTAGTTTGACCGAAACTAGAGCCTACATCAACCACTGTCCCTGCAACGCCTGGACCACCTGCAACAGGATCATGGCGTGAGTCGTCAGCCGCAGTGATTCTTCCTTACCCTGGGGGATGTCTTTTTTTATAATCATGAGTTCACATACCAAGTGTTTGTATACATATTGTTTCCCCCTCCACCTCATCCCACCAGGATTGCATGGGCATAAAGTCGATCCCCAAAGTCTACCCTTACCTGACTGTGGGCTTCGGATGTATGCACTAGGCTTCCTCCCTGGGGACCTCTCGGTGTGTAGGAAGTTAGTTGTAAGGCAGGTTATTTCAAATCGAAGTAACTACCTTTTCCCTACCCACTTCGCTTGAAACATTTCTGCTACCACTTTACGTGTTTGCTTGTACAGTGTGTAAGTGTGGAGTGCTGTGCGTCCCCCTTTGTGACTTCCTGCTGTGTATATACGTGTAAACATCTATGTAGTGTAAAGTATTAATATTTGTATGCATTTGTGTGGCTCTTTACTTATTTGCTATCTCAGAGTGTTATTAGTACCTATGTAACAAATCTCAATCTCTTACGTTTGCCTGATGTCCCAGCCTGTGCTACCCAGAGGGTTGGTAAGATCAAGTGTGGAATGCCCTTGCTCATTCACTAGGTTGGCCTCTCAAACCCCACACCAGTGGTAGATCTGGAAATCCCCCCTAATAGGTGTGACAAAGTCTGATCCATGTGTTTATAACGACAACAAAAATAACTACATATTTTTTCAGTGACACTTTAATATTGAAAAAAGTCAAATTTGTTTTCTCTCCCTAAACCCACCGTTTCTACAGCTTTTTTAACCCCCCAACTAGCCCTATCCCTTTTAATCCCTTATCCCTCCCCATATTAACTTTTACTTAAATATTCTACTTTTTTGTCATTATTCAGGTGTCGCTGAAAAAGTTTGTTGTTAGATATTTTTCATTATTAACACTGCATACCAACAAAGTCTACTATCTGGTTCTTGGGAGCTGTAGTGGGGTGAACAAGGGGGACTGGTGTCTCTCTAAAGTAGCATGTGATCGCCCTGGATGGGTGTTAGGACAGTTTCTCTCAAGTCACTAAGGGCTTAGTAAAACCATTCAACTGAGACCGTACAAGACTCCACTCTTGGCTGTACCACCTGAGTATATGGTAGTGTAGGCAAAGCAGCCAGGCTTATTTTAAGCGGAAGAGAGGGCTGTAGAGACGTACATAGAACCTATAGTACACCAAGGATTCAATAGAAACGCGGACAACCAGACATATTATACAAAATAAATGTGTATTTTAAATACAAGTAGGCCAAGTTAAGTCTTGGTAAGTACTGGTCATAGCATCAAACACTTTTATAAGAGCTCACCACAATGCTTGAAGGTACACAGGCCAAAGCATAAGACCTTATTTGTAATACCCAACACTAGTTCTAGGGAAGTCAAATCAATAGTTACTTTTAGATTACTTTCAGTAATACAAGGGTAGTAGACCATAGCAGTTGTACAATGACGCTCAGCAAGAAATCACCTAGTAAACCAACTGAACAATATACTTTTCTGAATAGCGCTTTCGAGCTTTGCCTGCTCCCTGTGGCAGTCCCATCCTGCCTGCGGACTCTCTCTCTCTCTTTCCCTCTCTCTTCCCTTCCGCAGTGGCTCCCCACTCGCGGTCTTTTTCTCTCTCTCTCTCTCTGAGTTCTGGCTCGCTTTTCTTTTGTGTTTTCTGCATCTCTCCGACTTGCTGCTTTGCCTTCTTCTTGGGCTCTCCCTGCTCCCTGAACTCGTCGGGTGTTTACATTCTTCTGTGTTGCGCCTGGTTCTCTTCCCCGTGGGCTCCTTATCCTTGTGCCTATCCTTCCTTAGGCTGGTATTCTTCGCCTTGGGAGTATCTGTTTTCCCACGGTCTCTTTGGGGATGTTCGCCCATTACTTTCTGGACCAATCTACCTTTCTTAGAAGACAATCCTCTCATTGCTTCTGACCAGACCTGGACCTGAGGGTCTTATCAGGGACTCAACTGCAAGAAAGTATTACATTATCTTACCTGCCATCATACTTGGATCTTGGAACAACTAAGTTTTTTTGTTGCCATGAGGCTTTTTCCCCTGAATTTTGGCTGCCCTGGAAGCAAGGTCACTGGCCTGCTGACACTTCGGGGCCACAGTGGCTTCCTTCCGTGGCAGGCCTTATCTTCATTAAAAAAAGGAGTATCCGACAAGGGGAAGGAAGAAGATTCCATCTCCGGAGCCAAGCTCTTCAGGTGAGGAGGACGAGGGGGACTTTGAGACCGAGTCTATCGACTCGGAGGAAGATCTCTCTGACAGCAAGACCCAATTGGGGACACTCGTACATTTATATCCTAACAGATATAGTACAGTGGAGCCAACTGCATTACTTTTGGGAAGAGGGGGACCCGATTCACAGGTGAGTAAGAATGGCGAGACAGTTTCTAAGGATAGTAAGACTTTGAGTACACTCATTCAGAAGGGCACACAGCTATTCCAGGTAGGTAAAACCTATATATACTTTTTAGAATGGCAAAACATATCGAAGTTATTACTTAACTTTACATATACTTGTACAAGTGGCATAACACTTTCAAGGAATGTACTTTGTAACTTTCACTCTGAGTTACAATTACGAACTAACTCCTTTAAGTAAACGTTTCAACACTTCACTTTTCAAGGCAGAACCCTTTATGTATCCAGCCATTCCAATTCTATTACATGAGTTGTCTCAGAAACAGAAGAGGGACCTTAGTGGTCTAGGAGCCCGTTGTAGGCAGGGTGAGATGGGGCTCAGTTACAGGAAAAGTCAAAGTTCCTGGGGAAGACTGAAATTGAGATACTTATTTGTTTGAACAAAGTTAGTTGAGGGTCCACTGACTTCAGAGAGGACACCCTAGGAGGATTCCAGCAGGGTCCTGGGTGCACTGGACAAGAAGATTCCCAATCACAGGAAACACCCCAAAGCTACACAAGAATCACAAGAGACTTAAGGTAAGCAATACACAAGCAAACACAGTACCTCCGCACAGAAAAAGAATTTGCAGCAGCAGGACTTCAGGATCTGCAGCCAAAAACCCAGGTGCTGAATTCCTTATTGTGAAGACACGAGACCAGACCCTGTATGGCCCTTTTCAGCAGGGATCAATGCAGAAGACTCCAGGTAAGAGTTTCTTTGTACCTGGATGCAGTTGTATGGTTTTTGCACCCTTTTCAGGAGCCAGAAGAAGACTGGATAACACTGGTTGGATTCTTGTCATTTGCAAGGTTCAGCACTCGGTGAGGGGACTTTCCAGACTCGATTCATGTCTCTGGAGGTCCAGCCAGATACCCACAAAGTTTCAGCAGGATTCGGAATTCGGAAGACCGTGCATCGCACAATGGCTCGAGGTCCCAAGGGTATTGGGGTATTGCAGCCTTGCAAGGTTACAGCACGACGTGAGATGGCTCAAAATGCAGGTCTTCTCAAGTCTAGTGGGTCTCAACACGCTCTAGGTTGAGGTCGTCGTTTTTGGAGTCCACAAGTCGATTGGAAGGAAGGGTAACAGCAGGCTGCGTTTACACAGCAGGCTCTCAGTATGCTGAAAATCATCTCATCCGCAATTTCTTAATGATCCTCTTCAGTTTTGGTTCCAGTGGTTGACTACTTCTTCAGCTTCCAGGATCTGACTTTTATGCAGGAACCCAGCCAATCAAACAGCCATGCAACATTCAAACTTGGGTGGTTGGTAGTCCTTTAAAGACAGCGAGCCTCCCAGTTTGCACTGCATTTTCGCAGTCAGACTGGAAGACAACGGGCTGCAGAGTTGTGGACTCCTGCCTTGCTTCCTGCCTTCACAAACGCCTGGAGCCTGAGCGGCCTGACCAAGGTCTCCTGCCCAAGACAAAATTGATAAAAAGTATTTTCCCACTCTGGATGTTAGGAGAAGGAACAAGAAAGTAGAAGGAACACTAAAATGGTGAAAAAAGACTGGGCCATTTTGGTAAAATGAGCACCCATTGGTGCCTTTACCGCGGTCTGTGGGAACAGCGTGCGGTAAAGGTGCACTGAATTAATAAAAAGGATCACTGCCACCAGCCATTAAAGGTAAGTTTTTCCTTGTAACATAAATGTTACGTTCAGAATGAGAAAGGGGATACTCAGAATCTCCCAAGCACGCCACATAAGGTGGGGGGGGGGGCGTTTGCTGGTCTCACCTAATAAAATGTAAAAGGGATCCAATGATACTTTCTACCCTTGGGAACTGTAGTTCTCTCAGGGTTAGTCAGAGATATTTAAAAGGGGAGCCCCCAGGGCAACCCAGCAACAATAGACCGTATGTGCCCAAATTTGTCAGAGGATCACATTTAAAAAAGACACTATACTATGGAGAGTCTTCAAAATGACACCCATAAAAAGAGTAAAAGGTGCTGGGAGTGTGAAAAACGGTTCCCACTCACTGAGGTATAAGGAAAAGTAATCCATCAGTTAAGCAAAAAGTTCTGGGGTTGACATAGGTCAGGAAGATGGTATGGGGGAGATCCCCTGTGCGCCCCGGCTTAGCCCCCATCATATGGCAGGAGACACTCACAGAGAAGGCTACCACAATGTTCATGTTTTGAGACACTTCAGAGGCACCTTCGCTCCAGGGTTAGTGGGGTATCCCGTGGTTTTTCCAACCGGAATTACTTTGATGCAATTTACTTCAAAGTAATTACTTCGACAACACTTTGAGTAATATAGGGGGTTGTGGATTAAAAGGGGTGGAGGGGTATGGGGTAGGTGTACTAGTGTCGGGAAAAAGGGGGCTAGAGGCGGGACCCTGCCAAATAAAAAAAAAAAAGATAATTTGAAGTTATTTTTCGAAGTAATTGCTGTCGGCACAATCACATGGAACCCTCAGCAGACCCCATGGCCTCTCCCCTTTCCCTCACCCACCAGCAGAGCTCATGGAGGCATTAGGAATTTTCAAAACACTCCCATGTGGCTTGGAGAGCGAGCCAGTGCACAATTGTGGACTGCTCTGACAATGACGACCGCTCAAGGGAATGCGGAGGACATTACACCACTTACTCTACAGTTAGTAGTGTTTTCAAATACTGGATAATAGAGCTCTGTGGCTTGATGCAGACCACAGCAAAGACGTGCAAGAAATCCAAGATGGCGGAACAGCCATTTAAACACTTGGCCCAACCCTCTCCCCCGTTTCAATAGTGAGCACAGGTGGACCAGTTGACCCTCAGCCAAACCCTGTTCCTGGCCAGTTTATGTTCTGACCCTCAGAGGGAGTCGAGCCAAGAAGGAGGCTTTACAGGGATATATAAGGTCAGTCAGCGGGAGTGTTTGGAGATGGTTGTGGCAGGCAGAGGATTGCAGAGGAGCGAGAGGTGGTGCATTTATGGGACAAACTACAAACACCCGCAACACTAAATGCACCAGATGTAATGAGGAAGCATGTGCTTATTGCCACATCCATGTTTGAGATATATGTCAAGAATCACTAAGAATATTTACTCCACGTAGCGGAAGAATAAGAGGTCCACGTTCATGTTCTGCACAGGAAGCTCCAACACATTGACTGGACCATGGTCCGCATTGAGTGGCCTGACAACTTCGCCATTCTCGGTCATGCTCTCCCAGTTTTAATCATCTGCATTTATGTAGGTGTTTATTATGTGCATGCCTGTTATATTCTGGCCACTTTAATTCAGACAGATTGGTTACCAATAAAACTATTTTAAAATTGATGGCGATTAAAGTTCTTCCAAAACAGGTATTTGTGGTTCTTTTGGTCCAAAGGTTTTATGAGACTGTCATTTTCATCAAATTTTTATATATTCATAGCATATATATCAAGTGAACGGAAAAAGAAGTAACTTGTATAGTGGCAACAGTGAATACCCTTCTCCAAACAGGAGGGCTCTTTAAGATGGAAGGAAATATCTTGTATGCCATATTTTCATGAATCCGGTCCAGGAAATACATGGGGTACACCTGCCTTTCCTTACGATTGACACTCGCTTACTGTATATCATGGTCTGCAGCCTGAGGTTCTCGCGGTGTTTTGGACTTTGACCTTCATGATCCCTTAACATTAACTATAATGGGTAGGTAAGGCTAATGGTATTTGTAGTCTGAAACAACTGAAGAGCCAAAGGCTGCAGAGCACTGCTGCTGGTAACATGTATTAAACAAATGTAGACTTCCACTCCTGGAATGACTCAGCAGACATCAATCACCTGACGACCTACCCCCCCTCCCCCCCACAAGGAGGCTGCTGGCTTCGGCCTAAGAGCAACACCACACCTAGCAAAATGTATGTAATACACATGCATCCATATCCATGAGCTTTACAATTTCCAAAGAATATTTATTGAGGTGGTGAAGACCTGTCCGGTTCAGGTATCGGAGAACGCTGTACATTAATTTTCACTACAATAAGGCCTACAAATAGCACTGTTTTATCTTGTGTACAGGCAATGCATTTGGAAATTATACTATTTTTACTATAGTTATACTACATTATGGATGTGTTCGTTATGACTGTAGCCTGGCACCCGCAGGGGTCTGCAGCCTACGTCTCCAGATGTTTTGGACTACCACTACAATGCTCCCAATCTATTGACTATGCTGATTAAGACTGATGGGAATGGTAGTCCGTAACGTCTGGAGAGCCAAAGGTTGCAGACCACTTCTCTAATGGGTACATCTCAAGTCCAGACAACGCGTTTTGGCACCCCAAATATCCTGTTGGTTTAAAATTATTTGCCATATATTTTGGCAAGGGTGTCGATCAGCAAAATGAGCCGAGATACGTTGAAGAGTCTATTTGGGCTTCTTTTTTTCTAAACTGGGACAGTAGAGCAAGGGCTCCAGAAACATCAGGTGATCTCACTAGAAGGCCATAAGGGCAACTGCTGGTTCTGGAAGCAAGACCGGGCAGAGCAACAGAGGTTCGATTCCCGGATCCGTGCTTAGAAACCGAACTCGGGTACATAATAAATAAAAACAGTAAAATAAATAAAAAATAAGTATGATATTTTGGAACAGACCTGGCCTTCCAAGCAAAATTTGCAGTCTAGATTGGCTGAAATGTATTCGGGACCACAATATTAGGTCTAAAAGACTTGGACAGTAGAACCAATGCGTATTCACAGTTTCAGCGCCACATCCAGGAAGTAAAGGGTCTGTGGGATTGGCCCATTTCGTATTCAGTCTTTCCAGGTACCTGAGGAGAAGCTGTTTAGTAAGAGGATGAGTAGTAATGTAAAACGTAAGCCCTCCGACGAATTTGCCAAACGAAATTACCGTTACCGCCATTTGGTCCGGCGGATTCACCAACAGATCACAAGTGGTGGTAGGTAGAGTTAGTCCCCGTTATTTTAGAGTCCATAAGACTCCATGGGGATTTCTGCAGAATTACCACTGGCGGTAATTGTGTGGATTTTTTGGCAGAGAGTTGCCTTCAGCATGATGCTAGGGGTAAATTCTCCACTCCAAGATCAAACTCTGAACATGGCAGAGTGGTAAAAAGTGGTGGTAATTCCGTTAGTGCCGCTTTTTTACCTCTCCGCCATACTGTTAGTGAGGGCCATAGTCGGCACCTTGGTATGGATTGGCTTTGGTAAGTAATGTGTGATATTTAATGAGATCTGGTTCAATATTTTGATTGTATTTAGGCTAAATGTTTACATTGTATGGATTATTTCGTGATTTTAGATGTAAACCTATTTGTAACTTGATTGAGATTTTTGGAAAAATATTTGATATGTTCCGAATACCCTATATATAAAGCATGAGATACATTAGTCATTGAAAGAAAACGAGTGGCTCGGTAGGAATAGTAATGGAATTCCTTGAGAAATTCTCTTGAGGTTACTGCTATTGTCTTTGTCACATTACTCTGGAACCATATGGATTTGTGCACACCCTGAATTGGCATGCATGTTAAAAGCAGTAGACTCTCAGTTCCAAGCGCTATAACGGAGGGCAGGATGTTTGATGGCATGTGTTCCTTGTTTGCTTGGATATGGCATAGCACTGCGTTTCCTTATTGGCGCCTATGCTGTTATCTTTATGCTGTTACCTTTAGAGCAGCGCTCAGAATGAGGCATAACTGAAGGGCACGCATTTTCCGGGCTGTGCCATGTCGCCAGAGCACATCATGGTGTGGAGAAAAGGAGTAACACTACCATCTCCCCCCTGTCCCCTCAACAGAGCCCTGAGCATGCAGGAAAAGGCCTGTAGCTGTAGACCCAAGTGGTGTTAATCCAGGCTTCAACGCCCTGCAGGCTGGCTGCCTCCAAGCGTACGGCTCTGGTGACGGTCTCCACGCCATTGGCACACGCCATTGGCAGCTTCTCTGCTCCGCAGTAAGCCCCGTTTTACTGTGTGGTGAGAGGGCCGTCTCTGGGCCAATCACATTTTGGTTATGCTTTTCACGGTGGCATTTGTAAATCAAAGTAGCTTCTTGTGCATTCTAATGTATGCATATATCTTGTTTTAAGGAGAAGGCACTGTGCTTCATCTGTAGTCCTGATCACAAGTGTTCTCCAGGCACCAGTCCTACACATACATTCGCTGGTTGGAATCTCAACAAGTCCATATGCACGTGTATCCTTCTGCGATCCACAAATGGACTACTCCTTTTATATTGTGAACATGTACCCACCTACCCTCTTTGTTAAAGGAGTGCAAGTATAGGACCCGCAGTCTAGTGCAGTCTTCGCGGCACTGCCCAGCAGGGAATCATAGGCGGCCATGGGTGGTTGCTGCAGGCGCCTCAACCTGCCAATATAATGGTGTTGTGGCCTAAGAAAGGACCACGCGTAGTCGTGGTGGTAGGTTACAGATATGTGTTCTCTTCACATACGCATTTTCAGTGATCAGCCTTGTCCATGCTATTTTAACATCACATCATTAATATGTCTAGTCCAGGCTGCAATCGCCTCTCTATTGCATATGTTGTTTAATCCACGACCAAGTTCATGATCTTTACGGGGAGCACTGGGCTAGCGTCGCTCAGAATGTCCTAGCAGGATCAGCGCACTTCCCGTCGGGATCTCACCAGACCGCTGCAGGTCTTCTGTGAAGTCCTTTACTCTACATACCTGCTTTTGTTGGAAAGCTTGTGTAACTCCATCACATGGTCTTCTTTCTCTTTGTGGTCGACTGCTCCCTGCATTCTCTTCTTGTGGTGTTGCACTCCTTTCTGTGGATCTCTCTTGTCTCATGCCACTCCTCTTTGGACTGGCTTCCCCTTGTGATAGTGTCCGTTCATCCTGCTCTGCTCCATGTTCAGGTTGCACTCTCGTCTACTTCTCGGTGGCTTAGCTCTCCTCTTCGGCTCTCTGCTCTGAGATTGCAGGGTTTAGTGTTTCGACCTGCCCCCTTTTCGTACAGTGCCACCTTTTCCAGATTCCATTGCTTACCATCTTGGGTGCGCACATGATTTGTCCCTCGCTGCAACACTCACTGGCTATGGAACTTGTACCCTGTCACTGGGTCTCTGTGGAATTTTAATCTTCATCAAGTCACACTTGTGTACGTGTTATTAATAAAATTTCATTTCACCTTCTCGCACTGTCCTTTGTTGAGGTTTGTCCTCTCCGCACAATATCTTTTCATGTCCTTTGCTTTTCTTCACAAGCCACACTAATTCTACCATCTCAACCATTTCGTCCTCTCTTATATTTGCCAACCATGGCGGAACCAGCGTGGACGCTGCCCTGCGTCCACGGAGGAGGTGGAACAGCGATACATTTGTGACCCCATCAGCGGTAAGACGATGGGCTGCCACTGCTTCCTTGATCGTGCTATGCGGATTGAGCCCAGCTACGGTAGCCAACTGCTGGACCCCCTTGATAAACCTGTTGGTGCGTTCGACCAACCCATTGGCTTATGGATGATATAAGGCTGCTTTAATCTTTTGATTATTGTTCTCCTTCATTAACCTTTCCATTTCTCTTAATACAAGTTGAACTCTGTTGTCGCTGACCAGTTTTTTTGTCAACCCTTCTCTTTGAAAAATATTCTTGAGAAACTGAATCACGGTAGCTGTGGTTATGTTGGATACAAACTCAACTTCTACCCATTTAGATAAATAATCCACCGGTACTATGCCATACTTGTGTTCATGTTCCATTAGCTCAAGTGGTCCTATGAAGTCCATGCCCAGTTTTTGCCAACCCCCTCTGGCACTTCTGTTGGATGTAGTGGCACTTGTCTGATCTTTAGTCGCTTGTTGCTATTTACACATTCATGACATCTGTCATTGTCCATATTTCCAAATCCATTCCTGGCCACCAATATGATTCCCTCACTCTCCTTCTCATCCTGTTTCCAAGATGGCCAGCGTGAGCCCTACATATGATGGTTCTCCTCATTGCTACAGGTGGGATGACCTGATCACCTCTGATGAGCATCCCTTCACATTCGAAGATCTCATCAGCTACTTTGCAATAAGGGCGTGACACTTCTGGGATGGAATTCTCATTGGGCCATCCCTTGCTGACCCATTCTGTGATTTTTGTTGTTGTGACATCTTTTAACTGCTTCTTCTTTCCAGTGTCCCTCGCTCACTTCGAGGCATTCAAAGCTGGTCTCAGTGTCTTTACACACCAGCAGTCTGGAAATACAATCCGCTTGGGCAATTTTCCACCCCTTCTATGTGCTGTATTTCGTATGTGTATTCTTGGAGCATTGCTGCGATGTGAGCGAGTCGGGGGGTCGATGTCCGGGTCCCTCCGGGGCTCAGTAGGTGCACTCAAGGTTTGCGGTCTGTGACCAGAACACATTTTGTGCCCCAGACGTATGTGCGAAAGTAATATACTGCCCACGCACATGCCAACATCTCTTTTCTATGGTGCAGTACTTTTTCTCCTCTTGCGACAGTGCTTTAGATGCAAACGCGACAATGTGCTCTTCATCACCTTTCTTTTGTGTGAGCGTCGCTCCTATTCCATACATGCTGGCATCAGTGGTGATCATGATTTTCCATTGGGGATTGATTGAATGGTTGCAGACAAGGCACGTGCATGATGCCCTCTTTGACTTCTTCAAAAGCCTTGGATAATTCTGCATTCCAATGGTACTCTGCACATTTCTTGAATAATTCTCTTATGAGGGCAGTCGTCTCTGAAAAATTTGGCACACATTTTGCGTAATATTTGGATAATCCCAGAAACGATCTGAACTCTTCTTTACTATTGGGGAGAGGCACTTTAACAATGGCTTGCAGTACATCTTTCTTTGGGCTGATGCCTGCCTTCGATATGGTGTATCCGAGGTACTCTACTTCGGCAGCCTGTAACACGCACTTGTTATAGCGTAGCCAAACCCCTGCTTCTTGTAGCTTGGTTAACACTTTGCAAAGAGCTATAATGTTTCCCTTGGTCCTCCGCATAAATTAACATGTCGTCCTGGGAGTATGAGACATTCCCTATGTTTTCCAACAGAGAGTCCATCATGCATCGGAAGCAAGAGGCCACTAAAGACAACCAGAAAGACATTCTGGTGAACTGATACGTTCCAAATGGGGTTATGAAAGCAGCGAGTAGTCTGGACTCCCGCTGTAAATTGATTTGGTGGTCGGCGTCTCTCATATCTAACTTTGAAAAGATCTTTGCTTCCTTCATCAGCAAGATCAGTTCATTTATACTCGCCAAGGGATAACTATCCGCCACACCTCAAGATTTAGACTGCGGAGATCGATGCAGATGCATAGGTCCCCAGTGTTCTGTTTCTTTAGAAGTATCACCAGGCTGAGTCATTCTGACAACTCCACCGTCTCCATGGTTCCTTCTTCTAGCATATTGTTGAGTTTGTCCTGCAGTGCAACTCTCGCCGGCACCTGTCACACCCTGCGCTTTACTGGCACAGCTCCTTGTTTTAACTTTATTTTGTGTACATAATTCCTGATTCTGCTGTGCGTGTCTGAAAATAGTTCCGGAAACTCTTCTTTGGTGATTGACGTCTCACTTTTGTTTTTGGACAAAACCTGTCTCTCCACACTGGGGTGCAACCTAATTTGCGATTTGGCCCTGTCATCCCAGCCTAATACCGGTGGTCTGTTACACTTTAGTTTTTGTGACTCTTCCCTTGAACTTCACTGTCTCCCTCATGTAGCCTATGAGTTTCATACAGGCACCTCCAAAGACCACGGGATTGAGGTTTGTCTTGAATGCCTCCACTGTCTTTTCCCACCATGCTTTTGTACAGGTTCAAGGGTAGTATTGTAAGGTCTGAACCTGAGTCCACCATCACCCTCCTTTCATGACCGTCAACCTGGGACTTTTCCCTCTGAGTCGTGAGGCTGTTAACCATGAGAACTGTGGCGCATGCTTCTTCATCAGAGTAGGCATCGTCTCTGCCCTCTATACTCTGAATTGTCGCCACAGCCTTTCTCCCTTTCCAGTTGCACACTGATGCAAAATGTCCATCCCTTCTACATTGTGAGCATTCTGTATTTCTTGCAGGACATTCTCTGCTGTTAGCTAGATGACTAGTGCTGGCACACCTGTGGCACTTTAGTGGTTGTCGTCTCTCTGCTGCGCCATCTTTGGCATCGCGTTGCCCGTTTTCTCCTCTGCCTCTGAACTAGATCCACTGAACTTCCGTTGACTGGGAACTGGCCACCCACTCTTTGTGCCTGCAGGACGTCTCCTCTACTGCTCTCGCAATCTGGATGGCTTTGTCCAGTTGTAGCTCCTTCTCACGGATGAACTTATCTTGTACTTTTTGGTTATTTGTGTGCACAATGAGCATGTCGCAAATTCTTTCTTCTGACGTTGCCCCAAAGGCACACAATGCTGCCAATTCTTAACTGGACTACGCAATCGTCAACAGGTTCTGCAGGTTCTTGTTTCCTGCCATAGAACCTGATCCTGTGTAGAGTGATGTTTTCTTTGCAGGAAAACCTCCTGGCAAGTCTGTGCTTTGCTTCCTGATAGGCATCATCACCTTCTCCCGTCAGGGCATCTGGATTAAGGCCTGCAAACGTCTTTGTCCCTCTACACCCAGCGCATTCAGCAACATGGCCTTTTTACGTGTTGCTGAGTAGACGGTTCCACCCACCGCCTCTAAGTACTTTTGAAACAAAAGTTCCCATTGGAGCCATGGAATGGCTGGTTTGCCTGGAACTTGTGGGAACCGCGGAGGTGGCGTTACTCCTTGCATCGTGGTTTACGTGGGTCACTGTTGGAACCTCGTCACCAATTATGTTGTGGCCTAAGAAAAGACCACATGTAGTCGTGGTGGTATGGTTACAGATATTCATTCTCTTCACCTACACAGTTTCAGTGATCAGCCTTGTCCATGCTATGTTAACATCACAGGCATTAATATGTTTAGTCCATGCTGCAATCACCTGTGTATTGCATAGGTTTTTTAATCCACAACCAAGTTCATGATCTTTATAGGGAGCGCTGGGGCTGACGTGTAGTTTTCTGGCTCCCCGTGCTCAGAATGGCGTATCGGGATCTTTGTGCTTCCCGTCTCGCGTTGGGATCTCACAAGACTGCCGCAGGACTTCTGTAAGTCCTTTACAAATGGATCTGGCGTACTAAAAGTAGTGCAAACTGAGCATTTTCCTAACTTTAACAATCCTCCACTAATTTAGTTGACTGAAAGTGAAGCCAATGCGTAAGTGCGGTACAGTGGTAGAGCATGCGCCGCACCAACCAAGGTGGCCTGGGTGAGTGTGCAGTAAATCCTCCTACAGCATTCACATTGCCAGCCTTCATTGGTCAAATGTTTTCCAATGAGGAATATTTTGATGTTTTCTGATATGATAATGCATGGGATTAGTCTCCGCACAAGTTGAGTGATTTCAACAATTTTTTTCCCACAAAGGATTACTTAAGATTTTATTCAGGTTTCTTGTCCAGTGCCAATATTACGTTTGTTTGTTTGTTTGTGAAAAAACTTAGAATGCGTGCGTTGTCATTGCATAGTGATCTATTTGTACCCCGACTACTCCTTGTTGGTCTTTGTGTGCTTGATAAATGTTAAAGAAAATAAAATGTGCACTGTTTTATTTTATACATCAGCTTGTCTAGCAGATGAGCTTTCCTTTGTGGGGTTCCGGTAGAGGAAGGCAAGGTCTAACTTAACATGGCCCTATTATTTAGTGCCCGGTCTAAGGCATGCTATACTGTGTCCTATGACACTTTCTACAGAGCAAGTCTATTGAAAGTCTCAAGACTTCATGTACGTAGCCTAATGTGAACATCGTTGGAGGTTGAGTTGTGTATATCCTGTGTGTGTGTGTTTTCCTGTTTTGTTAAACCAAACCATTCAACCCCAATTTATTTGGGACCGTTTAATGTTCTATTAGGCGTGTTGGAAAACCTTTGTGCCTAGATACCTTTGGGTTAGGTGTGCTATATAAATGCATAAATAAATAAATAAACCTCAACATATTTGCAGAATTACACACAACAATAACATAACTCCATAATCCAATTCTAGGAGCTAATCAGGAAATCAAAGGCCAAAGATCATCGTGCGGCTCCTCTAAAATGTGGTGCTCCAGGCACAAACACGGCGGCGGACCTTTGAGCCGCTGATTGGGGGCCTCGTGAAGACCAAACCAGAACCAAGACTACACAATGAACGAAGCCCTGAGCTAAGCAACTGGAAGGGGGAAGCTGAAGTGAGTGAGACATGGGGGAGGTCAGATATATACAGGTCATTAAAATCCCTCCACATCTATCCATACTTCTCCTCAGAGCCCCTCTTCCGACAGGGTACTTTCTTTGGTCCAGTCTTCGCAGATGGGACAATCAGACCTTCAGAGATCAGTTGCTTTTTTTCCATAGCATGTGTATCACAGCAATCTGACCATCCTTGTACAAAATAGAAACGTCCATAGAATTCCTCTGTATACTGTTTGATCACCATTATTCTGTATCTGTGCTTCCCTTTTCACTTGTGTACTAAACATGTGTTTCTGCCTTAGATGGGTTGTGGATGTCCCTGCACGCCAAACGCTCGCAGCAACTGCTGAATGCCACGTGTTCTGCTACTAGTTGGCCCGCTCCGGATCTTTGGTGGCCTGGGATGGGCGTGGTTCTTCAGAATGGAACTAGTAAAGTAGTAAATCTCAATGGGACTATGTCGGTCAGCAGCTGGGTGCTCCTCAATGATTCCACAAGCCCGGCAAATGCAACTATAGAGTGCAGAGCGCAGAATCCACGCCAGGGGCTCACCTATTCTGTGGCAGTGAATGAGGGTGAGTATTACATTTAGAACCCCCCTCCTATTTAGCATGTGTTGCTTCTGGCCTCCCACCTTGCAAGCTCTCTGCTGCTGTATTTGAGGCCCTGATAGTAAATGTTGTTTCATTGTGAGTCTGCCTTAGTGGGAGTAGGTTGGGCCAGGCATTTCATCGGGATCAGTGAATATGATGAAATGCGCTTTGCATGACTCGGGCCCTGAAAGTGCCAAGGCATGTCTGCAATTGGTTGTGTTCCCGTGCAGAAAGGACGTTGGCTAGCAATAGGCGGTGGACTGCTCTCTGTAGGGGCAGGTCATAGGGATTCACCTTTCTGCATGTGTGAAAAGGGGCTTAATATGATGGAATTGCAGTTGTGTAGATGGACTCACGTGGCTGTGTTTATTTGAAGGCATTCCCATAACCTTTTATTTTGTGTACTTATTGTGGAAGTGGTCCCTACAAGACAGCGCCACCTTTTTCAGTGCCCATCCCATAGCATAAGAAAACCTGAAGGCCGTCTGAGCACTCTTCACCATGTCACATTGAATTGCTGTCTAAACCCGTCACTCAGTCAACACATGACTATGGGCCTCATCACGACTTCGGCGGTAGCGCTATTACCGCCGGATTTAAGGGTCCGCCGAATCAGGGCTTCAGCGGATTTCGCCCAGGCTCTGAGCTGGGGGGAAATTCACGCTATTACCGCCGGCGGGAAATCCACCGGCGGTATTAGCGTGAAGATTCCCCATTGAGCCCAATGGGGAGTGGGGCATTCCCGAATTGGCTCAGTGGGGAATGGGGACTTACATTACCGCCGAACTCATGATCCGGCACTATTAGCGCCAGAGAGTTCGGTGGTAGGGCTAATACCGCCCGCGCTAATAGCATTAGCGTTACCGCCGAGGTCGTGATCAGGCCCTATGTGTCCTCTTTGCGTCGTGGATGGTTCCGGGTTTCCTGGTATTATGAGGTGGAGCACTGTCTTTCTGATTGCCCCGGCCAGCTCGGGTATAATTCCATTCTGACATTGCCTGTCCCTAACCATTGACAAGGTCCTACACATGTGAATGGTGGGCCATCTCATTCAGGTACAAGACACCATATTCCCCCTTTGCTCCCCCCACCCCCTTTTTTCAATGTGGAAGTTGGACCTGAACATCAAGCATTCAGTGATCTTCCGAAGGGAACTACTACTTGTGGGGCACCAGATAAGATTTCCAAGTCAGATTATTTTATGCTCCCTATTTTTCTAAGTTGGGAGTAAAAGGATTTTTAGGGAGTCAAATGGATTTCCAATGGTGGTAATTCTTATGTGGGTAGAAAAAAATGTTAAAATCGTATAATTCACTGAAAAAGATGAATTTTTGTTCCTCTTAAGATCAGGCAGTAATAACAGAGCTCCTTTCTGTGACACAGCGCTGCTATTAGCATGGATTCCACATGGAGAGGTGCACATTTCAAAGTGGTTTTGTGAGTCTGTACATTTAGCAAGTACCTCTCACGTTCGAAAGAAGTGCAGTAATTCTGAGAGTGCGTTTTTTAGTTTGGGCTATTGGGTGGCGTTTTCGCCACCTATACGCTGAAACTACTGCACTAGAGTAGAGATGAGGAGAAATGGCATACACAGAGGGACCCAAAGCTTGAAGGGATTGATGGCCATGCTGGTTATCCCCTTGGTTTTTAAAATGGCCCACCTGGCCCGTATGATAGCCAGCTTCACCTCCAACTTTCAGTGTTACGGAGATGACATGCAGCTCTCCTTCAGGCTACCCTCAGCCTCTTCCTCACTCATACCCCACTGTCTGACCGCAATTCAGTCACGGTTTGCTGCAAACAACCTCTGCCTCAATGCCAATAAGATAGAGATTGTCCTCATCAGGACCCCTGCTCCCGCCTTCCCTCTTTCTCTCTGGCTGGCCTTCCTTCACCCTGCGCCTCCACCTACCAACGAGGCAAAAAACCTGGGGGTCCCCTTCGTCTCCACTCTCTCCTTCTTGTCTCACATCACGGATATCTCTAAAAAGTCCACTACCAACTGCACCTTCTCAGAGGTATTCTTCCTTTTTCCACCTTCCCCCAGAGGCTCACCGGCTCCAGAGCCCTGGTCCTCTCTAGGCTGGACCAATGCAACTGCCTCTTTCTCAACCTAACCTCTTCTACCTTCTGTCCTCTTCAGCTCATCCAGAACAGAACTGCAAGACTTATCCTTGGCCTCAAGCCCAGGGACTGCATCTCTCCGGCGTTGTAATTCCTTCACTGGTCCTGTGGCTGCAAAGATTAAGTCGAAGACCCTTTGCATTGTCCATACGGCTATCTGGGGTCTGGGTCCACTCGCTCTCTTCCTAAATACTCACCTTCTCGAGTCCTGTGCTTGTCTTCCTTCAACTCTCTGCGGGTGAGCCTCTCCTCCAAGCAGAGACTTGGGGGGAGATCTTTATCCTCTGCAGGTGCCTTCCTCTGGAACAGCCTCCCTGCCTCTCTGTCTTGAGCTGGATCGCCTTAAATTCCGGAAACTCCTCAAGACTCTCCTCTTAGCCTCCTCCTTCTCCCTCCCCCTCGCCTGCTAACCACCTCTCTTCTCTCTCTTGTCTACTTCTGCTCAGTTTTGCTGACTGGCTGCCTGTTGTACCTTCAGAGCCTCACCGGTCCCAAGCTTTCCTCGCCAGTCTCCTGCACTTGCTCCCAGACCTTGCACTTGCCGCAGAATGATTGCACTTCGGTTACGACCCATAAGAGTGGTATCTCTCTGCACTTAACCCATGTTCTGACGGGACTGGGTGCACTTGTCCCTGTCGCCCTCCCCCCCCACACACACTTTCTGTTCACCTGCATAATCTGAATGTACCATGCCTATTAAGATCGTTTGTCTTCTCTTACCTATGTCTTCCCCTCCCATGCATGGTTGCGCTTTGAAACACTTGTTTATAAGCACATAATAAATGAACATCCAATCCGTGCTAATCCCTATGGCCATTTCCACCCAGTTCCTGCCACCCACACCCAAAACACTGTCCCATGGGAACTCTTTGAGCTCTCTTTAATCAAGTCTTAGCATCAAACTGTGCACTGAGTGTTTTTTCAAAGCAGTCTTCTGAGAGTTAATGACTTAGTTGGAGCTGTAAACATGCTACAGTGTAATAAAAATATCTTAACCAAGTCTGCCTTGATGCACTCGATTTATAAGGACTATGCATGCCCTTCACTCATATCCTGTTAAAACGAGCATTGGCATAGACAAACGTTTTGGTTTGTGTATAAGTATTAGACATTTGCCTGCCACTGCTATTAAATGCCCATGAACTGTTTTCTCACCTGTTACCATCAATGGCTAGTTACTACCACTACGGTAGTGCCTGGCAAGTGCCTTTGCCATTCCTACACAAAGGCCCAAACTGTTGGCATTGTCGATGCTTTTTAATGACATGCTGCTGTTTTACTTTCTGGAGCTAGGAAGCTGGAAAGGAGAGAATTGCTTCTTTGCGTTTTGTCGAGAAAGTTCTAATGTATCTTGTGAATCAGTAGGGACATGTCTCTGCCAGGGTTATTTTTGGCTTGCTGCCTGTAATGAAACGGAGACAGGAGTTGTTCTCCATCTCGCCCAGCCATCAGATCATCAACTATGATTATCATTTTGCAAATTTCTGTTTTTTTAAATTCCCATGAAGGATTTTTGCTGATTTACAAGTTTGGCTTTTATGTATCTTGTCACTGCCTTTGATATGGTTAACAGGGCTAGGCTCTTGGTGGTCCTAAAAGCATTAAGGCTGCCATCACATCTTTTATCAGCATAAAGCTTATGCACTATGACACTTGGGCCACTATTCCTTTTGGACCCATCGGTGAGCATACTTCAACGTAAGTAGGGGTGTGTATTGGCACATCTCCTGTTTAAATTCTACGTTACTCGCCGACGTCCCTGTGATTGGTGGCGCAAAACAAATCCCAGTACTGAGTCACATAGATGATGCAGTCTTAGTTGCCAGGATGGCTAGAGCATTGCAGGGTCTTCTTTATAAATATACTCACTTCGTGAGAGCAAGAGATATAAAGGTTAACGCTACTAAATCCAAGAGGATGATCGGAGGGGAAAACGGATCCTCCTCTTCCGTTACGCAAAATAATGTTAAACTGGAAGAGATGGATCCTTTTAGCTATTTGGGAGCAGTATTCACAAACAAATAGCAGGATTGAAAACACTTGCATAAACCAGCTCAGTCCATGGCCCAAATGTATGGAGCCATAAACAGCACTGCAAATTCTCTAGGGTACCTACCAGTCCATTGTAGCAAGCTTGAAAATCCACATGCCAAAACCGCATGTGTTAGCTCTTTATAGGACTGAGCTTTGGGGATTTGGGGACACCCATTTATTTCAACTAAAAGAGGTTGCCTTTATTAGACGTCTCCTCAATCTCCCGCACTTGGCCCCCTGCTTTTTGCCATGCACTCTGAACTGAAACATCCTTTAGAAGTGACAGGCTCAGGTTAAGGCCTATTGGCATTTCGCAAATCCTAAGGACTAATCCAGAAGCTGGTTTCTCCCCAGAAATTCTGAGGGGCCTCATTGCTATAGAGAACATATATAGTATCCAAAATTAAACCAGGTTTTTTTTTGTAATATCAACCATCCGTGTCCTGCGCTAGAAAAAAGTGTGGCAGCTGTTTAGTGGAGTAACGAAGTGGGACCCCCTACTTGGGTGAATACAAGAACATGCTTGGGGCTCAGGAGAACCCCACTCCACTTATCCTCAAACACCACAAGTTCAAATGACGAGTATACACTCAGGAGTAATGTGAATTTGAAAGTGTATTAAAAAAAAAGAAGAAAAAAATGCCCACATAGGGCATTTTTATTTTAATTTTTTAATTTTTATTTTTTATTTATTTTTTATTTGTTTTTTTTCTTCTTTTTTTTCTTCTCTTTTTTTGAATACACTTTCAAATTCACATTACTCCTGAGTGTATACTCGTCATTTGATCTTGTGGCATTTGAGTGTAAGTGGATTGGGGTTCTCCTGAGCCCAGAGCATGTTCTCATATATAGGATCACCTGGCTAAATTAGTTGTGACAGACCCTCTTGAAAGTAAATGCAAGGGATGTTTTTACGAACGTGTTTTGCTCCCAAAAAAGATGTTGGGCTGATTAGCTGGAAATTAAAACCCCTATGGGACACAGGAGAGAAACACATTTGCTTAAACAATCGTATAGGACGTATGCCACTATTTATACCGTAGGCCAATGGATGTATTGTTTGGACCGGATTGCTTTACACCGTGGCAGGTCTCTTGCGCGTTTCAGGTTTGGCTTCTTGCCAACTGGAGAACTCGCTCACCGCTCCAATGATCTACCTGCCCTCATACATAGGAAGACACTAAGCACTTTATGCTACTGTTTAAGTTATACATGAAGATTAGGCAGAAGACACTTTCCCCCCTGTTTAGGCGTATGACTATCAGAATGATAAGGTTGGCTTTGTAATATTTATTAGCTTCCTCAGATGTGACATTTTCAGTCCCACTACAAAGTTACATTTGCATTGCACTAAGGCTGAGAAACCACTATATAGACAGGATGTTGGCTCTGTCATACGTATGCTGAATTACTTTTGATTATTACACGCTGTATTGCATTGTGCACATTTGTATACTATTAGTATCGGTTCTCTGTGATTTCTTCGAATTTATTTAATTGAGGGAGAATTGGTCGAATTTTCTTCTCTTTTTTCTTTAAGGACATTTTACCGCAAATGCATGTGGGAGAGACCTCCGGCTTCCCCCCCCCCACTCCGAACCCGCTACCATTATTATTCCCCTAACCCACCCCCCACATACATTTGTGGTAAAATGTGGCAAATAAAATCGACCAATTGCCCCTCTATTAAATCTACTGCGGCCAAACCTCTCGTTATCTTTTTTTTGCCCCTTTTAAACATGATGAATCTCAATATCCTTAATGGTGGTTTTATTATGCCCGACACCCTTTTTTTGGTCCAAAAATCGCAGCAATACGTGAGGCTATTATAATCTAAATTATGGAGGAGTTTAATTTTTAAGTATAAGACTACCAGTTGCTACATTTAGTGATTCTTCTTTGTTCTCACATAGAAGGGACTTGTTAGAGCTGGGATTGAACATGGAATGGTGGTATAACTGATAGAACTTTTGCAAGTGTTGTAAATTGCACATTTCATTGCAGATAGAAATTTAAGGGGGTAAAGTAAATAAAGAATACTGATCACCCACACAAGCTTCTAAGGAAACATGAGAAATCACATCTGTCGTGTTGACATTTAAACCTGACCAACTATCTGTATCTAACGCCCTGAAGAAGACCTTAGAAATTAAGGTTGAAACACGTGTTGGCAATCCAGTATTATTCTGAAAATTGAGCAGTGCTTTCGTTTTGAGAATTATATTATCTAAGGCTATGCATTTTACATAAGCTCGGGGGGGTGTCGGAGGTGGTCATTACTCTGCTCTTGTTTAATTTTGTGATCTTGGGCTAGTGTCGCTGACAGTGACCTCTTTAACTATATTGATTAGATACAATAGCGAGAGTATAGGCTTTGAAGTTTGTGGTAGATGGCTGAATGAAGTGTAAGCCCTCACATTAAATTTCTCAATTTGTGCAATTTAAGAATTTGTAAGATAATGAAATTAATAATGTACAAAAATATATTCTTTCCAAGCTTCATTGTTTTCGTGTTTGTCAACAGTAGTCTCAATGTGTGTTTCATATCTGAAGAATCCGACATCAGGGGAACCATGATGTTTCAAAAACCTTTTAGAAAACACAAACCCATGATACCATTAAGCATGTTTGGGAAAATAAAATACATAAATTGCACTATATTACAAATTGGATTGAGGTGTGCTTCACCTATGGGTAGATTTATATGCAGCAACATTCTGGGCAAAGCCAACATGTGTTCTTCCCTTGGGGGTTGGCAGTGGGGAGATACTGGCCTACTGCACTGGTGAAGCCAGTATAGACAGATTGCCTTACAGTGGGCATAGCATGTTTACTGGCATTATGGACAAAGCCAACAAGAGAATTTTCGTAAGTGGCAATACTAGCCTGCATTGGCTCAGGCATCATGAACATGTTTGAGAAAAGTGCATTAAAATGATGTTCGACACTGTGTAAGGGTGCTGAAGGAGGAGACTGACACACAGGTGGCATGGTTGTTGGCATAACCTTTTATTTAAGATTAAAGAGAAAACCTAACTTTCCCTAACTCTGAGAGGGGTTTCCCTACCTCAGCTAAAATACTAAGGATTCAGTCAGGATGTCCATGTAAAGCAAGAGTCCACCGTCCTGTGTCAAAAACCGATTCCTGTCCCTTATGCTTGTAACTAAACTAATGAAGTGATGGATCTTCGTGATCCAGAAGAATGGCTCCTTTCTTCTGGACAACGGATCACAGTTCCAATTGTTAGGTGGGATCTTTACTGCGGGAATGACTCCCTTCCCCATGTTTCAATCTCTTCCCAAGACACAACACAAGGTTCCAGGATCAAATGCTAAAAAGCAGTAAAGTTCTCAGTTCCTATTCAAACATCAACATTCCTTATTGCTCATAGTTGCACTATTGGGTTACTGGAGAATGCTTCCCTTCTCCAGGGATCTTGCTCTCTGTGTTTTCACAATGCGAGGGGAATAACTTCCTTTCCCTGGCCTTTCCTCAGGCTTATTTTACAGTTCACAACACCAGGAGGAATGCCTACCTTGCCCATGCTTTTTCTCAGTCTTGCTATGCAGTTCACAATACTGTGGGGAATGACTCCCTTGCCTAGGCCTCTTTCTTATTCATGTACTGCCACAAAGAAGATGGCTTGAAAAACTTCCTTTTAGAGTTTGGCTTTGGCAGACCTGGTTCACTCTCTTGCAAGGTACTGTGATGTAAATGACTTGGATGCCTCTCCTTCCTTTTTGGGTGCGGGTCCCAGACCTGTATTCGTATTTCCTTCTCAGGGTTTCCCTCCACGCCCCTGCTCGCTAGTCTTAGATTTTTCCCCATCTCCCATATTCCCTCACCAAACTTCACAGCAACCCGGGTACCTTTGGGTTCTTGCTGGCTTCCTCCGGTTGGTCTGGGGCTCTCTGAGCTTGGGCTTTGGTTTCCCCCCCCACCCCCCTTGCTTCTCTGGCTTTCCAGCAGGCCGAGCCATCCCCACAGTGTGCCTCTGCCTTTCTCATGCACGTTAGGGCTTACACGCCCCATCCAGGTTCTTCTTGTGCCGGACCCTTTTATTGGCCAGGCTTCTGTCCTGTTCCTTCTCGCTAGACCGAACAGGGACATCTTGTTTCCCTCGCTCTTGACGCACTCACTGGTTTCTTCACAGTGCTCTGCCGAACCACTTCCTCCCTTGCGGTTCTTCCACGGAGGGCTTCTCCGGAGGGCTTTTCTCTTTGGTAAGTCTGTCTGTTTTTTGTACTTTGAATGTAGCAAAACAACTAGAACGTGTATGTTCGTTCTCTTGCGGACTGAGGACTCATCATTGCTCTGCATGTTCTCCTCGTCGCCGTAGCTTCCAGGGAAGTCTTTCTAAGGTCGTCCCTACTCTTCCTCGTCCCAGTTAATCTTGGGTTTTTAATGCTCCAGAGGCAAATGGAAATATGGTATACAGATGGTTGAGTTAAGGGATAGGAGGATGGATAGCAAGTGGGTGGAGGCGATGAAGGGTTGGCATAGTGTGTTTCCCTTGAATGGTCGTCCTTGTCCCTATATTGGGAGTCTTTCCCCATGACATCATCCTGCTGAGTACCACCACCGAGGGGACTATCGGGTGGCAGCCTCACCTCCATGGCTACATGGGGAGGGGCTCCCCCTGGGGGAGAAGTGACAACATACAAGGATTGATCACAACTGGCAGAATGCAGGCTTCTATTGTGGAAAAAAACATCATGATAATGCGTTGGATAATGCTTATTTGCCCTGATGGTGACCAGGCATCTTTTGGGTTGTTTGTTTTCCTCTACAAAAAAGGGGGTAAACTTTGTGGGTTTTCCCACAATTGATCACACCACATGTTGTAAAATTCACTGTTGTAACCCATTATTTAATACAATTTCCTTGAGGTGATCTACTCTTGGTTAATTGGGGTTCTCCAGCATGGGGTCTGGCATGGATTCACATGCTCATGAATATTCCCCGTCGTCAGGCTGGGAATCCCCGGTAAAGAAAAAATCAGTATCAGTTTCGTTTCTGTTCTGTCTTTCTTAGTAGTAACCAATCAGTGATCTCTGGGTCATACTGCCCCCAGCCAATGACTGCCCTCTCCCTAAACCCCGCCTCTGGCAGCCATCCTCAGATTTTTACCCCACGCTCAAGTGTTGGGAGTCCTCGTGTTTCGGAATTCTTCTACGCCCCTCAAGGGTGAAGTTTTCGTTGAGTTTACACTTCTCAGAGGATTCCGGAAGATCTGCGGCCTACCTCAAGGACATGGCCCAGGACAAAGGGAGCTCGACGCCCGGATCCTAGCTGTTCAGGAACTGCCCTGGATGCAGATTATATAACGTTTTCAAGGAGGACGAGCATTCGCGATGTCTCTACTGTCTCCATGGGGACAAGACGCACGTGGAGAAGAACTCGGCGTTCTGCAAGAACCTTTCTGAACGGACCAAACAAGATCGTCGTTCCCGCCTCGCCACTGGCTGGAGAAGGGCACAGCAAGTGAGAAGGCGAAGAAGAAGTCGTACCAGGCTTCTAAGTCCTTTGAGGGCGCCCCGGCGACGGGGGCCCAACAGAATGCCAAGCAGCGTGAGTCCACGGGCTCCGGGAGCGCCGAAAGGTCGGGCTCTTTGGTTGCCAAGCAGGGCGCTACTTCCCCGGCACGTTCGACCACGAGCCAACGCTCTGGATCGGGCAAGAGGAAGTCCGAGAACCCGGGTAGGCCGCTGGAGCGGACCCGGTCGATCTCGAAGGGGGAGCGAGGTGTTGACCCACCCCCAAGGCGAAGGCCTAGGACGCACCTAAGGTGGTGAGGGCTTTGATCCACCCGGCTAAGGCCTCTACCGAAGTAGTCTCTGCGACCCTGGCGGAGCCGGCTGAGACTACGCCAATGGAAACGGCCTCTGAGCCCAGAGTATCCCTGCCGCCGCGGAGGGAATCCTCTTTCCAGCCTATCACTAAGACCCCCGTGAAGCCCCCGGCTGATAAAGAGGGGGGCTGGTGGCCGTTACAGACTCGGAATCAGCCTCTGAGGAGGAACTGGTGGAGACCGAGAGGGGCCTCAACAAAAGGTCCATAGGCCTCAACGAGAGGTTCATAAACCTCAACGAGAGGTTCGAGAAGGTTTGATCCCAGGGGACGGTCCCTGCTGACGTGATCGAGGATAGCGACGAGGACGACGAACAGGGCCCACTGGAGCGGCCATCCCGTCCGGCGCAGCCATTGCCCGAGCCCCAGGATAGCTCGGCAGCCATTTTGTTGGCAATCCAATCCTTATGTACCGAGATAAGGACGAGATTACCACGCACCCCGATGGAGGAGCCAGAACCAGGCACATCGGGAAGCCCTCCGAACAAGCGGAGGAGAGTCCACCTCGCTCTGCCCTTCGTGCCTGTGCGAGACCGGTGGACCCCTCATCCCCCTTGCCGGGAGAAGATACGGCGAAGGATTCGGGGACGGAAGATGACGGCGGCGATGACACAGTAGACATCCCGTCGTCACCCTCCTCCCCCGCCGGCGTCCCCAGCCGACGAGGTTGGCTCTTTCCACGCCATGATAACCAGGGCATCTGAGTTCTTCCAGCTCTGCCCTGAAGAACAGAAAAAGGAGGGGTTTCTGTACCAACGACGAGAGGCTATGAGGAAGACGGTCCTCGCGGTGCCTTTACTCGACGACATCTGGGACGAGGTGCTTACTGTCCTCAAGAACCCTGCCACGACACCTGCCAAGAGGGACAGGTACGAGAAGAAGTACCAAGTCCCTGATGCCGCCCCCTTGTGCCTCAGGGCCCAGCCCACACCGGACTCGGTCGTCTCAGCAGCGGCTAAGAAGAAGGCAGCGGGCGCGGCAGCCTCAACTTCCACTTCCCCACCGGACAGCGAGGGTAAGAAGTTGGACTCTATTGGACGACGAGTCATCTCGTCGGCGGCGACGACGATTAAGGTGGCCAATGCCTTAGCGATCGTGGCCCGCTACAACAGGGAGCTCTGGTTCAAGATAGCTCCCCTGCTAGATTTCCTGCCTGATGACAAAAGGGCAGAGGCCCTAGAAATTCTGCAGGAAGGCGAGGTGGCGTCGGATCACGCCATTACGGTGGCAACGGACATTGCCGATACCGGATTTCGCCAACTGGGCAACGGAGTTTGCCTCCGACAACGAGGATGGCTCAAGGCGACAGACTTTCGCCAGGACGTCCAGACCAGAGTGTTGCACATGCCGTTCGACGGCAACAACCTCTTTGGTAAGGCAGTGGATGAGTCTCTACAGGCCATCAAGACCGACTCAGAGACGGCCCAGGCCCTTGGAGTGCTTCAGCAGCGACGGCCCTTTCGGAGCTCTGGAGGCAGACAGGGTGCCTCCAAAGGATCCAGCGGTGGCTCCTCCACCTACCGCCAGGCGGCCCGCTCCTCTTCCCAGGAGGCCTACAGAGGTCGCGGCAAGCAAGGGGGTTCCCGCCATCGTTGCCAAGGAGGCCAAGGCGGCAAGGCCGCTTCCAAGCAAGACTGACCCGGCCGGGTGGTCGGGCCCCCACCGAAGCACCCAAGTGGGAGGCCGACTGACTAAGTTCGTCAGGGTTTGGGAGTCCATCTCCACCGATCATTGGGTGTTGGACACCCTGGCCAACGGGCACTCGCTGGAATTCCTAAAGAAGTGCCCTTGCATTCCTCCCGTGGCCAGGAAGGAGAATCGCGTCCCTCAACTGCTGTTTGAGGTAAAGGCGATGCTCAAGAAAGGTGCCATCGAGGTCGTCCCCAGGAGGCTCCGGAGTATACTCAAGGTACTTCCTCGTCAGGAAGAAGACAGGCGGTTGGCGCCCCATCCTAGACCTGCGTCGGTTAAACAAATACATCAAGGCGCAGAAATTCAGGATGGTCACCCTCCAGCACGTACTGGGACAGCTGGAGGAAGGCGACTTCCTATCGTTGCTGGACCTGGAGGATGCTTACTTCCACATCCCCATTCTGAAAAGGCACAAGAAGTTCCTCAGGTTCGTGGTCCATGGACGCCACTACCAATTCAGAGCCCTACCGTTCGGATTAAAGTCGGCACCCAGGGTTTTCACCAAGTGCCTGGCACCAGTGGCGGCGCGGCTGCGCCTGCAGGGGAACCACGTCTACCCCTACCTGGACGACTGGCTAATCCGGGCAAGGTCAAAGGAACTCGCCGTTGATCATACGGCGAGGACCGTCCGGTTGCTCACGGAGCTGGGGTTCTCCATCAACTACCCCAAATCCCACCTGGTTCCGTTGCAAGTAGCACTGTTTTTGGGGGCAAAGCTCGATACAGTGGAGCAATTGGCCTCCCCTTCAGAGGAGAGGACCAAAACCATCCTGTGCAAGGTACGGCGACTGTTAGCCACTGATGTGGCCAGGGTGAGGTCCATCAAGTCCCTTCTCGGGATGATGTCCTCATGCATCTACCTTGTGCCCCTTTGCAGACTTCGGATGCGTCCTCTACAGGAGTTCCTTGACGCCTGCTGGTTTCAGGTGGGGGGCTGCTTCGAGGACAGGATCCCCCTCGACGAGGAGTTCCGTCGGGCGATCCGATGGTGGGGCACCCGGGCTCACCTCATGACGGGCACGGACTTTCAAACCCCAGCGTTTCAGGAGACGGTGACTACAGATGCCTCTCTGGAGGGATGGGGGGCCCACACCGGAAATCTCCACGCAAGAGGCCTTTGGCTCCCAGAGGAGAGGTCTCTTCACATCAACATCTTGGAGCTCCGTGCAGTGTTCTGGGCGCTCAAGTCGTTCCTCCCGTCCCTCAAGGACAAAGTGGTGAGGATCTTCACCGACAACACCACCACGATGTTCTACATACGGAAGCAGGGGGCACCAGATCCCCAGCCCTATCCAAGGAGGCCCAGGATCTGTGGCACTGGGCCGTCGCCCAGGGGATGTTTCTGGTTCCCTTCCACCTGGCAGGAATAAAAAACACCATTGCCGACTCAATCAGCAGGGAGCTGCGCTCGTGCCACGAGTGGGAACTGCGCCAGGATCAAGTGGATCGACTCTTCCAATGATGGGGCAAACCCCAGATCGACCTGTTTGCGACAGCGACAAACTCCAAGTGCCAGAGGTTCGCCAGCAGGTTCCCACAGCTGAGGAGCATGGGCGATGCTTTCTCGTTCCCTTGGGACGGCCTGTTTCTATACGCGTTCCCTCCATGCCGTTGCTGCTCCGCCTCATCAGCCAGCTAAAGAAGTCCAGGTGCAGGATGATCCTCGTCACACCGGCGTGGCCGAGGCAGTTCTGGTTCCCGGACCTTCTGGACTTGTCAACGTCCCCGCCAGTCAGGCTGCCGGCGGACGCCGATCTTCTCTCCAGAGAAGGAGGCGCCATTCTACACCACAATCCACACTCGCTGAACTTGCAGGCCTGGCTCCTGCAGCACTAGAGTTTGGAGGGTACGATATCCTGGCTGATTGCAGAGAGGTTCTTGCAAAAGCCAGGGCGTACTCAACTCTCAAGTGCTACGGTCATAAATGGAAGAGGTTCTCTGTCTGGTGCCGTGCACAGAAGATTAACCCTCTGCGGATTACGGCCCCTCAAGTGCTGCCGTACTTACTGTTGCTGCCCAAAGCTGGACTGGCTCACACATCCATAAAAATACATCTGGCTGCCATCTCCCGATATACCAGGACTACGGGACGGGCGTCCTTGTGGTCTCATCGCCTGGTAAAGGAATTTATGAAGGGACTATTCCGATCATTCCCGCCGGTGAAGGCCCCTGCCCCGGCGTGGGAACTTAATGTGGTGCTGACCAGGCTCATGGGAGCCCCATTCGTGCCTATGCATTCGGCGCCTTTGAAGTTCCTGTCACGGAAGACAGCATTCCTCGTGGCCATCACCTCTGCACGACGAGTGGGAGAGATTCAGGCCCTATCTTGCAAGCCTCCATACTTGACTTTTCATGACACAAGGGTAGTGCTTAGGACGCACCCCTCCTTCATGCCCAAGGTACCGTCGGACTTCCACCTCAAGTTGAAGTTCTACGTGGACCGCACAAAGAGTTTTCGGAAGACGTCACAGCTATTCGTGAACTTTGGGTCTGTGAATCAAGGGAAGGCTCTCTCAAAGACTTCCATTTCCAGATGGCTCTCCGGCTGCATCATGCATTGTCACCGGTTGGCAAACCGACCGCTGCCCGGCCGTCCGAGAGCCCATTCGACCAGAGCGATCGCTGCTACCACGGCGTTCCTGTCTGGTGTGCCCCTGCTGGACATCTGCAGGGCTGCTACGTGGAGGTCGACGCACACCTTCACAAGATTCTACTGCGTCGATCGGGACTCCAGGGAGGAGTCCAGGGTCGGCCAAGCAGTGCTGCGCAACCTGTTCGCTTAAGGTGAGCTTAAGGTGAGCCTGGTGAGGAGATGAGAGATGCTTAATGTTGAGTTGTTGTATTGCTTAATGTTGAGCCTGTTGCCACCTCCCGTGGTTGTGCATGTGTATACTGCTATGTATTCTTTTATTCATGAGCACGTGAATCCATGCCAGACCCCATGCTGGAGAAGGAACAAGTTACTTACCTGTAACTGTTGTTCTCCAGCATGGGTCTGGCATGGATTCACATGCAAACCCTCCCACCTACCCCTCTGCGGCTCTTCACTTGGTCATACTGCCACTTGGCGTGCTACCAAATATGAGGATGGCTGCCAGAGGCGGGGCTTAGGGAGAGGGCAGTAATTGGCTGGGGGCAGTATGACCCAGAGATCAGTGATTGGTTACTACTAAGAAAGACGGATCAGAAACGAAACTGATACTGATTTTTTCTTTACCGAGGATTCCCAGCCTGACGACGGGGAATATTCATGCGCATGTGAATCCATGCCAGACCCATGCTGGAGAACAACAGTTACAGGTAAGTAACTTGTTCCTTCTCTCACTATGATCTGTGATCAAGCGCACTCGAGGGAAATGATAACGCCCCACCAATTATTTTTTTAAAAAAAGAAATCACCAGCCGCTGCTCTGACCATAACCTATAGTCTTCTGACAATGAGCTTGGTGGCTTGCCTGGATAACCGAACTGTGGCCTGGGACAACTTCTGAATGATTGCTGCTCCAAAAAGAGCCAGCTCTCATGATGTGGTGCCAAGGTAAAAGGGTGATGGGTATTAACCCATTCCAGACTTCTAAAGCTATTCTGATACATCCCAACTGACGAGCATCGCTTTAGTCCTTTCAGCCTCCTCTCACTCAGAGATGCAGTCTGAAAAGCAGTTCACAAGCCCACCATCCATAGCGAAGTCCTCTTCAAAAACCTCACTACCAATGATTAAGGTGTCAATGAATCACTCTTGTCCATGACCACCTTGAGGGTGAATGCTTAGTCGATGGTGAGACTGTGAATACCCACCTCTTGAGGGAACATTGCCAAGTCACCTAGACGGCAAGACCATCAACGCGTCTACAACACGGTAATTGACCAGTCACTGTATGGATGAACACCTTGTTGACCACTGTCAACTTCTGCAGGATTCTCTAGGATTTACCTAGTTAGTGATAGCCCAGTCTATGGCAACTGCATGGGCTGAACATGTGGCTCACAGCATGCCTGTGTCTAAAGTAAATAAGATCAATCCCCCACTCAAGCGTCCCAGCCAATAAAGGAAGAGGGCACACTGCAACATACATGGCTGTTTCTAGAGTCACCCAAGTGACCAAAGCTAAGTTCTCTTTACAGTCTTGTGCCTAATCTCCAGTTTTAGACCTGTCCAAAGTTCCACCTGGAGAATTACTGAAGCACAAAAATGACACCGATTTTTTTTTTTTAGGACCCAGGGTGGTGAGGGTGGGTCAACATTGAGAGGAGAAATACATAGATGTGATGACATGAAGACTGTGATTGACCCAAAAAAGCCATAAGATATCTGCAGCTGCAAGCTCACTACCTGTCTTGGACATTCTTCAAGCCATGAAAACCCTAATAATGGAGCTGAAACCACGGTACTGGGTGTATCCTCTAGATTGTTGCCTCTGCAGCTTTTCCTTAAGAAATGTGGAGAGAAATCCTAGACTGGAAGAAATTTACCTTCTCTCTGGTACAGGGGTCACATGAGGATGTTCACCCAGACGCCGCGTCATAAACACTCATCTGGAACAAATGAATGGGATGACCTGGTTTATGCATATAGGGATCTGGAAGAGTACCCTACCAGTGTCTCAACCCGTAATGAGATTGGTGCCTGCCATTGCGCCAAGACACCAAACATTTTTGACTTCTTGTCTATGGAAATAGGTAGGTTTCCTATGCCTTAGGTGACCGATCCATTAGAGTGTTTTCTGAGAACTACCCCCCCCCCCCACTGCCCGGACACATCACCTGCGGAGTGCCTCGAGGATCCTGTGTATCGCCTACTTTGTATAACATATTCACAATTACGCTATATGCCCTTCTGGACTCTACAGGTTTATCTTATACAAACTATGCGGATGACATGCACATCCTACTCCCCCCTCTCGGGCAACTACCTTAAAGATTCCTCTTCCCTTAACTCTGTATATTCTGAAGTAAGAATCAAAGCCCACTGGCTCTCTGTATGTGAACAAATTCTCTTTAAAGCTCTCTCTATCACACACCAATACTTGTCTAAAGATGCCCCCTCATACCTATCCCAAAATTTACCTAAGCATACTCCTCCAAACCCACCAGGTCTGCCTATGCCCACCGAGTTACCACGGCCAAATTTAAATGTGCCAAAGCTAGAGACTCTACCTTCCCGGCAGGTTGCAGCCAAGCACTGGAACCTTCTCCCTCCCACCTTGCGAGCAGATCAGTCGTACTGGACATTCCGGAGAGCTCTAAAAACATTGCTGTTCACCTAATCTCAACAGACGATCACCACCCCCATAGCATGGCAATTCTACCAGACCCCAACTGCCAATCCATTCACTATGTAGGTTTACAATGTTTGTACTATCATGCAAGTAACTGGTCATGTCACAGCGCCTGGATGTCATTGTGCTTTGTGTGCTCTATAAATGTCAAAATAAATACATCATCTATCAGAAAATATTATCAAATGGGCCACTAGGGCACCAACGACCCAGCCCCATCCTGCTACTAACATGCACAATTTCAAAACTTAAATTAAGACTATGATTTCAATTCACAAATGCCCCTAACCAATAGATTGGCTTTAAAAATTGGAGGTCCTCAAAAGTCAGCAGCGTTTTGTTACCAGCATTTAATCTACACAAGAAATCATCTGTCTTCAATCGATCAGTCTGTGCAAATAAACACCTAAGAGTCGAACTCTAATATCTTTAAAGGCAGGACATTCATCTATAAGATGCTTTAATGTTTGGGTCACCTCCGTTACGCAGAAATTGCAGGTTCTAAAAGTGCTTTAGAACAAGATTCAAAAATGTCATTTGTATGCAGATGTTTAAGCTGAATCTTAATCTATCATGATAAAAAGCATTCGGGAGCCTATATAAGTATCTGGGGACGGTGCCCCTCGGTTTGTCTAAAATAAATAAAGAACTATACAATGAATAACCTCGAATGCAATCAATTGTTCTAATCCAGTTATGTTTAAAAAGTAATTTGCCTAGTAGTGGATTCCAGATATAAAAATCAAGTCTAAGACCACATTCTTCTAAAAAGATATTCTACTGCATCTTTACTAGCACAGTCGATTTCTTAGAATCTAAAATTAATCGTAATTCAAAAAACAAGGAACCTGGAGCTGGGGAAATTATTTTCCCAAAGAAACCCAAACCTTTTCAATAAAACCACCCATTAAGTGAGGCCAACCCCAGTTCAAACCTGAGTGAGGTCATTGGGGGACTCCCCGGTAGATGAAGTACCTTCTTCCACAATCTGCCTTCTAGCATCCTCCAGTCCAGCTCCATAACATGAGGCTCAACGTCCATACCATATCAAATAGATGGGATCATTTTGGCCTTGTAGTATTGAATTCAAGTAGTTATAGTGAATCTACAGCATGTTTGCTTTATTTTTCTCATCTGATACCTCAGTTGGTCCATTTTGTGTGTGTATTCAGCCTATGCACGGTCTGCAAATAAGTTGCATTTCTCACTGGTGGTTGCAATGCTCTGCCTAGCTACCATGACGAGCCATATGTGTTTTCCCCGAATTGTACTAGATTTTTTAGGATTTAAGGCCTGCTCATTGGCATCTGGATATTCCTCCATGTCATCCAGAGCCGCTGCAGCCCCAACAAGCACTAGATCTGCATAGGCGAGCCATGGTACTCTAAGCGAGTCGATCTTGGGGCTTGCAAAGGCTTTATTCTCCAAACAAACCCCAATATCTGAGATGTATAAATTAAATAAACAGGGAGCCAAACGTCAACCCTGACATAATCCTCTATGGGTCTCTAAAGGTTTGGAAAGGCTGCCATTACCATCTAGCCTAACTTGCACAACTATGTCTTCATGTAACTATGGCCCTCATTACAACTCGGGCGTTAAGGGTTAACGCCACCGTTAACCCTTAACGCCTGATTCTGATTTTAACGCCTGCTTTTAGCAGCCGTTAAAATCCATGGCGCTAATCCGCCATGATGCTAATTACGCCACCGTAATTTACGGTGGCGTAATTAGCGCCTTCCCCACTCCCATTATGCCCTATGGGGCAAAAATGGGAATGGGGAAGGGAAAATGGGAAATGGGGATTTACCGCCCCACTCACCTTGGAATGGGGCGGTAAATCCGCCATCCACCATGGTGTAAACATAGTTTACACCATGGTGGTAAAGTTGGTGTACTTAGCACCAAGGTTGTAATGACCTCCTATGTCTTCATGTAGGTACTTTATTATTGCCAACAAGGTGGAAAGTACCCCCTCAGGAATAGAGTTTATGCCAAAGTAGGTTCCTATTTACTGAATCGAATGACTGGGAGAAATCGATTAAGGCCGTTCCTTAAACCACTCCAAGCCTTCTCTCTGACAATTGAGCAATAAACCATTGATGGACGTATTCAAACCTTTCCGGAAGCCTGTCTGCAAAATCTGTGATCGCTCAGTCCTATCAGCCCAGGCCAATACAATGGCTAAAAACACCTGTCTGCATCTAAAAGGCCAATCGGACTGTAGTTCACAGGATCAGATCGATCACCCTTTTTGGAAATAGGAATTGCATTAGATAGCGTCCAAGAGGCAGGGGTCCGCTTTTACTTTGTCATTAAACAACAAGAACAGAATATTAGCCCATAGTGAGCTACCATTCTTCAGTACTGTTAAAAAGGCCGTGGGGACCCAGCACCCTTGAACATGAAGCCTTCTTAATGTAAGACTTTATTAATGGATTACATTCAGAAAATGTATATGGCCACCGATGATGCACAGCCTTCCCTGGAATCTATGGAATCAGCAGCGGCTAAGAAGTGATCTGCAGCAGCGGCTAGGAAGTGATCTGCAAATACTCCCTCACCATGCACAGTGCCTGCAAAGTCAAATAGCTAGACCCCCACTAGAGAGAAGAGCTATACCCATGGGACAACTACAGTGAAGGCGGCAAATTCCTCTGCCATCCTAGCGCGAATGGATCATCACTTACAATCGAAGATGGGGCCCATCTTGGATTTCGTTCCGGATGACATGAAGGGAGAGGAAAGTTAAAAGTAGAAGTAGAAATGGCAGACACTGTGTTTGGTTTGCACTTTGGAAAACTGGGCAGCCTTCAGCAGGGAAGGGTGGCACAAGCAGCCAACTTCAGGCCAGATGCACAAGTGAAATTGGTGGAATTGATATTTGACAGGAAAGATCTTTGGCAAGAAGGTGGACAACCAACTATTTGTATTTATTTTGATTTATACTGTCCTTTTGCCAAGGGCCCGTGCATACAATGCCAAAAGAAAATATACAATTCTGCATCAAACAAACGTTTCAACCAAAAACAGATGATTTGGGACATAATAGAGAGGAGATGGGTTTTGGGGGTTCTGGGAAAGAGAGTAGGAAGGAATGGTTTGAATGTGTAGTGGTAGGGAATTCCAAAACGTAGGAGCAGGAAGACCAAAAAATGGAAACAGGACTGCGCGCAAGGGGGTTTATGGCCAGATGGAAGGACTGGGTTTGAGAGTATAGAGGATGAGGCAAGGGGAGGATATTCATAGAAATCAAGGAGCATAGATAACCGGTGCAAGCCCATGGACACATTTAAGTGATACAGAGGAAACGATATTGAAGACGAGCTTTGAAGGATAACCAGCGAAGAGAAAAAAGGGCTGAAGAACGAGGAGGAATAGAACAAAGAATACGAACAGCCGAGTTAAAGATGGAGTGCAAAGGAGTCTGATCTGAAACTGGGAGACCAAGAGGAAAACGGAACAATAGTCAAGAAGCGCGGAGACCAGAGAAGTGAGCAACCGTTAGTAGCATGGAAAGTGAGGAAAAAAATAAGCTTTTCTAATATTGGAGATGAAAGCACAAAGATTCTGCAGTGTTGGAGATATGTAAGGTGAAGGAAAGAAAGGAGTCAAAACAAAGGCCTAGGTTGCGAGCAGAAGAAGAGAAGGGAAGAACAGGCGGAAAAAGGGCAGGAGGGGGAGAAATGAAGGAAGGGGGACAGTAGAGGCTGGGGGAAAAAAATCTGTCTTGGAGGCATTTAGATGGAGAAAATAAACGGATCTGTGCTTGTATGGAAAGCAAACAGTCAGAAATAGCAGAGTGCAAAGAATCCGAAAATGAGGAGAAAGAGATGAATAGTTGGGAGTCGTCTGCATAGAAGTGTGCCGACAGCCCAAAAGATGAGATGGTAGCAGAGAGAGGAGCGGAAGAGTGAGCCTTGAGGAACTGCATGAGCAAGAGGAAATGGGAGTGCGGGGGAAATTAGATACACCCTAGGAAACCAGAAAATATCGGCAGGAAGATGGAATCTAAACCCAAGACAGAGCGGTGCCAGGAAAACAAGTGAATGTACAGTTCAAAGTAAGGTGCAGTGATCGCTGTGTCAAAGGCTGCAGAGAGATCAAGAAGAATACGAATAGAAGAAAGTGTCTAGTGGATAGCTGAGAATTAGAGACAGAAAGCAGCACCGATTCCATAGAATGGATGGAGTGGGCAGAATCCAGCTTGTGAAGGTGGAAGAAGAGAGGTAAGGTCAAAATAAGATGAGACCAGAGTCTAAACCACCAGTTTTAAGATCTTAGATGGGTAGGGAATACAGAAATAAGATGATAGTTTTTGGGGAGGAAGTGGGAGAATAGTGGCAACTTTGAAGCCAGCAGGAAAAGTCGCAGAGAGAGAGAGAGCTTGATTAATGAGATTAGATAACTATTAGACATGGAAAGAGCTTAATGATGAGAGTATATGGAATAGAATCAGGAGGATAGGCCGTAGGATGAGCACTTGCAGAATAGAGGGCAGTATCAAATTCAGATATAAGCGAGAATGAAGAGAAGGAAGGTGACCCAAAGAACAGTAATTGACGATTAATTATTATTAGATATGGCGGAGGCTCTTAAATCTGACCTTGGAGATTAAAAAGTTAGCCAATTCAGAGGAAGACGGTGAGAGGATGCAAGAGAAGGATCAGGAGAGGTGGGGGAAGAATAGGTTAAGAAGTTGGAAGAGACATTGAGGATAAGAAGAGTAAGAGACAAGGTTAGAAAAATACGATTTCCTTAGCAGCAGAAAGAGCAGAGCCATAGAGGGTGTGAATAAGCAGGGTTGTTTAACTCCAGGCCTCGAGGGCCAGGCTCCTGATGGGTTTTCAGGATGTCCCTAATTAATATTCATGAGGGACAATTTGCATAAAATTGGAATCATTGTAAACAAATTTATCTCATGAATGAGGGGTATCCAGAAACCCCGACATGGACCTGCTCCTCGAGGTCTGGAGTAGGACAACACTGGAATAGAGGCAAGAGCAATAAGATCTGAGGCTGATCAATTTTTCTTCCACATCCATTCAGCACCTGTAAAAATGGAGTGCAGTGAATGGAGGTCTGGTGTTAGCCATGGTTGAGGAGTTTTTGCAGCGGGGTAGAAAGAGCGTAATGGGCAGTGTACATCCAGTGAGGAAGAAATGGCAGTGTTTAGGGAACAGAGTGCCGTATCCACAAGGAGAGGAAGCGAAGAAAGAAGAATAGGAGGAAAAACAGAAGTGTTGAATGTACAAAGATTCCAGCAGAGAAATGTTTGCTTTTAGGAACGGGGTACAGAAGGTGTAGGAGTAGTGTATGAGAAAGGTGATCTGAGAGAATAAAAGGATAGAGACGGGTGAAGAGGAAACCGAGGAGAACATGAGGTTGAGATGAACCAGAATACTGCGATGGGGGAAAGAGGGGCTAGGGTATTGAAACGGCTTGTAGGAGTTCATGAGGGAGAGACAAGGGGAAGAATAATGAATGGTGGAAAGAGGGAGGTTGAAATAACCAAGGAGAAAGAATGTAAAGGGATGGGTAAGCGGACTGAGACTAGAGACTCCCAAGTCTGAGCAAGAAGTTGAGAGAGCCCCAGGTGAGCGATCTAGGATGAGAAATGAGATGGCATAAGTTTTAGAAAAGGAGATAAAATGGTATTCGAAAGAGGGGAATAGAGGAAGAGAAACAGATGGGGGAGAAAAAAGAAAATGAAGAGTTGAAAGGTATATCAGCCCCACCACCCCTACCAACTGGATGGGGGTCATGGGGGAAAAACTGGATGAGCATATAGTCCGAGAGGCAGAGGTAATGTGTCAGAGGGGAAATACAAGTCTCTGTGAGACATTGAAATTGCAAGTTGAGATCTAAGAATGTATCAATTAGAAGATGTGTTTTGTTAGAAATGGAGCGAGCATTAGAAGGCCAATAGTAAGAGGGGGAATCTTGATGGGGGAGGGGAGGAATAGGTGAAAAGTTGGAGAGATTACAATGGCAATAGGAATTACAGGTGGAAGGGGATGGGTATTCCAGTGAACTGGAATAAAAGCAGGCATGATCAGGGGAGCGAGAACAGCAGCAGCAATGGTATGGCGTGCACATTCGTTTCCCTTGCTTCTCCCAGGTCCTCTGCCTCAGCTGCTCCACACGGTCAGGCAATCTGCTACTTCCAGTCTGCCGCGGCCCGTGCCACCTGCAAACAGAGCTTCCTCTGCTCTAAAGGTTTTCCGGTGCTCGCCTGCCACCAGAGACAGCCTTGTTGTGGGGAAAGCTTTTCAAACGTTTGCTTCCTGCTGCAAAGTCTCTGCAATTCAGGTCTCCAGGAGGGGCAAGCTTCCGTCTCTGATGCTTCCTGCTGCGCAATCTCTGCAATAAAGGCTTCTGAAGGTGAAGACCCTCTTGGGACCGGTTACTGCTCGACACTCGACAGTGGTCCCGGTGTCTTCTTTCTCCTCCAGTATCTGCTTCTGCTGCAACGTAAAGAGTTCAGCACCCCTCCAACTGTGACTACTGCACTGCTCCTTCAGCTTCCTCATGGCCTGCGCCTGAGGGGCCTTTTAAGCCTCCCAGTCTCCCTCAGATGTGGGTCATTTCCATTAACAAGCTGCACTTTGTAGTTTTGGGTCATTTCCATTAACAAGCTGCACTTTGCAGTTTTGTTCCTCTTCGGCCCTCTTCTTTGTCCCAGTACTTCAGGGATTATGGGTCTTGAAATCCATAATGCACAAACCTAACTTCTATTTTACAATAGTTGAATAAGGGGCTGTCATTCCTCCTGACCTGCTCCCCCCTTCATGTGATCCTCCTGCAGAACACCACACCCAGGGTTTGGATCTGAATGCGTCTGCCTTTCCCTTGCCACATAAGAAGGGCCCCAGGCCAGATTTTCTAGGGGAATCCTCTCCGACTCATCACACAACCAAGAGTGTACAGAGTCACTCCAGTCGCAATAGCTGGGCCAATATACAGCCCACGGCAGCAGCAGTGAAGCAATCTGAGGCCAAGGTAGAGGGAAAGCTGCCTCTCGTCATTGCAGGCAAATGGAAATCCCTCCGCTCCTCACTGCTGGCAGATGGAAACAATTAAGCCTGGCCATCGGATATAGCCATAAAAACAGGAATGGGCACAGCCCAATCATTGGACTCTATGCAACTATAATTCCCATAACATTTAATTTTGGATGCAAATATTCAAGATCAAGAGGGGTTTGTGGTCCTCCTATCACTCCCACCCATACATAGAATTTACATATTCGACTGGAGACCACTTTAAAGCATGTTCACAGGGAAACCGAGGGAGCCCTATGAAGGGTCACTACCCAGCCTAAAGGAGATATCCAAATAACCTTGACTTTATGCTCTAGCTGCCCCAACACCCAGGCAGGGGTGTTTCTGAATGAGAGAAGTGGCATCAATCTGGGTGCAGTCACTGCTGACCTTCAGCCACATTCTAGAACTTCTGTAAAAGCCACCGGAGCACAGAAAAGTGAACTATCTTGGTATCCACCAGGAAGATGTTAATGCGCTCTTGCTCAAAGGAGTGATGGACTGTTAAGCCATCCCAAAGAAATGCAGATTTTCCTGATTCGAATGTTGGGATTGTGGAGGTGGGAGACCCATCTTGGATCTCTGGTTCTACATGTTTCTCTGGTCACATTTCCAAATGCCAGCACAGCAGAAGGATCTGGGGCACCTGCAAAATGGCAATTTTCAAACTCCCCTCGGCCTTAAACCCACTTTTAATATTTCAAGTGCCTCTGGATTGTTGTAGGGGAAGCTACTGTCGGTTCAAGGTCTTTCCGAGGATCATCACAAAACATTTGGTTCTGGTGCCTGTGATCTAAAGAAGACCAGCACTACTTTTTCTGTTTTACTCCTCTCTGAAGTTCCCCAAAGTCTGTTGCTCCAAAAGGCCAACCCTACTGCTGCGCCATTTGATCCTTTTGCATTGGCACTTATTCCCTTTGATAGATTCTCGCTTTCTTCCCTGTCTGACTTCTCACCAACTCTCTCCCCACGGGTGCTTTTTCCCTTTTCCTTCTCTTCCTCTATCTCTACCATCCTGTATTTCATTTTCTGTTTCTCTAAACTTGAACCTGCTGCCTACTATCTGTCTTGACTCCAGCTATCTTCCCTTCTCTACAATCGGGCTTCTGTAAGTAATTTATTTCACTTTCGGTCATTCCAAGCATTCTTTTCTTCCTGTTATTTTAGACTTGTCTACAGCTTCCCACGTGCTGTACTCTATGCTTTTCTTTCTTACCTTGGTATGCTTGGGTCTGCCCTTTAGTGGGTCTCTTCCTATTTCTCCAATTGCTCATTCCCTGTATTTTGGCAAGGTGATTTCTCTTGTTCTCTTCCCCCTTCGCTTGGAGTCCCACATGGTTCAATAGTTAGCCGTTTCTTATGCTATATATGCATACCGTTCTTCTCTTATAATATTCTTTCTTTTGGCATATACTGTTTTTTTATGTCCATGATTCTGTTTCTTGTTCTACCTTTCTTGCTCACTCACTCCTTCCCATCAATGATTAAATGCTCTGTGACAAATCTCATGATGTCTTCTCTGCTCCCCAATTGGAGACACAATTTTCCTTGAGGCCAGGGAGGTTAGGCCGCTACCCAGTAGTCCCCCTGGGGGTGGTACTCAGAGGGTGAATCTCATGTGGTGGGATTCCCCCCTTACTCCCTGGAGGACATTGGGAGCCAACACGGTACAACACACATCCACCCACCTTTCTTTTCTCATCTTCTTTACCTTCCCCATATCCTATAGCTTCCTTTGTGTATTTCTGTTATAGCAGCGATATAACTATTGAGACGAGAAAGATTAGGACTGACTCCACTAAGCTATCCCCTCAAAATACTGTGACAAAGAAGGTACAGAGGGCCCTAACCAACCTCTCAGAAAACTAGAGGGAACAGTCTTGTTATCCAGTCACAAGTAGCTTAAAGATGGAAGATGGCCTAACATTGATGTCAGTCCCTCCTCAGAGGTACCGTGAGGTGATGTATTTGACAACACCGGTAAGAGCTGAGCCTGCAGCCGTTGAACCGAAATGAAAGAGTGAGACTTCCAGAGTTCCTACCTGCTTTGCTGATGTGCGACATACTGAGAACGAGCAATACAGAAGGCCAGGGTGCAGCAGAGCGCTGCACGACGCGGGTGGGCAGGTACAGGCCGCGTGGCTCAACAGGAGAGTGGCCCAGGCACGTAAACCAGTGCAAGACCAAGAAACAGCAGCAGACAGCTGCCAGAAGACGAACAGAGACCCGAGAAGGAGGCAAAGGACCGGGAGCTCTGAAAGAAGGTATGGGGCTGCCCGTGGTCCTCTGGGACACTTCAGAAACCATTGTAAGAGGGTGTGGGACCCACACTTTAGAAACAATAGAAAGGATTCTGGGACCCACACTTAAGAATCCAGTATGAAGGGGTCCGAGACCTGCAGATAAGTCAATACAAGGGAGTCTGGTACCCCTATATGAGAAACCTAAAAAGTGGTCTGGGACCCACATTTGAGAAAGGCAGACCTTGGCAGGGGAGTACATCAGGGCTGTCCAGTGAACTGCCAAAAGGAGCCTGAGAAAGACATGGGGAAAGGAGACATTCCCCCGAACACAGTAGACTGTGAGGAAAAACCTGAAAAAAGGCCTGGAGAAGGGATACAGCCCCCCTACTGTGCAAACTATATCGTCCAGAAGAAGGGAGTCATTCATCTGACCCTGAAGAGACAAATCCATTTTACTTTTGTTATAAGTGTGAGGATTTGAAGTAGGATTTTAACACAGGATGGTGGACTTTTTAATTAAGGACATTCTGACATTTCCTTAGTTTTATTTGAGGCATGGAAACCCCTCTTAGAGTTAGGGTTAGATAGGTTTGTTCCTTTCTTTTGATATAAAAGTCTTTGCCCAAAAGCATGCCACCTGTGTGTCAGTCTCCTCCTTCCACACCTTCACAGCTCAAACACTCTTATCTACCTATCAAAACTTAGATTTTCTCTCCTCGCTCGGATTCAAAGTCACTGGAAAACATTACCAATTCAAGGCTCTGCCTTTTGGCCTAAAATCAGCGCCCAGGGTGTTCACCATATTCCTGGCCCAGCAGCAGCCCAACTCTGACGTTCAGGCATTCATGTTTACTCGTATCGGGGCTACTTGTTGGTGACCAATGCTTCCACTAGTGATACAACTCAGCAAGGATATGATCCTATGTCAAATATCTCAGGGGTTCTCAGAGAACTTTGCAAAGTCTTTACGTCCTGCTCAAAACTCGCTGTTCCTAGGCCCATGCTCATGCCTCAACGCTCTCGCGTGCGTTGCCACACCTTCGGCAGACAGGATAAATATCATCCTAAACAAGGTTCAGCAGATGTCGCATCTTCTAATTGCGTCTGTCCAATCCCTTATGTCCCTCTTGGGAAAGATGTCCTCATACATCCCATTGATCCCACACTGCAGAGTCCGAATGAGAACCCTTCAGGAGTTCTTGGATGCCCGTTGGCAGCAAATATTGAGATTTTGGGATGACAAACTTCACCTCACACCCTCCTTTCGACGAGCCCTCCAATGGTGGAGTCGTCGTCTCAACCTAACTCGATAAGTTTGCCCTTTCACCTTCTTGCACACCAGGTAACAGTTAGAACAGATGCCGCCCTAGAAGGATTGGGCCTCACACAGGAGAATTAACCTCCAGAGGCTTGTGGTTACCAGAAGAAAAAGCCCTACACATGAATGTCGTGAGGGTTGTGTTCTTGGCCCTGAATTCCTTCAAGCCGCTAGTGCAGAACCGGGTGGTTCGTGTCTTCATGGACACCACCACCATGTGCTATATCCACAAGCAAGGTGGGACCCGCTCACCAAGTCTGTCTGAAGAGGTGCAGGCCCTCTGGACGTGGGCACTGGCACTCATGTTCCTACTTCCCTTTTATCTGCCAGGGATCCACACTACCATAGCGGATTCACTCAGCAGGGGAACTCTGATCCTGCCATGAATGCAAACTTCACCAGGGACAAGCTCTCTGCCTCTTCTCTGAGTGGGTTTGTCCGGAGATCAGCCTGTTCCCCACGGCAATCAACAAAAAGTACACCAGTTTTGCAAGCCCAAGATTAAAGATTGGTGGATGTGTTCTCTTTACCATGAAAGGCCAGTTCCTCTACGCTTTTCCACCCATCCTTGTGCTACCTCAAGTCATCAGTACCCTCAAATAGAACTGCTGCAAAATGATCCTGGTAGCCCCAGCTTGGCCACACTAAATGTGGTACTCGGACCTGCTACACCGGTCGCTGGCTCCCCAGCATCACTCAACTTGATGGCCTGGCTCTAGCAGGCCCAAAATTCGAGTACATACTGCAACCTCCAGACTGTAGAAACGTCTTGACCATGGCGAGAACACCATCTGCACTGTCCTGGTACAGAAGCAAGTAGAAGTGCTTTACGATCTGGTGTGCAACACAACACCTAGACACATTCAGGCTTCAGACGTCTTGTCATACCTCTTGCCATTCTCACATGCAGGTTAAGTACACTTTTCAATCAAGGTGCATTTAGCAGCCATCTCAAGCTAAACGCCTGCCTCTGGTATGCCTTCCCTCTTGTATTAAAGCTTGGTAAAGGAATTCCTCAAAGGAACGTTTCACACTTTTCCCCCATGTCGGAGCTCCTGCTCCAGCTTGGGAAATCAGTGTGGTCCTGTCAAAGCTAATTGTCCCTCCTTTCAAGCCTCTGCACCTAGCCTCCTTGAAGTTTCTCTCATGGAAGACAGTATTCCTAGTTTGCCATTACTTCAGCCAGACGAGTGGGTCGAACGGCAAGCCTCCGTACTTGACTCTGTCAGTTGAAGGTGGTCCTTCATACAAACCCTTCCTTCATGCTTAAGGTCCCTTCTGCATTTCACCTGAATGAACCCTTGATTCTACCAGTGTTCTATGGCCCTTTGTCTCCAGCGGGTCCTTACATTCCCTAGATATAGCCCGAACGCTCAAATTCTATGTGGCTCGCACTAAAGGGTTTTGAAAGTCATTGCAACTGCTTTTGGACCGGTCGGCAAGGGCAACACCCTTTCCAAGTGCTCCATTGTGAGATGCGTGCATTTTCCACTGCCATAGTCTACCTAAAAAGGCCACTTCCAGGAAGACTGAGAGCACACTTTACGAGGGATGTGGCTTCTAATATGCTGTTCCTGTGTGGTGTTCCCCTGCTTGACATCTGCCACCACATGGAGGTCTGTCCATACTATTACAAGGTGCCGATAGGGATTCCAGGGAGGAGTCCTGAGTACGGCCAGAAAGTACTTCGCAACCTGTTTGCATGAGGGTGAGTGTTTCAGAAGTGAGTTGGTCACTTCTGTGGAGCTGTGCCTCTGACCTTTTTGGTTGTGTATATGTACTGCTGTATAATCTTATTCAAGAGCATTTGAATCCATGAAAGATTCAATGCTGGAGATGGAATAAGTTATTTACCTGCAACTCCTGTTCGAGGGGATTGGGTCCTCCGACGTATTCCATATCTATGACATGTAATCACCACAGCTGTGCTGCTTCGGAAAATCTTTGGCGTCTGCCTCCTGCGTCGATGACGTCGATATGCCGCCCTCGAGGACCTCCTCCAACGGCCGACGTCACTGGATGTTATAAGTAGGGCACACGACGCCCGTAGCCTCAGTTCCGTTTTTTCTGTTCTTTCTCGGTTCTTCGAACCTGTTCGTATTGTGAAGTATATTCTTTGTGAGGATGTCTACTTCGTCTTCCACCCCGCGTCCGGGCTTTAAGAAGTGCGGGGACTGTGGATCCAAGATGTCGGTGACGGACTCGCACGACGCCTGCCTCTGGTGCCTCGGGGAGGCCCATGACATGGATGACTGTGTCGACTTCCAGTCGCTCACGTCCAAAGACTTGTGGGAGCGCAAGAAGAAGTTGTCGGTAGGTAAGGTGTCCAAGCCACGGAAGTCGAGGTCTGCGGGGCTTTCGACGGACGATTCGAGGGCCGACTCTCCACATCGTCATCAGAAGTCCAGTGGGTCTCGGTCCCGGAGTCGGTCCAGCCACTCCGCTGCCTCTTTGAGGCACTCCCGGAAGCACCGTCATCAGTCGCCTTCCCCGTCCTCTTCCGAGGACTCCACCCGTCGGCGGGTCGCTTATCCCGTCGACCCCATCGGAGGGTGGCAGCGGCTTGGACTGCTCCGGAGAGTCTCCCGGCAGTGGACAACTCTTTGCTGCGAAAAAACCGCCCAGCCAGTCGTGACCCCTGCTACTTGACCAAGCACCCCACTCCGGAGTGTTTAGTGGTGCAGGCGGCTACGGCCCCGGCAAAGCATGCGTCATATCCTACCATCCCTCCTGATAGGGACGACAAGCGTTTTGACGGCTGGGCAAAGAAAGTGTTTTCTTCAGGGGGTATGGCGCTTCAGGCGGCGAACTCTGTAAGTGCCTTGTCGCGTTTCACACACACTCTGTGGAACTGTTTCCTTAGCGGCTGAACATATTCCCGAAGGCGATGAACGGATGGTTTCCTTGCCATGGTTCAGGATGGCAAGGAGGCCATGTGTGAGGCCGTTCAGTCGGGTTTGGACATGGCAGATTGCGTCAGCCGGTCCATGGCGGCGAGCACCGTGATACGCAGGTTTGCGTGGTTGCGGAAGTCAGGGTTTGCTCCTGATGTACAGGCCCGGCTCCTCAACATGCCCTTTGACGGGGAACATCTTTTTGGCAGCAAGGCTGACGAGAGCCTGCAGACCTCAAAAGCTGCAGCGAAGTCGTTGGGCGCTGCAGTTCGCCAACCGCCGCCTTTTCGTTGTAGGGCACAGCAATGAAGGGGAGGTTCCTTTCCTTATTACTCATCCTTTGGTAAAGCGAGAGGAGCTGCCAGTCAAAGGGGCCACCGTAGGAGTGCCAGAGGTGGAAAACAAGGTACTCGAGGTGCCAAGGCCGCTCGGGCTGTTGCCTCTTTGCCCTCAGGCAACGCCGCAGCTGCTTTAGCTCAGTCCTGAGGCCATGTCCCATGGTTCGCCGGTTGGGGGAAGGCTGGCGCAGCATCTTGCAGAATGGTGCCCCATTACTTCAGATGTGTGGGTTCTGGAGATCATAACCCACGGCTACTGTCTTCCTTACCGGCAGAGGCCTCTAGACAATCCACCAGGGAATCTCTTTGAAGAGTCCGGATGCACTCATTGCACAGAAAATTCAATCCCTGCTGGAGAAAGGCGCCATAGAACTGGTGCCTGTAGCGGAGAGGAACAAGGGATGGTATTCCCCTTATTTTTTGATTTCCAAGAAAGACGGGGGACTGAGACCCATCATGGACTTGCGTGGTTTGAACAAACTCCTCAGGAAGGACAAGTTCAAGATGGTGACTCTCTCTCAAGTCCTCCAGGCGCTTCATCTTCAGGACTGGTTGGTGTCTCTCGACCTCAAGGACGCTTATTTTCATGTGTCGATACATCCAAAGCACAAGAAGTACCTGAGGTTCGCGGTTGGCAACTCGCACTTTGTTTCGGGTCCTGCCGTTCGGATTGACCACCGCCCGAGGGTCTTCACCAAGCTTATGGTTGTGGTGGCAGCGCACCTCAGGAAAGGAGGAATTCACGTCTCCCCCTACCTGGACGATTGGTTGATCAGGGCGCGCTCTCCCGAGCGAGTCCTGGATCATCGGTCAGTCACCTACCACTCACTCCACAAGCTGTGCTTCTCCCTCAACTTAAAGAAGTCCCATTTGACACCAACTCAGAGGCTCCAGGACATCAGAGCTGTGCTCGACACGTCCCTGGGGCAGTGTTTTCCTCCCCAAGTGAGGGCTCGTCACATTCAGCAGATGGTGCACAAGTTTCAGCTTGCCCAGAGTCTCCCAGTGTTCAAGTTCTTGAGATTGCTCGACCTCATGCCATCCTGCATTCTTCTGGTGTCAGAGGCCAGGTTGCGGATGAGATCTTCGCAACGGGCACTCAAGCTCCAGTGGTCTCAGTCCTCCGGCAGGTTGTCGGACCCTGTTCAGGTGCCATCCTCAGTCGCCCACGACCTTCTGTGGTGGGCCGTCGAAGACAATCTGATGAAGGGGGCTCCATTTTGGCTACCCTGGCCGGAGGTGATGATCGTGACGGACGCATCCCTCACGAGATGGGGAGCTCATGCCAACGATTTGACAGTCAGCGGTCGTTGGTCTCCGTCGGAGTCCAGACTCCATATCAATCTGTTGGAGCTGAGGGCCATCGGGCTAGCCCTGAAGGCTTTTCTGCCGACTGTGCGAGGGAAGAATGTCCTGAATCTGACGGACAACACAGTGGCCATGCACTACCTCAACAAAAAGGTGGGGGCAGGGTCACTTCCTCTGTGCAGGGAGGGGATGCAGCTCTGGTTCTGGGCAATCCAGCAGGAAGTTTCGATCTCGGTAGTTCATCTGGCCGGAGACGAAAACGAGACGGCGGACGCTCTGAGCAGGCAGAGCGCGATCTCTCATGAGTGGGAGTTGGCTCAGGAGATTCTCCTGGAGATCTTCGCCCTTTGGGGGACCCCTCAAGTGGATCTCTTCGCCTCCAGTGTCAACCGGAAGTGCGAGAGGTTCTGCTCACAGGAATTTCCTCCAAGAGGAGCCTTAGGAGACGCATTTGTGGTGGAGTAGTCATTCCCACTGCTGTATGCGTTTCCTCCAGTCCCCGTCATCCCGCAAGTACTGCGGAGGTTACAGAGGTTCGGTTCCCGGATGATCCTCCTTGATCCGGCGTGGGCCCGGAGGACGTGGTACCCGGACCTTCTCGACTTGTCCATCTGCCCTCCACGTCGTCTTCCCTACCGAGACGATCTGCTCTCACGGGAGGGAGGTCAGGTTCTCCATCCAGAGGGGCAGATCCCTCAACCTTCACGCTTGGTTTCTGAAAGGTTGAGGTATAAGGATTGGGACCTCCCAGAAGACGTGATGGAGGTGTTGCTCTCGGCCAGACGGCCAGCAACAAAGTCCCTGTACCGTTGCCATTGGCGCAAGTTCTGCGACTGGTGCAGGGTTCAGAATGTGGATCCTTTTGCATGTGACATTCCCATAGTTCTGTCTTTTTTGCTTTCTTTGGCCCACAGGGACTTGCAAGTGGGTACCATTAAAGGTTACCTGGCAGCGCTGTCCATATTTAAGCGCTCGTCTGAAGAGTGTTCCTATTTTAAAATTCCTTTAATTTCTCAGTTTCTGAAAGGGCTCACTAATGTGTTCCCTCCGTCACCTTTCCAGGTGCCTGGTTGGGATTTGAACCTTGTTCTCAAGTTTCTGATGGGTGCTCCTTTTCAGCCTTTGCATTCATGCCCTTTGAGACTGGTAACTCTTAAAACTGTATTTTTGGTTGCGGTCACTTCCGCTCGCAGATTGAGTGAGTTGCAGGCACTTTCAGTTAAGCCACCCTTCACTGTGTTTTAGAAGGAAAGGGTTGTCCTTAGAGGTCGTCCTTCTTTTCTTCCGAAGGTGGTGTCGGAATTTCATTTAGGCCAGAAGGTTGTTCTTTCGGCATTTTATCCTCCTCCACATCCTGGTAAGGAAGAGGAGAGGCTCCATAGGCTTGATCCTAGGAGAGCGTTAAGCTTTTATATTTCACGCATGTCCCGGGTCAGAGTGGACGATCAACTCTTCATTGGTTACGATGGAAAGCGTTTGGGACAAGCTGTGACGAAACGGACTTTGTCTCGCTGGATTATTCTGGCTATTTCTGAGTGTTACCGCTTGGTGGGTAAGGACCCACCAGTCGGCTAGCGGGCCCATTCTACCAGGGGTATGGCTGCCTCTACTGCCCTGCTGAGGGGTGTTCCTATTCGTAACATCTGTGATGCAGCCACCTGGGCTTCGGTACATACTTTAGTACGTCACTACTCCCTCGATTCCATCTGTGGGCAGGATCTGGCCTTTGGCAAGGCGGTCCTTTACTCCGCAAATTTGATTGGGCATTCTAAATTTCTGTTTTCTAAATTCTTTTCTCACCTCCTTGCATTGGTACTGCCTTGGGAGTCTGTCATAGATATGGAATACATCGGAGGACCCAATCCCCTCGAAGAACAAGTTACTCTCTTACCTGGTAACGTTCTTTCGATGGGATGGTCCGACGACATATTCCATATCGCTCCCTCCCCGCCTTCCCCGCTACAGAATTTCTTGTGCGATTGCAGCTTACGTTTACGCAAGGCTTTGTGTCAGACTGGCAGAAGACTGGTGCCACACGTTATGGGAAAAAACTACAACTGAGGCTATGGGCTTAGTGCGTCCTACTTATAACATCCAGTGACGTCGGCCGTCGGAGGAGGTCCTCGAGGGCGGCTTATCGACGCAGGACACACACCAAAGATTTTCCGAAGCAACACAGCTGTGGTGATTACATGTCATAGATATGGAATACGTCGTCGGACCATCCCATCGAAAGAATGTTACCAGGTAAGAGAGTAACTTGTTCTTCTCCAACGTTAGTATCTTTCATGGATTCACATGTGACCCTCCATCCTACCCCTCTCTGGCGCTTCTTGGTTCTTTCTGCCACATTACGTGTGCTACCAAGATGGCCACCACGGGTGGAGCTACGGGGACCTGTCTAATTGGCTGTGGGCAGTATGACCCAAAATGATTCTAATAGAGTACTAAAGTGGCAAGCAGTTTAGAAATGTAAAGGTAAACTGCTTTAATGTTACTGAGGATTCCCAGCCTGACAACTGAGAATATTCAAGAACATGTGCATCCATGAAGGATACCAATGCTGGAGAACAGGAGTTACAGGTAAGTAACTTATTCTTTCTTTCTATTTTTTTTTTGTATGGCTTCACTTGAGTTCCTCACTCTGTGTGCCTCCCTGCCTATTCTCTCTACCCTCTTCAATATATTTGAGCTCTACCGATCTTCTATTTGCGTTCTCCTATTTCTGCATCTTATTGCTCACGGTATTACTGATTAAAATCTTCAGTTTTTCTAATTACTCATTTTTAAATGTGTGCATGGCCTTGTGCCTCCCTATCTTTTCTACCTAGCTGCTGTTAAAGCTTCTATTCGCACTCTGCATTCTTCGTCATATTTGCGGTTCTGCCTCCTTGCACTCAATCCCTTTGTTTCAACCATTTTATCCTCTTGCCCCTAAACTCTGGAATGCCCTATTTTTTTGCTGTTATCATAATTGCTTCTTTCTGCTCTTGGAAGGCTCACCTCTTAGCTACTCCCTGACATCAAAAAATATAGCATCATGTTATTGCCTTTAATTGCCACAGATTATTTTGTTAAGCTCTATTTTCTTTGTGCAACTCTTTGAAATAAGAGTCTAGCCTGGTTCAACCAAGACTAGAAGCACTTTTTAAAAAAAAACTCCCATAGAAATACTAGGGATATATGCTGTAAAAAAATAAGCTCGACTGTGACCAAAAGACCCGTGCCAATCGACCTTGCAGAGAAACGTACTATTTCTGGAGGTCAACGCACCACCAAAAGCCATGACGTCACCAGACTGTAAACAAAACTGTAAGATGGAAACAGGAAATGGGCCTTTTCCTGCTTTGCACCCGGTCTCTGGGAACAAGTTGACAACGCAGTTAAGACGGGGCCCCCCTCCTTTCCACACTTCTGGAGGGACCTGAAGACCTACATTTCCTTCCTTGCTATGGTGTTTATTTTCTATGGCATTCTGCATTGCAATCACCCTTGTATCTAACCTGTCCATTTTCGATTGTATTCGACCTGCCCGTTCCTCGTCTTTCTGTTGCAGGGGCAGATTGCTGGGGTTTTCAGGGTCCCGTTTTTAGTAAAAACCAAAAAATTCGACAGACAGGGAGGAATTATGGTCTCTAGGTGTTTGGTTATGTGCCCACCCATTGCCTGCCCATGGTCGTGCTAATCCCTGTGGCCATTCTCACCCATTCCTGCCTCTTCCCACCCAAACCCCTCCTCGTGGGACCTCTTCGAGCTCGCTTTAACAAGCCTTCCCATCAGGCTTTGCATTCAAAGTGCTTGCCAGTGTTTGCCAGTGTTTGCTCAAAGCAGTCTTCATGACTTAATTGGAATTGTAAACGCGCTACTGGTGTAATGATGTCTTATCGGGCCTGCCTTCGGCCACTCGTACTCTGAGAGGGTTTTTTGCATTGTATGAATTCCTTGGTTGGTTGGAAGCGTGGCCTCCATCTATCTATCTGAGATCGTGTTTGGCTTTAGGTGTGCTTACATGTGCTGTACGTGCCGCACGATTTCCTTGGTGAGCCTGGAACCAAAGTCCGGGCATCTCAGCACCCCTCATGGCCCAAGTGCCTTTTTTTGTATCATTACACTTCGTTTCACCCCACCCCTTCCCTCCCTTATCGCCACTCACGCCCCACTTTCACACTTGGTGCTCTGAAGCACTCTGTGTGCATGTCAGGCTTTACAAAGCCTCAAATAAATGAATTCATAACCTCGCACCTGTGTACATGACAGGTGTAAATCCTGTCTTTGCGAATTGGCCTCAAGGTCTACAGATGTTTTTCAGAGAAAAGACCGATAACTTGGTAAATTGATGTGTGCCCAATTAAAATATATATTGTTTTTGTTTCGTACGGTTGGTGAACGAAGTGTAAAACGTGTGCAGATCCCGTATTGGAGCCTGAAATGGAAAAATACAATTTACAACAGTCTCCTATTCTTCCAGCGCTGCAATTCTAGACACAATCCCAGAGCCATTGGCGGGATATATTCGTGGAAATCTGAATTTGCTGTAAATATGTTATTAGACCAAAGCAATCGGTGCAAGCACTGTATGTAACATGATCATGGAGCCGGGATGCCATGTCTCGCAGGAGTCCTAACTCACGCAGGGAACACCTGCCTGTTCCTGCGTATATGGCGTCAAGCGAGTTGGTGGTTTTTCAGATATTCTGGCAAAGTGGGATGGGGGGGCAGATGCCCCATTTTCCTGGCATTCATTGTAGCTATCAAAAACCATTCCTGGTCTCGCTTTGGTATGCGTATTAATAACGTATGTTGTAGTGTGAGGAATGTAAGAATAGGCGAACCTGCAGGAGTTGGGATTTGCTTTAATTGCGCTGTAAGAGGAGTCGAGCTTCGCCCAAGTGCTCCAGGATCCCTTTCAGAGGACTAGTTTTGAATAAGTCTGCCAGTGGATTTGCATTTCGTATTTGTGGCGTTTGTATGATTTTGTACTCTGCAGCTTAAAACCATGCAGTTCGACGAGTCACCACGCGGCTAGACTGTCGATGAATCATATATGGGAAAAGAGGCTGTCAAGATGTACAGGTCCTAATTCGCAAATGACGTGTCCTTGGATCTGTCCTTGCTGCTCCCAGTGCCACGATATGAAAGCATGTGATCCGTGGGTTACGCTTCGGCAGACACAGTGCCAGTCTGCGAGGGTTTTAATGGAGTACATGCCTAGGGAAGTTAGGAATCTCTGGTAACCCGCAATGGTTCCCTTTCCTGATCTGATATCCGGTACCTCACTGAGCTGGATTCACTGACTAGTAAACTAACTGCATGACTACTCTCGTCCTGATGTGGCAAGTTGAGTGACTCCCAACATAGTCCTTGTGTAGTGCACTGTGGGGGTCATTAGTTTGGGCTATTAGGTGGTGCTTGCGAAATCTACAAGCCAAAACTATTGCATTAGAGTACAGACAGTAAGAACTGGCATATGAAGAGGGACCACAGCTCGTAGGTCTTGTTTGCCCGAGCATTGACTGCTCATGACCATGCTATTCGATATGTCAGTTTCCACCCAGTTCCTGTCCCTCCCCACCCATAACACCTCCTTGTGGGAACTCTTTGAGCTTGTCTAATCAAGACGTACCTTCAAACTTTGCACTCAAAGTGCCTGCCAGTGAATTTTTTAAAGCGGTCTCCTGAGAGTAAATGACTTGGAGTTGTAAATATGATACTGGTGTAATAGAAATGTCTTAACCACGTCTGCCTTCAACCATTCAATTAATAAGCAGTATGTGTGCCCTTCACTGAAATCCTTTTAAAAACAAGCATTGGCAAAGGCAGCAGTTTCAGCTTGCGCATATTAAGCATTTGCCAGACACCGCTATTAGATACCTACGTACTCGCACCATTTTGCACCTGCTACCATTAATGGCCAGTTAATACCACTACTGTCTCATGCCTACACAAAAGCCCAAACTGTTAGCATTGCCAATGCTTGTTTATTTGGCCATTTCTGCACTGTGATTGTTTGTACTTATTGACCCCCTTCTCCAGAGAATGTAGCATACCCCTGGCCATTTCTACCTAAAGTGAATGGAGTATACAATCTACTTTTTGGTTTTGGCACATTTGTTGGTGCTAGCGCCACCTGATGCCCAAACCATTGGTACTGTAAAAGAGAAAGGGGAGTACGGAAGCAGTCTATGGCGTTGCCATAGCAACTTGCTAATGCTTGAAAATGAAATGGCCAAAGCACCAGCTGGACCTTGTTTTTTCTAGGATAGCTGTGCTTCTGCCATTTTTGACCGTGCTTTAATTAGCTCCCCAAGACATAGCAGGAAGTTTGTGGAGCGTCGGGTGCTTGGAATGTTGGAGCAGCAGGAACCATGATGTGGCCCTGGATGTCCGCGTTTCTCAGGCACGCAGAATAGACTGCTACCTTCTGCCCGTTCCGATGGACTTGGACAGTGCAATGGCTTTTTTGCACTGGATGCTGATGCTCTTGTCCGCGCCTTTTTTCCTGAGTTAGGACATCACCTCACCCTCTTCTGAGGCAAATCTAAAATCTGCTTGGCTCGGATGATCAAGCTCTGCCAGTTTCACGAGTCACAGCCCCCCTGAGACGTGCAGGCTGCATTCCTGGCCTACAGCCAGTGCAGTAATGAACTTGACAACACACTTCTTTTGTCATCAGCAGCATAGCTATTGATTCCTAAGGGCAATCCTCATGACTCCCATCTGCCTCTTCTTCGGCCCAGTCCTTTGGTATTTCAATTGGGAATGGGAATATGAGAATTGTGGTGTTCTACAAAAAGGCATACAAATGTAGATTTCTGGAAAAGGGGTTTGAATGTAGGGTTGTTGAAAAGTGGGTTTCGAGGAAGAAGGGGTGAAATTAATTTTGGGATTTAGGAATGGTCTTTGTGTACCCTGATGGTTTTGCCTTTTCCTTACAGAAAGATACTGGGGTATGATGGGACTCTGTTTACAATATCCCATGACAACTGAGGGGATGTCAGGTAGGGGTGTATCGAAACGGGACGAATACCATGTCTCGCCGGAGGGTGTGTCTCCCATAATCCCCAAGGACACCCTGCCCAGGTGATCCTCCCTGCTTGTCCGCCTCCAGGGTTGGGATCCTAGAGCGATGGCCCTCCCCTGGCCACCTGAACAAAGGATCTTCGGGAATAGCCTGGGAGAAACGCCTCAGGTTTCTCACACATCTTATTGCAAGGTAATACCATTATATCAGTGCCTATCGGGCATTGGACTGGCTGACATCCTTCCTTTCGGACAGCTCTTTCAAAGTCACCCTGGGCACCTTTTTCTCTCCTACTTCCTTCTCCACCTGTGGTGTCCACAGGGTTCTATCTTCTCCCCTTTGCTCTTTAACATCTGACTTGCTCAGCTTGCATGCCTCATCTCCTCCAACCTCCAGTGTTATGCAGATGATGCATAACTCTTTTTCAAACTTCCTGATGACCCTCTTGCACCTTCCACCATCCCTGACTGCCTATCTGCCATCCAAGCATGGTTCACTTCCAACAATCTGTCCCTGAACGCCTGTAAATGAGATCCTTCCCATCGGGACACCTGCTCCCTCCTCCTTCCCTTCACTCTGGACATCCTCCTTGGGCTCTCCCCCTGCTCCTTCATCTGAACCAGAAACCTTGGAATCATCTTCAACTCCCTGCTCTCCTTCCTCACTCAGACTTAGGACATTGCCAAGTAGTCCCACTTTCAGCTCTTACTTCTCGAAGGAAATTTGATCTTTTCTCACCTTCCCCAAGAGGCTCCGTGTTACCCGAGCCCTGGTTCTCTCTAGGCTTGACTATTGCAATAACCTTCTCCTGACACTTCCTTCTTCCACTCTGCGACCTCTCCAGCTTATCCAGAATAGGGCAGCAAGACTTATCCTTGGTCTTAAGCCCAGGGACCGCATCTCTCATGCTCTAACAAGTCTTCACTGGCCCACGGTTGCCGCACGGATTAAATTCAAATCCTGCTGCATCATGCACAAGGCGGTCTGGGCCGGGGGACCACACTATCTTCAACTTGATCTCTATAAATACTCTCCCTCTAGGCCACTATGTTCCTGGTGCACCAACTCTGTGTTTAAAGTGTTTTGTTAAACGGAGGGTAGATGGTCAATCGCTTTCCTCAGCTGGCTCCCTCATATGGAACTGCCTCCCCCTACCTCTATGCCTTGAGCTGGACTTTCTTAAAATTCCGGAAGCTCCTCAAGACTTTCCTCTCTACCTCCTCCTTCCCTTCTCTCCTCTGCTAATCTCACAGTTGCAGTGATTGGTGTCCTAGGCCCTTATGCATACTCTGGCCCCTGACCTCCCACACCTAATCGCCCCAGCTCCTGTTTACCCTCAGTACTTGCCTCAGCACACCCTCCGCCCTGGAAGCTCACACTTCTACCTAACGCAGCTCTGGTCGCGTAGCTCTCACCACACCACGCACTTCATCTGTGCCTTACCCATGAGCCCATACACCCGAGCACTTACCCTCTCTACACTCTTCCTTGTTGCACTTGCACGTTCTGAATGCACACAAGGCATAGTAGGATCGTCCTTTTTTTCCTTTTTCCCTCCTCTGCTTTTTAAATATAGTGTTTTTAATTTGTTTCACTCCCTTTGCCCTGTGGCTGCTTTGAAACAGTATTCTATTTGCTGTATAAGCGCATAACAAACAAACAATAAAATAAATATCCCATACTTGCGCAAAAGCCCAAACTGTTGGCTTTGTCAGTGCTTGTTTATTATTCCAGGCAATGTCTAGTCTAGCCCCAAAGCAATAAGAGTCATTGTAGATTATACACCAAGGTCAAAACCATTCCGGCACAGTCCTACCCTCCCCATCTCCAACCATCGTGCTCATTCCTTTTCGGATGCAAGTACCACTCGTTCCTTTTTTGCACTTCCACCACTGTTCTGAATACAGCACTTTTAACACGAACAAACAACTTTCTTGGCACAGGATGCAGCGCTGACTCTACTTGAACTTGCCTCCTCACTTGCAAACTTTTTTTTATCGAAGATGTGGTTTTGCAATATGGAATTTTAAGGCATTGTGACGTGCATCAGGAGTGACGGTGTTGACAGACGGGTGCAGGTCAGAATCACCCAAGTCTTGAGTGATGATCTTCTTCAATGTGTTTGGGGATATGTTATGAAATGCGGAGAACCCGAGGTCTGATCCTTTGAAGTGCTTTGTCGAAACCTTAGTTATGTAAAGAATGTAATTGTTAGCACCTGCATTCATATGCATACATTTCTAGGCAATTGAAACAGTGATGTCGGTTTAGTACTTGCATACAAGGGGAGTGTCTCGAAGGGTGGCAGAGGAGACATGAGGCAGCTCATTCTCAAAGCAGTCCATAAGTGGCTGCTTTCAGACTTAAAGGAGAGAGTTAACTGCTTTTAGCATTGAAGCTGCACTAGAATAGTCTCATTATAATGCGTAAAGAAGTTGGATTCTTCTACAGAAGTACGTTTGCCACTCCCCCACAGTCTCTGAAGTTGGCACCTCATCCAACATTTGAAGGGTTAGCCCCCACTTAAATTTGAGCCTAGGTGCACCCTTGGATGTGCGCACTTGCATTTTGTTAGGCAAAGAGGTGAGGGAAACCTTTACCGAAACTGGCGGTGTAAAGTTTCACTGTGTTTGTGCTGAAAAAGTATACTTGGAACAAACGCAGTAAAACTTTAAAGCTGCTACTTCCAAGAAAGATTTCCATCGCCTCTCTGCATGTTGCGCTTTACAATGTACTATTTGATAGTCAGTCCCCACACCAGAACACGGTGGGTAGAACAGTGGGGCTGGAGACTCCAGGTTTGCCCCACCTATTTTCTGAAGTGGCCCCTCCTATCACCACTTTGCCCCCCCTCCACATCCCCGGCTCCCGAAATGTACGTTTTGTCGCGTCCTGGGTTTTAGAATACTTTGACTTGTAGCCAGCATGTATACACTATCCCAAGACTGCTCCAAATACTGGGTAGGCTTTATATTGCAAATTGTACGCATGACCAACTCATTTAAATACACCCAACACATGGAATTACACCTTGGCATGTAAACCGAAAGCCCCTGTGGTCATATGCATGTGCCCAGTTTTTGCCTTTTACCCAGTACGCCCCCTCACTCCTCCTGTATCCAGAATGCTTAATTTCAGTCCTCGTCATAAAGAGTCCATCATGTGCACTCACGTCACATCATATGTCAAAGTATTCCTGTCTGTGACATGAAACCAGAATTTGACGTCATCTTTCACATGTACCTAAACTGCTCTTGACTTTTACCTAGATTGTGCTGTGTGTCCGTGACACACATCTACATTTTATTGCAGTTATGTACAGAACCTGGAATGCAGCTTTAGTCTTTGATATGTTTTCATTATGCAGCCTTTGAATTGATTCAGTGTGCTGTTGTACTTGACATGACTCCAGAATGTGCCATCCAGCCTTGACATGTAACTTGACTCGTCATTCGGTTTGAATGTTTTCAACCTGTGCATCATTTTGATGAGTAGATCTTGGTTTTTTTTGACAGCTCACAAAATGATCACGTTTTATTGACAGCTCAGTCTCCACAGTTGTCAAAGACCAGAGGCAAGACCAGAAGTGTCTTTATGGTCACATGTGATACCAACTCATCTAGCACATGTCAGGAGGATTGAACGATGGAACAGAAAAACCATCACCGCCCCGGTTAGGTATCGAGTTGCATACTTACTGTTTAACTGTATTCAGTGATAACCCATACTACAAACTCCACATACACCGCGCTTTAAAAACATACAGCCCTTCACTTCAGGGAGACCATTTAAGGGTCGCCAGAGGTCTCCCTTGCCACCCCTGTGGTCTCCCTTGCTATCCCCTGAAAAATAAAAATAATAAAAACGTGGTGTTTGTTTTGTTTGTAATGCAAGCTCCTGGGCTGTGGCCAGCACCATGTGGCTCTTTACTTCTGGAGTGGCTGGATTTCTTGTTCAGGAATCTTTAAAAAAAGAAGAAAAAAGAACAGGGGTGCCACAAGTCTAACACTTTCATCACTGACCCTAAATAAGAAAGAATAGGAATACCAAATAATGTGTATTTCTGGAATTCTATACAATAATTGCTAGACGCTTTAAAGGTTTATTTAAGGCACACTTCAGGGCGTGAGTCGCTGGTTTATTCTGTCCTTAAACACCTCAACTCAGCCTTTCATCCTTCTGAGGTCGATAAATGAGTAGCAACACAGTTTGGGTGATATTGGGTGTATATTTTTTCTATATAAAGCGCTTAAGCATAAGTGCTATATAATAACACATCATTATCATTTGGACATAGACGCCTGCTTGCATGCACAGTAATTTGGTAATATGGGTCTATACACACTGATTCTAATGATACAAATGGCGATCCATTCTTGTATGAAATGTACATCACATTATATTGATATCGTAACTGTATTTTTCGTAGTGTACTTAGGATCAATGCTATGTGATGCCACTTCGTGTTTTGTCAAGGGGTGAAAGGTTGTGTGCCATTGCTTCCCGCGATATCACTTTGGGGTGGGGTCACATGACGTCACTTCCTGCGATGTTATCAGAGGTCAAGTGATGTCACTGCCGCTACCCCAGGCATTTAATTGAAAATAACGCACGTCAAAATTATGCACAGGTTTTAAACATTCATGTGCTAGGGGTATGAGAAGCATGTAGAGTATTCTTCTGTCAGTCCTGGGCACATTTAATTACATGTGTGCAACAGTGGCACAACGTTTGCCTGATAGTTCCACACTCTAAGCAGTTTGCAGCAAATTACTGAGTGCATGTTTTAAATTGAATGAATTAAAATTCATTTTCCTTCATGTGCTGAATTCTGATCTCTGTGCGCATTTTCAATGAAACGGCGTAAAATGTGTTAACCAGGGATAGCAGTTCACGTTTTTCTGTCCCACTAGATCTGTCGTGCGTCACACATTTAATGATTGTCGTGTTCAATTGGAAAAACGATGTGCTTATGTTTAGGGGCACCCTGTGTTAAAATATATATATATATATATATATATATATATATATATATATATCCCAATGTTCTTTTCTGTTTACTTATACATTAATTATTAGTACTGTCTACTCTTCTGAATGAGTTACAATATATATATATATATATCCCAATGTTCTTTTCAGTTTACTTATACATTAATTATTAGTACTGTCTACTCTTCTGAATGAGTTACGATGGGCAACAGTGAATTTCAAATTTGTAGCATTCTATATGTTATGATTGATGTCTGTGTGAGTACAGGGGCCTTGTGGAATGCTCCTGTGGAGCCTGGAGTGTTGGGGCACCTTAGAGTTCCACAACTGACGGTTGGGGTCTTGGAGCTGGGCAGGGAGCCAGGGTGGAGGCCTGTGACTATCTCTCCTACTTTACTACCTGTACTATGGAACATAAGAAGAAATAAACATGTTTCCTTTTCCACTTAATTGGGTCAGCCTGGTTCAATTTGGTGACGAGGATATTTGAACCTGAAGCAAACTGGGTGTAGGAGAGGAGGAGAAGCGGTGGAGAGTAAGCACCAGCATATTGAAGAGTTTTCCTGATGTGCTGCCAGTGGAGAAAAGCAGCTGATGCCAAGGAGGGTTACAGTTACGGGCATCCGAAAATCACCATGGAGAAATTGAGCATTGGAGAAAGATTGGAGGCCCTACGGCAGGAGGAAGTTGCCACTGATGCGCATTTTGGTTCAAAATGGGAGATCCAAGCGCTGTTAAGCTCGCATGTATAAGGAGATCTGCAGTGAAATATGGATGGAGTTTCCTAGAGACAGAGGTACTGTGGGAAGAAAGTTTTCGGGTTGTCCTGAGGGTCGCATGGGGTCCTGGGTGGCGCACGCCCAGAAGAACCCCTACGTTCCAGCTCTGCCGTTAAGCTGGAACGCATGGAGGCTGCCCTTCCACCATTGTTTTCTCGGAGCTCCGGAGCCTGTAGGCTACAGTAGAAGATTCAAGGAAAGGTCCTTAGGACGTGTTGGGAGCGTGATGACATGACCTTTACTAACAGTGAAACCGAACGTTGGTGTTTGAAGAGGAATTGCCTGTTGCCAGCAGTAAAGGGATAATGTTTCACGGAACAGTGAAATGAAGCTGTTAAAGCACCTTTACCAGCAGGATCTGGAGTATAATGCATTCATCTTGCGGCCATATACCGAAACTGTGAGATGTTAACATTTTTTTGAATCAAGTGTGACGGAACGTAATAATGTCGCTTGGGGGAGTGCACTACTGATTATAATTACGTTTGTTGGGAATTTGGGGAATCAACTATGCGCTCATGAGTTTAAATGGACAGTGCCTGAAGACCGATGGCACATTTAACTTGCACAGCACGGTGCCGGTTTGGAGGTTTATTTATACTGCCAGACGTAAGCGTTTATATTTCTCTGCAGAATGTTGGAAGCGAAGCATTTTCGGAAATGGAATTAATTTGAAGTAGCCCCATTTGCAGTACAAACAGTGGTTAGATGTAGCAGAACAGTGTGATTTAGCGAGGTGTTAATGTTTGCTGACATGTTTTTCTTATAGGTGGACAATTTTTCTTTATACATGTTGTAGGGTAATGAATATTATGAAGTAAAATTTCATGCAAGTAGTGAGCAAAAGTGTGTGTTTAATGCTAATTTTGGGGAGATGCTTTAAATTGCTTTTGTTTTAGGTATGGACTGCACATTTGTAGATGTTGACGTGTGGGAGTATGCACGTTTGTAGTGGAGTGCGCACAATTGGAGGGTATGATTTGGAGTTGCATGCATGCATGCATGCAATAGGGTTAGGTTTATGCACCCTGGCCAGGTGTATTTGCAGTAGTATTAAAACCTTCAGTAGGCACCCCAAGTTTTTCTTAAGGAGGTCGGACACTCAAGGAAGAATGCTCCAGTATCTTAACCTTGAGTTAAGAAGTAGTGGTTGACCGTGGCGCATGGGGCCCATTTTGGGGTTGTGATTTTTCAATGCAGTTGTGCGTATGAAATCTGGGGATATAGACCCTCAGAATTGTAGTTTTGTCTGCGTTGTTGGTTACCGCATGACATTTGTTGTTCCTCTTTGTTGAGGTTGGATTTGATGTAGGAGTTCATGTTTTAACTCCTATAGATTTTCTGTTGTGCCAGGTGGTGCATTTGGTAGGAGGTACATTCCATTTTTATTGCAGGCCAGTTTAAATCTTGGTTTTGAATTGTAATGGAGGGCACACAGTTTGTAGCCAGTGGTTGTTTAGTAGTGAAGTTGTGCTCTGCACATTGGCATGGGTTAGTGGATTTATGTTCAGTTTAAATTATTAATATTTTAATTCTGAGTTTTCAGGTTACACCATTGATTTGTCCATCTTGTGTGGTGTGTCTGAATTGGGTTTTGCAAATTGTGGCATTTGCACTGCACTACTGTTTTTTTTTTTCATCTGGTAGTGTTTTATTTTTACATCTTAACATAGCATTTTTGCTATGCATATTTTTGCGCCACACCTCTTTCTTTTGTGGTTGCTTTTTGTATTTTCGTGATCTTTGTGTTGTGTGTCACTTTGACTATAATTTTCATCCTTTTTCATGCTTTTCTTTGGGAGAGAAGTTATGGGGCATGGTTGTTTTGGGTAGAGTTTGGTGTGTATGGAACTATTGTTATATTGTTTGGCATGTTTAGGATACATTGTTATGGCCATTGTATAGGTTTTCAAGATTGGTGGCTACACTATTTTGGTAGGTCCGTTAGCCTCTGTGGGGGCGTTTGGTTTGTGCTCAGGTGTGGCAGACCTGAGGCCAGGGGTGGCAGTCTTGGTGGAAAGTGCTTTTGTGTAGGAGGGTCTGTAGTTTTGGTTTTGTTTGTCCATTTGTAGCAAGGTTAGGGCTTGGTGGTGGCGGCACCGAGACCCTGGTGTGGCAGGCCAGGGTGGAAGGAGTAGTAGTGTTTTTGGTTGTTAGTCCTAGCATGGTTATGAGGTTGTTGCATTTTCTTTTGTTTAAAGGGGGGATGTGTACTATCCTATATGTTATTGATGTCTGTGTGAGTGCAGGGGCCTTGTGGGATGCTATAGTAGAGCTTGGAGTGTTGGGGCACCTGGGAGTTCCACAGATGATGGTTGAGGAGATGGAGTTGGGCAGGGAACCAGGGTAGAGGCCTGTGACTCTCTCTCTCCTACTTAACTACTTGTACTATGGAACATAAGAAATAAACATGTTTCCTTTTCCACTTACCTGGGTCAGCCTGGTTCCTGCTCCTTGTGCATTACTGGCCCATGGTAGATCCTGCAGGAGGCAGGATGCATCAAAATTGTTCCTTGCTCGTGTGTACAGTGTCAGATAAAGACCATAGTGTGGCTATGCTAAAGTGCGATTGCTCTTATCATAAGTAAAGATTGCCTTTGTTAATCTTGTTTATTCAGGCTGGTAAATCACATAACATCCCATTCATGTTGTTCTGCCTTTTTGCAGCTGCGCTGTTTGCTCATTGTCATGTGTTTCTGTCCTCTCCTGTTTGTGTCATTTTTGGTTTTGGAATATTTGGTGGCACTACTGCCACCTTATGCCAAAACATTGGTACTGTAAGTACTAGAGAAAAGGGGGAGTTTGGGAGCAACTCGCGCGTTGGCATGGCAACTGGATGATGTTTAAAGGGATGAAATGGCTGAAGCACCAGCTGGGCCTTGATTTCTTTCCAGGAGGGATGTGCTTCTGCCATTTCATACCGTAACAAATGCAGTGGGTTCTATTTTCAAAAGTTCCCGGAGCCTCTGAAGTTTCTAGCGCTACAAAGAGCGGGTCCTGGGCCACAACACTGCCAGTTAACTGGGTGCACAGTGAGGGCACTGGCTTCACTGTCCCCCTTTCCTTGCACTTTTTCCCTCCCCATGCACTTGCGCGTTCTCAATGTCACTCAGCCTAGTAAGATCGTTGTTTTGTTCTCCCCTGTTCCCCTCCCTTGCCTTGTCGTGCTCTGAAACACTTGTGTATGAGTGCAATAGAAATACAATTTCAATTCACTACAAGACAGCAGTAGCTCTTTGCTGTTTGCATGTTAGAGCAGCAAATTGTCCACTATTTCCTAAAAACATCCTACCACCAATTTCTTTACCCCCAACCACACTAGCAACTCTCTCTACCCCACCACCCCTACCCCACTCCCTCTACCCACACCGACCACCCATGCACACCTACCCCTTCTAGCTCTCTAGTGCCACCCAACCTATACCCTCTATTCACTCAGCGTACCTCCTCTCACTATCCCCTCTCATCCTTCCTCTCACACTCTCACTTTATTTCTTACCCTCTCACTCTCACTCTCACCCTTTTGCTCATATTTCCTGTCACTCATCATGGATGTCACCATCTGGCAATGGCGTCCTTTCTTGCTCTTTTTGCCTTCTCATTCTCTTGCACACACCTTATCGCACCCTCCTTTAAAAATGTGCACTCTCCTCCTTGCTCCCTGGTGCCTATAAATGCATAATGCAAAGAACAGTAAACGCCCAAACTATTGTTTACCTTTGGAGTAGCTCGTAGTCGAGATGTGGCCCAAGTTTGGACATAGCACAAAGAATCTTTTTGATCCTTGTACATCTGTCTAGCAAGTCTTTCCTTACAGCAAGTTTTTTTTAAATGTTAAAATGTTCACTACCTCGTCTCTCCCTCCATGTTTTGCAAGCATCTAGTGGGAGTCTGAGCCTGCAAGTGCTTGCGCATAGTATATTTTTTAGTTGGTTCAATCAAACGTACAGAACCTGTATTTATGTAATTGTGAATGCTGAAATAACATGGTGTTAAACATTTTTTTTCTTTTCAATTTAGAACTCTAATGGTTTGTTTTTCTTGTAGGCAGCATGTTTCGCATGACCATGACTTCCATTTTGGCAGCTGTGACCCCAACATTCGCTACATTGTATTGACAAAAGATGGAGTAAAACAATGGAAGTGGCATGGCCAAAGTCTGAGGTGATAACAGACACTCCTGATACTACATGTAACACACTGATATGATATAACTTGTTTGCAGTTGGAATGCTAAAGGTTTCCCATCAATGTGGTCACTTTTATTTATTATTTAATCTTAGGTTTTCGAATATGCATGTAATCCAATAAGCAAAAAAAAACATTTAAAATGCATTATTCTCCCCTCATTTCCTCCCTCCACCCTTCTATCGTTACAGATGTCTTTGCCAGTCCATTAGACTCATCCCAAATATCTTACATTCTGCTTATAGCTGCAATCTTTAGCTAAAAATATTTCTACCCCCTCACAACTTGTGTGTGGTCATTTTTATTAATCATCCGAGTTATACTTTTATTTGATATTTTACTTAATAATCTGCTCATATGAAGTTCTATTTACTGAGGTCAGCTTCAGGCAGTGCAATGCATTTGTGCTGACACAATGTTAACAATAAAAATGCACAAACTTTGTGCTGGAGAGACCGTCCTTGTGTAATGAGCCTCATGCAGCTGCACCATGAAAGTTAACAGGGTGAAGTGTCTGGGATATTGGTGACCTAGTAGGGCTCCAAGGTTCCATGACTAGCAGTTGAGCATTCAGGATGGGAGACATACAAGAGAGGATGCATATTGAATAGCTCCTACCTCCCTCTTACTAGCTTGCCCTTTAACATAAATAAAGCCTACTTTCGTTTTATACTAACTTTCCTCCAGCGTCATCTCTGGTCACCAATAACCCAGATACTTCACAGGGGTGATCTGGGTGTTCTGCTCGTGGCGACAGACTGTCATTTTAGGCAAAGAGGCGTTCAAGAGATGCCTCATCTGTTGACAGCAGGCATGAGAGGTGGACCAAAAATCCCTTTCGCTGGTGGCGCACGGATGAACGCATTGTTGCCAGGCGTAACTGCTGAATCTATCCGAGGCACAGCAAGTTTGCAGCGAACATGTGGTCAGGTGTAGACCATATCCACCTCATGAATGGTTGTCACCTATTTTGGGGCTGATGATTTGAAGGCTAGGATGCGCCAATGGTTTGAGAAAAGGCCTGTTTCGAAGCATCCCGGTCTGGCAACATTCTGCATCCTTTGCCTGATTGCCCTCCATAGAAATGAATACCAAACTTAACAAGTACAATAGGAGTGGTGGGGTGAAGCAGATTTACAATCTCTAACTAGGTCCATGCCTGTATTTTCTCCTGATCTGCTTTGTCTTCCCCCCAACATCCCCCCCCCCCCCCCCCGGCCCTACAGATAAGCAGTGCGACGACCGCTTTTACTCCCTGAAAATAGGCAAATGCTCCCCCGACCCCCTGGAGTAAAAATACCCCCAACAAAAAATAGGAAGCAGACACGTACGACCTTGTTGCCCCTGCTTTCACCCACATGGCTTCCAGGATATATTTGGACCAGCAGTGTACATAGTACCACAGGGAGAACTATTATTGCTGCCTAATTGGAAGAAATAAAGATGCTTCTTTGAATGTGTATGAATAACTCGGTGCAAAGGAATTATTTTAAAAAACAAAATTATGTTTTCCATTTAAAACATATTTTGACTCAATAAAAAAATACTCCACTTGTGAATTGGACTTTTTTATTCCCTAAAAAATAATTTTACTCCCAACTTTAAAAAATATGGAGTACAACACTCCCATTTCAAAATCTTATCTGGAGCACTGCCCCTCCCATCTGTGCCCTCCATGGCCTCGCTGTTTTGGACCAAACCATTCACCGGACCGGATGCTCTTTAGCATGGCCTTCTTCAAAATGCCCCCCTCAAAGCCATTTAACCCAGCATTGGCTTGTTACCTTTCTGCATTTTTTTGTGGTTTCCCATGACCCCCACCTCATTGATGCCTTGGATGAACTGCTGTACAACGTCCATCAAATTAAGTAAATCCTGTCCAGGTATATCGGTGCTCCCCATCTTCACCCGTGTTCTATAATTTGTATTCCGAATCAACAATTGAACATCTGTCTTCCTTATGAGCCCTGTTTCAATTGGTTGATGCTGCCAATTTAACACAACCCCACACACTACTATCAACAGACGTTTTCATACTATACATGCCTTGGTCCCTCTTGTTCTAATCTCTGCCAGATTTCTGTTCACACATTTGGATCTGCTCTAACACATTGAACCAGATTGTTTTCCCTCTGGCAAATTATCAGTTGGCTTGGCCTGGACCGATTAACTTCTAATTCATAAACCATTGGGAGCAATTCACCCAATCTCTAAATCTACTCCATAGCTACTTCCCATGTGACCTTTGGCACCAGTCTAATTTCCCTGTATCCTAGCTCTAGTATATTTATTTATTTTACATTTCTAACACGCCCAAGCCCTGAGGCCCAGAGCGCTGTTGCGAGACCACTTACATGATACAATCTTAGCAAACTAAATAGTAAATTTCACATTAAAGGATAGAACAGCATGAATAGCAGATTAAGGACAGCAATCAGCGTTCAGAGGCTAGAAGGCCAGAGTGAGTGCTTATCAGTTAGGTGAAAAGCCATGTTTTTAGATCTTTGCGGAATGTCCAGTGGGAGCTCTCAGCTCAGTGGGGAGAGAGTTCCAGTGGTTGACTGCTATCATTGGGAAGCTTGCCCCATTGCATTACACTCCTAATCAAATATCCTTCTGTTACTATCCCAATCTTAATGGAATGCCTATTGATTGCACTTAGTGCCTTTCTAATGACATTTCATACCCCACTCCCCACTTTAAGCACCTGGATGTCTTCTCGTAGGCAGAAGTATTTTTACCATTCTTTGACAGGACCACTAATTTCCCTTTTTCACTGTGATCAACTTTAGTCTTTCGCATCATAATTGTGTTCTTTGCTTTAGCTCACATTTTCCCATTTTAGTGCAGGTGTATACTTTGTACGTAGGTTTACATGCACTTAATACCTAGCTCTACCACAATGCTTTTAGGAAGCGTAGCCATTGTTGTTTCTCCCACTGGCTTCTTTACAAATCTTGCCCAAAATGGAATCTCTCTTGTACTTTTGTATATTGAGTTTATTAAAGTGAAGTGCTTCGATTAAAAACTGTGCAAAATAAATATTGGACAACAATTGCAATCAGATAACGGTGTGCTGTACAAAGGTGATGGCAAGGCATAATGGGTGATACAGAAACAAGCTAATGGATGGCATTGCGAGTGGGCTATTGCATTAAAATGGGGCTACACTGACTGACCAATACCCGCACTATCGTGTGAGATTTGCAGTAATAACACCATGTACATATTTATGGTTTCTGTCGTGCATTTGGGACGGGATAATGGCAATGTGGATGTAGGAGGATGATTCCAGAAAAAGTAGGTGCCTAATGATTTGGAGAGTTTTAAAATCTAAAACTATACAAGATGTTCTTTATTTCTGGGGTGAGGTGGTGAGCAATGTGAACAGGTGATGCTTCCAGTGGAAACGGGAGGTTGAGCGGGGATGATCAGGCTGGTAAGCTTAAGTACTTAGGATTTGATAGTGCAAGCGGTGAGGGAAAAATCCACGGATATATTTGAAAACCAGAAGGAGTTTCAAATGAAGCCCTTGTGCATCAAGAGCCCTCATGCATGGATGTGGGAGAGGATAGTAGATTGAGTGGGTGCCTGTGGCAAAGTAAAGAACTTGTTGAGAGTGGCAATGCATTGGGTGGCAGAACCTGGAGAAGGCTGGATAACTAATGCAGTTTAAGGGCTATTTATTATTATTTTATTTTTAATTGTTTAAAGCATGGACCTAGCTGGAGGGCAGCATAGTGCTGTACAGAGTGTGGGTAGCCGGCATTTCGGCTGGCATCTTTGAACAATAGCACAGTACTATGAGATCTTTGCGGCAGTATGTGCGTCCATTGGAATTAGTCCTTGGTCAGTGTTGTTGAAAGAGACATTTTTTGAACGATTTGCAAAATGTAAGAATTGTGGGGGTGTTCCGAGGCCGACACCAGGATCAAGTTCCAGAGGGTGGATGCGTGACAAGAGAATTGTTTGAAGGTCCTCTCTTTACGGGTGAGTTGTGATTCAAGCTGGTTGGTCGAACTGATGCGCGAGAAGCGTATGCCACCAGATATGTAGAGCTTAGCCTCCAAGTACGCTGGGTGCTACTCATGACTGCTTTGTAGATGATACATGCTACATGCAGGCTTGAACAGTATCCTGGCTTGGAGTGGAAACCAATGTAGTTTGTGTAGGATGGGCTGGGGGGTTATTTGGTCACATTTGTGTGCTCCCATAATAAGACATGCTGCCGCATGGTGGACTGCTTTTATGGGAGCCAAGTGAGCAGCTAGGAGCCCTGTTAGAGCATTTCCCCCAGTGACGTGTGAGACCACAAGGGCCTGCACTATGGTCTGGAAATCAGGATGGTGTTTTATTTTATTATTATTTCTTTTGGAAGGGTAGAGATTCTGAGCCACACTATTTGTGCCTTCTTGGTTATATGTTTCTGGAAGGATAGATTGCTGTCAATGGTGAAGCCTAACGATTTTGCTGAGTCAGAGAGTTGTGGATCAAATCCTTCTAGGTGCAAATCATTGAGCCATTGTTGGACAAGTTTTTTTTTTTTATAGGGGGTTGATTAATGAGGACAAATTCAGTCTTGGATGGGTTTAGTTCAAGTTTGGCAGTCGACATCCAGGACTGGATGGTGGATAGGTAATTGCAGAGATAAATGATGTCCTGTTTGCTATTTACTCATTTATATCTGAGTATTGGTGGATGGCTATATTGGGATCTTTGAGGAGAGTGCCCAGAGGCTCCATGTAAAGGTTTCCAAGGATTAGTGAGAGGATGGGGCCATGGGGGAACTCTGCAGAAGACCTGGAGTCAGTTAGAACACAACAAGTTCATCTGTACAGCCTGGTGTCTGCCTGAGAGGTAGGAGGTAAACCAACTCCGGACAGTACCAAAGAATCCCATCCGGTCAGAAAGGAGGGAGAGAAGGATGCAGTGGTCGACGGTGTTGAATGCAGCCGAGAGGTCAAGGAAGAGGAGGCACGAGTCACCCTTATCCATGATTTGGAGAGCATCACCCACCATCATGGTGGCTGTCTCGATGCTACACTTTGGGCGGAACCCTGACTATATAGCAACTACCTTTTTCAAGATTTTGACAATCAACGACAAGTTCGTAATGGGCCTGTAGTTAGCCAGGTCATCTGGATCTAGGGTTGTTCTTTTCCAAAGAGGTCATATGAGACCAGTCTTGAGGGTGACAGGGAATGATCCCTCTATGAAGGAGGCATTGATGATGCTGAGGAATGCATTGAGTACCAGGCCCATCAATTGTTTAATGATGGAGGCCAGAATAATATCATCAAAGTAAGAAGTAGGTTTGATGGAGGCTGGGGATGCTAATGCTGTGAGAGGTTGATTCGATGATCTCTTGGATTTTGTCTATTAATTTCAATAAAGAAATATGTTGATTCCATCACATTATTCCTCAGTTGCTGGTAGTTCTGGGTCGGGTAAGGGTTTGGTACAATTCTTTACTATTTCAAAGAGGGCTTTGCTCATGTTAGAGGCTGCCACGATGGTGATGGAGTAGTAAGCAGCTTTGTCCTTGGTAATTGGAATCCTACTGTTTGCATGCAGAGATTTGAGGTTGATGAGGTCTGCGGAGTTATGGTTTTTGGACCACTGTTTCTCTAGGACTCTAAGCGTATGTTGGAGGCTAGCTCGAGGGTGTACCATGGGGCTGATGGTTTGGTCTTAGCCCATCTGCATTTTAGGGGGGCATGTTTCATAGCAGAGTTGCTGAATCATTCTAGGGGGCTTGAGGCATTTCCTGTTGTGGGGTCTGCAAAGATTGCTTCCAGCTCATTGACCCGGAAGATTTTCAGTGAGCTGGTGTTCAGCCTGACTTTTGTGAGCCGTACTCGAGTGGTTGGCTGATAATGAGATGGTGGCGTGGTCAGACTCGTCGGACTAGAGTGGAAATAAGATTTATGGTGCAAAGTGAAAGAGCATGGCAGTATTCCAAGTAGAAGAACTGATGGTGTTTGTGATCAATGTCAAAGAGGACCCTAAGGTTTGCAAACATTGGGTATGGGATAAGATCAGTGGGAGGTGAAATGGAAGTGGAGTGAAGAGAATTGATCTTAGAGACAGGTAGGATCACTTTTAATTTGCGAGGTGTAAGGCACCAGGTTATTCTGTTTCTTCGAGTGACGCCTGTCGGAGACTTTAATGATGCAGTACAGTAGTTCGCGCTGAGGGGTGGAGAAGATTGGCTTGCCATCGGCAAGGAGATAAGAGAAGCAAGAAGATGAGAGGAGTATGCGGACAGAGGAAGTGCATATAGTAAATGAGCAGACAAAGGACAGCTTTGAGGAACCCTATTAGGAGAGGGTTGGCAGTGGTGGTCTCAGTGTTCCAGGAGTGGGATAATTAGTGCCCTCACCTATTCCCCATCCTACCTGGCTGACCAGTGTCCCAAAAGCCAAGATGAGACAGTAATGATGAGAGAGGGGCGTACAACAGTGTCACAGGGAGCAGAGACATCTAGAAGAATGAAAACAGTGATGTGTAGTGGTGAGGAAGTCGAAGACCTGGGTGAGAGCTGTTTCAGTGAGGTGTATGCTCTGGGGCCGTGATGGGATGGGGCCACTAAGTTTGCTAGCGTAAAGGTAAGTTACGATGTCGTTAAACACTGTGCTGTCCAAAACAGAAGAATAGTGAGAGCGAAAAGATGTAGTGTGGTAGTTTACTGGATTATTGGGTACAGCAGAGGGATTTGTTAGGATGGGGAAGATGGTAGCCACCATCACTAATGCAAGTAAACCAATAGATCCTGATGACTTGGAAAGAGGCTATAGGTAGGAGCAGGTACGGGACAACAGGTCTTTGGACGTCTGCAGTCCAAATCGGTCGACCGCAGCACAGGATTGGCTGGCTGTTTTTGAAGAATGGGCATCAATTAGCTGATGGTTTTGAGGAAGAGTCTGAAAAGAAAAATATGGCATGGATGAAGGCTAGAAGAGAAAAGGATCCTTGGGAGGGGGAGGGTTATTGGGTGTGTGTGGGTGGGTGGGTGGCTTTCTGTGTGTGTGTGTGTGTGTGTGTGTGTGTGTGTGTGTGTCACTATCAGAATTTAAGATTCCCTCAGGTGTTCAGAAAGATGGCTCTCAGAGCTTTTACAACGATATATATATATAGCCGTGGAATTAAGGCAGTCGGACAGAAACAACGCTTGACTTCCAACCATCATTTGTGGAAAGAACAAACAAGATATGTTTGGTAATGGAGAGCTGTAAGAAGAACAGTGACTGCAATATTGCAGGACCAGTAGTGGTCTTTCTTACAGGAATGGTGGAACATCTACGTGGAAGTTCGCAAGGGTCATGAACCATTGACTTAGCATTAGGTGACAGCCAAGTGAAAAATGCTTTCTCTAGCTTGGTGTACAGTGATTGTCACGAAGTCCTCGTACAATGCTTTAACATGTGTTTTTTTGTGTGCACATTTTAAGTAAGCTGAGTAGATTTGTATAATGGACCAATTAGATCATTATCCAAGATATCCATATTGATGGAAGATATCTCGAAAGACTTTGTTAATGAAGTACCGAACAATCATCGGTGTGTTGGATAAGCCAAATGGTATAACCAGACCCTCCAACAGGCTGTAACATGTACCGAATGCCATTTTCTGTGCATCCCAAGCCCGCATAAGTATTACATTGTATGCTCTACCTAAATAGTTTGGTAAAAACCTGGCCAACCATTGCCTGATCCAACAACACTGCGGTATCTATTGTGGGTATCTATTTTTAATGGTTGTCATTTACTGCCCTATTCTGAAAGCAAGGTCGACGTTCCCCACCTGCACAAAAAAGTGGTGAGACTCTGTGGGACATGTATGGCATATAATACGTGCATTTATTGTAGCCACAAGGAATCTTGGCTGGACAAATGAAATCACACTCCCTGTGTAACTGGCGATTCAAAGCCCAAGTCTTACGAATTCCAACCAGCACAAAGGCAAGGTATAGGAAACCAAATTATAGGATCGGGAAACGAAAGCACTGGCGAGCTATCAATCCCGATGGCAGTGTCCGCTAACAGTGCACACAATGTTTGCAGTACGGTGAAGAAAGAGTCAGTCCCTTTTCAAAAGGAAAAAACGCATTATAGATTGTAAACCCCGGCAGGCCCAATATGACCCAAAAATGCAGAGAATCAATCTAGTCAAACTTTAGCACCACTGTGATTGCCAAACCATGTCAGTACCGTGCCTAGTAGCCGAGTTGTGAACGACCAGGAAGTGATACTGCTACTGTCCCGTTTCTATGGTTTCTGGGATGTCCATCAATATCACAGGGATTGGAACCCCTTGATCGAAGGACAAATCCATGAGGATCAGTGTGGTGTCAAAGTCTAATAAGACACAGACAAAGGTGGTACACTCCTTTTTATATGAAGGAACACATGGATAATGATATGTAGAAGTTCCAAACGCACAGTGTTGACATGCAGTTGGGATCTATATTTCTCAGGGCCAGCTTCCAACATTGCTTTTGGAAATGGACGTGCTCAGGTCTTCATGGATTGCCCTAAGGTGATGTCAGAGTTTTCCACACTAGGTGCACATATTGAAGGAAGGATGTCTCTGCCAGTCTTCGGAAGAAATTTGATTACATGTACATCCAATTTGCCTAGGCTCCAGGTTTTCCATCTTCCCCTGCCAGATCTGCTGGATCTGAGCATTTGAGATTAAAGGAGATTAAAGGAAAAGTCTAAAATCTATGCTTTCTTGTAAAAAGCTATCTGCCCTCTTTACCGATCTCCCAGCTGGGGCAATTGTATTCAGTCAGTCCAATATCTTAATTCAGTGATTAACTTCATAAAAGCACAAAAATACAGAAAATATGTGCAAGTTGGATTGAATTTCATGAAAAAAAGACTTGGTAAAACAAATCTCTCTTAAAGCATATAGATAAGAAATTGCATCCGTTCTTTGTTGAAGCTATGTTAATGGTTCTCCCAATTGTTTCAAAAGAGAGAGATAATTTCATCAACAACCTTGAACTGTACAATGTCTTTCGAACAATGCTCCTTTTAAGATCTGGGGCACCACAAAACCCACTTCTTTTCATAGAGGGAACACAAAGGAAGAGGGTGGAATGACTGGTTCTAATGGATTGGGAATTTAGGACCGTTATCGACCACTTTGCTGAAAGTCCTAAGCAAGGATGAATAATAAACCTAAAACGGACTATCTCCCCTAATACAAAATAAACACATTCTGGAAGATCCAGCTCCCCATTTCAACATAAAAACAGTTATCGGCAATATCCTTAGCGTCTATGATCTCTTTGTGGAGAAAGACTCCATCCAATCCATGTGATCTTTACAATTCCAGTCCTTGGAACGGGGGTTAACGCTATAATATATTGATTTCTGCTAATGTGTACACCAATTATTTAAGCATTCATGCTGCTGGTGTGCGATTAGCATGTTTGGAGGCTTAACAGGGTTAAGCAGAGTTCCCAAAACAGAATCTTTTGGTTTGGATTCTGAAGCAAATCAAAGCCTCCTTGGCGTACCCTTAATTTAATAATAATTATTTAATAATTTGTTTGTTAGGTGCCGAAAGCCCACAAGCATCGGGGCGCCATGACATAAACACAAAAGGACAACCATTAAAAAAAACAGGATACAAAGCAATTAGATTAGGCGGGAGGAAATCCCTTTAACGGATGTGTGTTCAGAGATTTCCTGAAAGTAGCCAAAACGGCTTCAGACCTCAGGACGATGGGAAGTGAGTTCCGGAAAGTTGCTGCTTTAATGGGAAAAGCTCTTCCCAGTAAGTTTGTGCGTTAATGCTCCAGGCAGATAACCTGCCTTTTGCTAGAGGAGCGAAGAGTTCCGACAGGACAATACTGAACAGGATTCTGTCTTTGATGGGGAGCCAATGAAGATTTTGCCAGTGTTTAGAGATGTGGGTACGAAACATTTTTAACAATGTGTACTGCGTCATTATGATATTGTTAGCTGAATTTAAAGCTTTGATTCTGCCAAAAGTTTTGTTATCTTAAAGGATTGTGTACTGTGCACTGTTGCCACCTGCGTGGTCTCTTGGCGCTTAAAGACACAAACTTACTAGCACGATGCAACACAGGAAGTGGAGAATCTAAGATCCAAATTGGTGTATTTGTCAAAGTAATACAAATCTATCAGTACAAAGGGCACATATTAAAATGGAAGAGGTCACGGTACAGATACGTATATATGAAATGTGGATAATAAAAATCGCAAGGCAATAATTAAATTAGTCTTGAACATGCCAAATCCACCAGTGAGCCAGGATGGGCACCTCGGATGGGCTAGGGAGGGGTAAAGTCTGCAGCCAGTTAGCTGCTGAAAGATTGGTCAGTCCGCCTCTTGCAGCTCTCTCTCAGTCTTGCAGTGTCGAATGAAATCCATCCCAGCTCCTGCAGAAGTCTTTACTACCTAGTAAGGGCTGCGCAGGCAGAAATGGTCCACATCGCTGTACTCATTGTGGGGGCACCTGCTCTTGGTGCCATCCACCAGTCCTATTCCGGATAGGCAGGGCTCTTAGCTTAATGGGGGCCACGTGCAGCTCTTAACACGTGCCACTGACTCGTCTATGTTTCTGGACTCTCCGGCTATTGAAGACGGTGCTTTCAAGCCTCTGTGCAGTTGGAGCTCCAGCAGCACAGGTGCCACAGACGTCCTTCCTGGGGAAAAATCGGGCATTTCCCACTCTTGACACACTTTTTTTTTTTTTTTGTTTGGCGCACAGCTCTTTAGACGCCATTTTAAAGTTACTCTCTGAATGGTAGACACTGGTTTTTATGTTGCACGTGTCACATTTCATCTGCTCATTTTTTATTGGTACAGTTGGAGCACAAGTTATTAGCGAATAGTCAAAGAAACGCAAGCATGTCAATACTGAAAATGCACGTGCTATAACGAAGGCCGCATGTAAGATACAAAGCTGCGCATCTTGGCTTTTGTATGATCTATAGTTTTTATAATTTATGATGTTGGCTGTCTGCCACTTTGCAAACAAAGTGTGTTCCAGGAATTTGCTTGCGGGTCTCAGAAGTCAATTGAGGATTCCAGGTAATGAATAGTGGCTCATTTATATGAGACAACAATGGGTTCCTGTGATGAACAGGACCCAGCCCTTTTTAGACCGGAGGGTGGCCCCAAAGCTTCTGTTGCATGTTTTCAAAGCTTATCCAAAGGGCGGTAAGCTTCGGTGATCCTGCGAGTGGAATGGAGGACCGAACATTGACCCTTTGTATTCCCATGTTTGCATTGGCTGCCGAGCATAACGTTGAGTAACGTACACCCATCTGGCCAGTCAGCCAGGAAACAATACAGCAGAGTTTATACACATGTCGACATAACATTAAAGACCCTGGATTTGCACATCTCTGTAACCTTGATTTAAGCTTTAATTGTCGGAACTTTATAAATGGATCTGTAGGTTCAAAGGTTGTATTTCCAAATATTACATTTACTTGCCCCTAAAACAACTTGGATTATGTCTGGCTGAAATGCAGCGTCAAGCTTCAGGGATCAGCCATTGCCTGCGGATTTAAAGGTAAGTGGGTCATGTAATGCTCGGATAGAGGATAAGTTATCACTCCAGTTTGATGCTCTTTCTGCTTCCTCGGGAGGGGTATTTCAAACTGAGAAGGACCAGTGTCATTCAGTTCCCTTTCCCAGAGAGTGACCTGCAAGGAAAGCAACATACTGTGCTCTTATATAAGATGCCAGGGAACCTTTCCCGGATGTAGATATTATTTAATCCACGGAATACTCTTACTCTTTTAAAAAACGGGGTGGGGAGAAAAATATTTCCCAACCACTCGCGATCTTAGGCCTTTTCTGCCTCTGGAAGTGGACAAGTTCTTTTATTGGAGCATTGGCGAATTGAAAGACTCATGCACCATAACCTGGGGTTTCTTTTTTTAAAGTGTATTTATTAGTGTATATGGTTAAAATCATTTCATCCTTTCACATTATAAGATATGAAATATAAAACAAAATATGGACAGAAAAGAATTTCATATTGCTCATCCATATTATCAATTATAATGAAATCACCAGAATAAGAGCAATATGTACAATGCATCAAAATGTCATTTTATGCAATTCCTCAGTATTAAAACTGAGGAATTCGACCAGCCGCACTGGGAGTGTGCGCTCACCTGGGCTTTTTTCATTTTTTGGTGATAAAAATGAATGATGGGAGATCAACCTCTGAAAATGTGTGCAGCCATTCCACACGTAGCGCATAGTCACATGTACTTGCAGAAGGACACAGCCTAGAGGCACCATCCTCCCCTGTCATGTTCAGCTGGAATGTGACAGCTATGGGTACATCAAAGCATTTCAAGAAGGGGGGAAGGCACAACTTCCTCTGGCCATGGCCAGCCTAATTAAAATATCAAAGGCCACATGGATCTTCTTCCCTATTGTCTAGTTCAGCTGGTGGAAGTGCATACTAATGAGAAATAATTAAGGCAAGCCTGCGAAGGGGCTTTGTCGCAGGACTGACAAGAGGAAGGCAGAACTAACACCTCTTTAGTATGCAATGTGTCAACTTGAAGCTAGTTCCCACCCCTCTGTATGAAAGGCAGTGAATGACATGTCTGGGTTCACTATTTACCGTAGGCCACTCCTGCAGAGCAGACCCCATTCAGAGGGTGAAGTATATGATTTAACGGAGACAAAATCTGCTCTCATCACACACTTCAAGGGAGACCTGAGCTTTCATCAAGAGTCACAGAGGGCTCAGTTAACAAGAGAGACACTTTGATCTACAACAGACCGGAAGGTGGGTGGGACTTGGGAGTATATGTTGTCACCCCTTACCTTTCCTGTTGCTGAGCATTCTGGTTCTGACCTCACGCATTACAGAAGATTATTGGTGGCGACCCAGGATTGGTTTGTTAAGGTAGGCTTAGCCGGCGCCAATGACTGGGGCCCATTTGGCTTTAAGAGGGCTGAACCCCTCACTTACCAGATCATCCGACTTCAAAAGGAGTAAGAAGGCTCATTTGGACACTGGCTGAAGGTACAGTCTGCCCGCCAGTGAAGGAAGGCCAGGATTTCCAAGATGGAAGCATGATCCCTCTCCTAAACATCTCCCAGGGAACAGAGGGAGATATCGGACTCGGAGGACCCGTCCAGCAGCTTCAGATCCGATACCTAGCTAGCACACAGCGTGCCCTGCTAGGTTCTGCCAGCAAGCTTCCTAGGTGGGAAGTGACAGAGTCTCTGAACAAAGGACAACGCCGTCGCCTGTGAACACTCTCCTCAGCTTTCCCTGTCCGCCTTGAAAGGATGCCACAAGCCCTGTGAAGAAGCTAGGAGGAGTGCCACACAAGCATCAACCAATGTACATCTTTTAAGGACTTTTTTGAGGCAGCCAAGCCCTCAAACCGCGACCGGCTGCACCTCTGACTGTTGTCACGCTGCAGTCACTCAAGCCGTCCGAGATGCCTCAACCAGCGTTCCAGATCCGCCAACCAGCCCAGAGACAACGCTTTGTTGGGTGTCCAGACCCACGTTTGAGCTATCATGCTGCAACATTTGGTGCTGTGGGCTTAGAAAATCCAAGATGGCCAAAAAGCCCACAATTACGCCAGAATCCAGGAGAACCACGCAGTTTGTGCGTACACCAAAATGGTTACCTAACTTGCCACCCACCAGTGTAAAGAAAGATCTTTGTTAACAAAATCCACTGTTACTGATGTCAAAAAGTTGCTGAAATCGTGGCTCATTGGACCACTTTAAAGATTCAACCCTTTTGTGGGGTTCCACATAACCATTTTACTGTAAGGAGCCCCATCAAAACAATGTTAAGCAAGGATTATTTACTACCATGTAAGAACCATTCCTGTTTAGAATGCATTAATCCAAGAAAGATCCCAAAATTGCATGCAGTACCAACAAAATCCTCAAGGCGGCGCTAGCGGTCTAAACTCTGACAGGAGAACTGAGTGCAGTTGGTGACAAAAGGATTTGACTCAGCTGACTTCAAAGGCTGCATTTTAATTAAAAATTAGCCACCTGCTGTTCCCAGAGGCCTGAAGCCTGGGAAACCCTCTCACCTCCAGAGATTCACACCAGGAGTTAGAATCTCACATGACCTCTTGATTGATAGAAGGCAGACTGGCTGGGAGCCTCCTGGAGACCACACAATAGGCTCTTGCAATTGAATAGGATATGTTGATTTTGACTGTTTCCTGTCAACAAAGGCCTGCCTGCCAGAAGACACATGTGACTGACCCACCCAAGTCTTGGAGGCGGACTCCAACACTCTGAGAACTGAATTGAAAGCAAAATATATATTTTACAGAAACACTGATAACTCTTTGTAATCAAATGACAGAAACGTATAACTTTGAGAGCCTTAATTTAAAAAATGTACCTTCAATTCAAGCCCAAACTCCAATTTGTGTGATGTTCTGGGGCAAAACCCTGCTATTTATGTATACTACAGACTCTGTGTTTAAGCTAGAGACATGTTAATTTACTGGAGTATGTATGGACAGGCCGTGTACATGTGTACAAATCTGGAGAAAAATGCGATGTTGCAAAACCACTAAAAAGCACAAAATATTGGCATTTCTGAATGCAAGCCCCCAGGAAGAGCAGAGTTTGAACAGGGGCTACCATCAGTAAATGCATGATGGGTGCATGTAATTTCAAACCACTGTGTATCTATGAAGTGTGCATTTTGATCAAATATAGATTTTGTGGGCAAACTGACCAGGGGAGGATCCTCTGACCCATAAAACCTACAGCATCACTCTGACTCACAGTTCCTTCCCCAATCATGGAAGAGGGGAGAATTGGGCCAATGGGCAGTTGAGAGAGGGGCTGGCTAGTGATGCTGCACACACACCCACTTTCAAAACACATAAAAGCAGACAGTCAGGACAGATAGGGACATTCAATTCCATTTGCTGCAACGCGCTCTGCCGGACCACACAACATCCAGAAGATACCAGATTCAACACTTAGACTTTAAAACTCCAAAGAACTTGATTCAGAACTCAAAGCAAGGGCCTAAACCCACAAACTGAGAACTCTTCTCAGTGGGCCTCAGCATCCAGCAAACCTAACGGCGATAGCAGCATCCAGGAGCCGTGCAGATCAGCGCTGGGTCCAGAGAAAGCTGTGCAGAAAGATCCAGAAGCAGTGCTGTACCCAGAGAAAGCAGAGCAGTATCCAGAGGCAGAGCAGAGCTGACCCAGACCGCTGTTCGCAGAGACCGTCCGTGGCGAGTGAAGAAAACCTGTTGACCAGATCCGTGGCGAGGCCCATTTATTTCAAAAATATATTGAGTACCTAGCAGAACTGTGCAGAACCAATCTCTTAGTTAAAATAATATAATTCAATCTATTGTAATCTAACCAGAACTGTCTCCTAACTGTCACCTGTCATTTGCAAAGCTGTCAACTGTCATTTTCTAGTTGCAACCTGTAACTTGTCACTTTGAACTTTTAAAATTTCAAATCTGAAAAACGACCTTTACCATATCGCTCATATCTCCCTGACCGTTTGTCTTATAGACTTGCAGTAACTTTCCTCTGAAAGCTGGGAATCTTGGCTTTTCATGGAACCTAGAACCGCATTCCTACTCCCTATACTTTTGCCGCAATCGCGAAAAACGCACTCGCGAATTTTACCGCAATTTGCAAATTTCTCCACGTGTGAAAACAGCAGCTTCCTTGCTTTCATTTGCCAAAAATTTGTTTAACCTGCCAATCATTCCTAGAACATTGCTAAAGTAAGCCTGAACTAATTTAAACCAACTAATCCTCAACCTGAACCTCCAGAGGGAATTAGAATCATTTTAGCACATTTTCCAATATATCGCTATCACATGTAAAAGCATTTTGGGCCTGTGTTTCAAACTTCTGTAGTCTAAGCTTGCTGGGGTGAACTGAATTACATTTGATTGTATTTCTGAGAACTGTGTGCTTTCCTTCCATTGCCTTGCATTGCATAAAGGGGGGAGGGGATTGCCAGAGAAAAGTGATTGCATTGTTTTGTTGAAATCATATTGAGTATTTTCTGTATTGCATTTTCATTCAACATTACATCCATCTGAACTTATATAAAGTATTCTCTACCACCTTGTTCTTCTGTTCCTATTCACAAGTGTGCTGGTGCCAGACTATCCATTATTGATTACTGCTCAGATTAAGTGTGATATTCAATTATTAATTATAAAGTGTGATATATATATATCGATTGTTTAAATTATCAAATAAACCTTTTAAACTTGCAAAACAGAACTACTTCTTGGTTTAGTGGGGTCAGGGGGATTCCAAGAGAGGGGTGTTATATAGGGGTAGTCATCCAGAACGCATGAACTGGACATAAAGATATATCAATAAGGGTTTCCATTCAGTATCCCAGACTAGGCATCGACCTGTAGTGTTGAATTGAATCCTCTTACAGCTTCTTGACCCAGAGCCACCGTGTAGGCTTGCCTGCAGACGTCCTTCCAGCCTCGCTTGATGAACTGCCTGCCACCTGATTCCCACAGCTGTCTCTCGTCTTGAACTCTGTTGTTGTTATTATGCTTATACCGCGCCAAAGCCCATATGCATCCATGCGTCGAGAGACAGATAGATGAAGGGACTACTCCTAGAGTGTTCATACTAGTTAAAAAGAAATGTTTTCAACTGCTTCCGAAAAAGCAAGATGGTACTCTATTTTACGCAGCTGTAAGTGTAAGGGTAAGGCATTCCATGCCTTGGCTTCCTGAACATGGAAAGCCTGGCCAAAACCACAGGCTCATTTTACCCGATATAGTTCCAGAAGGGAGCCTTCTGCTGATCTCAGATTTCTCTTAGGCTGGTAGATATTTACTTTGTCCTTCAAGTAGGCTTGATCGTTACCAAAAATGCACTTATGGCATGTGGATAACAATTTAAACTGGATTCTTGCTCCTACTAGGAGCCAATGTAGCTTTTTTCTTGCTGCAGTTGTTGGCTTCAAGCGCTTCATCTGAAAGATGATGCGAATGGCTGCATTCTGCATTTTCTGCAGTTGTTGGCCATTAGCCTTATTTGCACCACCTGCATTACAATAATCTACATGTGGGAGGATCACCGCTCTCACGAGTTTAGTGCGATTTTTCTATTGAGACCAGTGGTGCTACTTGCCTGAGTACTTTTCGGTGATAATTGGTACTGGTGGTAATGGCTGTTACATGGGCTTCACAATGTAAACTTTTTCCCATGTATGTGCCTAGTGTCTTCATCTTCTGTACTACATTGATTTGGCTACCGTCTATAATGAAGCTAGTATACTCCTGACCTAGTTTGATTTAGGCCTGCCGCGGGCCAAATAGCATAAGTTCAGTTTTAGCTGCATTTAGACAGAGCCAATTTGTAGACATCCAGCATTTTATAAGAATATATACCGCGTCCAGCATACGTTGGTCTTTCTCATGATCACCAGTAATATCTAGGACCAACTGGAAATCATCGGCATAATTATACAAAAGAATAACTGGACTAAATCTAGGTCACCACAAAGGGGGAAGATGTAGATCTTAAACAGCAAGGGGGAAAGACACACCCGCTGGGGCACTCCACATGTTCTGGTTTGTAGCTCAGAAGCACTGTCATCCCAATGCACTCGCGACTGGTGACCCTCCAGGAAAGATCTCCGCCAAATAATAGCATCCATAGAGAGGCCCCCGACAGTTTGCATCCGATCGAGTTGTATTTTATGATCTAGCAAGTCAAAGGCTGCCGATAAATCTAACAGCATCAGCAGCCCTGACTTGCTATGCTCCAACTTCGAGAGCATGTGCGTCTGGAGGTCCAGAAGTGCACTCTCAGTGCCATGATAGCTCCTGAACCCTGACTGTTTCACATGTACTATGGCGGCAGTCTGGACATAAGACTGTAACTGTATAGTTGTTACTTTATCAATAAGCTTAAGAAAAAATAGGGTGTGCAAATCGTCCGGGAACCGACTTGACGCTGTCGAGCATCAAGGACATCTCAATCACCAGGTACATTGTGGTTCTGTCCCCCTGATCCTTGTGGTTCTGTCCCCCTGGTCCTTCTCTGAAGGCCCCTAGTGACATTTACGGCCCCTTGCTCCCTTGTTGCTGAAACCAAATAACTTGGAACAGTTAAGACTGATTGCTTTACCGACTACCCTCCTGTCAGTATCCAAATTGCTTTCCATTCCTTTGTGAAACTGTCGGTCCTCTGTGTTCCTTTACCGCGTGAGTTGTATTTTGTAGTGTGCTAGAACTGTCTGTTGTAATAATAATCAAGTAGATATTTGTATACAACTTTGACTGGACAGTCCCTTTTATCATTGGGTAATAATTGTGTTTTCCCTGTGTTGACACTAACCAGCGATCCACGACCTTGCAGAGATAAGCCTGCCATTCCATCCACGCTACCAAAATTGGACAAGGAAGTTTATAATGGACTTTTGTTCCAATCTTTTCGGATCCCTTCTGGTGTACTATAGGTGTGGGGCTGATTGATGGTTTAGAAACCGATATTTATCCCTGGACCACTGGTGCCCAAGTAGTTGATTAGTCACAAAAACCATTAATCAACTATGAAACAAAATATTCAAATTAAGCAAGTCCAATGCCTAAGCAAGTCCAGTGCCTAAACAGTCCCTTAAAGAATTCAATGAACGTAAAGTGACTTTGAGCAAAATCATAGACTGCCTATTAAGTGATTGAATCCCAAGTAGATTTAACTTGTATGGCTATTGAGGGCAGACGGGGGGGGGGGGCAGGTTCAACACGTTACCATACATGAAATACAGCTGCAGACAGAACAAGAGAATTACTCGAGTATAAGTAAGACCAACATTGATCATGTTGTATTTTACTTGAGTCACTGTCACATTTTGAATAAGCCGGCCTATAAAGCCTGGTTAAGTGTGCCAAAAGAAACTAGATGGGGGGAAAACCCTGTTTCACATACTCTTGATACCTTCTTTTAGTAGATAGATATTGTAGATTATGACCATGGCCCCAATCCAACGCTTTGGCTTTTATTTATTTTAGTAATGCCATGATTTTTATGTTCTTCATCAGACCAATTTATGTCATTATAAAATTGTTCATAAGGCTGTATAAAATCCTTATCTATAAGACCTGCAACAGCTGAGATTAGTTACCATTTTCCATCCTGATTTTCCAGAACCAGTCACTTCCTTTAATCTTAGTAAGAAGGGAATTCAGGACAATTTCTCTTCTTATAGTTTGGATTGGCACAGAACTTGCAAGACATAATACATGTCGCCAGCATTTCCCCTCTAACCTGTTCAACCAGCTTACTTGCTTTTCAATGAAATATTTCAAATATATCCTGGGATGATAGCTCAGCGGCAAATTGCGCGTCTTGGAAGCAAGACGACACGAAGCAACACAGGTTCGATCCCTGGGTCGCCGCTTAGAAACCTCTGAGTGTTTAAGCGCGTTATAAATGACGCAACTAAGACCAAAGAAACAATTACGCAATTAAAAAACAAACAATTCCTGTAACAGCACCTCGATGCCTGTGGGCTGCGTGAGTGCTTTAAAAATGCAAAAAATAAATACATAAATCCAGGGAAAATACTAGTCTTACAGATCACCCAACCTCCTTGTTACGAATGAAATATTTACTTGCTCTTAGATGTTAGACCTTCTTTAAAGATTTGGCCAACTCTGACTCTGGAAGAAGACTGAAACTTTCATGAGTTTTTATTGGACCATTGGCGAATTGAAAGGCTCATCCACCACAACTTGTGGTTTTACAAAACATTTGCAAGTGTCGACCTCAAACTGACTCCTCAGGTCTAGGTATCTCCTTGAAAGCAACAGCTGAATTACTTTTTCATCAGCAGCTGGTAGCCCAACATGCAGGTACTGCCCCTTCCCCCAGGTCTTGCATACAAGATGCCTATGTGGTCAGTGAAATGGGTTCATGGTGCAGTACCAGCGTGACCCAACTGAACACTCGGTTGGGTGCTTGGTAGTGTGGCATGACCAGAAAAATTGAAGCTACAAAAGGGGGGCGGTGGGCAGTCTTTCTTGCATAGCTGATGCGGCAGAACACATATATGGAGATGACCTAGTGGCCACATCACACGGGGAGTTGAGCTAACTTACTTGTGCTAACATCCAATAGATTTTTCAATGGTGCAAATGTTGATGACTCTGTACATGAAGTACATTTGCTGTCATGATTCCTATTCGGGGGAAAAAGCTTTTTGAGAATGGAGCATGCTCTGAAATGGCTTCTATTTCTTTGCATTAAATTAAGGCTAGCACAGTGGGATATCTGACTGACCGTGCTACGTTCAGTGGAAAACGTAAAGACCTGCTAAGGGCTCAAAAGGTGACCTTTTAACAAGCACTTCCCGGTCCAACTAACTAAAAAATAATCTTGGAGCCACACCTTTACTTTGCAACATTATTTTCTGCTTTTTCTGAATTGTAACTTCTTTTACTGGAGCTTGTTGGTTTTTGTGGTTCCTGTTACAAACATTTTGAAAATGTACTTTTTACAGTGAAATGTTTGCCAATCAGTGGCTGACTTTGACGAGCATCCAGGTTCAATGCATCTTGCTGGCAACCCTGCAGACTCTTGTTGAATGAGCTTTGATTTGTTCATTGCAGTTGTTGTTTTAGCAAAGTAAGTAATTTGTATTTTTTTATTTTGCAGGATGAGTTCTCTTACTTATGAGCCAACACATCCTTGATAATGGTAAGGTGAGCCTATCTCCTAACCAGATAAAGATGAACAGTTTGGAGCTCTGTACCAGCCCTGGAGATTTCCACCATCCCAGCTGTAAGCCTTCATTTGCAAAACTCCCTGCATACAAATCCTTTACATCTAATGGGCGGGCGACGGCTCATGAGTTACCCCAGCAACCCGCCTCCTTGAGTAGGTGAGGCGGGTATCTGATTATAATATCTCAAGAGAGCTGGGCAAGAAAAAATCTATGAAAGACCAAGCATGTCCATTTTTCGCAAGAGCTTGGATCGGTAACCGGGAACATATGGTGATGCTAAGCTTAAGACTCTACAACCCATCTGAACGCCCTGTTGTACTAGTGACCCTTAGTGAGTCTTTGTTTGCAAGAGAAATGCTGCTACATAACATATGCTATGCGTGAAAGTGCACCTTTCTGCCTGGCTTGACATCCATTGCACACCATAGAGGTCCCCTCAAAGGCCAGCTCTGCTTTAGAGACCCAGGCGACTGAGGTATCCTGATCATATGGACAACCTTTAGTTCCCACAATTGTCTTTTAATAGGTCCTTAAAGTCAACTTTAATTGTAAGACCTACCTGAAATGGGTAAGATTTATTTTTGTAATTCTAGAACCTCATATTGAAAGTCCTGATAGGTTTTCGAACAGTTCTTGTTTGCTGCATTGTTTAAGTCCTAAGAGATGATTAAGGTTATTATTTCCTGGATGGAATATTGTGTTTCCTCATGTTCGTGTTTTGAGTTCTAGTTCATAAAGTGTGCCATTTTTGGAAAACCGATCGTCTAGATCTTGAATTACTACTATCTCTGATCTTATAAGTGATGTTTTTCTTTTTTGGTCTGTCACCTTCTAGCATCGATTGCAATGCTAAATTGTGAGTCCAGCCAAGCAATGAAATAAGTATGAAAAGCTTCCAAGCAAAGGTTTTTCCATTATCTCTTGAAATGGCTGAAATTTCGTTTTATTGAAACTCATGCTTTGCTTTTACAATTGTGTCCGACTCTTCCTGGCTAGTGACTACAGATTCAAGTTTAGTTTAGTATAGGAAGAATTTGCTTGACTATTTGACATTATCTTGCAAGCATGCAAACCTGCATTGTTCTTGACAAAATATAAATGTATGCATTTGTTATAACCACCTACTACGGCTCTTACCCTGCTTATTTAAAAATATAAGCACCAATAGTAAACAGTTAACGAGTTCAGACCCTCCCATTAGGGTTTAGGTTGCTTTAAATGGATGTCTCTAGGCTCTATTCGGAGGGACGCTGGCATAAACAAGACTTGAATAGCCAACTTGTAGCCACTGAAGATCCAGCCCATATTTGCACTTTCAAGTGCATGAGTTTAGTTTGAGAGATGTGCGCATTCTAGCACTTCATGTTGTTTTTTGCAAGAATGCTGACCTTAGAACAGCTTCTAGATCTTCCTTTGTGAGGGTTGTTCATGTAAAAATGTCTATTTGAGAAAGACCCCCACAACCTGTGCTGGAATGAGGATGCTTCTGAATGATTCTGCTATTTTGCTGGTGCAAACTCCAGTAGGCCAATAAAGGCGGGGGGGGCATTGCTTTGGCAGCTGGAACACCTCTACACCTCTTGTGGATAGTCCTGTGCAAAAAGGCAACAATTGAGATATGCTATTTAGGTGGTAAGCAACTCCTACCACTGTTGATCTCCAGGGGTAAGACAGATGCTATTTAAGTGGTAAGCAAGTCCTGCCACTGTTGCTTTCCAGGAGTAAGCCATGCTATTTAGGTGGTAAGCAACTCCTACCACCCTTGATCTGCAGGGGTAAGACAGATGCTATTTAACTGGTAAGCAACTCCTACCAGCTTTGAGCTCCATGGGTAAGACATGTTATTTAAGTGGTAAGCAACTCCTACCAGCTTTGTGCTCCATAGGTAAGGCATGCTATTTAGGTGGTAAGCAACTCCTACAACTGTTGATCTCCAGGGGTAAGACAGATGCTATTTAAGTGGTAAGCAACTCCTACCACCGTTGATCTCCAGGGGTAAGATAGATGCTATTTAACTGGTAAGCAACTCCTACCAGCTTTGAGCTCCACGGGTAAGACATGCTATTTAAGTGGTAAGCAACTCCTACCAGCTTTGATCTCCAGGGCTAAGACCGAAGCTGTTTAAGTGGTAAGCGGCTCCTACCAGCGTTGATCTCCAGGGGCAAAACAGATGCTATTTAAGTGGTAAGCAGCTCCTACCAACGTTGATCTCCAGGGGTAAGACGGATGCTATTTAAGCGGTTAGCAGTTCCTACTCGCGTTGATCTCCAGGGGTAAAACAGATGCTATTTAAGTGGTAAGCAACTCCTACCAGTGTTGATCTCCAGGGGTAATACAGATGCTATTTAAGTAGTAAGCAACTCCTACCAGCGTTGATCTTCAGGGGTAAGACAGATGCTATTTAAGTGGTTAGCAGTTCCTACTAGCGTTGATCTCCAGGGGTAAGTCAACTGAACACTTTGCAGTCCGAATAGAGAAGATTCTTACCCCAGACTTCGCCCTGATGAGTACAGCACACATGTATATTGTTGAATCATTAGGCCCAAGCCATGGAATGATATGCAGATCATGTCAGTCGGCTTGAATGTAACTTGTGCAGCCAGTGGATGGTTTGGGGGTGGAGGGGGGGGTGCTTGTTGTGCTTAGGGTGGTTAAGATGAAGTGAAGGGGTAATGTCACAATTTTGACTCTGTTCCCCCAAGGACAGCTTGACTGAATGACCACAAGCCCTTTGGAGTCCAGAAATGTATTATACAAGTTTAGTGCCTTAAAGCCAAATAAATGCTTTCAAGAACATCATTTGTTTCCAATGAACCATATGCTAATTAGACCTCACTTCTCGCACTACAGTTTTCTACATTCCTTCCTGCACCCCTGGACTAAGTGGCAAACCCTTCACTTCTAAAAGCCTTAAGAGACGGTCAGCCCGTGTACGATCCACTATCGAGGCTGACCAAGATCTGACCTCCCACGATCACACAATTTGGGATTTCATGAAATGCGAGTTCCCCTAAAAATGTAAGAATATACCCTGAATAACTCTTTGGTCGTAACAGAGTCCAGCTGAAGTAAGAACCTGTCGGTGAAATAAAAGATCAGATTACTTCACAAAGCAAGCCAATTGTATAAACAATATCCTATGTAGGCATTTATGTTAATATTTGTGAATTGTATTTTTTGTTCTGATTAGTAGGCTGATGTCCTAGATTTATTTATGTTTTGTGATTTTATTTTTTTGGTGTTTTTTTTTAATTTATTGCCAGATACTTATTGGGTGGACATTCCACTCAGAAAATATCTACACTAGAATGATTTGCTCATAGATTGGGAGCAGGCAATGCATGATGGTCACGGGCAGTACATGTTTTTATTTTACATTTGTACCTAAAATGAAGGTTTCCAGACACGAAATGAAGTTGCCCAATAAACCGTTTTCATGAAAATGCTTTTCAGTATCTTTTGTACAAATAGTTAGGTTTTTGGTTTGGATAACCATGTAAAACACATTTATTGATGGGTATGTTTGTTTAAATACATGCTTGAAGTAATTCCAAGTGGCATTTACTACCCTGTGGGAACAATGTTGCTTTCAACTGCATTTTGGACACCCTGAAAACACTACTGGCATACTCTGAATGTGTAATGAGTTAATGGCTCTTCATTGAATTGGGAAGCTGCAGACCTGTGTTACTAACCATGACCTTGTCAGACGCCCGAAGGGCAGCCCTTGGTTTCGTTTTCCAGCTGGCATCCCAGTCTCTCTTTTTATTGTTTTTTATTTTTATTTTTTATTTTTGTATTCTTCTTGCTCTCTCGCCAGTCACTAGTTTATGCAAGTTAAAGCAGGGTTATGCTTGCCACATTATGCATGTGTGTCGTTTGGTGTTTTCCAGCAGCAGGTTATCAGTCTCTGAGTGTTTGGGAAGGCATCACTGCTGGGACTCTGGATGCTTTGTGATGCACTTTATTTCAGTTTTTGCAGCGGCGCCTCTTCAGGTGGCAAGATTTTCGGGTAGGAAGATTTTAAATAGTTTGTAGCAATGTGCTTTGATTTAGGGGTGATGCATGCTGGCTTGGAATGCATGAGGTCAGAGTGAATGATGGAATGTTTGTATGTCTATTGGTGAGTGTGGCAATGTTGTGTCCCTGACATTCCACCCCAGGGTGTTGGAAGGATGTATCGTGGGTGGAAGGAGCTAGTGGATTATTGTCCTGAATCTTAATGGACTTATGTAACATCTGAATAAAGGAACTTAATAATGACTTAACGGAAGTGGCCTGTATCTTTCTTTACGACAATGGCGACGAGTTGGTATTTCTCATGACCAAGGAAACTGACTTGTGTGCTAGAAGGAAACCCAATAAATGAGGGGCGAGCAGCTGCAGGAGGACCCGCCAACACGGAGGGGGCCTGCAGGAGGAAGGTAGGTACATGGAAATGGAAATCCAGCCAGAAGAGGTAACAGTACACCAAGCAACTGCCTGCTGGACAGAGCCCTAGAGTGGGAGTGTTACGCTGGGTGGCGGGGGCTCAATTCATTTGTGTGTGGCAGGGGGATGTCTGGATGCAGACTGGATGATCGTGGTGCCAAAGCCATGGTCTGAAGGATCTTTTGGCAGGGGCAGAGCGCTCTCCTGGCATTGCAAGTCTAGAAGTCATCACGTCTTTTCTGAAGAGTATTGTTCAAGGAAAGGACCCAGCAATATGTACCTTGTGTAGCGGCGCCATAGACAGATGGGTAGCGTCGGATTTCATTATCCACCGATGACGCCATTTGTAGAGTGGTGGCGAAGCATAACGAAAAGGCTGTTGAAGAACATGGATGGAGCTATTAAGCAACCAGGATGCATGGGTCTGACGGAGTCAATGCTACCCACTTCCCCATCAATACATGTTGAACATATATATTCTGAATGCTGCCGATGTCATATGTTCTAGGATTGGCAGGAATAGCATTGCTAACAGCAACGAGGACTCTTATGGCAAGTTTATATTTGAAGTTCTAGTTGTGTATGTTTGGCTAATGTGAGTGGATGATGTCACAGTCCAGCAGTAACAATGTTAATTGTAGAAATTAATGTTTTGGAAGATTTGCAGGGATAACGCTCCACCAGGAACATGGACGATTAAAATAAAATGAACGAATGTATAAGCGATATTCTAAACAAGTGTTTGCTTAAGGACAGAGGGATGTTTGCATCGTTATTCGGATTATCAAAGTAATGTCTTCCTAGGATATTGGAGCCTACTTATTGGTCAGACGAAGGGACCCATGTAAAACAGGAATGGTGTGGATGTGTGCTTGATGGATATGTCATGCATGGAATGGTAGTTGTTGGTATGGAATGCACAAAGCACTGTTGTGTGTGTTGGATATGGTGTTTAAGGAAGGCACTGCTGTGTGCGCGTGCTCGTTTGATGAGGAGTTCGGTAGCAGTGTGTGTGCGTGAGCATGTTGGATTCGGAGTTTAGGAAGCGTGCTGTGTGTGCACGCGAGTAGATATGAAGATTTGGATGCATTGCGTCATAGTGCACGCGATTGGATATGGAGCTGTTAATAGTATGTGTGTAGTGTTCAATTGGAACACTGAGTTGAGCCATGCAATACTTCTGTAATGTAGGATTTAATAAAGTGTTGTAAGTGAGGTTGAATGCTGAATGTGGGTGCTTGTGTGATTGTGCTTGTAGTTTTCTTGTCTCGGTGGTATGGGAGGCGTGTATGTCTGGATGTTTGGGCAGTTGTTCCTTGCCAGTGAGTGTGGAGTGTGGTTGCGAGCATATGGCTTCCACTTGTTCTTGGTTGCCTCAGTACTGCTGTGTCTGTGAGACTCTTCTTCACAGATTCCAATGTTATGTCTAATCAGAAAAGTCAAAGGTTTTGTGTTAAGGTGTATGCTGGTGGCTTGTCTTTCAAGTTGGACGTTTCACGATGTTTGGATGGTAGTGTGTGTGTGTGTGTGTGTGTGTGTGCGTGTGCGCATGTGTGTGTGTGTGCATATAGCCTCCACTTTTCCTTGGTTGCTGCAGTGGTTTTGGCCATCTCTTATTCACTGATCTTGGTGCCCTATCTAATGGGACCCTTGAAGGAAGTCTGCATTTGTGTGGATGGATGATGTGTGTGTGCTTGGCAAGGGAGCTGTGTAGTGATGTGCTTTGCTTTAGGGATGTCTTGGAATGTGTTAGGGAGTATTATCATAAGTGTGCTAATTCCTTTCACCTTAGAGACCCCCAGCAACTTTGCTGGATTTTGAGTACTTGATTTCCACCATTCTCCTCGAGCGTGGATCGGTGCTCTGGAATGAAGAGCTACTCTGTCCCTTTTCTGTCATTCACTGGGCTACATCATCCAGGCCTGGGCGTTCTTCAGGCCCTTGATGCTCCAGTGAGAATTGCTTCTTGGGGCATACACTCAAATCCATTGCAGCAATACTTTGTATTTGTAGTTAATATTTATGAAGGCCACTGTTGATACTCCCTGCTAGGACTTTGCTGCCCTCCTTCACCCATGTTAGCTGCTCCATATTATTTGGCTAATTTGTGTGTTTCTTCTTTTCCATTCAATACTTTTCTCTGGTGCCATTTCCCTCCTCTGGCAAATCGTATTGTTGGCTGTACACAGAATTGGCCTTTACTATTTTGTGTGCTGTCCTAGTTTGTGTGCCAAATTCAGTTAACCATCTAAAAATGTCACTGTATCAATGGTTGGAGGATGTCCCTTAGCTGGAAATGCTGTCTCTGTTACTTTGATGGGAGGCAGATGTCGAATCTATAGACACTATGCCTTTTTAGGGCATTTTTCAGTGTGGTGTAAAATGCAGTATTTTAACACTCTTCCCCACCCCTGAATCAGTATATTCGGGTCAAATACTTTTTTAAAAATGTTTGCACCTCCAAGTAAAACATTCAACAGCCGACACTGAAGTAGACAGGTGGACATTTTCAAGGCTGAGGCCATTAAAACGTGTACTGCTCCAACTCGACTAGTGGAAGCATTCAGCATGGGATCAATGACTCGGAACTCGGCAGGAGACGCTAGGTATAAACTAAGGCAAGTGCTTTGTTCTTCAGTTCCAGTAGTAGGCAAAGGAAGGATCCCAGGCATTACACATCTTCAATGCTCGCAGCCCCATGCTGACGTCCTCAGTAATGTTCACTCCTGGAACTCCCAGGCCCCACACACTCTATATTCAGTATAAAGCCTGTTCTCAATGTTGTGATGGCTGAGTGACCAGGAGTTGGAGATGGGACACTGTGCACTAGTTCTGTTCTACAGTTGAGTGTACTAGAGCCACTTGTTGCGGCCAGTGGCCTACTATTGGTTAGGCCAGGGAATCATCTTTTAGAAGTGATTGGATCATCAGGTCAGACACGTGAGGGACGGTTGGAATCCGGAATTTCAGTATGAACCTGCTTTTTGCGGCGTTACCTGCTGTTCACCAACGGCCACCACCTAGACTGTTCTGTTATATGAATGTTTCAGACAAAAGTAACTAAGAATTTTTACATTTTATCTTGTCAAATATTAAAGTTTATTTGAAATATATGCAGGTGCTGCAGGTTCCGTTTTAAAAATGTTGATTACAAAAAATTATAATGTGACATTATAGCCGTAGGTTTGGCAGGGCACATAGCGAGGATAAGGCAAGGGGACACTTGTTGCAGCCCAAGTACCTACATTCCCCTGGCATTAACATGGCAGAATCACAAGGCACAGATGCTTCAGTAAAGGCAGGTGGCAAAGGTGCTTGGAACCTTGCATTGTGCTTCTTTCATTGACTAATGGCTATGGAACATACCGAATTGTCATCGGTGGGAAGCGATAGCATTTCTTATAACTGTGCTGTGTGTTATTGTCCAAAATATCCAGCACCCCAAAAGTGGGTTAGATACAGCACAGCCGTCTTACCGTTGGGGGCGTGTTTTTGACTGAGGCTTGCAAGCTAGTGTTTTTCGGTAGTTGGAAATGTTTAGCTCCATCGAGTTGGTTGGACTGTACAATACATAGCAATGCTTTTGAAACTTGTAGATATAGGTTTGTCACTGATGTTAGAGGTTCTGTGTAACAGTAAAAGCCCTGCCTAGTATTTAAAAGCCATACCCTTTACTAAGTCATGTAAAGGTCACTTCTAAATTTAACAGTTATAGACGCTGTGGCATACCTTGCAGTGGTTATAGAAGCATGATAAACACAGCTGGGGGCTATGTGCGTGCTTAGTGCTGCACAGCTTCTGTGAGAATGGCTGCGACACTTCAGGCCCTTCTTCATCAGAGCTGTGACAAAGTGTGTACATTTGGCGCGCTGTTCCTCCCCGCCCCCACAGTTTTGTGGCTTTGCGTACCATTTCACCGGCCTCTTGATGTACTTGTGCTTTTAGATGTTCCCTTTGCCCTTTTAACTTCTACACAATGTGCCATACTTGCTCCGTCTGAGCGGCCGCAGACCTCAGAAATGTGTGGCGGGGAAGGTGAAGTAGTGCTTGCTTCCGCCTGTGGGACCCTTGCGTTTGAATTAAGCATCATCATGCTTTTACTATCATAGTGATGCATCCGTTTAACCAATACATTTCTGGAGGAAAAACGTGGATTTTTGTTATGGTTTAGAAAATGGTTGCCACATGTATTGGCAGATGAAGAGTATGTGAGTGAAATGTGGTTGCTGTGCAGTGTGTGCGTGTGTTGGTCTGAAACCACCCCAGTGAGAATGGGGAGGAGCAAAAATAAAACCAAAGTGGGCTTTGGCTGCTTTTCATGAAGGAGGATTTGGCAACAAAAGAATCAGACATTTATATATGACACAAAGGTTAGCGCTAAGGGTTGATGATGCAGCAAAGGAGTCTGTGAACTTTTGTACGGGGAGCTGGGGCCAGCAGGATACAGGGCTGAGTGGTTGGAGTAATCTTGGAGGGGGAAGAGCGGTTGGTGAGATTGATGTGATGTAGGTCCCAGAGGTCCCGTGTTGCGAGGGTGCCATTGTGTATCCTTACCTCTGTCTGGTGCCTGTGTAGGTGGGGGGTTGGCTCCTGGATCCTTTTCTGCCTAAACAGGGCAAAACAAGGGTTGCCCTTTTCCGTGGCCACGCTTTGGTAGTAGATACCCTGAGACTTGTGTAAAAAAGAGAATGGTTCCAGGGCCATGTCGGCTGCCAGGAAATATTCTGAGGAGGGTGGGGGGAGGGGTGTGGACAGCAGGTAAAAGAATCTGAAATACATTCCTGTTCTGCTGAGAAATGATACACATATGGGTGGCAACTTTACATTTACAGGCAGTTCTGAAAACGAGATATACCAGTCCTGAAGAGTGTGGCAGTGAAGTTGTTAGGAAGAGTAAGGAAAAGGACACAATGTGCCGTGGCTTCCCATGTAGGAGTGAGACTTTTTCGGTAGCACACTCTGAACTGAATTGCAGCAGGGCCATTGCAATGTTGCTAGCTAAACAAAGAAACGCACATAATGTGCCACGTGTCAAGACGGGATTTGAGCCCTGGTTTCCTGGATGCAGATTTTTTATTTGGGACAGCAGAGTAGATTAGGTCTTCTCTTAAGAGATCTCCAGTATATACACTACTTTCTGCTTAGTCGGTCAAGGGCTAAGTGAAGTATTCTCCTGGCCTTAGCGTAAGTAATGAAGATGCAGGAACCACTCCAGACCAGGCCAGTAGAAAAATACATTCTTCTTTAAGTTACAGATGTAGATCAGATGTAGGAGAGAGGTAACAAACATCCTTCTAGTTTTCTGTCCCTCTTCCAGTATCCCACAAGTCACTCCAGGAACCCTCAGAACACACATTCTACTTGCATCATACCATCCCAATACATTCCATGCAGCCTCTCAGCTCACTAACTGAAACATACATTCACAGATCAGTACACATCCTCCTTCCTAAAAACAAACAATGGGAACTCTACCATAGGCCATCATTCATAGGCCTATAACATTCTAGGTAAATGCTACTTTCTAAAAATGTTACCATAACCCCCTTATGTCCTGACTGCCAGCCAGGACGTCAGGCCTGCCACGCCTGAGCAAAAACACTCACAAGACAGCATAAACATTACCTAACAAACTAAACCCTAAAAGAAACTTGGCACCTTCTGTCTGGAGCTGCCACATCCTTACCTTAAGCCTCTCCCACTTAAGCTCCTACTCGCTCTTATCCAAAAAACGGAAACATTGACTCTAACTCTCAGTATATTTCAGAACTCATCACCTGACCGAAATGCAAGAAAAACAATAAACATATGAAGACAAACTCATTACTACCTCCCCAAAAGAGACCACAGAAAAGTAGGAAAAGATGGAGAAAAAAAAACCGGAGACAACAAAGGTCCCAAAACAAAACTGCAACACAAGGAAATGTTGCATGAAGTAACAGACAAATGAACAATAGGTAAGCGACTCCTTTTGTCCCTATGTAAACTGTGAGATTTAGATATAAAAGTTGTTCTTATATGCTCATTCTTGTGTCGCTCCTCCTGACAGTACACCCTATGTGTTTCTTTAAATTTTAATTCAAAGAAACTGCCATATTATACCACAGAGTATCTCTACACCATTCCCTCAGACACAAGATCACTAGTACTGTTCCATCTACTCCAAATGCTGGACAGGCACACAACCTATTCCTATTTCCAGACTTCCATTTACCATGATAAAAAAATACTGTGGAACGTGCAATATTATATTCATAACTGCTGGACAGATGCACAACGTGCGACCTTTTTTCCCTAACCAGACTTCCTTATAACTATCCTCAAAATCCAGACTTCCTAATAACTGCTGGAACCCTAACATAGCCAGACTTCCTAATAACTGCCTTCCTAATAACTGCTCGATACCTAACATAGCCAGACTTCCTAATAACTGCCTTCCTAATAACTGCTCGACACCTAACATAGCCAGACTTCCTAATACACCTAACATAGCCAGACTTCCTAATAACTGCTCGACACCTAACATAGCCAGACTTCCTAATACACCTAACATAGCCAGACTTCCTAATAACTGCTCGACACCTAACCTAGCCAGACTTCCTAATAACTGCTCGACACCTAACATAGCTAGACTTACTAATACACCTAACAAAGCCAGACTTCCTAATAACTGCTCGACACCTAACATAGCCAGACTTCCTAATAACTGCTCGACACCTAACATAGCCAGACTTCCTAATACACTTAACAAAGCCAGACTTCCTAATAACTGCTTGATACCTAACAAAGCCAGACTTCCTAATAACTGCTCGACACCTAATGTAGCCAGACTTCCTAATAACTGCTCGACACCTAACATAGCCAGACTTCCTAATAACTGCTCGACACCTAACATAGCCAGACTTCCTAATACACCTAACAAAGCCAGACTTCCTAATAACTGCTCGACACCTAATGTAGCCAGACTTCCTAATAACTGCTCAACACCTAACATAGCCAGACTTCCTAATAACTGCTTGATACCTAACAAAGCCAGACTTCTTAATAACTGCTCAACACCTAATGTAGCCAGACTTCCTAATAACTGCTCGACACCTAATGTAGCCAGACTTCCTAATAACTGCTCGACACCTAATGTAGCCAGACTTCCTAATAACTGCTCGACACCTAACATAGCCAGACTTCCTAATAACTGCTTGATACCTAACAAAGCCAGACTTCTTAATAACTGCTCAACACCTAATGTAGCCAGACTTCCTAATAACTGCTCGACACCTAATGTAGCCAGACTTCCTAATAACTGCTCGACACCTAATGTAGCCAGACTTCCTAATAACTGCTCGACACCTAACATAGCCAGACTTCCTAACAACTGCTCGTCACCTAACATAGCCAGACTTCCTAATAACTGCTTGATACCTAACAAAGCCAGACTTCCTAATAACTGCTCGACACCTAACATAGCCAGACTTCCTAATACACCTAACAAAGCCAGACTTCCTAATAACTGCTCGACACCTAATGAAACCAGACTTCCTAATAACTGCTCGACACCTAACATAGCCAGACTTCCTAATACACCTAACAAAGCCAGACTTCCTAATAACTGCTCGACACCTAATGTAGCCAGACTTCCTAATAACTGCTCGACACCTAACATAGCCAAACTTCCTAATACACCTAACAAAGCCAGACTTCCTATTAACTGCTCGACACCTAATGTAGCCAGACTTCCTAATAACTGCTCGACACCTAACATAGCCAGACTTCCTAATACACCTAACAAAGCCAGACTTCCTAATAACTGCTCGACACCTAATGTAACCAGACTTCCTAATAACTGCTCGACACCTAACATAGCCAGACTTCCTAATACACCTAACAAAGCCAGACTTCCTAATAACTGCTCGACACCTAATGTAACCAGACTTCCTAATAACTGCTCGACACCTAACATAGCCAGACTTCCTAATACACCTAACAAAGCCAGACTTCCTAATCACTGCTGGACACCTAATGTAACCAGACTTCCTAATAACTGCTCGACACCTAACATAGCCAGACTTCCTAATACACCTAACAAAGCCAGACTTCCTAATAACTGCTCGACACCTAACATAGCCAGACTTCCTAATACACCTAACAAAGCCAGACTTCCTAATAACTGCTCGACACCTAATGTAGCCAGACTTCCTAATAACTGCTGGACACCTAACGTAGCCAGACATACTAACAACTGATGGACACATAACATAGCCAGACATACTAATAACTGCTGGACACCTAACATAGCCAGACTTCCTAATAACTGCTGGACACCTAACGTAGCCAGACATACTAATAACTGCTGGACACCTAACGTAGCCAGACTTCCTAATAACTGCTCGATACCTAACATAGCCAGACTTCCTAATAACTGCTGGACACCTAACGTAGCCAGACCTCCTAATAACTGCTCGACACCTAACGTAGCCAGACTTCCTAATAACTGCTCGACACCTAATGTAGCTAGACATACTAATAACTGATGGACACCTAACGTAGCCAGACATACTAACAACTGATGGACACATAACATAGCCAGACATACTAATAACTGCTCGACACCTAACGTAGCCAGACTTCCTAATAACTGCTCGACACCTAATGTAGCCAGACATACTAATAACTGATGGACACCTAACGTACTACCTTATTTCCATAGCCAGACTTCCTAATAACTGCTGGAACGAAAACACAACTTCAGTGCTGGAACTATTCACCGACTGCGCTGTATACCCAATAGCCAGACGTCCTTGTAACACTTTAATTGCTGGAACGCATGCATAAACTGCACTATGCTCTTCCAGACTTCACCTTAACGCTGGAACAATTAAGGTGCTCTAAATTTCAATAACGCTTAGGTTGGCCAAACCCAGGGATTAAACTACTTTAATACTGTGTACACCTAAACATTACATACGTATATCCCTTACACTTTGTCGTGCATAATTAACTAACTGCAAACATGCTGTGAAATTCTCAGACACTCATTCAATCATTAGATAACAGTGATGATCAGAGACTGAAATCTCATGCAACACTAAGTAGCATCTTATACACCCAACCTTCCACTCTAATATGCACATGCCATGGTCCTCAACATGCCCTGTTCCCATTCAACATGAATTCACTGTTATCCACAGTATAAAGTTCACCTAATATGCCATAATTCGCAAGCATCACTAAATTGTGTATAGAATACGTACTACAGCACTCCTTCTTGCCTCACTCTTGTAGCAGTTAATCTTCAGGTTTTTCGAAAAAAAATCACTTTACACTCTTGCTTAAAGGTCTGGCAATTAACTTCACATTGTTAAAAAAAAATAACATAATTATAAGTATGCATTGAAACAAATTGTGCGAATAGACTTCTCACGCACTGCACTGTGCAGGTGCAATTCAAATATCATCATTATTAACATCTGCGGGTTGTGTTTTTGTTTTTTTCCTCTTCTCTTCTTTGTCTCTGTTTTGTGAACCTCAGTTAAGATACAAGTACAGTAAATGTGCTCAGCGTGTTGATCACAGTATAGTATTGATATTTGTGTTAACCTGTTGGATATTTATAATCTTTTAGGAATTATTCATTTAATTAAACAATTAGTCTATTGTATATGTTAGTATTGATGTTGGTTCCTGGAAAATGTTACTTGCTACTGATTTTGTTGAATATCTGTGAAAAATGATAAAGTTTTCAACAACAAAAACTCTGCATCTTAATTGAATGCTCGAAACCACACCCACATTGCCTATACCTCCTTTTAAAACGTGCATAACAATATCTCCGGTAACAGTTTTCATAACATTAAGTAAGAAGAATTATGGCTGTATCTTCAAATAAAACACCTAATTAGCCATGCCCTGACCCTTCCTGCAGCTGCATTAAGAAATAAAACTAAACGCATTCTGAGCTCAAAATACATCCGGTGTTGTCTAATTAGGTGTCCGGTCATTTGGTCGAAAATAAATGGTCGAATGACCATTTGATCGAATCAAAATGGTCGAAAAAAAAGGTTGAATTTATTTATTTATTTATTTATTTGTATATATTTTTTTTAGTTTTGGTTGCTTAAAAATATTTTTTAATAAAGAAAAAGCAGGGTTGGGGGGGAACCCCCCCACATAAAAAAAATTCGACCTTTTTTTTTCGACCATTTTACTTCGATCAAATGGTCATTCGACCATTTGGTTTTCCGCCAAATGACTGGTAACCGTCTAATTACTGTGCAGACTCTCCTATGCCGTTTCAGTCACCGGAAGGAAGTCTTTTAAGTAAACGCATGTCTCAGAACATGGCCTTCGCACAAACTACAGCCCTAATGCATGGACGAGGCACTCCCTTCATTACAGGCCCGCAATCTTCCCCAATCCTAATGCTGATCACAGCGAAACTCCCAATAAAAGTGCATTCGAACCACAGCACCGCCGCACGTGTTCCTAATAAAAGTACCTTACATTCACCAAGCAAGTCACTCATAATGCTGCTTGAGTCACTCCAAGTTCCTTTTAGGTTGTATCTGATGCCAACAATAACTGCATCTCTTTACGTTCCTTCATATAAGGGATCAATCAAATATTCTATACAAAAAATCCAACGCATTTTCTACGGTGCTATGACTCAGTCCCATGCAGTCAGGATGAATTCTTTGTTTTCTTTTCCGTAGCTCCTACAGCAATGAACTGACATGTGTTTACGCGTCAACATGTCTCCAGACTCTCATGTCCTTTCCTTTAATGCTCCTTAGCCTAACAGAACAATAATGGTGCCCAGCTCGGCTCAGCGTTCCAGCAACAGTAAGCTGGAACAAAAGCAGCCAACCGCCAGTTGCCCGGTCATGATGGACCCCAAAAACCTTTCGAAATCCGCCCAAATTCATTTTCTTGCCTGACCGGCGCACCAATTCCAAAAAGGGCCATGCACGAGGGACGTCTTTGGAGCTAGGCACAAACTTTTTTCTGAACGACCGCAATCTCCTGGCCCAAAAACTGCTGAACAAACCAGAGAGAAAGCATTCCCCAAACCTCCACGGCATGGGAATGATATGCTACATGCTCCTGTTATCCAGCCAAGACACACTTAAGGGCCAAGTTATTTTTCTTCATTAGGGTTTTCAGTTCTTCCTGCTGAATCCACATCAAGATCTTCATGTCCTGCACTTCTACATGCAAGAATTAACAGTGTAGAGGGGCGCTCTATATGTAGGTAGTTTCCATATTTTTTCCAGTGAATACGGTCACTGTTGGACGTTTTCAGTACTGTTTAGGTGCCAAAGATGCTGATCTTGGGCTACAAGATCGGTTTACAAAACAGACGGGCAGATGAGCGCCACTACATCAGTGGAACTAGAACTCTGTGCACACTTTGTAGCAAAAGCAATGCTAAATCAATTGTACTGTAATTAAGAATACAGTGTTTAATAATGTAAATATTTATAGGAAAAATAATAAATAAGGTACATTCACAATTATGGTAATGTTAAAAAAAGTCAATTCACACTTGGTGTGATATATATATATATATATATATATATATATATATATATATATCAAATAATACGTTTCCAACTTCACAAAAATTAATACATATTTTCAAACAAATCAAATGTGCGAATGTCACAGTTCAAAAGACAAATTGTATTAAATAAGAACAGAATAGTTCAGACTCCATTGGTGAGATGCATTCAGATATGCATAAAGATGACCTCAACTATATATTGTATCTCTCTGCGATGCGTTTCAGGCTTATTTGCCCTTCATCAGGGTTGGACAATTTCAAAAGTTCAAAACTTCCTAGAAATTAAATAAAAAATATATATTTTGTAAGTCTTTCACAGACTGTAATTTGACATTTTAAATTCATTTTTTTGTTCTGATTTCGTAACCAAACCTACTAACCTTGGCGTGCTGGCGCTGTGGCCTGACTAGAGATTGTAAAAATTCATGTTGACTTGTGTATCAGACTCCTCTCGCTCCGAGAATTAGATCTGTAAGTGATTGAGAGTGTCCTTCATGAGTTTGATCATGAAAGTTGGGCTAGAATTGGGACCAGTCGTTACGTGATAGCGGCGTGTCCTAATTCTGAGCCCTTGATTGTTATAATGCACAATCGTTTTAGTATCGTTCAGAAGAAGAATGCCCACCTCGTTGTGAATGCACTGGGTAAGTGTGCCTGGAGGGAAAAACCTTTATTTAGTTTGAAATTAGTCGTGCTATGATCTTGTGAGCTATCTGATTTCTAATACATGAGGGGACGTACATTCTCCTTTGCGTTTGATACAGCCTCTAAATTCTTCGCTCACGTTCATGTGCGTTCCTTTTTTGCAAACGCAGCCACGTGTTCTTTATATTCAGATAGATGCCTTTGGTGATCCCGAAATCGCCTTGAGTGATATCTGTAATGAAAGGATACAATACTGTATCTCTTTGTTTAACGTGGTCCTTTAACTGAAGTGAGGACTTGTAGGGATCAGAGTCTTACCTATTGCGAGTTCGCTGCTGTATCGTGCTGCTTCGCGTGCTGATTGTTCCCCGTTCTCTCTCTTGATCCTGGTTGCTGTGGTGACCAGCGTGCTCGTGCACCACTGGAAAGACGATGTTAATGAGAAAACAGACTAGATGGTAGGCGCAAAAAGAACACAATGTTTGAATAGTATTTTCCTCATTGATAGTAGGTTGTGAAGTCTCTATGTTTAGTCCCGAACAGACCTAATATGTCTCGTGTATCTTCCAATATTGTGGTAACTTGTTGTTTAAGTAGGCTCGATCCATGAATTAAATGATTTTGGATTTGGAATATGGCGGTATTAGGCTGGTGGTCGAACCAAGGTATATTTAAATGTACCATAATTCTCTTAATGAGCGTGGTGTTGTCAAAGTGAATTAGAACGGGATAGAGATGTATTCAAGTATACATCTATGCTTTTGTAGATGAATTACCTGTGTGGTGTGTACACACCTATAGTTGCCTTACATTCCTTATAGTGAACAACTTAAATCCCATTTCATGTTCATCGAGTTAAGGCGATCAATCCAATAGTTTTCCAGTTGGAGTAGCAATCTATTGACATTGCCTCCTCTCCTAGGTAAACTCATTTGTTCCAAAATAATACATTCAATTTGGGCAATGGTGTGTCTCGACTTCAAAAAATGTCGTGCTACAGGTGATTTGTCAGATGCCATTCTGATGTTGGATTTATGTTCTGACCACCTGGTTTTTGCTTTCCTTGTGGTCAGACCCATGTAATACAAACCACAAGGACATCTTATTCCATAGTTCACAATCTTGGAATCACATGTTGAGGAATGATACAAGTTGATTTTATATCCCTTATGTGGGTGATTGATACAATTTCCTTTAATCAGGTTATTGCAGTTGTTGCAATTGTGGCATGGAGAGGTGCCATTGTACTTCTGAGTCGTGTCTCTTTTGTATGCAAAGTCGGCTTTGATTAGATGATCTCTCACTGATTTACTCTCATTGTATGCAAATAACGGTGGTTCTGGAAACAATCTCCCCATCATGGGATCTAATGTCAATGTTTCACAATTCTTCTTAATTATTTCCTTTATTTGTCTACTTTGCTGAGAATATGTTGTCACATATACTAGTTGTTCCTCAGGTTCATGTACTTTTGGTTCTAACGCCTTGAGTATACTGATGTTGCTTGCTTTTACTGCACCAATGTTGATGACTGTGTGGTCTTATCCTCTTTTCTCAAATTTCTTCTTGAGTTCTTCAGTCTTTGTGGTGTATTCCTGGTGCTCCGAGATAATTTGCCTGTACCTCAAAAATTGACTAAAAGATATGCTCTCTATTGTTTTCTAGGGTGAAAACTATTAGCATGTAATAGGCTGTTTTTGTCGGTACTTATTGTAAATACAGTAGTTTCCAATTTCCCTGTTTGGTGTATACTTCTACATCTAGGAATTCAATTGATGTTTTGCTGGTCTTGGATGGGAATTTTATTCTAGGGGCTATTGTGTTATTGTGATTAAAGAATTCTGATAGTTCCTCTGCAGAACAGTTTTATATGCCGAATAAATCGTCAATAAACCTTACCAAATGTGTGAGATGTTTCATCCATTTCACATCACAAAAGACCTTGTTTTCCTCCAGGTATGCCATATACGTATTCACATAACTTGGAGCCATTGCGGCCCCCATTTGAGTAATTTTAGAATGAATAGTTCATTTGCCTTACATTTTTCAGGTGGAGATAACAACCCCTCAGGGTCAGTCGTTTTTCAACGAAACAAGCTGGGGGTAGATCTCCGTTTTAGGTTGGGGCCTCCCTCTGGAACATCCTCCCTGCCCACCCCTTGCAGTGGGGACTGTATCTGTACCCATACAGTTCCCCACACCCCCATTTGTTTTTTTTCTGCACTTATCAGATAAACCCAGTCTGCTGCCTTAAACACAAGACTTTCTGATTGCACTACCACTGTTTATTGCCTCTATTATCTATTTATTTTTATTTATTATTATTTATGTTCTTCTCTTCTCCGTACTTTCCACTCTCCCATGCACTGTTCCCCTTTCCCATGCGCTTGCGCATCCTCAATGTCACTGGGCCTAGTAAGATCGTTTTGCTCTCCCCTATTCCCCTCCCTTGCCTTTTCGCACTCTGAAACACTTGTGTACGAGCGCAATATAAATAAATTATCATATCATATCAATAACCATTCCATGGCTTCCAAACCACCTTGATGGGTGATATTGGTGTATAGACTTGCCACATCCATGGTAATTAGGATGTCATTTTCTTCATCAAAATGTATGTTCTGTAGTTTACATAGAAAGTAATTTGTGTTTTTTGATGTATGTTTTAAAATTATGGGTCAAACGTTGTATTTCCCGGTCTATATGTTGTGCTAGGGGTTCTAGCAGACTGTTGTTTGCTGCAATTATGGGTCTTCCCGGTGGGTTCTTGAGGTTCTTGTGGACCTTTGGCAGAGTGTATATTATCGGAATAGCTGGATGAAGATTAGTGAGGAAGCATTTTGTAGGATGACTGATACGTTCATCTGCTTCAGCTTCATCAAGTATGGTTTTAATGATCTGTCGTACTTCCTCTGTGGGATTCATAAAGATTTCTAAATATACTATTTTGATCTGCTAATTGACTCTCAATCTCCATCTTGTATTGCGTGGTATTCATCAGCACAAAGGCACCGCCCCTTGTCAGCCGGTTTGATAAACAGATTGGGATTCTTCCATAATCTGTTTAGTGCCTCCTGTTCTCTGGATGTAAAGTTTGATTTGGTTCTTTTTTTGAAGTTCAACTTTTCAAAGTCTTATCACTTGTTTTTGGAATACTTCCAAAAGAGGATTTGAATGGGTGGTAAAAATGTACTTTTCGGTTTCATTTCGAAATATTTGTTTTCTCTTCTGGAGGGTACGACGTCCTTTCATCGCCTGCCTTTTGATCCCCAGGTTTTACAAAGTGCACATTCCATGGAATGTGATCATTGAATTTTTTAGGGGGGGTGGGCAATGGCAAAAAATAAGTGTGAGGGTGGGGTTTCGGCGGTACACCCCCAAAAAAAAAAAAAAAGAACATGAGCACATTCGATGGAATGTGCACGTTTAAAAGCCTGGGAATGAAAAGGCAGGCGATGAAATGACATGGAACCCCATTCACACGTGTCAGAGAATATTTTCAATCTCATTTTGCATGTTAGCTTGAAAAAATGTACTACTATAGTGTGGAACAAATGAGATCCCTTTTTTTGCAACGTGTTTTCTTCAAATGCAGTTAATTTATGACTTGAAATGTTTATCACTAAGTTTTCTTTTGAGGAAAGTTCACCTTTCTTGATGTTTTTTTTTCTTCGCGCGTTTTTCTTCGTTTTGCGTGATCTAAAAAAGAAGACATGTTTTCAGAGGGCAGTTTGGCTATTCTGGAAGATGATGCTGCTTGGTCATGTACCTGGATAATTGATTCTTGTTCTATATCTTGAGGTTCCGATTCGCACTGGAAACCTGCGAGGATGCGCTGCCTGTGGCTGGAGTTTTTTTATTGTAGGGAGATTTTCCACTTTTTGCCCAATCCTTCTGGCGATAATATTCCTTCCAGGAATAAACTATATCTAGTTTATAGTCCAGAGTGTCACGTCTGAACTCTTATTTTTTTCGCCTCCATTTCTTTTTTGTACTTGTTAAGTTTGGTATTTGTGTCTTCTAATATAATTAGAAGTTGTTACAATAGTACTGTTTTGATCAGTGTGGCTTTGATTGATTCTAGATCTGTTTCTATGGTAGATTTTGACAGTTCCTCCATAGTAAGCAATATTAAATCTAAGGAACATTTGTTTAAAATATACCTCAATCACTTAAAATCTGGATTTTCGTTGCCTAAGGTTGGCTCGAGTTCAATTCTTAATCCACGAGGTAGGCGTTGTGCCTTTTGGCTTACTGCACAAAAACCCAGACTCATTTAAAAGTGGAAAAGGTTGCTTTAATGTGACAGGCCAAAGCTTACAATTAAATGCTTACCTGGCTCCATGGCCTTACAAACTAAAGACATATTTTAAACAACCAATAAAATAATTAAACATTCTCATGTTTTACCCAACAATTAAATAATTAAATAAAGCCATTTCCTCCCTAACTATCCCTTGGACCCTACCGTCTCCTTACCCCTTTTCCAGGTGTCCCGCTTTCTCCCCGGGGCCATGCCCCTCCAGGCTCAATACCTGTTCCCCCGTGGTGGCCCGCTTGTGCAAACAGCGCCAGCCCATCCTTTCCCGTGTCATTCCCCCATTGTGCTTGCCTCCCCCCACATCAAAAGGGGCCATGCCCCCGGCACCAGAAAACCCCTCCCCTGAGGTGTTCTTTCTGCCCCCCCCCCACCAATTTTCCTACCTCCAACTCCTCAACCAATCTCCCAGCCAAGAGCTCAAGTCCGCCAGATAATGATTGTTCCCCAAACCGGAAAGTTTGCCCATCCTCTCTAAATCTCATCAATCCTTTCTAAACCATCTCCTTACGGTCCAAAACCTGTACTGACACTGATGTACAAAATTCTACCATCTCTCTGTTTATCCCCTTCCTTGCCCGCTCTATCAGACCCTCATTTCTCGCTCCCCTCCCAACTCTCTGTGGCAAACACTTAGTCCCCCCTACAGTTGCTTGAGGCCACACTTGTCGGACCCATAACAAAAAACCCTTTTTTTTTTCCTAAGAGGAGCCACACCCGTATCCCTTACCAGATCATTTTCCCCACCAAGACTAATCCCCCCCCCCAACTGGAGGCCCATAGTTTTCCCTCAACCCAGCCAACATAGGAAGCAACTCATCCCAGCCCAGCACCCCAAACCTGGTCCATCTTACCACAACATCTTTATAGTTGCACCCCAGTTGCCTGCCAACAACCCTTTCCTCAGCTTCTTTCCCCGCCCACTTAACCCTAGAATGTCCCAAAAACCAGATTTTTGACATCTGACCGTACCTCCTAGCAGCATCTGAAAAAGAAATTACAAAATCACTTACAAATCAACAACATCCTAATAAATGCAACACTCCTGCTACCTACTGAAAACATTTATAACGACATTCCGTTTGACCCGGTCCCTGGCATACCCTTTGTATCTCCCTTGCTCCCAGCGTCCCAACCTATTCACCTACTCCTCTGAATAGCCCAGCCTGCTACCTTCAGATGCTGTACCCCTCCTAAGTGAATGTGTCCCAACCTCCTAACCTTTCCCACACCACTAGTAACACCTTCCTCAGTACCCTATCCTTTCTGGCCATCTCCTTAACCCTCTCCGGAAACACCCAAGGTCCTCTCTTACCTGTCCCGCTATATTCCGCCCCTTTCACCTAACCTTTAAACAATACACCTAAACCCACTCAGCCCCCCCTTTCGAAGGGATTGTGTCCTCCGACGTATTCCTCATCTTAGATATCTCCTTCCAGCTCTGCTGGCCTCGGAAACATTTTTCTCTAAAGGGCGCTGCGCGTCGACGTCCTCCGAGTCGATGTCCCTCGACAGCCGCCGTATCGACGTCGACGTCATCCTGCCTATTAAGGCCGCGCGCAGCGTCCGTTGCTCAGTTCCGTTTTTCCGCGCTTACTCAGTGCCTCGGAATACCGTTGCTCAGTTCTTAGTCAGATTAATCCTATTTACCTCGAGTCATTCCATCCGTACTCGATGGCTTCCTCGTCGGAACCGACAACTCCTCGATCCGGCTTCAAGAAATGTCGAGATTGTGGGAAAAAGATGTCGTTGACTGACCCTCACAGAGTTTGTCTGTGGTGTTTGGGAGCTGAACACCATTGTTCGGAATGCGAGGACTGTATGTCCACGACAGCTAAGGCCCTGAAGGAGCGTAGGGGGAAGCTGGAGAAAGGTAAGACTTTTAAAGCTTCTTCTTCGTCGACAAAGTCGAGACATTCGTCTCCTCGTCACCATTCGCGCTCCAGGTCTCGGAGTGGGTCTCATCCCTCCTCGAGATCGAAGCACTCGAAGAGGAGACATCGAAGATCCCCTTCCCCTTCTCCGTCTTCCTCTTCCTCTGTTTCGCCAAAAAGAATCCCTTGCCCCACGAAACATAGTTCCCGGGCTGAATGGGAGGAATTCCGCACAAATATGATGAGCGCCTTCGTGAAAGCGGCCTCGACCCCCTCGAAGACTGCTGAGAGCGATGCTCTGGTCGAAAGAACCGAAGGTCAAAAACACCGCGAGTCGCAGTACCCGGCGAAGGAAACCTCTCGAGCGCGTCTCGAACCCTCGAGTAGGACTATGACCTCCAAACCTTCCTCGAAGGTTCCGTCGACGCCGTCGACGAGGGTTCCGTCGAGGTCGATGTCTTCGACGCCGTTGTCGAAGGGACCTTCGACACACGGGTCTGTCGACTCGACGCCAGCTTCGACACCGGCGTCGACGCCAAGAAAAGTCACGGTTACGACACACCCAGTGTCTATCCCCAGGTCCTCGACGTCGATGGCTTCGAGATTGTCGAGTAGAATTCCAATTCTGTTGAGGTCTTCGAGGCCTCCGCCTTTGTTTTCGACGCCACGCTCGAAGCCTTCGGCGTCGACGACATCGACGTTTTCGAGGCCGATAATGACAAGTTCGGCACCCTCTGCCTTGGAAATGGGATTTACTCCCTTTATGAGTTCAGAACAATTGAGAACTATGTCCTCAATTTCGGAAGAGGGTGAATTGTCTGAACAGGAAGACACATTTGAGTTGCAGGGACCTGTAACCCCAGTTAGAGAGGAATTTTCCTCTGAAGAGCGCAGGTTAAAGGATCTTCATGATTCCTTACATGAGGCAAGTGGGTTAGACACTTCCCCTGAGGTGGAGTTTGCTAAGCCAGACCCAGGGGAGCATGCTGAAACCCCCTATAGAGCCTTAATGGCCAGGATCACAGAGTTCATGGGGTGGTCTGCACCTTCACAATCTTTCCAACAAGATGACCTCACTGATATTCTTGACAAAGGCCCACAGGAGGATCCTGTGGTGCCTTTTCATAAAGCTCTTCAGAGAAAGATCATGACAAACTGGGAAACCCCAGATGTAGTACCAGCAGTAAATAAAAAACTGTCTACAAAGTACAGGGTATCTTCTACAGACCCAGAGTTTTTGTCTAAACACCCATCCCCAGAAAGTCTGGTGGTACAGGCAGCATCCTCTACCGATGTCAAGACGGCTTATCCTACCGTCCCACAGGACAGGGACGATAAAAAATATGATGCTATCGCAAAGAAAGTCTTTTCAGCATGTAGCATGGCGTTAAAATCTGTTAATGCTACTTGCACCCTTGCTAGGTTCAGCCATACACTTTGGGAGTGTGCTTCTACAGCGGCTGACTGCATCCCGGAGGGAGAAGAAAGGGATGCGTTCCTGAATATTATACAGGACGGTAAAGACGCTATGTGCGAATCCCTCCAGACGGGCATTGATTCGGCTGACAGTATCAGCAGAGCAATGGCGGCAAGTACATCAACCAGGAGATTCGCTTGGTTGAGAAAGTCCGGTTTTGCCCCAGATGTGCAAGCCAGGCTCTTGAACATGCCATTCGATGGCTCTTCTTTGTTCGGGAAAAAGGCGGATGACCGTTCAGAGAAACTGCAAACTTCAAAAGCAGCAGCAAAATCCCTAGGAGCTGCAATCCGTCAGACTCCTTTTCGTCACACAGGAACCTCTACGAGGGGCAAGTCCTTTCGCTTCTACTCCGCATTCGGAAGAGGTAGAGGATGACCAGCTCAAAGGGGACAAAGAAGAACTACCCGAGGTGGACGGGGTAGATATTCAAAAGCCGCAGCAACAGCAGGTACCTCTTTACCATCGGCATCTGCATCAGCCGCCCCAAAACCACTCTGAGGACTTCCCTCACAGGACACCTCTAGGAGGCAGGTTGACTCAACATCTGGCGGTATGGCAGGCTATCACGTCAGATGCTTGGGCATTGGAAACAGTTGGCCAAGGTTACTGCCTGCCTTTCCTACGTATACCTCAGAGTCATCCACCGGGGATCAGCTCTCAGAAAGCTCCAGATCCGCTCCTCTTGCAGGAAATTTGGGACCTGCTAGAGAAAGGTGCCATAGAACCGGTACCTGTAGCGGAGAGGAACAAGGGCTGGTACTCCCCTTACTTTCTCATTCCAAAGAAAGACGCAGGACTGAGACCCATCTTGGACTTGCGAGAATTGAACAAATTCCTCAGAAAAGACAAATTCAAGATGGTCACTCTTTCTCAGATCCTCCAGGCCCTTCAGTTCCAGGACTGGTTGGTATCGCTGGACCTTCAGGACGCTTATTTCTATGTGCCTATCCATCTCAAACACAGGAAATACCTGAGGTTCGCAATTGGCAACTCTCACTATCAATTTGGAGTGCTGCCATTTGGGCTGACCTCCGCCCCGAGGGTCTTCACCAAGTTAATGTCGGTAGTGGCTGCAAGTCTAAGGAGGGAAGGGATTCACGTCTACCCCTACCTGGACGATTGGTTGATCAGGGCTGTTTCTCCGGAACAAGCTCAGATCCAGCTAAATCACGTGTGCCACTTCCTTCACAGACTGGGCTTCTCCCTCAATTTAAAGAAGTCACAAATGATACCATCGCAGAGACTCCAGTTCATAGGAGCGATCCTGGGCACTTCCCTGGGAAAAGCCTCGCCACCAGAGGTGAGGGCTCAAGATATTCTACAGATGGTTACCAAGTTCCAACATGCCCAACGTCTCCCAGCCTTCGACTTTTTGAGGTTGCTAGGCCTCATGGCATCCTGCATTTTCTCGCCTGAGAATGAGATCCCTCCAGTGGGCACTGAGGACTCAGTGGTCACATTTCTCAGGGAGAATGACAGATCTTCTTCAGGTTCCCGGCAGGGTGGCTCGAGACCTTCAGTGGTGGGCCTGTCAGGAGAACATTCTGAAAGGAGAACAGTTTTGGCAACCCTGGCCGGAGATAACAGTAGTCACGGATGCCTCACTCACGGGGTGGGGAGCCCACGCCAACGACTTGACCATCAGCGGTCGTTGGTCTCCATCGGAGTCCAGACTACATATAAACCTGTTAGAGCTGAGAGCCATCAGACTTGCGCTGAAGGCGTTCCTGCCAGCTGTACAAGGGAAGAACGTCCTGATAATGACGGACAACACGGTGGCCATGCATTACCTCAACAAAAGAGGAGGCGTAGGATCACTACCCCTGTGCAGAGAGGCGATGCAGCTCTGGTTTTGGGCAATCCAAGAAGGAATCTCTCTATCGGCAGTTCACCTAGCCGGAGAGAAGAACTTGACAGCGGACGCTCTGAGCCGGCAGAACACAGTCTCCTATGAGTGGGAGCTAGCTCAGGAAGTCCTTCAAGAGATCTTCGCCCTTTGGGGAACCCCTCAGGTAAATCTGTTTGCCACCAGCCTAAACAGGAAATGCAACCTGTTCTGCTCAAGGGAATTTCCCCCGAGAGGAGCTCTGGGAGACGCGTTCATAGTGGACTGGGAGTTTCCGCTTCGGTGCGCGTTCCCACCGGTCCCTGTCATTCCTCAAATGATCAGGAGGTTGAGAAGATTCCGGAGAACCATGATCCTAATTGCCCCGGATTGGGCCAGGAGAACGTGGTACCCGGACCTTCTAGACTTGTCCATATGCCCTCCAATTCGACTTCCACTCAGAGAGAACCTACTCTCACAGAAGGGAGGTCAGGTTCTCCATCCAGACATCAAAACCCTCAACCTTCACGCTTGGCTTCTGAAAGGCTGAGGTACAAGGATTGGGACCTCCCTGATGATGTTATGGAGGTGTTGCTTTCGGCAAGGAGGCCAGCAACAAAGTCTTTATACCGCTGCCGTGGGAACAGATTTTGCAGCTGGTGTAGAGAACAGAATATCGACCCTTTTTCATGTGGTACACCAATGGTTTTGTCCTTCCTACAACATTTGGCAAATTCAGGCCTTCAAGTTGGCACCATTAAGGGCTATCTCGCAGCGCTATCCATCTTTAAGCGTACTGCGGAAGAACCATCCTATTTCAAATTACCCTTGGTAATACAGTTTCTAAAGGGGTTAACCAATGTTTATCCCCCAAGACCATTCCAAATTCCCCTATGGGATTTAAACTTAGTACTAACTTTCCTGATGGGTACACCTTTCGAACCTCTCCATTCTTGTTCGTTAAGATTCCTTACCCTTAAAACTGTTTTATTAATAGCACTTAGATCTGCTAGAAGGGTGAGCGAATTACAAGCTCTTTCTTGTAAACCCCCCCACACAATATTTCACAAAGACAAAGTTGTCCTGCAAGTGAAGCCTAATTTCCTCCCAAAGGTGGTTTCTGAATTCCATATCACTCAGAAGATTACCCTACCATCTTTCTATCCTCCTCCTCACCCGGGGAAAGAGGAAGAGAGGTTACACAGGCTAGACCCTAGGAGGGCTTTAAGTTTTTACATCAGTAGACTAGCCAGGATAAGACAGGCAGACCAGCTGTTTGTAGGTTACGCAGGTCACAAGCTGGGGTTACCAATAACTATGCAGACCATTTCCAGATGGATCATTCTAGCCATTCTGGAATGTTATAAACTGGCAGGGAAAGAGCCCCCTCAAAACCTTAGGGCTCATTCGACCAGAGGTATTGCAGCTTCATCGGCCCTCAAAAGAGGCGTGCCGGTTAAAGACATATGTGCGGCCGCTACATGGTCGTCTGTCCATACCTTTACACGTTTTTACAATTTGGATTCCTCCTCCAGTCAAGAGACTAGGTTTGGAAGGGCTGTACTACATTCTATTCATCAAAAGAAGACAGTGTGAAGTCAGTACTCCCTCCTCCGATAATAGAATACTGCTATGGGAGCCTATCTAAGATGAGGAATACGTCGGAGGACACAATCCCTTCGAAGAACAAGTTACTTCTTACCTTGTAACGTTCTTTCGACGGGATGTTCCTCCGACGTATTCCTCATCGACCCTCCCATCCATCCCCGCAGTTCTACTTCCCTTGTTGTTGCAGCTTACGCTCCTTCAGGGTGATTAGTTAGTCCAGAAAGTATTATTGTGGGCTACAAAACGGAACTGAGCAACGGACGCTGCGCGCGGCCTTTATAGGCAGGATGAAATCGACGCGCAGCGCCCTCTAGAGAGAAAATTTTCCGAGGCCAGCAGAGCTGGAAGGAGATATCTAAGATGAGGAATACGTCGGAGGAACATCCCGTCGAAAGAACGTTACAAGGTAAGAAGTAACTTGTTCTTTTCCCCTAAACTATTACCCTCCTGCTCACCGTTGCCACCCCACCTTCCATCACCTTATTAATTTGGCCCTGCGTTGCCCCCCCCCTGCTCCGGGGGCCCACGTGCACCCCCGTCCATGCAGGCCCTTTACTTTATTACTCCTCTCGCCACTGCGCCAGGGGCCAAACCTGCACCCCCGTCCATGCAGTCCCTTCCATATAACTAATCTTCAAACTCCTTGCGTCCATTACCACCTGTTTCCCACCTGCACCAGGGGCCCTAGTGCACCCCCGTCCATGCAGGCCCCTTTTCTGCCTTACTCCTCTCCACCGTTGCACCAGGGGCCAAACCTGCGCCCCCGTCCATGCAGACCATTCCACATAAATTCCTCTTCCAGCACCTTGCTTCGTTGCTCCACTTTTTTCCCCCAGCTGCACCAAGGGCCCTAGTGCACCCCCGTCCATGCAGACCCATCTCATCACTTACCCCCCGCTGCACCAGAGGCGCTCCCGCACCTCCGTCCATGCAGCCTGAAGCTTACTCACCCTGTCGTGCGGCAAGCGTGAGGGCTTCGCCACCGTCACCATGCCCTCCAAACGACGGCCACCACCCCTTAACAATTTCCACAGTTACACCCCCTGCGGCCCTCCCCTACCTATGATTCTTCCTCCTCACCTATCTCCTACCCCCTTTAAATCGCCCCCAAAACCTTTCATCAAACCTTGTGCCCCCCCTCCTTTTTACGATAAACTGAGCCCGACCTACCAGCACACCCCAATTTACCTGGCATGCGGTCCTTCCCCCCAACCTCCTTGCTCCGCTCCTCGCCCTGACCCACTGTCCCCTGCCTGAAAACAATCCGTAACCAGATGCCGACCCACACACCTGCTGCACTCGTGTTTAAATTTGCACATCCACCTCATGCAGCCTTCTTTATTGAACGCCCAACATGCTGGCGAGGGCTGTCCTCCGCCTCCTCCCTCTGCCCCCTCATGGGCGGGGCGACCAAGAAAGGGCCGGTAAGGCACAGGCAGCCCACTTGCTGTGTGCAATGTCGGGGCAGGCCTCGTTGGAGCCATCCATTGCAGCCAAAGATCCATGTCTATCTCCCCCCAGACCGCCTGACTGTCCTCCGCCATTCTCTCTCTGAATTCCTCATCATAGCGTACCCAGGCAAAACCCCCAAAACTTGTGAACGCCCTCCTAATTACGTACATATATTTAATCAGGGCCACGCAACGCTCTGGGAATTTTTCACAGTATACACTGGCATAAATGATAAATGCCGATGTCCAATTCTCAATAGTCACCGGGACCCTTGGGCGCGAAGCCAGTTCCCTCTCTTCTTCTTTAGACCCCTCCTTTGCTCTCACTTCCCTATGGAGCAACTTAAAAACATCTACAAATTCGCCCACCTGAATCTTCTCCCTGGTCGCTGCCATCAAGTGCGCCCCCAAAGGTTTTGTGATACCCATGTACGGCAGTTTTTTCTCCTTGCCTTTCACTTCAACCTCCTTTTCTTTTGCACCCTGTACCTCGAGCGCCAATGGCTCCACCACCTTGTCAGTTTGAACCTCCACTGAGCAAATGCCCTTTTCATCCCCCAAGGCACCAATGGCCTGTACCCCAACTTCTTTCCTTGCCCCTTGCAGACAAGACCCTTTCCCATACCCATTCTCGTGTCCCCTCTCTGCCATGCAGATGACCATTCCCTTTCCCGCTCACCTCTTTCAACACAGCCCGTCTGCAGTCTGGCGTCCACACCGATGCTCCTCATCTCTTTTCTTACAGGGCTCCTACTGCGGGGAAAAAACATGTCAGCAGACTCACCCAGCCAGTTGCTCCCCCGACCTCTAGCCCTTCGACCGCTCTGCACCTGTCTTTCCCACTCCCCCCTCAAACTTCTTCTCTCCTCCCCCCTTTCCCTTACAGCCCTATAACCTTCTTCCTCCCACTGCCCCACATAAACCTTCAAACCAACTTCATCACCCCTTAAATACCATTGTGGCTGCAAGCTCATGCTAGAGTTGAGTCGATCTTCTTCCTGCGAGCCCGGGGTGTCCGCCCCGCCACTCATCTGACGTCTTCTCGGCGGGCCGCAGAAACCCCTGCCTGGTCCTCTTCTCTCGGGCGAGGTGTGCAGTTCTCCACCCTGTAATCCTCCTCGCTAGGGGCTGTACAGCACCCTCTAGACTCTCCTTGCGCGGACCGAGGAGGGGCCGTTCCTAAACCCTCTCCTTCCTCTTGAACAGCGGGGGCTGCGCAGCGCCCTCCGCCCCCACTTCTCTTAACCGGGGTGGCCGTTCCGCGCCCCTCCCTAACCTCCTCAATTAATGGGGACCTCTCTCTCCTCCCACCTGCAGTCTTCCGCAGGTATTTACCCCCTTTCCCCCTCTGCCCAGTCGCCTCTTTCTGCACCCCCTCAGTCCCTCCACCGTGGCTCGCCTGACTCATCCCTTTCTGAGCACTCCTCACCTCCCCCAATTCCACTTGGTCATTATTGGCTCCATCCCTAACTGGCTCCCCCCCCCCCCCCAAATCATTTCACCCCTGGACGCTCTCCTGTCGATCACCCTCCTCATCTTCCTGCCCCTGGATTCACAAACCTCCCCTCTCCCCGCCGCGGGGGTGCACGCCACCACTGCCCCGAGAGCCCCATCTGCCGCTGTTCTACGCTGCGGCCTACCACCACCTAACTCCACCTCGCCCGTGACCTCCACCACCGCCCCTTCCAGCTGTGCCTTAGATGCCCTGCTGATAATTTCCAGGGCCTCCCTCAGAGCCCTAGCATCCACCAAACCCGTCTTGATAGCTCCCTGGCCCACCATTGTGCACTAATACTCTGAATGTGCACTAAAAAATATGTCCCTTTCTACTCACAACCTAACTAAGCCCCCGAGCCAGCACCTAACCGTGGACAAACCCCAAAAATTGGGAAACACACTAAACAATGTTGGGCTATAAAGCAAATCTACTTAATAAAATAAATTAAATGATGTAATTGCAATGTATAAAATATATTAAATAATTGTGGACCTAACAGAATTTTTTTTTTATTTTTAAATGTATTTATTTATTTATTTTTAACCCCCCCCTCCCCCTTTCAATAATAACCCTGCCCTAAACAAAAAACCCTTTTGCTCCTGACCTGCCCTAGAGAAGAAAATATCCCCAAAAACCAGAAGCTCACGAAGAATTGGGGCCCAAAAAAGAAATTCCTATACTGCCCCCTGGCGGCTTGCAGGCCGCACCGCACTATCACAGGAAATGAAGCGCGGTCCCTTTAAGGGAACTGCAGTGCCCTCTTAGGCCGGAGAATGCTACCGTGCACACACACGGGACTCCGCAGCAAACATAGAGGGATCCCCAGGCAGCTGTCCCAACCTAATCATCCACTCCAGGAACCCTTGCGACCCCAGAAAACTACTCTCCACCACCCCAGAGATATAAGGCAAAACGCTCTGCCCCCACCCCAGACAGCACCGAAGCTGGGCACTGAAAAGCACACGGGCCACACAGAAACCCCAGAAAGTTGCCAGCCAACGGCGCCCGGACCAGTAAATGAGGAGGTAACTTATTTACGATACCTCCGCTACTATTACAAGTTATTAAATAAATATATGTATTTTTTTTTTTTTAATAAACTAAACTGCATACCCAAAAGTGCTGCTGCTACACTGCCCCACTCCTCACCTCCACAAAAACCCCCTCGTAGGCCCAAATCAGGGAAGGCTCAGGAGCAGCCGACAGGACTGAACAATCACCAAGTCCAACTGTCGCCTGCCTCCCGAACCTTCCCTGGCCCCTTAAATACCCTAGGGAGGCGCTCTGCCCCCCACGGCCACTCGCTGGCCGTGTGCAGCACCAAAAACCTCCCCAGGGGGAAACGCTTCGCGTTCCTGCCGGGGCCCCCTTATAATATTGAGAAAGTGGTGTGGCGTGTAATTTTTTGACTAATTTCATTTCGTATCAGTCTTTCTAACTGGTTGATCAATTCTTCAGGTTTTTTAGACACACTGAGGTCTAGGTTCTGCCGATCATCTTTGGAGCAAGGCAAAAACTGACAGCAAACTCCTGGCCCAAAAACTGCACATCCCACAGAGTAAGCATCCCCCAAACCTCCACGGCATGGGAATGATATGCTACAGGCTCCTGTTATCCATCCAAGAGACACTTAAGGGCCAAGGTATTTTTCTTCTTTAGGGTTTTCAGTTCATCCTGCTGCATCCACATCAGGATCTTCATGTCCTGCTCTTCTTCATGGACAGACAGCTGCATTCCTGCACTGGATTCATCTTCCGCCTACTCGTCCACAAATGGAGTATTCTCCAGACCTTATGGCAAGTAATGAAGATGCAGGAAGCACTCCAGAACAGGTCAGTAGAAATATAAATGTGTGCACCATGGGAAGTACCCGGAAGTACTGCTTAGCCGCTGCTACTCTGATCCTTGGACTCTCTTGTTTTGCGATTCATTTAATTGTATATTGAAGCCCAATTGGATAAGCTATGCCCACTGCTTCGCATCACCTATTTCAACAGAGACCATGCGCACCACGGGAAGTACCCGGACGCACCGCTTAGCCACTGCTACTCTGATCCTTGGATGCTCTTGTGTTTTGATTCATTTAGTTGTATATTAAAGTCCAATTGCATAAGCTCTGCGCACTGCTTCGCGTCACCTAGTTCAACAGAGACCGCACGCATCAGTGTGCGTGCACCATGGGAAGTGCCCGGAAGTAAAGTTAGCTGCCAGGCGACAGCAAACCACGGTTAGTTTCGTTTCCCTCCTGAACACTTAACCACTTTCTGCCTCCCTTTTGATCCACTTTCATGCCTGTATCTTTATAGACATTCAAATCTAACATGCTGACGTGCCTAGAGACTCCCAATAGCTCTGTCCACCCTCCTTGTACTCCACACGCACAGGGGCGCTTCAACAAAGAAAACGGGTGCGGCGATGGCTATAGCGCTGAACAGAAAAAAACTCCAATGGCCGACATCCATGATTTTTGTCTACCACGAGCCCTCAGTGAAATAATCCCAATTGAAAATAGCCAGAATGCATGTCTGCTAGTTGCCATGTCTAGTTCAACCACACCACAAGCCCTGCTTAACATTGACAGCGAGAATGTCACTATTACTGACTCGCTGGTAGCTGCGGGCTTCTGCATCACGCCCTCCCGTCTCCTTGCCCCATCATTGCCCCAACTGTCTCTTTGCAATCCAGCCCTCAAAAACTGAATGTACTGAACAGCAACAACCATTCTGAAAAGGTAACAAAACTACACGTATCAAATAAACCGCCCTTGCTAGGCGACTGCACACTAGCAACTAAGAACACAGCAATTCCTCCCCCCGAAATTGCAGACACCATCACGGGCAGAATAGATGACCTTGTGTCTGATCTTTCTTTGCATGCTAGTTTTCATGCAACAGACGTGGCACACAATCTGTCACAATCACCCATCATGTTTGGTAGCTCCGCACACAAGTCGTCTATTGTCTCCTTATCATTCCTCAATCCCACTCCCCGTAAACTTGCATCGTCGCCCAAGCGATGCAGCGAATCAAATCAGACAACATTACTAGAAATTCCCTTATCAGGTATAAATATGACTATTGTGAGTTTGACAAAATTATTCAAACCATTAGATGTGAAAATTGTGCATCAATTTAAATTAATACAACTGATTGTAGAATGGATTACCACAGAGACCAGTGCCAGGCCGACTGACTCCCTCATGCCGGTTTGGAAAACCCAAATTCCACGGTGTGGTCAGTTTAATAAGCTCTCACAACTAGAAAATCGTGTTAAAAATCCTGAACAATTGGTTCTAGCAGCCTTTACTCAAATCATTCGTCCACTTGAAGATAACTCTCCAGACTTGTCGATAATCGAGGTAAATGACCTATTAACCGACAACACTTCTGACTCCTTAAAATCTTAAACCACAGAGGCACAACAACCATATGACATGTTTGCACAAAAAAGAGGAAAGGGGGATGTTATAAATGACACAGCTAGAAAAGCACCAGTTGCTAAGCAAACAAGAAGTCAAAAATGAACACTAGCTCGAAACAATTTAGTAGAGCCATCACTGCATCCCAGAAGCGAATTGTCAATGCCTGCTCGCCAGTAGTCAAAAAATATAAGAAACTAACAAAAATAAGGAGCTTACATCGAGGAACAGTGACTGCTCCCTTACGCATCCCCCCTTTAGATGACTTAATAATAGCCTTGGCAGATCAGCAACACCCGGATATGACACAAGCAGGGATCACTACAACAGGGCAGCCTGTGACAAGTGAGGCATCTGATGATGAGAAAAACACATCACCTTGCCAAGTGACGCTGTCCACTGAGCAGAGGCGTGCTGACATGAGAAAATCAGTAGATCTTTACTTAGCAATGCAATCTAATCAAACTGAAACTTCTTCAAACAATGGCAAAGTGCAAAAACAAACTAGTACTCATGACACTGATGACCTTAACCTTGAGTCAGTGTACACAAGGAAACATCTGAAACGTTCACACTCTGCAGCTAGATAACAGAGCTGCTGACAATCTGATGATCATGCCACAAAAGAACATCAGTTACAGACAAGAGTGTCCCTTAACTTCGAAGGCATCACAATCAAACACCATTGTATAATAATGAAATGCCACCCATCTCAATATGTTGCATATGACCGCTGTAGGGCAAGTATTCTTAGCATTTTTGGAGATATCCCAACTCTTGAAAACATAACTTCTATGGATTTTGACCAAGTTGAATTTCTAAATGAAAACTTCCTCTCAATTCTTAGACTGTGGATACCTTCAGGTGTTGTTTTGAACACCATATCGAAGGCTAAAATTGACCTTTTTGCTCTTGGCTTTATCATCGCGCAATAGCCTTGACAATATAAGGTAAAAAGATGCAGTTACTGAGTTTGGAAAATATTGCTATCTTGGAACTCCAGGTGCAGATGTGCAAAGTCACACATCACCGTGCTCTAGATGCCTACAACAGAACTTAAAGCAGAACTTGCACCCGCTGCGACAATGGACCAGACCCGCGGCATAAAAGCCCAAGAAAAATCTTGGAACATGCATGGCCATGTGCATTTCTTGGACTCAACCATAAAAACAATTTTGATATCTTGGCTTTCCAGGCGACGTGGCTCGTATAAACGGCATCCTGGGATGACCACAATATCATTCTCCTCCCAGCAAAGATGCCTCATAAAGGCAGACCCACATCGGGCCTACTGGTCACAGTAAAGATAAGTTCTGACTTATCAATCCAACCCTGAGGGGCGCCAAATGATGTTTTGCAACTAGTAAAGATCACCTACTTAGCTAAATTGCGTTACTTAACATATACAGAAATCCAGCAAGCATCTTGGATAACAGATTCTTTAAGGATCGTGAACGACTCTTAGACACAATAACCACAAAATCTTACATCATCAACATCATTGTAGTAGGAGATCTTAATCTTCAATGCCTCACTTCACAAGGTTCTGCAAAAGATATATTTGTTTCAAAATGGATCACTATTACGAGCAAAAAACTCTTTATGATGACTAACGGTGCCTTACCAAGTGACTTACCAGCACAGAGCACCTGGCTCAGAGGATTTCAAGAGGGAATAATAGACTACATCTATGTTGACGCAGAACTGTTTGCCTTGGCAAACAGATTCCAAATGGTTCGACAATCCCAAAGCGATCATGAAATGCTCACCCTTCTTTGGTCCTGGATCTGCCAACTTCCTCGCATCTCTAAACCAAGGCACAATGTGCAACACACTGTTAAGAATGCTAGAACTCTCTTCTGATGGACTGATCCTAAATTACAAGAATTGAATGCAAACATCCTCCGAAATCAGGCATTGAATCTAGGTCTCAATCGAGACAGTGACAAACCATATACAGTGGCATTACATTTCTTTAAGTTACACTCTGACAGCTTCCCAAGATAATCATATGATATGATTTGATAGGTTATTTATAACGTGCTTAATACCCTGAGGTTTCTAAGCATGCACTTGGGATTCAAACCTGTGTTGCTCCATGTCGTCTTGCTTCCAAGGTGAGCATGCTGCCGCTGAGCTATCCTCCCGGGACAATAATATAAAAATAAACACTGTTTTGATTTGGAACTTAAATATAAGAAAGCAGATTTTCAGCATCTCAAGAAACTAACTTTTCAAGTGGCACCGCGCTGAAGTCAATAAAGTGCAAATATAGAAACTGGGTACAATGCAGACAAGCTCTTTTATATCAGCGTGATTGAGAAACTATGTTCAAAACATTAGTAACCAAGAATTCTGCGCAGACATGGGTCTACTAAATCAGGCTATTCATATGACCCAGCTTCCAACACAGATTAACGGAGTCACAGAACGCCGATGGCTGGCACACTTTGCTGCCCTATATGCAAATCCAGATTCCGTGCCTGCCCAAAATACTGCCACAAAACTCACAAATTGGCAATTGATATTCACAGAAGAAGACGTAGAACATTTCATTAAAATGTTGTGGGTCTAAAACCCCAGGTCCCGATGGCTTAAGTAATGCCATATTTAAAGCTCATCCGAAGATGTAGTCTATCATTCTAAATAACATTTTCTGAAATATAATAAAAAATGGCTCCTTAGCAGATTCATGGTGCCAATCGGTAATTGTTCCAATATTCGAAAAAGGAGACTGCTTCCTTCCCTCGAATTATAGACCCATCGTGCTACTAGATGCCCCCTGGGAAAATCTTCACCCAATTTGTGCTTGGAGACTTTAATGAATCAACAAGACGACATCAGAAGCGTGATCCAAGCCAAACAGGTTTCGTGGACGGTATGGGAAAGGCGATAAATCTAATGACCATCGCAACAATCAAAACACAAGCTCATGCAAAATACTCAACCACTGTATTTGGCCTTTGTTGACTTCCATGCTACATTCGACTCCATCTCTAGAGAGCTACTAATGACAAAATTAGATGAAGCCAGTTGCCCGAGAACCTTAAGTGCTATCATCAATAAACTACGCTCAACACTTCAATACAGATAAGACTAACCATGGAAGGACTCCTCTTTATCCCTATTCGAACTTATAGAGGGCTGAAGCAAGGTTGCATCCTTGCTTTGCCACTCTTTAACTTTTTCATATCTGATATGAAGGCCTCTTTTTAACAAGTCATAACTGATGTCCCTAAGATAGGATCGAAACAAATAGCTGGCCTAATATACGCGGACGACTTAGTCCTACTTTCAAAGACTCCCAAGGGCCTTCAAAGACTGCTCGACACGTTGGCACTATCTATTGAAAAAAAAAGTTAACAATAAATTTGGATAAAACCAAAGTAATGCATTGCAGTGCCAAACGTGGCATGAAGAAACAACAAAAATTGACTCTCCAAAATACTGAGCTAGAAGTAGTTCATCAATACATATACCTAGGTATGAATGTCACTGACCAACCTCGCGACAAAAATCACTTGTTCGCTTTAGAAGGTAAATTGTCAACTGCTATAGCACAAACAAAAATTATACCCGCAAAGTATGGCAAATTCTCCACTTGTCCAGCAGTGATCTACTACAATCAAAAAGTGACTCCAATACTTCTGTATGGAGCGGAAACAAAGGAGATTCCCCCTGAAATCTTTTGGCAGAGAATAGAAGGGAAATACTGGAAATGGGTCTAAAATCTACCTGTGGCATGGCTCAGGTATGAATTGGGCCTAATCTCTCTCAGTGGCATATACCAATGGTGACTCTGCGCTCTATTCAGAAAATGCATCTCAGTCTCAAATTCCGATACTCTGCTCAATAGATTATCAACATACGTGTTAACTTCGGAGCTCATCTTTGTGAAATAATGGAAGACTATGGTCATCCAAATATTAGCTAAAGCTGACATATCATTAAATTTACTGTTGACTAACCCGACATGAGCCAAAGTGAAACTATTCCAAACTGATTGGATTGCAAATTGGATTGCAACACAACACAATGCCTAGCATATAAAGATTTCAGTAATGATACCTTTTGGTGAAAAGAAATTCCACACCATGGAACCGTATCTGATGAATCACCCGTCGCCCATATACACATCAGCAATTTTGCGATTAAGATTCAATCTGTGGCCAGCCCAAGAAATATTGGCAAAACAAAAAACCATTAGCAAAGAAAAGAACATTCGGTTTTGTAATAACATCAAAGAACCTGAGACGTTGCGGCATTTGGTTACAGAATGCCCCAAACATTTTTTGAAGCGACAAATGCACTTGACTAAACACTTTGAAGAACTTATCACGCCAAATATTCTGTGGCGACTTATTTTCCCTACCAACCACACCACAGTCAGAATCGCCACAATTAACTTCCTACAATCACTATTACTTGATCAAGATGCCTAATACTTACACCCGAATATACAATGAACCTGTGGATGACATCATTTGAGAAATTACTATGCCATGCCAATAATGTAAATAATATTAATCTGACCAGTTGCTGAAAGGATACATGGATATATGATGTGTCCGAATTTGCACTTTGATCAATGTTGTTGTAATTCATATTTGAGCATCAATGTATCTACACATTTCTATGTTTTTACAGTCCAAACAGTTGATTTTAAGACCATTGTTTTAAATGAAAGCATAGTTGGAAAACATACTATGATATACATATTCTTTTTTTCAACCAACTTTTAATAACCCTAATGTTTCTATTATTCCTTTTTTTCTGTCTTTTACATTATTGTGCTGGTTACATTATCTTTTGTGTAAACTTTTATATTCGTTTGTTTGCCTAGTTGAGTTTTAATGTCATGTTTATCAATTGTATCTAATTTAATATTGAAGGTTGATTGTATTCAGCTGTATCAATAAAAAAGGAAACAAAATGCTTCTTTATTCAGTCTTTGTTACAGATGTATATCAGATGTAGGAGAGAGGTAACACACATCCTTCTAGTTTCTCTGCCCCTATCCCAGTGTCCCAAAGGTCACTCCAGGAACCCTCAGCGCACCCATTCTACTTACATCATACCATCCCAATACATTCCATGCAACCTCTCAGCTCACTAACTGAAGCCTACAAACACAGATCACTACACTAAGCAAGTAATCGTCGATAAAACTGTCTTGCAAAGTACCAACTTGAATGATAAATCAACCTGACAATATATAAGAAACTATCTTTACCCTGCATATCATACGCCATTTTAGTTCTCTTGCTTGCTGTCGAGTGATCTTGTCCTCTGTCTCTAGTTCATTAAAAGAGCCTTGCTGTGCTCCTCCTCCATGAATGTATGCCCAGGATTCATACCATGTTGCAGCTGCTACCATTAATGGCCAGTTGCAATACCTGGCAAATGCCTTTCCCATGCCAACACAAAAGCCCAAACTGTTGGCATTGCCACTGCTTGTTAAATGAGCTGCACATTATCTGAAATGCCATTAAAAAAAAAAGAGCACAGGATCTAGCATTTTACACTTCTGACATTAATTAAATTGGTCTCATCCACAACTCTGTGATGGGCGGGGCTTGGAGACACTGGAGCACAGACATTTACATTGAATTCCTTTGTGATGTATTATGTTTAATCATTAGGTACAATGCGGGTATTCAAAATGGAATTTTGTATGTTTGGTGGCTTTCTATAATGTTTTTTTTTTTTTTTATCAGAACATCCACAAATGTACGTATTTGTGACGCAGTAGGCTTGCTAAGGGGGCTTTCCATCAGAAACGTTCTTGCAAACAGGGGTGGACTGGCGTATTGGGAACGTTGGAGATTTCCCGGTGGGCCTCTGCACCCTGGCCCTCTTTTGTGTGGTATTTCCACACTGTTCCATTGGAAAAAAGGTCTGGATTGTTTAACATGTGTAATATGGGTCCACTTAGAAAATTATTTCCATGGCCTCTTTTGGTTCCCTGTCCACCCCTGCTTGCGAATATAAAGAGAAAAGACTGTGAGGTTTAGGCATCACTCCTATTCAACGTCTTTGGACGCTAATAAAATCCGTTTCTATGGGCCTCCCTTGGCTTGTCGCAAAGGGCTCGGACACACATGGTGCGCACATAATATAACCTTGGCTATAACTTGAATCTTTTAAAGAGTTGTGAGTGGTTAATGTATGTTTTTTTAAAAAAAGGTTCACTAATATGGGCTATTTCTTCCAGAACAGTGGTGGACGGCCTATAGGGAACTCTGGATATTCCCCAGTCTGCCTCTAACCCATGGGCCTCTTTTCTGTGGGTACCCTGGTTTTCTGCTCCTCTTAGCCTCCTTCCCAGTCACCAAACTCCTTTCCTCCCCTCTCTCCTCATCCCCACGTGCCTTTCCCGGGCAGGAGAACTCCCAAGCTCTGCTGAGCGGGGTTGGACTTGGAGACCGGAATCTGAGGCAATCTTGAAGAAAATTATCCGGGCCACATTTGGTTCCTGAGTGCTCCATACCCAAAGTATAACACCGCCACAGCGCAAGAAAAGAACTCAAGCATTCCTTGAACTAAAATGGATGCCAGAGAAAGCATGGCGTGATATTATTTTCTTTCACCGCGGCTACCTGGTCGTGATCCTTATTTGCATTGGTTTGTTAAGAAGTGAAGTTTCTGAGCCTACTCGCTTTTGTGATGATTACCTCAGAAGAACATTTTTGAGTTATTGTTTTTTTGCCCTTTTATCCGTATGCAAGGAAGAATGTATTCGGTCAGTTTGCGAAATATGATAAAGGGACCGGAATTGCGGTCTTAAAATTGATCAAACTCTGTCATTGTAATTGGTTATTTATTAAGCGCAGACCCGGGGATCGAACCTGTGTTTCTTCACGTCGTTGTGCTTCCAAGGCGAGCGTGTTGCCCCTGAGCTATCCTCCCGAGACCGTTGCAAAGAAGGACTGAATATGTAATTACTTATCTTGGTGCTATCCAATAATAGTTACATTTTATTGAATCATTTCTAAGTTATATTTTATATGTTTGAATATTGATTACAAATGTACCATTTGTGATTTTTCTTCCCTGTAAGAACATGATTTGTCTTTGCATTGTATTCGTTTATGAAGTTTGTCCTTCGAAATCAATATTTATGTATCTGAACCCCCCAATTTGTCATCCCCAAACTGGTTTCCCGCCAAGGTTGTTAGGCTGCAGTGAGACTGACACCATTTGCACACTTGCCACCTGCGTGGCATCCGCTTTCTGCCTTAGGGGTGGGCAGCCAGTTTTCTTCCCATCTATGAGGTAATTAGTGGCACGAGCAGACCCAGACGGGGCACAAGGGGTTTGGTCACCCTCCCTGGATGCTCCAGGTTCCTGGTATGTCCCCATACCTCCCACAGGGCTGCCGGTAAATGAAAAAACATGAGTGCTGTGCCAATGTGTGTAGCGCAGTGTATCTGACGGGGTTGCTTGGCAACCACATTGGCGTTGCTGCACAGTGCTGGTGTGCACGGGGTACGCCAGCACTGCACACCTGAATTCATTGCAATGTTTGCACGTTGGTCTAGCATGCCCCTACCCACCTGAAGCGAAGACAGAAGACCTAAAGTAAGTGCATGTGTGTTGTGATGTGTGTATGATATGATATTTTACCCGCTCATACACAAGTGTTTCGGAGTGCGACTAGGCAAGGGAGGGGAACAGGGGAGAACACAACAACGATCTCACTAGGCCCAGTAACATTGAGAACAAGCAAGTGCATGGGAAAGGGAAAAAGTGCATGGAAGGGGGAGAGTGGAAGGTGCGGAGCAGAGGAGAGCAGAATAAATAATAAATAGAACATTGTGGCAATAAACAGTGGTATTGCAGCCGGCAAGTGCTGTGTTTAAGGCAGCAGACTGGGTAGTCTGATAAGTGCAGAAAAAGAAGAAAAAAACTGGGGGGGGGGCTGTATGGGTACAGATACAGTCCCCAGTGCAAGGCGTGGCCGGGAGGCAGTGCCGGAGGGTGGCAGAGTGAGCAGGTACCTGGGCCCAGCGAACTGAGGGTGGCCAGGTGCACAGTGCCAAGAGAGAGCAGATCAGCATGGGAGAGGGGGAGCGAAGGCAGAAGCAAAGAGGAAGGTCTTGAGGTGCTTCCGGAACCAGAGATGGTTCTCCTCAAGTTTTAGAGTGGCAGGGAGGCTGTTCCAGAGGGAGGACCCAGCTGAAGATAGAGATCTACCCCAGCACGTTTCTTTGAGAAACGATTGACCCGGAGGGAGTTAGAGGTAGAGGAGCAAAGAGATCGAGACGGGAGGTATATGCGGAGGGATAGCTAAAGGTATTTTGGTCCCAGGCCCCAGAAATCCTTGTGGACGATGCAGAGGGTTTCGAATGTAATCCTTGCAACCACTGGGAGCTAATGGGGTGATTTCAGAGCTGGAGAGATACGATCCCAGGGCTTGAGGCCAAGGACAAATCTCACAGTCCTGTTCTGGATAAGTTGTAGAGGGCAGAGAGTAGAGGCCGGTAGATTTAGAAAGAGGCTGTTACAATAGTCCAACTTAGAGAGAACCAGGGCTTGGCAGACAGTGAGCTTCTGAGGGAAGAAGAGGAAAGGCAGAGTACCTCTGAGGAGGTGCAGTAGGAAGTTAGACTTTTTAGAGACCCCAGAGATATGGGCGAAGAAGGAAAGTGTGGAGTCGAATATGACCCTGAGGTTCTTAGCCTCGCAGGTAGGGGTACGAGGAGGGCCAAGGAAGGCCGGCCAGAGAGTGAGGGAAAAAGATGGAGATGGTGTGCCGATGAGGAGGATCTCAGTCTTGCTGGCATTCAGACAAAGGTCATTTGCGGCACACCAATCTTGAATGGCAGTTAAGTAGTCAGAGATGAGAGAGGGCGAGGAGGTGGCTGAGGGCAGTCGGAAAATGAGTTGTGTCATCAGCGTAGCAGTGGAAATTTGAGCAGAAAAAGGAAATGCCGTGGGCGAGAGTTGACGGGTATTGGTTGAAGAGCCAGGGTGAGAGGTTAGACCCCTGGGGAACCCCACAGGTGGAGAGGAAGATAGATGATAGGAAGGACCCCAGTTGGACCTGGGATGGCCAATCAGAGAGGAGGGAGGTCAGCCAGGCCAGAGCCTGATCAGTGATACCCAGGTTATCACGGAGACGGTCGAGCAGGATGGTGTGGTTCACTGTGTCGAAGGCAGACGAGAGATCAAGAAGGATGAGGACAGAGGGAATGTTAGAGTCCAGGTTGGAGAGCAGATCTTCACGGATGTTCAGGAGAGCAGTTTCCATGCTTCTGGCCGCTCTGACACCAGACTGGTGGCCATGAAGGCAGCCAACAGAATCTGACTGAAGGTTAAGCTGAGAGATGGCCAGCTTTTCCAGGCGTTTGCCCAGAAAGGGAGTAATGGAAATTGGGCGGTAGTTAGTCGGACAGAAAGGATCAGCTGTGGGTTTCTTGAGAAGAGGATGCACAAGGGAGTGCTTCAGAGGGGAGGGGAAGGATCCTGAGGCAAAGGAGTGGTTGCAAAAATCAGCAAGGGACGGAGCGAGGGTGTCAATGTGGTCCTTGATGGTTTTAGAGGAGCAGGGATGAACCTGTTTTGACGAGGCTTTCATAGATCGGACTTGTCTAGCAACCTCGTCAGGGGAGACAATAGGAAAGGAAGAGAAGGATGGTGGGGGGGGCGGCTAAGGGGGGGTCTGCAGGCACAGACTGAGAGGGAATGGGAGGGGCAGGGGAGGAGAAGGTGGACAGGATGTCCTGGGTTTTTGAGATAAAGTGTGAGGCAAGGGCATTGCAGAGAGCCTGGGAGGAAAGAGGAGGGGGGAGACTGCTGCAGGGTTGGCAAGCTCCTTGCAGATTTTAAAGAGTTCGGCTGAGTATTTAGATGCTTCAGAGACGCGGGCTTGAATGTGGGCTCTCTTCTTAGTGCGGACAGAGAGTCGGTATTGCCTTTGTAGCAGGCGACAGGCCAGATTGTCAGTGGATGAGCAAGAAGCCCTCCATGTCCTCTCAGCCGCCCTACACTTACGTTTAAGTGTAGCTAGGTCAGAGTCATACCAGGAATTACACTTGGCTTTTGACTTCAAGCGGATCCTCCTGACAGGGGCAAGAGCATCAAGAGTATCCGAGATAGAAGTGTAGAGAAGGTACAGGGTTTCAACAGGGTGTGAGTCAGCCAGAGGAGGAGGAGGAGGGGGAGAGGGAGAGAAGGTAGCAGCGAAAGCCTCAGCTGACACTCGCTTCATTGGTCGGATGTCCGAGAAAGTAAGTGGCAATGTTGGGGTGGGGTTGGCTTGGGGGGAAGAGATAGAGAGATGGGAGGAGAGAAGGCAGGGGTCACTCCAGGAGAGAGGAGTGGTCAGGGGGATAGAGAGGGGGAGGCCAGGGGAGATGAAGACATCAAGTGTGTGTCCTGCAGAGAGCGTTGGTCCAGAGGGGAGGATCGCGAGGGAGAGGGAATCACAGAGGTTGCGAAAGAGCAGAGATGAGGGACAGGGAGAATCGAGGTGGATGTTGAGGTCACCAAGGAGGAGGAGGAGTTGAGTGGTTGAGGCCAGGAGGGAGGAGGAGAGGTCAGCCCACTCAGAGAGAAAAGAGGTGATTTGCCCAGGGGGCCGGTAGAGAGTAGCAACAGTAAGAGAGTGGCTAGGAGAGATTGAGAGCCTACAGACAAGGCATTCAAAAGAGGAGTACCTTTGAATGGGAATGATAATGGCAGGAATCCACTCTGGAAAGATCAGGGCTACGCCCCCTCCAGGTCGAGTGGATCTGGGTGCGGAGAGGATCGTGTAGCCCTCAGGGAGTAGAGTGTCAAAGCTCGTGACAGAGCTGGCCGAGAACCATGTCTCGGTAAGACCGAGGACATCAAGGTCCAGTTCTTCAAGGAGGTGGCAGATGTCAGAGGAGTGTTTAACAGCAGAGTGAAAGTTGAGAGTGGCAAGATGAAGAAGGCTGGCAGCCTTAAAGACTTTCCGGGGAGGGGTATAAATCAGAGGTATGCCCTGCGGAGATGTGGAGGTAGCCTGAAGAGTGGCAGAGGAGGAGGAAAAAGTGGAGGAGGAACAAGTGGGTAAGGTAGCCAAGGAGTGAGAGGAGGAGACAGCTGGAGATGAGAGGAAGTTGATGAGGCGAGGGAAACGCCTATCGAAGAGGAGGATATTGGCCTGAGGACATTGGACCATGACAGTGCCATTTAGGTAGAAATTAAGAAGGACTCTGGAGGAGTCGAAAGAAGCCATTAAGACATCCCAACGAGTGCCACCATTAATGGGAGAGGAGGAGATGGGACAAAGCACAGAGATCACATGGGGGGGTCCATAGATCCGTCGAAGGAACAACAAAGAGGATGTCAGTGAGGGTCTGTCTGGAAGAGGCGCTGGTATAGGTATCAGCGATAGGGAGACCAGGGTTGGAGGCCAAGATATCCTTTTTAAATTTCTTTTTACCAGACTTAGTGAGAAGGGCAGGATAGTTGATAGAGAAGCAGTTGGAGTAGTTGGGAGAAACAGAAAGCACCATGAGTGGAAAAGAGTGGAGGCAGAGGGAGGAGTAAGCAAGTAAAGCAGTATTGAACAGTCACTGGGCTAGCAGGTTACAATCAATGGGCAAAGCTAGATGCAAAAATACACCCAAGTTTGACTTCCAGGTAAATGCAGAAATACACCCAAGTTTGACTTTCAAGTAAATGCAAAAATACACCCAGGTTTGACTTGTCAGATGGCAGAGGTGAGTATAGAAAATGTTTAAATGAGTGCATAACACGGGGGGAGTTTCGAATACCCTCAAAGAAGGAAGTACAGGTAAATCAAGAAGGAGGGAACTAACCCAGAATATGGTAAGAGAGTTGTGGCAGTCCGATAGTCCAGGGGTAGCAGCCTCAGTGAGGGTTTGGCTGTTGCAGATATCTCATGTTGCAGCCGTACAGCAGACAGGGAAGCTGGCAGGGCCTTAGAAATGGGCCTTGGAATTACTGGGCCGGCTAAAAGCCTGCCGGTCCCTCATTGGTCCATAGATGAAAACTCCCCACCAATCAGGGAGCAAGATGGAGGTTGGTGCCCAGATCAGGAAAGGGCCAAGGCGACCATGTTGAAAGCACCACATGGTGCACAGAATAAAAGTCAAGTAACAGGCAGTGTGGCTTCCAATCACATGCAGGGCAACAGAAATTAGCAGAAGGAAGCTGCCCCGAGCGCGTTAGTATGGCGCTGTAATTAAGGCATATTAAAAATAAAAAAATGCCAAAATTTACATTTTTTTAACAAAAACTTGCCAAATATTTTCGGGATGGTGCTGGGGTGCAGGATAAATGCACCTATCTCGTCCTGAGTGATCAGGGACAGCATGGGCACTGGGCAAAGCGCCACTGAAGAAAAACGAAGGTTGCAGGAAAATGAAAGAGCATTTCTGGCCCACGCGATCCGTCGTGTAGTGAAGAATGAAAGCAGATTCGAATGTCTGCTATGTATGCAGATATGTATGCTTGTGTGCCTTTTGAATGTTCTGTACTGTGTGAGTGAGTCTAGCTGTGTGTATGTGTTAGGATAAGAGTATGTGGGGGTCATTACGAGGTAGGAGGTAGCCCCTTACCGGGTCCGGGTTCCTTGAACGAGGAATTACCGGGCCATTCCGACCTTGGTGGGCCTGGTAATTCCTCATTCAAGGAACCCATCCCCATTCCCATTGAGCCCCCACAGGGCTCAATGGGAATGGGGAGGGTGCTAACAACGGGCCCTCTGGCCTGTTGTTAGCACCCTGATCTGCTCGCGGGACCTGCTAAGGACGCCTGGTTTTACCCGCGAGCAGAACTCGTAATGAGGCGGTAAGGGGTTGACGGCTCAGGCACCTTTACCGGTGCCGTTAACCCCTTACCGCCTACCTCGTAATGACCCCCTGTGTGTTTGTATGATTGGTCACTGTAAATCCCTTGCAAAGACTATTGGCACAGATGGGTTGTAGCAGCAGTTCCATGCATGTGATATGAACAGGGGTTGAAGTGTAAAAAAAGTAAAAAGAAAAGGTAGTCGAACTATGGTTCCCTCTGCCCTATCCCATCAATCCCCCTCCGCTCACCACCGACCCCATGCTTTTACCCTAAGCAACCCCCTCAATTCCAGCCCCATACCTTGGGCCTGCCTTTCCTCCCCTGCACCCCACGCTGTGTTTTAAAACTTCTATCAAGCAAATACCTTTAAATGGAACTATTAGTTTCGATCAATGACCCCCCACTGCATGCAGCTTTATGCACCCTCCCCTTCTCACCCACTGGTCGGACCTCTTAAGGGACATGCCAAGAACTACAGCCACAGCCCGCACCTCCCGCCTACAGTCCGATGAGCCTTGCGAACATCAGTGCCGCGAGCAGTGTATTGTGGCCGCTCGGGAATGGGAATGGGCGTGGTGTCCTAAGCAGTTCATCGCCGCAAGATGTCCCAGGAGGATAGCTCAGTGGCAAGTGGAAGCAAGAAGACACGAAGCAACACAGGTTCGATCCCCGGGTCCTTGCTTAGAAAGCTCTGGGTATTTAAAGGATAGTTCCGGGACTTTTTTTTTATTGTCCCTACGGTTCGGCCATGTGTTTTTAAGCATAAATCGGTAGATCGTAGAAAACTTTCCTATGGACCTTACCCGACTTTTCGTCCATTAACGCACTCGAAATCAGCTGCCATTTTCTGATAATCCTATCATTTCCCCCCATCGACCTGGCTCACCTGCGTTTGCGGCACTAAATCATATCCCCCGCCCCTGAAACAGACTTTATCAAAACATTCATATTCCCCGCCTCTATCCGTGACGTGACTGTGCTGCGTAGGCAAACGCGCCCAGGCGTCTTCTACGCGACTCCACACAGAACCCGGAAACCAACACAGATCAGCTCACAACACAGCGCGCCACAATTCGGAATATGAAACTGTACTTTTAAATCAAACCGCAAGATTGTAAATTTGGTAAAGTACATTTATTTGACATCAAATGTTTAGAGAATATTCAGCGATTTGCATTTTTCTTTGCTCTCGATCCAAAATAGTTCGTCTTGAGGCAAGCGATGTTCGTGTGCAGTACACAGGGTGTTGTTTTACGATAAAATATGCTCTTCGGTTGCACTGATAATCGCATGGCTGTTCCAACAACGAGGCACTAGGCCACCACAACGGTATTTATGTTGCATCTAGCCGTTAGTACCGCGTAAGGGCATACTTGTACTTGGCGATCGTCCCATAAAATGGTCAGGGTGGTAACGTTGTTCACGCGGAGAAGCAACTGGCGGTTGTAAAAGCCATCCGCCGGTGTCTGGTACTCGTGACACATACAATAATGAAGGATGTACCTGTTTTAAAAACATAAAAAATGAAATTAGTCTCACCATCAGATCTTTATTAAAATTATTCATTTTATATATTAGGTCGGGAAATTATTTCATAGGGGGAACAAGGAGAAGACAGACAACGATCCTACAAGGCCAGGTGCCATTCAGATCGCGCAAGTGCAGGGGTAGGCGGAAGGTAAAAGGGGAAGGGGAGGGGGAGGGGGGAAGTGGAGTACAAGGTAAGTAGCATAAAATAATAAATACATAGGGCCAGCTGGTGGCGAGTGCAAGGTAAGTGCAGAACAAGTGCTGGGAAGGGGGGGCTGTAGGATACTGAGACAGTCCCCCAGTGCAGGGGTTGACAGGGAGGCAGTGCAGGTGGAGAGTGGAAGGGCCCAGGACCGAGGTCGCAGACAGTGGACCAGTTGTAGCAGGGGAGAGGGAGAGAGAAAGCAGAAGCAAAAAGTAAGGTTTTGAGGTGCTTCCGTAAAAGGAGATTGTTCTCCTCAAGATAGTGCGCGGTACAAAACAATATGCCACATAGAACGAACGAGTACAACTTAACCCGTCTTTAAAGCTACTGTATAGTAATTAAATTGCGGTATAAACTCATCTAAAGAGTTACTTACATTATATTTGCATTTTCCATTGTGTCTGTGCGTAGGGCAGCCCCGAAATACCACTCCTTCTAATGAACGAACATTAAATGGCTTTCGTTTCAGAAATTATATTCATTATCGTTTCTTACGTTATTGCACCACACCCCCAAAAAGAAGTCTTTCGGGATGGTCCCGGCCTGTCAAGGTCAAATAACAATAGAACCTTATACTGAGTCGTGGGCCATTCCGGCACCCGAGCAAAATATCAAAGCAGCTGACCTTCACTTTGAACGAGCACACATTCCTAGTTAGCTACATTCAGTGTAAGGCCATCTCACAGGACTTGAAATTTACACTCCATCTTTGCATTTTGTCTGCGTGCATTTGCAGCCCCAGCGAACCATAAATACGGAGACATTCTATATTTTTTGAAAAATGATTTATATTACTGTTTGGTTTAATTTAATGCGCAAATGAACAAGGGTGGAGAGACACATTGCATGTACACTGAGCAATCACTTTTATTTACACAATACATAGCTACACATATTCAATGGGCCTGCGACATGAGGAGACTCGAGAGCAAAGTCACAGGTGACACCCGGGTGGTTCGCACTACTGCACGGTGAAGGGAGGGGCAAGGGTGGAGAGACACATTGCATGTACACTGAGCAATCACTTTTATTTACACATCACATAGATACACATATTCAATGGGCCTGCAACATGAGGAGACTCGAGAGAACAGACAATCAAATTACAATCATTTAAACCGTGATGTGTATTTCTCAATGAGCTCTGCTTTAGGTGGACATGGAACAGAGGCAATGTTGGGTGGCAATGCAGTTGTCCCCTGCACAGGTTCGTTCACAACTCCATGTATGTGCCTATCTAGGACATCAACAATAAGTCTCTCAATAAACTCATATTGCATATCCTCAAACACTGGTTTGATCACCCATTGTTTACTTCTTTTAGTGAAGGCCTTATTGTAGCGAAGTGTTCCTAAAGTTCCGGTCGTCCTACTTTGTTGACGGCCAACATTATGGTTATGTGCCAAGACCGCTAGAAGAGCCCGATTTATCATGCCCTCCATGCCAAAATGCAATCGTTTTGGCCTGTACTTTAGGCACATATTGTGGAACACCTCCAAATCTCCTGTGTGGCAGAATTCCGTGAGTCCCCTCAAATCTCTTGTTATAGTTTTATCAAATACAATCTTTTCAATGGCTTTGTGAGTGGGTGATGAAGGAATCAACCACTTCTTCTTCCGTGCCTCCTCTGTGGACAAATGGCCATGTTCACAATTGCGGAAATGTTGGTTTGTGGTCCAGCGGTGAACGTTGCTACAGTGTAGCATTACTGACCGCCATTTTTCCAGTAGAATTTCCAACGACCCTTCACATGTTTTTGAGCTCCACCAACGATGGTTGCTGATTGACTTGGACCACTGTGAAATACCTTGCATATCTTTTTTTTTACCTGCAGCTGACATTTTTTTATTGATTGTTTTTGCAAGATGCCATACGTCAAATTGGTGATTTATATTTTTGTACTCTTCTCTCATTGTCTTGGCAATTGAAACGTGTCTGTCCGTGGCTATCAGGTCGATCACCATTCCCCGCGATTGTAGTTCTTGCAATGATGCTACAAAGCCAACTTTCTCCATGGCCACTGAGGATGTACTTTGTGACACCTGCACGACCACCGAACTCACAATTTTCTTACTTTCCATGTCCTGAAAGTGGTAGGTGCAGTACTTGGCTGAAAATCCTGGGCTGTCGCACTGTCCATCACCGGCTAGCCTGAACCGTTTGCCCGCAAATGTACTATCAATAGACATTTTTTCCATTCTCCAAGCTCCGCTAATGGCTGGATATAGATAATCGGTTTGGTATTTGTAGAACTGAGTTTTCGCGATGAAATGGATTCCCACAAACTGAAAGAAATACTCTAACTTTTTAAAACTTGAACCACTAAAAAGTGCGGCCGCTGCACAAAGTAGATTGCCTGCTGGCAGTTGCCCCAGCATGGGTTGTGCAGACCATGAGAAAGGATGATATTTTGTACAGGTGGCATGTATTTTAAGGTTAGTGCCTCGAATTGCACGAGTCACATTAATCAATGGCTCCCCACATACTTCCCCACCAACCGAATGCCCACATTTCATCCTAATAATAATATCAATCGAACAACTATCGAATACAATGAATTTGGCCTCTTTCCTTATACTGTCACTCTGCATCCCAGCTGGTTCGGCCTGTAACGTTGAGGACATGTCACTCACATGAAAGGTAGAATCTCTGATATCGTCTTCCGCTATGTTCAGTGATATTGATGGTGTTTCATTGTCGTCCACTTCATTCTCTTCCATTGCAACATCTGTTCCTTCTCCGGCGATGGATGAATAAAACAATTTCTTCAACTTTCTTGCGGTCTTAGTTTTTGCGGGTGTGGATTCTGTGAATTGATCTCTGACTGCATCCGAACTACCAGGAGGACATTCACTATCAATGGCTGGTGGTGGTATAGCTCCGTTGTCAATCACTTCATATTCTTCCCATTGGCACGATGCATCTCCAGTCTCAAGTCCCTGCCAAAAGGTTTGACAAGCAACATCTCTCGTTCGCTTCACTGTCTGTGTAGATCTAGTTCGTACACCCACTCGCAACTAGAGGACAGATTGGAAAGGGGATGTTCAGTTTAAACACAACTTACAGTATTGAACTATTAACAGTGAAAAACAACATAATATAGTGACCAGGACACTAACCTTCTTTTGCTTTCTTTTCTTTGAAACTTTCTTGCCTCGAACTTCAACATCAGGACGCTGTTGCTCCGACTCGTGTGTGCATGTCTCCACTTCCTCTTGCGCTACAACGACTATATTTTCATGATAAGCACATCCATCACGCACTGACGCTCCATCGACTCCCTGAAACATAGAACTTTCATTAGTATGTATAATAATATTGAAAACACAAAATGTACTTGGGGACCAATACGCACGTACATCTCAATAGCAAAACACGAATGAACGCTTTGTGTAGAACATTCAAACGACAATTATTCACGCATTGTTGATCTAGTTAGATGGAACTGTCAAGATCCATACCTCGGGCTCCTCATAGACTTCCATCGATGATATTATTGAAGATGACGCTTCAGCAACTCCCTGAAACACAGTAATTGCATTAGTATGGTTTTCTATTTTGTTAAAAAGAACATAAACTTTGTGCAGGCGTCAACGGCTCATCTAAATAGACCTGCACAAATTATCAGTTGTCTAAAATAAATAATGGATATCTAAATATGATTCGATTTGCTCGATCGTTGGAAGTGTCACCACCCAGAGATCTGCATCAACTACTAGGGGTGATGTTCTTGTAGAAGAAGCTCCGTCATCTCCCTGAAACATAGTACTTGCGTTAATGAAGAAGGAAGTATAGCGGATGTAATCACGTCATATGATTTCGCTTGATCGAACTGTCAGTATCCATACCTCGAAATGCATAAGAACATCAAGGGACGCTGTAACTGCGGTGCACACTTCTGCAAGCTGTTGCGCCGACCCGTAACTGCATGCTCCCCCTTCTTCTTGGACTAATGCTCCATCGACTCCCTGAAACATAGGACTTTCATTAGTAATGAACACAATATTGAAAAAAGAAGACACATAGGAGGGCGACGACAGAAGGACATATCAATGGCTAAAAACGAAAGAAACATTGTGTGTAACAATCACGCTTCAAGAATGCAAGATCTGATGATCTCCATCGATGGAACTGTCCGGAAACGTACCTCGAGCATCTGAGTGACATCAACGGTTGTCGTCAATGTGTTGGACTCCTCAGCATCTCCCTGAAAGACAGTACTTGCATTATTTTGGATAACAATAATTATAACTGAAAACAAAGACTAGAGGACGAGTACAAGGGTGTACCATTAGGTAAAATAATTACACGATAAATTAAAACTATTGATTTACATGCCTAAAACAAGTCAGTGGCAGAATAGCTAAGTAAGATTACCCGATAGGCGCTTGAAGTGGCTGATGACTGCAATAACGACACGGATGGAGAATCTTCCGCCTTCATATTGAGTGGATACATAAATGGGGAAATTATTGTTAGCTAATGCCACACACTACCGCAAGGCCGAGAGCTAAATACGTAAACTTGACTCACCAGTGGAGGGATGTGGACGAATAGAGTGGGAATAGCGGTTGAGAGCAATTTTCGCTTCGCTCGCGGTGTGTTCTTCTTTATTAGCAATGATGTGGAGTACATGTCTGAGCTAAAGTGCCTGCTGCAGATGCGGTATCGATCACCCCTCTTGTCCGCAAAGGCTTCTAGGACTCTACTTTCAAGCTCAGACGGTGGATATCCGCAATATCGGACCCAATCTCTTATCTGATCTATTGTTTTAGGGAAAACATGCATTATAGTACCTTCAGATTTTTTATGGGTCTTCGAAGGGCAACCGCCAATGGAACAGGCAGGCATTGTGGAAAGTTCTGAAAAGTAAAGATCAACAATTCTATATGAATACCAATGTGTTAAAAAATTAAATGACACATAAAAGGTTCAATGCAAGGTTCGTTTTGGTTCTTGCAACTATACACGTTATTCACATGCGGATAAGTATTTGAATAACTTTAAAAAAATAGAAAAATAATTTGACTAAACTCAGAACATGTGACTAGTTCCTTGCATGTACTGTCGTGAACGAAAAGAAGTTGGACACAAAATGATTATGGTACATGGCCTTACCTTGACGAACAAACAGTTAGATGCAGGGATCAGAGTAGTTTCTTGTCGTAGAACAGGGAGCAGTTCACAGGTTGCAAACTGACGAGTTTGCTCGAAGTGGTCACGGAAGTTCACAGAGACGAAGAGCAGATAACCAGCACCTTCACGGGTTGACTAGCAAAGCGCAAAGAAGTTCTCATTAGAAATATGAAGTGGGTTATAAAGAATTCGAAACAGGGGTGTGTTTGTGAATGAATGACGTGTATATGTCGTGGCATTATGCGGTTTGCAGGGGGGCGTCCAGCGTGAGGGGGGATGCTTGGCAGGAGACACGGGGTCTGGAGGTAGACATGGGAACAACAACCCATGCTCTATAGACCACTTTGAAGTGTACATGGTCTTTGGCACCTCTTGGCCTTTATCGCTCCCTGACAGCTCCACTTGCCAGCACAAGTACCCCGGTGCGAACTGCCTTTGATAGGGCGGGGGGGTGGATTGGGGCGGTGGTCGTGCAGACAAGACACAGGAAGACTCGTGAATGGAGACACACTTATGTGGATTGCAGGGGGCGTCCAGCGTGAGGGGGGATGCTTGGCAGGAGACACGGGGTCTGGAGGTAGACATGGGAACAACAACCCATGCTCTATAGACCACTTTGAAGTGTACATGGTCTTTGGCACCTCTTGGCCTTTATCGCTCCCTGACAGCTCCACTTGCCAGCACAAGTACCCTGGTGCGAACTGCCTTTGATAGGGCGGGGGGTGGATTGGGGCGGTGGTCATGCAGACAAGACTCGTTTGACGCAGGGCCTCACCAAGGAGAGGCCATCTAACTGCATGTAAGAGGCAGGCTGCAGGATCTAGTACATGGAAGGCAGGGGGGTGAGTTTATAAATACCTCACCCTCCCAGGAGAATATATGGGTGCAGTTCACCCTGGAGACCCTGGATGCCTAGGCAGTTAGTCAGCAGCAGGCTGGCCTGTGGTGGCAAGGCGGCACGGGCCAGAGGGGGTCATCTCTGTATCCGGTGCCCAAAAGGATGATTTATTATGATCAACCATATTGATTATTTACCTATAACCATGTTTTGTATCAATTAAATCCAACGGCCTTTTATTGCCAACGCTTGAACAACGCATATGGGTTCAACGGTTATGTGGATTGAAGGTGGGCAGCCAGCGTGAGGGAGGATGCTGGCCGGAGACATGTGGTGTGACAAGACAAGGCACAAGAAGACTATTCAATGAAGACACACTAGATTCATTTAAAAAATCAAAACAACCATTGTTAAAATATATGTTGGGTTTTATTTTAGATCTTAATTTCAATTGAACATAAATAATAAACATTACACATTGTAAAGTTCCGGTTGCAGCACATCCAGGGAAAATCCGCGGTATTGTCCACTGTCGCTGGGGAAATGTTGTCTAATGGCAAGTACCGCACAGGCAGGTATTACTCTCCGAACGCGGTGTCCGAGCCTCCCGTGAAGCCACCAAGTGAAGCAACGATAGGCCACCAGCCTGTACCACCTGTGAAAATGAAAGATGCAAACTGTATTAAAATGACAAAACTTTCTTATCAATGTCGATTCAGGTAAAAAATGTCATTCTGCTTTGAAAAAAATTCTATCTAGAAAATGCACAATATGGAACCAATTTACATGCATTCGAATGATATGTAGATGTAATTTTATATGTGGGAGACGACCATGAAATAGTAGTGGCATCACTGACATCACAACCAGAGTATACTTACTCGTTACTCGGATTACGCGGACGAACAGTGCCGCGAAGTTCGTGCATAAGCACCATCATCATCCTCAACACGGTCCGTGAGAGGCAGGCTTCCCTGAACTCTGGCAGCTCGGTGATGCATTGCGGACTTGGCTCGCCTTCCGAAATGTAGGCCAAGCACCCGGAATTTTCACGGCAGCAGCAGTTCTCCTCCTCAGTTGGCATTAGCTCGCACCGATTGCACGTGCACCAGGTGGAGACGCCGTCCATGCGACATGGTCCAGGCTCTTCATCCGTTGACTGGTCCTCCCAACTGCTGTCCGAATCCCCATCGTTTTCGCGTGCTTGCCTTTCCAGTAGTTCTTCCTCGGTGTACTCGGGCTCGTACATATACGGCATTATTGTAGCCATTGTGTGGTAAAGAAAGTAAAATAATTTACAGAGATGGTACAGGTGTTCACAAGACCTAGAAGCGGCGAAGGTAGCTGACCAGACCACCGAAACGAGTCACAGAATACTCAAAGTAACACAGAGAGAGTAATGGAATCGAAAATCTGCTGCTGTGTGTTGTGAAACGGTGTGTTTATACTTATTGAGGAAAGGGGCGTCCTGCCATTTCCATGGCGACACTTCATTAGCTGAGGCGCAGCGATTGTTGACACGAAACGTGCTTTGGCGTTGGGAAATGGGCGGTACGGGTCTGCTGATGTCAGGCTCAGGGGCGGGGGATTTGATTTAGTGCCGCAAACGCAGGTGAGCCAGGTCGATGGGGGGAAATGATAGGATTATCAGAAAATGGCGGCTGATTTCGAGTGCGTTAATGGACGAAAAGTCGGGTAAGGTCCATAGGAAAGTTTTCTACGATCTACCGATTTATGCTTAAAAACACATGGCCGAACCGTAGGGACAATAAAAAAAAAGTCCCGGAACTATCCTTTAAGCGCGTTATAAACACGCAACTGAGACATACAAAAAACAATTACGCAACAATAAAAACAAAACGATTCCTGTAACAGCGCGGGTTGTGTGAGCGATTTAAAAAATGCAAATAAATAAAATGGCTCAGTCCGATGTGACAATAGCTTTCCCAATGAAGAAGAAGTAAAATTAAAAACACCCCCCAGTGAGCGCTCATCTGGCCAAAAGCCAGCCCCACCACGGATTATGGGTTTATGGTAACACATGGGAGGAGCAGCCGCAGGTGAGCAAAACAGCTGAGGCTGTTATGAACAATACACGGTCATGGGCGTGCAGCCGCCGACTGTCTGAGCGCTCTGGCTATAAATACGCCTGGGTGTTTCAGGAGCCGTGGGGAAAACATATCATTACCTAGAATTGTCAGTCGCCATCTGTGCCGAACACAAAGCTGGATTGTCTCTGCCACAGGCATCTATTTACAGTAGCTGGGTACACTCCAAGGGGAACACGCTGACACCTTGACTCTGGTGCTGTCTGACAGCATGAAAAGGCCTGCCCAGAACCACACTGCTATTTGTGAAGGGAACTAGAGCTGCTTTCTTTATAATCTCAAAACAGCCTGCTACGTGTGCAGTGCACGTGGTCGCATTACGTTGTTTTATGCCACAGTGGGATTTTCTGATTTTAAAAAACCACCAGTTCCAGAGTATTTGTAGCCACTGATGGGGTTGATTTATTCAACATTGTGCCTCCTTTGCGCCACTTCACAGACCTAAGTTAATCATAAACACTTGTGCTGAGGCTACTCATTAGGGGTGCTGATTGCGACGTGTGCTGCGTCGTACTCTGGCCACGCCTCTAGCAAGATTTGGGAAGAACATGGCTGGAAGTCATTGAGGTCACTCACCACTTCCTTATGCAGTTATTTTGACTAACTATAACAAGCTTTAGTCCTCTGCCAGAGTTTTTGCAGGTAGGAATACTAATCATGTGTGTTTTTAGATCGCCCTTCGTGCCAGACTCCTCCCACTTTAATGTTATTCCATTTATTGTGGGATGAAAAGCTGAGTTGGCTATGCGCCAGGGTTTGCCCTTGTGTTGGGCAAGCTGATTCCCATGTCTGGGGTGGGTGCAAAACTTGCAAGCTATCCACCCATGAATATTTAGATGGGCCCTGCTGCAAGTCAGCTGCTCCTTGAAGCGGAAATCCTTCTAAAGTCTTTAGTTCTTGCGTACTGCCTACCTGCACTTAAAAATGCCCAATATTGGTAGTCCTTAATCTATGTAATCCCCTCCCCCCAATTATTGTCCCCGGTGACTGTTCCATTTACCCGCCCCCCTCCACAACCTGGTCGGAATGTCCCTCAAACTCAGCCCATTGTACGAAGCTCACCGCTTCCCATCAAATCTGATGTGTTATCTACTGTACGTTGTTTAGTCATCAAGAGCATTGTTCATTCTTGGATATAAATAAATACATACTTTTAAAGGTCTCCTCGACGTGCTGTCGCTGCACCCCTAGAGACTTCCATCCCTGCAGCACAGCTCCTGATTTGCCCAAGACTTCAATCCTGTCTGCACTAGGGACTGGAAATGTAGCGCCTTCTCCATTACCAGCCTTCCACATTAAAATCCGGAAATGTGTTGGTCTTTCTTTTATTTTCAGCACTGGGTGCATCCTGGGTTGGCTTGCTGCTTCTCGTGCATCCATTTCTTCACGGCTCGTGCTGTCTCAATCGCTTTCCCTGAGGTGCTTCCGCACCAACTGGATGGTGCATCTGCCCTTACCGCATGCTTTTTCTGTGTGCCTCCCCCACCACTAGCATGTTTGCGTAATTGTGTGCCCCTGGTATCTCACGCAGTTGTTAGCACCCTTCCCAAAACCTAGGGTCCTCTACACGTTGTGTAATGCAATTCTTGGGAACTTTTTACAATAAGAAGCTTGGGGGTGGGAGGGAGAGTCTGGGATTCAGAGAGGGCGCCATTGCCTTATATATGGCCTTTCCGGACGTGTTAGTCCTGCTTCGAAGCGCTGTGATGAGGAAGAAGGGTGCATTCCACCTTTTAGGCAATCGGACCCGGTTCTGCAAGGTGGGCACATATGTTTGAACTAAGTGCTATTTTCGAGCACAAATATACATTTTCAAGACACACAATTTAGATGTGGCTGTTCCTAGGCATTCTAGGGGTGTAGAGAGTGTCTCTCCTTCTCTCTCTTTCTTTCTCTCTCTCTCGGGCAGTGGTATTCAATGTGTAAGCCCCCTTGAGTAACATTTTTGTTGCTGAGCCCACCCTTGAGTAAACTTAATACTGCTGGGCCCCACGAGATGACTGCTTATATTTTGTATTAAAACCAGTCAAAGCCTACTACCTTTTGGAAGAGCCTTGTGCCCCCCACACCCTACCAGCCACCCCATGGGGCCAGCCGCACAGTTTGAAGACCACGGGTCTAGCTGGATGCGTGGAGTTGGGGCGGGGGGGGGGGAGACAGGGTTGTGTGATCTGTGACTTGTGTGAGGGGTGTGTGCATGCGAAATGTGTGTTTTACAGAAGCGCAGACTGTTCTATATTTACCTTCTGAAGAGATCTGCAGATAATGGATTGGAATCCAGGAAGGGGTTGGCCAAGGCTCCATTGGAGACACAGGGAATCGTAAAGTGCACAGTACTCCTGGTGCATCATGGAAGCACACACAGGGGTTACTTGTGCATCTCACCAATCTCTTCTAAGCTAGCTGAAGACCGCAGGAAATGTGCTTCATATCCAAGGATGGAACAGCTCATACAGAAATAGATCTCCCTTTACCAGTGACTAGTCACTGTTGCATGTCACCCCTCCTGGGGAGCATGGTAGCTCCCAGGAACAGTATCATGGTCAAATAGTGCTAACCATGTGACCAACAACCAGGGCTGACTTGAATGCTCAACTTTGAGGCAGGGAATAACCAGGTCCTGATAGTAATAGTGTGTTTCTAGAGAGAGCTTTCTCGCTGTGCACTGTGTGACTAGAGAGGCCCCGGCGCCCATCGTCTACTCTGTGGTGCAGAGGGGTTTTTAATGTTCCATTACATCTTCACTAAAGCAGTGTTTTCACGGTCATCCTAAATTAGTAGGACACGCTTGAACATGTTAATGTTGACTTGTGACTCCTTGAAAACCTTTTGTATTCAGCGGGTTTTTTCCCTTGTGTGTTAACTTGAGCTGCTGCTACATTTACAGTCATACCTATATGTTTTGCCAATGTTAGTTTTTCTCAGCTTTCCAGGGACTTTCTATAACCGGTTTTTGTAGTTCAACACACATTTCACAACTAAATGTATTAAATTTGGTGACTTGTTAAAAAAATCGAATACAGTTCATTGGGTAGGGATGGGATGCCAGCAGAAGCCAGGGAGAACGCACCGTGGATTGGTTGGGTAACCTGGAACACTTTCATGTAGACGCTGCTCTTTGGAAGCCTATAATTAGAAACAGTGAATAAGCAGTTTGTTTTCCAAGAAGCTGCCTGCACTGGTGCCAATGATGACCTCGCGGACTCTTTGAACGCTGCTGTTCTTAAATGGAAATGCCAGCCTGCAGACAGGCAGGTCTGTGCCGCAGAAGAGCAAACGAGATCTCCTTGGGCTGGCCGCCTTTCTCTTCCAGTAACAGAAGGAAGTCTTCGACTGCAATTTGATGAATGCTCGTGTATGACTTTTGATGCATTTGCTGAGACATTGAGGAATGTGTGTGGCTTGATTGACCTGGATTTTCAACAACTGTGTATTACCTTTATAATTCTAGTATGCTTGATTTTATGGATTATTTTATGCATTATTTGGCTGCAATAAAATAAATGGTTGGGTATTACATTATGTGTGAGGGTAAAAACTGGATGATTATACATACTATGAATTGTTTTATTGATTGATGTAAACTTAAAATTATTTCTGGGTAATTTATTGTAAATATGAATGAGGGTGTTTTTTACCCTCTTTTTATCTTTCTTCTGTTTTGTATCGATAGTGAAAGGTTTGTACATTTGATGTCTGAACCAAAATACAAATAACAAAATTATACATTCTAAGTATACGTTTGTAGGGATCTGTAAAGTGCTACTCTTAGCAGCCAGGAGCGCTTAGGGTAGGGATTATTGCTGGGGTGATGAACGGGTGGCTAATGACGTAGTGCTGTAAGAGGATTCAATTCAACACTACAGCTAAGTCAATGCCTAGTCTGGGATACTGAATGGAAACCCTTATTGATATATCTTTATGTCCAGTTCATGCGTTCTGGATGACTACCCCTATATAACACCCCTCTCTAGGAATCCCTCTGACCCCACTGAGCCAATAAGTAGTTCTGTTTTGCAAGTTAAAAGGTTTATTTGATAATTTAAACAATAGATATATATATCACACTTTATACTAATTTAATAATTGAATATCACACCTAATCTGAGCAGTAATCAATAAGGGATAGTCTGGCACTAGCACACTTGTGAATAGGAACAGAAGAATAAGGTGGTAGAGAATGCTTTATATACGTTCAGATGGATGTAATGTTGAATGAAATGCAATACAGAAAATACTCAATATGATTTCAACAAAACAATGTAATCACTTTTCTCTGGCAATCCACTCCCCCCTTTATGCAATGCAAGGAAATGGAAGGAAAGCACACAGTTCTCAGAAATGCAATCAAATGTAATTCAGTTCACCCCAGCAAGCTTAAACCACAGAAGTTGGAATCACAGGCCCAAAATGCTTTTATATGCGCTGGCAATGAAGTGAAAACTATGCTAAAATGCTTTTAATTCCCTCTAGAGGTTCAGGGTGAGTGGTATCAAGTTAATATTAGTCCAGGCTCACTCTAGCAATGATTCAGGGATGGTTCTTAAGAGGCAAACGAATTTTTAGCAAGGAAACTAAGGAAGCTTCTGTTTTCACACGTGGAGAAATTTGCAAATCGCGGCAAATTCGCTAGTGCATTTCTCGTGATTGCGGCAAAACTATAGGGAATCGGAATGCGGTTTTAGGTTCGTTGAAAAGCTGAGATTCTAAGCTTTCAGAGGAAAGTTACTGCAAGTCTCTAGGACAAACGGTCACAGAGATATGAGCGATATGTTAAAGGTCGTTTTTCAGATTTGAAATTTTAAAGTTCAAAATGACAGCTAGCAACTAGGAATGACAGGTGACAGCTTTACAAATGATAGGTGACAGTTAGGAGGCAGTTCTACTTAGATTAAATAGATTGAATTATATTATTTTAACTAAGAGATTGGTTCTGCACAGTCTGCTAGGTACTCACAATATATTTTTTAAATAAATGGGCCTCGCCACGGATCTGGTCAGGTTTTCTTCACTCGCCACGGACGGTCTCTGCGCACAGCGTTCTGGGTCAGCTCTCCTCTGCTGGTATGGTCTGGGTCTCTGGTTCTGATCAGGTCTGTGGGTCCGGATACAGCGGTCTCCGGTTCAGCTGGTCTCTCTCTGGATACAACACTGCTCTCTGGCAAATGGCAAGAGTTCTTGCAAAGAATTCAAACAGCTCGCCTGGCTGTGATAATGGCAATGATTCGAGGCCTGCTAAAGAGGGATTTAGCTTGAAGTTGACCTCTCTGCTACAAATTCTGAAGTAAAGCCTTGGTCTCTGAAGGTGGATAGATTGAAGTCTCTATGTTGGCTCTCTGGAGGTTGATGGAGGTAAAGTATGGATTTTCTCGGCAGAGCGTCCCGCAGCAAATGGATTTGAAGGTCCCTATCTGTCCTGTCTGTCTGCTTTTATGTGTTTTGAAAATGGGTGTGTGTGCAGCATCACTAGGCTCTACCCCTCTCCACTTGTCATTGGCCACTTCATCCTCTTCCCCTTGATTGGGGGAATGAAATGAAGTGTCATCATGATGAGGTCTGTTTATGATACAGAGAACCCACCCCTGTCAACTTTACACACAATCTATATTTGATCCAAAAGACATATTTGCACAGGTACACATTTGTTTAAAATTACATGCACCCATCACATATCACAGGAGGTATCCCCTGTTCAAAATCTGCTCTTCCTGAGAGCTTGCATTGAGAAATGGCAACATATTTCACTTTTTGGTCAAGTTACCAATATCAGACATTACCCCAAATGTATACACATTCGCGCAAGGAGTATGGACATTACTTGATGAAGTGTCAGATTTTTAACATGCATACATTTTAAGTAACACCCTCTTAACTGCTAGCTTGCCCCCAGATCATGCCACCGGTTCTAAAAACCTCTTAAAATGTGGGCAGAAAAATCACAAGAATTATGGTATCATTTAAATAATTATGACAAGTTCGTACTATGAGTTATTCATCTTTTTCCAAAACCATATTCTGGCTACAGGGGTGTGTCTTTTCAGGTCACATGGTACAGAAACCAGTTTTTCCACTTTCTTCAAGCTCAGCCTCTGTTTCCAGTTTCTCCCCCTCCCAGTTTCTGCCAAGAGGAAGCCATTTTTATTACCCCTGCAATAAACCATCTGCCTGGGCCCTGGAAGGCCCATTGTTCAAGAGGAAGCCATTTATGGCCACTTCCATAAACCCTCTGCCTGGGTCCTATGTTTAGCCTCTAGCAGTCCCTTGATAATCCAATCAGAGAAGTGTCAGATCCCTTTTGGTGGGAGCAGCAAAAAGGCAGCTAGGCCTGGGAACACAGCTGTTGTGCAAGTCTCAACTCCTGTCGGGGGTAGCTGGTAGGCAGAATTCAGTTCCTTAAGCCAGGCCCAAGCTAATGTCACATTTAGTTACCCAGTTTCCTGCATTCAAATAAAACTAACCATTTTACATATGCAGCTAGAATGCTGATTCTAAGTTTAACCATGACATTTAAACAATTGCAACCTATGTGACACTCAAAAGTAGGTCACTCATTTCTTTTAAACATTTAGATTTTTAGTGTCTTTCCGTCCAAATTTACTTAAACTACTGAAATCCACAGCTCAGTCAGTCTTGTTACAAACCTTCAAGTCACTTCAGAATATAACTTTACATTGGATCCACCTCTCAGTAAGTCTTTCTTTGGCATGCTTTGGGTTCATCTATTCAGTTTTACACATATAAAAAAAAATCTGGTGTTGTTTTAAAACGCCGGCTTTCTGATAGTGGTGAGTACTGGTACTGCACCCATTTTTGGGATTTAAGAAAATGAATTCCCCACAATCTATTTTGCTTTTGGCAATCAGCATTGCCATTCCCAATGGTTTCAGGCTACTGTGTGGGTAGTCCAATGGTGGTTTTAGGCAGTGCCCTTCTGTGCCCATAACATCAGCAAAATGGGTGGCAGCCTATTCTTCATGCACTTCCCTGGGCATTTTCTGGGAAGCTCTGGCCATCATGATGTTTTCAATGCCAGTACTGCACAGTTTTTGAGGCAGGGCTTGGATGCATGGGTAAAAACATCCCACAAGCCCCCCTCTTGCGATGGCCATTCTGTTTCAATGATGGAACTCGCAAGACCTGGGATGTTTCCTCATCTTCCAATAGATGGCACAGTTCAGCATCTTTTTCTCCATCCGGTCGGATCGATCGGTTCTCCTCGCCGGTCCTGATGGGAAGATTGGGCGGTAACCCGGGCCCCTTGCGTCTCTGCTCCCGGTCTCCGGATCATCCTCCTTGGCCCGTCTCCAGGTTTTCTTTCTCCTAGGATGACAAAGGAAGAGCAGCAATACCTATTCATGGACATTTTTCCCCCACCATTGATATAGGGGGGTGGCATATACATTTTAGAACTCAGCAGATATGAACATGCACATTTTTTTAAATTAAGAGACAGGAACACATAAACTTGAGAAACACAGAATTTGATAGGCTATATGTAGGATCTTTTAAGTTAGAACTGAATTAATCTGAGACAGTACCCTCTAGGATTCCAGAGGATTCCTCCAGTTGTTGCAGAGTGTGCCTGGGATGGCAACACTTCAACTGGTTTATGTGGACCCACTTGTCTTCCCCCTCTGCCAAACCGCCTTTGGGGATGCAGATCTTGTAGGCCACAGGGGAGATTTTGTCTATAATCTCAAAGGGTCCCTTCCATGTAGGCAAACATTTTCGCTGTTTGGCCTGGTTCCTTTGGAAATTGTATAGATAGACCCGGTCCCCCACCTGATACTCCTTCCTGGAAGTCTTCAGGTCATAGTGGGTCTTCATGCTATCAGCTGATCTTTCTAGATTCCGCTGAGCATAAGCAAAAGCATGTTGAAGGTGTTTCCTTAAATTCTCCACATACTCGTGAGTTGTGGAGGCATTTATTAGGGTCTGCTCTTGGGTCCTGTAGAGCAAATGCTGAGGAAGCACCATCTTGCGCCCAGTCATCAACTCAAATGGTGACATTTTGGTTGCAGATGAAGGGGTAGATCTGATGGCCATTAGGACCAGAGGTAATCGGATATCCCAACTTGGCCCAGAATCTGCCACAAACTTTTTTAGTATGCTCACAATGGTTTGGTTATATCTCTCTACTGCCCCAGAAGAAGCTGGCCTGTAAGCAATATGTAACTTCCTTTTGACCCCCAGTATCTCCCACATCTTTGTCATTACTTCACTGGTGAAGTGGCTACCTCTGTCTGACTCAATCCTTTGAGGTAGACCTAAACGGGAAAAGATGTGGTTAATCATCAGGGCAGCTGCCGTTTCTGCCTTGCAGTTTGGGGCTGGGAGACATTCCACCCACTTGGTAAACAAGCATGTCACAGTCAACATGTACTTATTCCCCCTAGCAGAGCGAATCACGGGGCCTACAAAGTCAATTTGTAAATCTGACCATGGCAGTGTCATCCCCCTCTTTTGGAGAGGCGCACGGTGCGTGAGGGATGATGGCTGAAATTGTGCACACACAAGACACCCCTTCAAGTATTGGTCGAGGTCCTGCCACATGTGTGGCCAGTATGCAACCTCTCTTAAGATTTCCAATGTTGTGTGAAACCCCCTATGACCGGCGGTGGCCGCATCATGGGCGTGACTTAACATCAGGCTTTGGAATGAGGTAGGAACCACCCACTGATCGTGGCCAGCTTTGGATTTCCTTACCAGCAAACCGTCTTGGATTCGGAACATTTTTGGACATTTCATCAACACTCTTAGGTCCTCTTTCCCAATATAATCGGTATCCGTCAGGGGAAAGTTCTCAGGGTCCTCAAGGTGCTGGTAAAATTTACCAATTATTGGATCCTCCTTCTGAGCTGTAATCAAATCAGCATCAGGGGTCTCCTTACTCCATTGTGCAATTGAAAGGTCATTGTGAGCATTTGTCTGGGACCTAGTGATAGCAGTGACCTGGATTTCCCCCAACAGGGACTCTATTTCAATTAGATCCCCTTGGATGGCCCCGGTTTTGGCCAGCTGATCAGCTAAGTCGTTTCCAGTTTTGTCTGGTCCCTCTACTTTGGAATGACCCTTGATCTTTTTCCACTAGATGGTCATCTCATTCGAGGTGACCAGATCAACAATGTTTTGGATCAACTTCCCATGTTTCAAGGGTTTGTTGTTAGCACATAACATGCCTCTGGTTTTCCAATTAACCAGGTGCTCCACGAACCCGTTCCGTACATAATCCGAATCTGTGATTATGACCAGTTCGTTGAGTTGATGCTGGACAGCAGTGAGGATGGCCTGATGCACAGCCATCAATTCTGCCACCTGACTACTTCGGGGACCAATTTTGTATCCAGCGGAGGGTTCTGGGGACTCATTCACCCATGCATTCCCTATGCCGGCCACCAGTTCTTTCTCCCCGTCGTTTTCAACATGGTAAGAGCATCCATCCACATACACAGTGGGCATTCCCTCACACTTGTCTTCTTCAAAGACTTTGTGTGGGGAATTAAGGTATGCCTCTGTGTTGTCCTTGATTTTTAGACTTTCGTCCTCGAGACAGTTTTCTCTGGCACAATCATGCAAGTCAGCCAGACCTTGCGCGAGGGGACTCTTCTTGTTTTGGCCATATCTGACCTCCACAGGAAAGCCTTGCATTGACAGAATCCAGGAAGTAATTCGGGAATTACTCACATTTCCGGCCCGGATTCTGTCACTTTGGAGATATTGCAGAGGCTGGTGTGGAGTCTCCACTATGATGTGTTCCCCCTGGATAAACGGGCAGTAATTCTTCAATGCCCACACCGTTGCCAGGAGTGCCTTCTCACAATCGTTGAATTTTTCCTCCACAGAGGATAAAGTTTTGCTCGCATAGGAGATTACTTTATTGACCTTGTCATGCTTTTGGTATAATACTGCTGTCAAGCACGTATTAGAGAACCCCGTCTCCAGGAAGAACTCCTTGTTTCTGATAGGGTAAGCTAGGCAAGGCGCTTGTGAGAGGCTTCTTTTGAGTTGTTTTACTGCCTCGGCTTGTTCTGGTCCCCATTCCCACTTGACCCCCCCCTTCAGGAGATGAATCAGGGGTCTGGTGATCTCTGCGTAGCCCTCAATGAACTTTCTGCTGTAATTAGTCAGTCCAAGGAGGCTCCTTAGTTCCCGCAGAGTTGTGGGGTCTTTCAGTTTCTGAAGTGCTTCCACTTTCTTTTCCTGGGGACAGACCCTGAGCAGTAATCTCATGCCCCAAGAAATTAACACTGGTTCTACACCACTGTGCTTTCTGAAAGGAAAGTTTTGCTCCGCCGGCCCTCAACTGGGTCAGAACATAACGGATCTCCACTATGTGTTCCTCCACAGATGAACTTTTGATGAGGACATCATCTGCATAAGCCAGGTTACCCCTTTCACCCAGGTCGGGCATGGCCTGTTGTAGGAAAATATTGAACTCATTACCGGAGTTAAGGTATCCGAAGGGAGTCCGGGTCCATGTGTACTGCTGGCCCCCAAAGGTAAAAGCCAGCTTGTATTGGTCCTCCCTACTGACAGGCACAGTCCAGTATCCATTGGTCAGGTCTATTGCAGTGAATACCTGTGACCCCTGAATCTGGGCCAGCCCTTGGTCAATGTAGGGCAGAGGCCATCGGGAAGTATGGACCCGTTTGTTGAGCTCCCTGAGGTCGGCGCAGAGTCTCCACTGGCCGTTTGGCTTCAATATTCCCAGCACCGGATTATTGAAGGTGCTGTGAACTGGACGGATTATTCCCCGGGACTCAAGGTTCTTAATTATTTCAGTAAGGGACTCCATTGATGCGAGAGGCAAGCGATATTGCTTCACAAACACAGGGGTCATGCCAGGGTCCGTGGGGATTGTTGTTGTGTGGATGTCAGTGCGACCACAGTCAAATGAGTCTACCGCAAAGAGATCTTGGAAATCCAAGAAAACTTGTTTCAACTTTTGCTTCTGTTCCAGAGTCACACAGGCGTCAGCTAGGTTGACTCTCTCTTCCACCATCTGCCTGAAGCCTGGAAAGACTTCTGGTTTGGCTACTTCAGTGGCCTCCTCCAGCTGGGTGGAGAAGTCCCTGGTCAGAGTGCTGATTTGGACCGGAGGCTTCAGGTGGGAAAGGCAGCCCTCATGGACCTGGAAAATCACCTCATCCCTCCTGAAGTCACAAGTCACATCTTCCTTACCATAAGGGCAAGAAGTGTACACCAGGAAGTTCCCCCCATGGCGGGTAAAAATCCTGTCTGGTGTTGGATTGTCATCACGGTCACTGTCAAAGCAGTCCTTGGGGATTGGCCCTAACAGTTCATTACCTAAATCTATGGAAAAATGTCGGTCATCAACCGCCATTCCAATAATGGTGCCTGCGGCTAGAGTAATACTCTTTAAGTCGCTGTTATCCACCTCTATTGGAATGGTGTCATGTTCTATGTTCACTAATGGTGTTGGGTTTACCCCCAACCCTTGCTGTTGGAGAGAAGCGTTTAGATGTATGTAAGCATCAGGGTTTTGCAAATATTGTCCTCTTTTAACTTTCACTTCCAGGGAGAATTGTCGGGTCCTTTCTGGGATGGTGACTTCCTCTTTGATCTGAATTTCAACTGCATAAGATAGCAATTGAGCTGACCTAAATGCTTTTTCTGGATCATCAAAGCCCATGGGATTATCCGCTAATCGGGACCAAGCTTTGAAGTTTATTAGGTCCAAACTAATGGCAAGCGATTGAGAATGTCACTGCCTAAGTAAAAGGCGACAGTGACATCTCGCACGACCCAACAATTATGGACTATGCTCTTGTTGCCAATGGAGATTTTGAGCATACACCTGCTCGGCAGGAGCTGTTTGGAATTAGGTGCTTCCAGGTCCATTTCCCATTTGTCTATCAGTTTGAATGTGGGAATGGCTGGATCTTTTGGGAGTTGGCGGAACATGGCTTCGCTGATGAAGCTCTTACCGTTGTTCACACACACTCGAGCTAGAACAGAGTCCTTCCCATCATTTAATTGGACAGGGATGAACAACTGCTCTCCAATTTGCTGAATATCAGCCAGGCTCTGAGCTGATTTCACATCTTTCTGGACTATAGGAGTGGGAGTTTCTGATTGTGGATTAGTATAGAATTTCAGGGTGTTTCCTTCCAGTGTGGAATACCACCTTAAACTGGAAGGAAGGTTGATTTTCAGAAATAGAGAGGACCCCCCATCACCAGTCTGTTGTCCTACTGCTATTACTGTCACGTCTGGAATTTGGCTATTCTGGAAGTGAAATTCTACTTGGTCAGGTTTTTGTTCAACCATGTGGCAGGTGCCGTTTAAACTAACATGGTTGACACTCTGTTTTAATTTTATTGGTCGGCTAGTCTGGGTCCAGAGGACCTTGTTTACACAATCTATTAGGGGTGACAACCTTCTCAGGAGGTCATTCCCTAGTAAACAAGGGGTGCCCTCTGGAGTAACAACTATGACCGGGTGTCTCAACTTGTGTCGCCCAATTTTAATGTCCAAGTCTGCAGTCCCCTCAATGGGAATTTCCTTCCCGTCAAAGTTCTGCAGTTGTCCAGGAGGAGAGGTGAGAGGAATTTGGTAATTCTCTCCCCTTCCTGCATTCAGTTCATCAAGGCCCTTCTGGACAGAAGGGTAGCTCGAGATCCCGTGTCCACCAGCGCTAAAATTGTACCCTGCCCCTGTACTTGTACCGGGGCATAGTATCTTCCCTCCTTCTCCTCAAGGGGGCACAGATAATGCACATTTTTGGACAACTGGTGGGCTAACTTTCTGGTTTTGGACATTTCAAGAGAAGAAATTTGGGCAGACTTCTGTGGAGAGTCTTGGGAATCTGAAAGAAAAAATTGGCAACTGGAGATCAGAGCCATTGTGGGTTCCCCTGGCTCCGGTTCCGGGCCGCCCCGCCCTTTTTGGAGGCAGTCATCAGGATGGGTTTGAACCAGGGGATTTTCTTGCGGTTGGTTCTGGGATGAGATGGTGGGCGGCGGTATCTCAGTCTCCACATCTCCCCAGTCTGGATTTGCATCCCTAGGGACCCATTTTTCTTTGGGAGGAGTTCCCCCCTCTCTGAAGGAGAAGATCCTTTTCCCAGGATCCTCTGAGGATCCCTCTCCCTCAAATTGGAAGATCTGTACCTCCTCCTCAAACTGAGTCTGTTTGGGTCTTTTGTTTCTCCTACCCCCCCTCTGCTCCTTAGGAGGCAGACTTTCAGGGGCAAGAGATTTTGTTTCCGGTTCTTGGGTTTCCAGGGGCTGTTTACAAGTGAGGAAGGAAGCTTCCTCCAAGGCTTTACAACCCCCTTCCCCTTGTGCCTCCTCCCTGGGAACCGGTGAGTTATCGGGGTGCTGCCCCCGTCATTGTTCTGGAGCACCAGGTCCAGAGTTGGGTGCGTTCTGCGCCGGTATGCCGATCTGAGGGTTCTGCTGAGCCCTCAGTATGTGACCCAGATCCCGCGCCATGTTTTGAACCTGGCGCTCTAACTGGGAAACCCGCCCAGGCTGATACGGGGCCCTGTTTTCTCCCCTGGGCTGATCCCGGGAAGGGTAGCTATCCCTTCTTTGGTAGTACCCCTGGTTGGGAGGATTTGGATACCCCTCCACCCTTGGCCTCCCCTCTCCCGGATTCGGTTGTCTGGGCTCAGGGAATCGGGGAAAGAAGGGTGGAGGATTTTGGGGCTGGAAATTGGGTGGATACCTGGGGAAAAAGTTCTGCCCAGGATTTGGAGAATTTCTGCCCTCCTGTGGGAAGTTGGGAGGGAAGTTCCCTGGGTTAGGTGCTTGGCTGGATCCCCCCCTTGGGCTGGAGGAGTCCACACATAACCCAGGATGGGTCGACTTCCCTTGTAACAGGGACTTACATAATCAGGAGAGCGAGGGACCCCATTTGTGGGGCTGCCTCCCTGGCTCCCTGTCTGTGACTGGCCCGAGGACCTTCTGGGCCTAGCATTATTAGGTGCAGGTAGGTTTTTAGGCCCCCCATCTCCAAATCCAAAACAGGGGTGACCTTTACCTCTGCCACCTTGGCAGCAGCAGGGGTGTTGTTGACTTTGGGGTTTTTGGGCGCATTATTTGTATTTTCTATTGGCTTCTGCACCTCATAGATCCGGGTCGCCTGTTCAATGACCCAGTCTAAAGATCTTTTCTCGTGAAAATCCCTCACAAGCTGGGTCATTATGTATTTGGGCAAGGCATGGAAAAACGTATTAATAAATTCTCTGCTATCCGTGCGCACCCTTCTGGTGGTCTGTGCAAAAGCATGCTTTAACTCCTGCACAAACTCTTGTGGGGCCTGATCCTCCCCACATTGTAAATTGTAGGCTGCCTTGCGAGCCTCTTGGGGATTTCTGTGAACAGAAAAATGTTTTAATATGGCCGCCCTATAGGTGGACCACCTGGAATGATTTTGGTCCTCCAGCCCCGCAAAAAAACTGGAGTATTCCGGGGAGAAGGTCCACTTTACATATTGAATACAGCTTTGGCTGTCCTTCAAATGAAAAGTCTCCATCATTTGCTCATAGAGCTCCAAGTGTTCCCAAACAGAGTACTTGGCGTTCTTATGATAAGGCGTGATGACGCTCCTGATTGCCTTAATCTGCTTTAAGGGGCCCTTAAGCAAGGCCCTTTTTGTCTTATTGGCCCTTTTGGTCCGGGTAACCCTGGTTACAGAGATATGAGCGATATGTTAAAGGTCGTTTTTCAGATTTGAAATTTTAAAGTTCAAAATGACAGCTAGCAACTAGGAATGACAGGTGACAGCTTTACAAATGATAGGTGACAGTTAGGAGGCAGTTCTACTTAGATTAAATAGATTGAATTATATTATTTTAACTAAGAGATTGGTTCTGCACAGTCTGCTAGGTACTCACAATATATTTTTGAAATAAATGGGCCTCGCCACGGATCTGGTTAGGTTTTCTTCACTCGCCACGGACGGTCTCTGCGCACAGCGTTCTGGGTCAGCTCTCCTCTGCTGGTCTGGGTCTCTGGTTCTGATCAGGTCTGTGGGTCCGGATACAGCGGTCTCCGGTTCAGCTGGTCTCTCTCTGGATACAACACTGCTCTCTGGCAAATGGCAAGAGTTCTTGCAAAGAATTCAAACAGCTCGCCTGGCTGTGATAATGGCAATGATTCGAGGCCTGCTAAAGAGGGATTTAGCTTGTAGTTGACCTCTCTGCTACAAATTCTGAAGTAAAGCCTTGGTCTCTGAAGGTGGATAGATTGAAGTCTCTATGTTGGCTCTCTGGAGGTTGATGGAGGTAAAGTATGGATTTTCTCGGCAAAGCGTCCCGCAGCAAATGGATTTGAAGGTCCCTATCTGTCCTGTCTGTCTGCTTTTATGTGTTTTGAAAATGGGTGTGTGTGCAGCATCACTAGGCTCTACCCCTCTCCACTTGTCATTGGCCACTTCATCCTCTTCCCCTTGATTGGGGGAATGAAATGAAGTGTCATCATGATGAGGTCTGTTTATGATACAGAGAACCCACCCCTGTCAACTTTACACACAATCTATATTTGATCCAAAAGACATATTTGCACAGGTACACATTTGTTTAAAATTACATGCACCCATCACATATCACAGGAGGTATCCCCTGTTCAAAATCTGCTCTTCCTGAGAGCTTGCATTGAGAAATGGCAACATATTTCACTTTTTGGTCAAGTTACCAATATCAGACATTACCCCAAATGTATACACATTCGCGCAAGGAGTATGGACATTACTTGATGAAGTGTCAGATTTTTAACATGCATACATTTTAAGTAACACCCTCTTAACTGCTAGCTTGCCCCCAGATCATGCCACCGGTTCTAAAAACCTCTTAAAATGTGGGCAGAAAAATCACAAGAATTATGGTATCATTTAAATAATTATGACAAGTTCGTACTATGAGTTATTCATCTTTTTCCAAAACCATATTCTGGCTACAGGGGTGTGTCTTTTCAGGTCACATGGTACAGAAACCAGTTTTTCCACTTTCTTCAAGCTCAGCCTCTGTTTCCAGTTTCTCCCCCTCCCAGTTTCTGCCAAGAGGAAGCCATTTTTATTACCCCTGCAATAAACCATCTCCCTGGGCCCTGGAAGGCCCATTGTTCAAGAGGAATCCATTTATGGCCACTTCCATAAACCCTCTGCCTGGGTCCTATGTTTAGCCTCTAGCAGTCCCTTGATAATCCAATCAGAGAAGTGTCAGATCCCTTTTGGTGGGAGCAGCAAAAAGGCAGCTAGGCCTGGGAACACAGCTGTTGCGCAAGTCTCAACTCCTGTCGGGGGTAGCTGGTAGGCAGAATTCAGTTCCTTAAGCCAGGCCCAAGCTAATGTCACATTTAGTTACCCAGTTTCCTGCATTCAAATAAAACTAACCATTTTACATATGCAGCTAGAATGCTGATTCTAAGTTTAACCATGACATTTAAACAATTGCAACCTATGTGACACTCAAAAGTAGGTCACTCATTTCTTTTAAACATTTAGATTTTTAGTGTCTTTCCGTCCAAATTTACTTAAACTACTGAAATCCACAGCTCAGTCAGTCTTGTTATAAACCTTCCAGTCACTTCAGAATATAACTTTACATTGGATCCACCTCTCAGTAAGTCTTTCTTTGGCATGCTTTGGGTTCATCTATTCAGTTTTACACATATAAAAAAAAATCTGGTGTTGTTTTAAAACGCCGGCTTTCTGATAGTGGTGAGTACTGGTACTGCACCCATTTTTGGGATTTAAGAAAATGAATTCCCCACAATTCTAGGTTGCTTTTGGCAATCAGCATTGCCATTCCCAATGGTTTCAGGCTACTGTGTGGGTAGTCCAATGGTGGTTTTAGGCAGTGCCCTTCTGTGCCCATAACATCAGCAAAATGGGTGGCAGCCTATTCTTCATGCACTTCCCTGGGCATTTTCTGGGAAGCTCTGGCCATCTTGATGTTTTCAATGCCAGTACTGCACAGTTTTTGAGGCAGGGCTTGGATGCATGGGTAAAAACATCCCACAAGCCCCCCTCTTGCGATGGCCATTCTGTTTCAATGATGGAACTCGCAAGACCTGGGATGTTTCCTCATCTTCTTCCAATAGATGGCACAGTTCAGCATCTTTTTCTCCATCCGGTCGGATCGATCGGTTCTCCTTGCCGGTCCTGATGGGAAGATTGGGCGGTAACCCGGGCCCCTTGCGTCTCTGCTCCCGGTCTCCGGATCATCCTCCTTGGCCCGTCTCCAGGTTTTCTTTCTCCTAGGATGACAAAGGAAGAGCAGCAATACCTATTCATGGACATTTTTCCCCCACCATTGATATAGGGGGGTGGCATATAAATTTTAGAACTCAGCAGATATGAACATGCACATTTTTTTAAATTAAGAGACAGGAACACATAAACTTGAGAAACACAGAATTTGATAGGCTATATGTAGGATCTTTTAAGTTAGAACTGAATTAATCTGAGACAGTACCCTCTAGGATTCCAGAGGATTCCTCCAGTTGTTGCAGAGTGTGCCTGGGATGGCAACACTTCAACTGGTTTATGTGGACCCACTTGTCTTCCCCCTCTGCCAAACCGCCTTTGGGGATGCAGATTTTGTAGGCCACAGGGGAGATTTTGTCTATAATCTCAAAGGGTCCCTTCCATGTAGGCAAACATTTTCGCTGTTTGGCCTGGTTCCTTTGGAAATTGTATAGATAGACCCGGTCCCCCACCTGATACTCCTTCCTGGAAGTCTTCAGGTCATAGTGGGTCTTCATGCTATCAGCTGATCTTTCTAGATTCCGCTGAGCATAAGCAAAAGCATGTTGAAGGTGTTTCCTTACATTCTCCACATACTCGTGAGTTGTGGAGGCATTTATTAGGGTCTGCTCTTGGGTCCTGTAGAGCAAATGCTGAGGAAGCACCATCTTGCGCCCAGTCATCAACTCAAATGGTGACATTTTGGTTGCAGATGAAGGGGTAGATCTGATGGCCATTAGGACCAGAGGTAATCGGATATCCCAACTTGGCCCAGAATCTGCCACAAACTTTTTTAGTATGCTCACAATGGTTTGGTTATATCTCTCTACTGCCCCAGAAGAAGCTGGCCTGTAAGCAATATGTAACTTCCTTTTGACCCCCAGTATCTCCCACATCTTTGTCATTACTTCACTGGTGAAGTGGCTACCTCTGTCTGACTCAATCCTTTGAGGTAGACCTAAACGGGAAAAGATGTGGTTAATCATCAGGGCAGCTGCCGTTTCTGCCTTGCAGTTTGGGGCTGGGAGACATTCCACCCACTTGGTAAACAAGCATGTCACAGTCAACATGTACTTATTCCCCCTAGCAGAGCGAATCACGGGGCCTACAAAGTCAATTTGTAAATCTGACCATGGCAGTGTCATCCCCCTCTTTTGGAGAGGCGCACGGTGCGTGAGGGATGATGGCTGAAATTGTGCACACACAAGACACCCCTTCAAGTATTGGTCGAGGTCCTGCCACATGTGTGGCCAGTATGCAACCTCTCTTAAGATTTCCAATGTTGTGTGAAACCCCCTATGACCGGCGGTGGCCGCATCATGGGCGTGACTTAACATCAGGCTTTGGAATGAGGTAGGAACCACCCACTGATCGTGGCCAGCTTTGGATTTCCTTACCAGCAAACCGTCTTGGATTCGGAACATTTTTGGACATTTCATCAACACTCTTAGGTCCTCTTTCCCAATATAATCGGTATCCGTCAGGGGAAAGTTCTCAGGGTCCTCAAGGTGCTGGTAAAATTTACCAATTATTGGATCCTCCTTCTGAGCTGTAATCAAATCAGCATCAGGGGTCTCCTTACTCCATTGTGCAATTGAAAGGTCATTGTGAGCATTTGTCTGGGACCTAGTGATAGCAGTGACCTGGATTTCCCCCAACAGGGACTCTATTTCAATTAGATCCCCTTGGATGGCCCCGGTTTTGGCCAGCTGATCAGCTAAGTCGTTTCCAGTTTTGTCTGGTCCCTCTACTTTGGAATGACCCTTGACCTTTTTCCACTAGATGGTCATCTCATTCGAGGTGACCAGATCAACAATGTTTTGGATCAACTTCCCATGTTTCAAGCGTTTGTTGTTAGCACATAACATGCCTCTGGTTTTCCAATTAACCAGGTGCTCCACGAACCCGTTCCGTACATAATCCGAATCTGTGATTATGACCAGTTCGTTGAGTTGATGCTGGACAGCAGTGAGGATGGCCTGATGCACAGACATCAATTCTGCCACCTGACTACTTCGGGGACCAATTTTGTATCCAGCGGAGGGTTCTGGGGACTCATTCACCCATGCATTCCCTATGCCGGCCACCAGTTCTTTCTCCCCGTCGTTTTCAACATGGTGAGAGCATCCATCCACATACACAGTGGGCATTCCCTCACACTTGTCTTCTTCAAAGACTTTGTGTGGGGAATTAAGGTATGCCTCCGTGTTGTCCTTGATTTTTAGACTTTCGTCCTCGAGACAGTTTTCTCTGGCACAATCATGCAAGTCAGCCAGACCTTGCGCGAGGGGACTCTTCTTATTTTGGCCATATCTGACCTCCACAGGAAAGCCTTGCATTGACAGAATCCAGGAAGTAATTCGGGAATTACTCACATTTCCGGCCCGGATTCTGTCACTTTGGAGATATTGCAGAGGCTGGTGTGGAGTCTCCACTATGATGTGTTCCCCCTGGATAAACGGGCAGTAATTCTTCAATGCCCACACCGTTGCCAGGAGTGCCTTCTCACAATCGTTGAATTTTTCCTCCACAGAGGATAAAGTTTTGCTCGCATAGGAGATTACTTTATTGACCTTGTCATGCTTTTGGTATAATACTGCTGTCAAGCACGTATTAGAGAACCCCGTCTCCATGAAGAACTCCTTGTTTCTGATAGGGTAAGCTAGGCAAGGCGCTTGTGAGAGGCTTCTTTTGAGTTGTTTTACTGCCTCGGCTTGTTCTGGACCCCATTCCCACTTGACCCCCCCCTTCAGGAGATGAATCAGGGGTCTGGTGATCTCTGCGTAGCCCTCAATGAACTTTCTGCTGTAATTAGTCAGTCCAAGGAGGCTCCTTAGTTCCCGCAGAGTTGTGGGGTCTTTCAGTTTCTGAAGTGCTTCCACTTTCTTTTCCTGGGGACAGACCCTGAGCAGTAATCTCATGCCCCAAGAAATTAACACTGGTTCTACACCACTGTGCTTTCTGAAAGGAAAGTTTTGCTCCGCCGGCCCTCAACTGGGTCAGAACATAACGGATCTCCACTATGTGTTCCTCCACAGATGAACTTTTGATGAGGACATCATCTACATAAGCCAGGTTACCCCTTGCACCCAGGTCGGGCATGGCCTTATGTAGGAAAATATTGAACTCATTACTGGAGTTAAGGTATCCGAAGGGAGTCCGGGTCCATGTGTACTGCTGGCCCCCAAAGGTAAAAGCCAGCTTGTATTGGTCCTCCCTACTGACAGGCACAGTCCAGTATCCATTGGTCAGGTCTATTGCAGTGAATACCTGTGACCCCTGAATCTGGGCCAGCCCTTGGTCAATGTAGGGCAGAGGCCATCGGGAAGTATGGACCCGTTTGTTGAGCTCCCTGAGGTCGGCGCAGAGTCTCCACTGGCCGTTTGGCTTCAATATTCCCAGCACCGGATTATTGAAGGTGCTGTGAACTGGACGGATTATTCCCCGGGACTCAAGGTTCTTAATTATTTCAGTAAGGGACTCCATTGATGCGAGAGGCAAGCGATATTGCTTCACAAACACAGGGGTCATGCCAGGGTCCGTGGGGATTGTTGTTGTGTGGATGTCAGTGCGACCACAGTCAAATGAGTCTACCGCAAAGAGATCTTGGAAATCCAAGAAAACTTGTTTCAACTTTTGCTTCTGTTCCAGAGTCACACAGGCGTCAGCTAGGTTGACTCTCTCTTCCACCATCTGCCTGAAGCCTGGAAAGACTTCTGGTTTGGCTACTTCAGTGGCCTCCTCCAGCTGGGTGGAGAAGTCCCTGGTCAGAGTGCTGATTTGGACCGGAGGCTTCAGGTGGGAAAGGCAGCCCTCATGGACCTGGAAAATCACCTCATCCCTCCTGAAGTCACAAGTCACATCTTCCTTACCATAAGGGCAAGAAGTGTACACCAGGAAGTTCCCCCCATGGCGGGTAAAAATCCTGTCTGGTGTTGGATTGTCATCACGGTCACTGTCAAAGCAGTCCTTGGGGATTGGCCCTAACAGTTCATTACCTAAATCTATGGAAAAATGTCGGTCATCAACCGCCATTCCAATAATGGTGCCTGCGGCTAGAGTAATACTCTTTAAGTCGCTGTTATCCACCTCTATTGGAATGGTGTCATGTTCTATGTTCACTAATGGTGTTGGGTTTACCCCCAACCCTTGCTGTTGGAGAGAAGCGTTTAGATGTATGTAAGCATCAGGGTTTTGCAAATATTGTCCTCTTTTAACTTTCACTTCCAGGGAGAATTGTCGGGTCCTTTCTGGGATGGTGACTTCCTCTTTGATCTGAATTTCAACTGCATAAGATAGCAATTGAGCTGACCTAAATGCTTTTTCTGGATCATCAAAGCCCATGGGATTATCCGCTAATCGGGACCAAGCTTTGAAGTTTATTAGGTCCAAACTAATGGCAAGCGATTGAGAATGTCACTGCCTAAGTAAAAGGCGACAGTGACATCTCGCACGACCCAACAATTATGGACTATGCTCTTGTTGCCAATGTAGATTTTGAGCATACACCTGCTCGGCAGGAGCTGTTTGGAATTAGGTGCTTCCAGGTCCATTTCCCATTTGTCTATCAGTTTGAATGTGGGAATGGCTGGATCTTTTGGGAGTTGGCGGAACATGGCTTCGCTGATGAAGCTCTTACCGTTGTTCACACACACTCGAGCTAGAACAGAGTCCTTCCCATCATTTAATTGGACAGGGATGAACAACTGCTCTCCAATTTGCTGAATATCAGCCAGGCTCTGAGCTGATTTCACATCTTTCTGGACTATAGGAGTGGGAGTTTCTGATTGTGGATTAGTATAGAATTTCAGGGTGTTTCCTTCCAGTGTGGAATACCACCTTAAACTGGAAGGAAGGTTGATTTTCAGAAATAGAGAGGACCCCCCATCACCAGTCTGTTGTCCTACTGCTATTACTGTCACGTCTGGAATTTGGCTATTCTGGAAGTGAAATTCTACTTGGTCAGGTTTTTGTTCAACCATGTGGCAGGTGCCGTTTAAACTAACATGGTTGACACTCTGTTTTAATTTTATTGGTCGGCTAGTCTGGGTCCAGAGGACCTTGTTTACACAATCTATTAGGGGTGACAACCTTCTCAGGAGGTCATTCCCTAGTAAATAAGGGGTGCCCTCTGGAGTAACAACTATGACCGGGTGTCTCAACTTGTGTCGCCCAATTTTAATGTCCAAGTCTGCAGTCCCCTCAATGGGAATTTCCTTCCCGTCAAAGTTCTGCAGTTGTCCAGGAAGAGAGGTGAGAGGAATTTGGTAATTCTCTCCCCTTCCTGCATTCAGTTCATCAAGGCCCTTCTGGACAGAAGGGTAGCTTGAGATCCCGTGTCCACCAGCGCTAAAATTGTACCCTGCCCCTGTACTTGTACCGGGGCATAGTATCTTCCCTCCTTCTCCTCAAGGGGGCACAGATAATGCACATTTTTGGACAACTGGTGGGCTAACTTTCTGGTTTTGGACATTTCAAGAGAAGAAATTTGGGCAGACTTCTGTGGAGAGTCTTGGGAATCTGAAAGAAAAAAATGGCAACTGGAGATCAGAGCCATTGTGGGTTCCCCTGGCTCCGGTTCCGGGCCGCCCCGCCCTTTTTGGAGGCAGTCATCAGGATGGGTTTGAACCAGGGGATTTTCTTGCGGTTGGTTCTGGGATGAGATGGTGGGCGGCGGTATCTCAGTCTCCACATCTCCCCAGTCTGGATTTGCATCCCTAGGGACCCATTTTTCTTTGGGAGGAGTTCCCCCCTCTCTGAAGGAGAAGATCCTTTTCCCAGGATCCTCTGAGGATCCCTCTCCCTCAAATTGGAAGATCTGTACCTCCTCCTCAAACTGAGTCTGTTTGGGTCTTTTGTTTCTCCTACCCCCCCTCTGCTCCTTAGGAGGCAGACTTTCAGGGGCAAGAGATTTTGTTTCCGGTTCTTGGGTTTCCAGGGGCTGTTTACAAGTGAGGAAGGAAGCTTCCTCCAAGGCTTTACAACCCCCTTCCCCTTGTGCCTCCTCCCTGGGAACCGGTGAGTTATCGGGGTGCTGCCCCCGTCATTGTTCTGGAGCACCAGGTCCAGAGTTGGGTGCGTTCTGCGCTGGTATGCCGATCTGAGGGTTCTGCTGAGCCCTCAGTATGTGACCCAGATCCCGCGCCATGTTTTGAACCTGGCGCTCTAACTGGGAAACCCGCCCAGGCTGATACGGGGCCCTGTTTTCTCCCCTGGGCTGATCCCGGGAAGGGTAGCTATCCCTTCTTTGGTAGTACCCCTGGTTGGGAGGATTTGGATACCCCTCCACCCTTGGCCTCCCCTCTCCCGGATTCGGTTGTCTGGGCTCAGGGAATCGGGGAAAGAAGGGTGGAGGATTTTGGGGCTGGAAATTGGGTGGATACCTGGGGAAAAAGTTCTGCCCAGGATTTGGAGAATTTCTGCCCTCCTGTGGGAAGTTGGGAGGGAAGTTCCCTGGGTTAGGTGCTTGGCTGGATCCCCCCATTGGGCTGGAGGAGTCCACACATAACCCAGGATGGGTCGACTTCCCTTGTAACAGGGACTTACATAATCAGGAGAGCGAGGGACCCCATTTGTGGGGCTGCCTCCCTGGCTCCCTGTCTGTGACTGGCCCGAGGACCTTCTGGGCCTAGCATTATTAGGTGCAGGTAGGTTTTTAGGCCCCCCCATCTCCAAATCCAAAACAGGGGTGACCTTTACCTCTGCCACCTTGGCAGCAGCAGGGGTGTTGTTGACTTTGGGGTTTTTGGGCGCATTATTTGTATTTTCTATTGGCTTCTGCACCTCATAGATCCGGGTCGCCTGTTCAATGACCCAGTCTAAAGATCTTTTCTCGTGAAAATCCCTCACAAGCTGGGTCATTATGTATTTGGGCAAGGCATGGAAAAACGTATTAATAAATTCTCTGCTATCCGTGCGCACCCTTCTGGTGGTCTGTGCAAAAGCACGCTTTAACTCCTGCACAAACTCTTGTGGGGCCTGATCCTCCCCACATTGTAAATTGTAGGCTGCCTTGCGAGCCTCTTGGGGATTTCTGTGAACAGAAAAATGTTTTAATATGGCCGCCCTATAGGTGGACCACCTGGAATGATTTTGGTCCTCCAGCCCCGCAAAAAAACTGGAGTATTCCGGGGAGAAGGTCCACTTTACATATTGAATACAGCTTTGGCTGTCCTTCAAATGAAAAGTCTCCATCATTTGCTCATAGAGCTCCAAGTGTTCCCAAACAGAGTACTTGGCGTTCTTATGATAAGGCGTGATGACGCTCCTGATTGCCTTAATCTGCTTTAAGGGGCCCTTAAGCAGGGCCCTTTTTGTCTTATTGGCCCTTTTGGTCCGGGTAACCCTGGTTACAGAGATATGAGCGATATGTTAAAGGTCGTTTTTCAGATTTGAAATTTTAAAGTTCAAAATGACAGCTAGCAACTAGGAATGACAGGTGACAGCTTTACAAATGATAGGTGACAGTTAGGAGGCAGTTCTACTTAGATTAAATAGATTGAATTATATTATTTTAACTAAGAGATTGGTTCTGCACAGTCTGCTAGGTACTCACAATATATTTTTGAAACAAATGGGCCTCGCCAAGGATCTGGTCAGGTTTTCTTCACTCGCCACGGACGGTCTCTGCGCACAGCGTTCTGGGTCAGCTCTCCTCTGCTGGTCTGGTCTGGGTCTCTGGTTCTGATCAGGTCTGTGGGTCCGGATACAGCGGTCTCCGGTTCAGCTGGTCTCTCTCTGGATACAACACTGCTCTCTGGCAAATGGCAAGAGTTCTTGCAAAGAATTCAAACAGCTCGCCTGGCTGTGATAATGGCAATGATTCGAGGCCTGCTAAAGAGGGATTTAGCTTGTAGTTGACCTCTCTGCTACAAATTCTGAAGTAAAGCCTCGGTCTCTGAAGGTGGATAGATTGAAGTCTCTATGTTGGCTCTCTGGAGGTTGATGGAGGTAAAGTATGGATTTTCTCGGCAGAGCGTCCCGCAGCAAATGGATTTGAAGGTCCCTATCTGTCCTGTCTGTCTGCTTTTATGTGTTTTGAAAATGGGTGTGTGTGCAGCATCACTAGGCTCTACCCCTCTCCACTTGTCATTGGCCACTTCATCCTCTTCCCCTTGATTGGGGGAATGAAATGAAGTGTCATCATGATGAGGTCTGTTTATGATACAGAGAACCCACCCCTGTCAACTTTACACACAATCTATATTTGATCCAAAAGACATATTTGCACAGGTACACATTTGTTTAAAATTACATGCACCCATCACATATCACAGGAGGTATCCCCTGTTCAAAATCTGCTCTTCCTGAGAGCTTGCATTGAGAAATGGCAACATATTTCACTTTTTGGTCAAGTTACCATTATCAGACATTACCCCAAATTTATACACATTCGCGCAAGGAGTATGGACATTACTTGATGAAGTGTCAGATTTTTAACATGCATACATTTTAAGTAACACCCTCTTAACTGCTAGCTTGCCCCCAGATCATGCCACCGGTTCTAAAAACCTCTTAAAATGTGGGCAGAAAAATCACAAGAATTATGGTATCATTTAAATAATTATGACAAGTTCGTACTATGAGTTATTCATCTTTTTCCAAAACCATATTCTGGCTACAGGGGTGTGTCTTTTCAGGTCACATGGTACAGAAACCAGTTTTTCCACTTTCTTCAAGCTCAGCCTCTGTTTCCAGTTTCTCCCCCTCCCAGTTTCTGCCAAGAGGAAGCCATTTTTATTACCCCTGCAATAAACCATCTGCCTGGGCCCTGGAAGGCCCATTGTTCAAGAGGAAGCCATTTATGGCCACTTCCATAAACCCTCTGCCTGGGTCCTATGTTTAGCCTCTAGCAGTCCCTTGATAATCCAATCAGAGAAGTGTCAGATCCCTTTTGGTGGGAGCAGCAAAAAGGCAGCTAGGCCTGGGAACACAGCTGTTGTGCAAGTCTCAACTCCTGTCGGGGGTAGCTGGTAGGCAGAATTCAGTTCCTTAAGCCAGGCCCAAGCTAATGTCACATTTAGTTACCCAGTTTCCTGCATTCAAATAAAACTAACCATTTTACATATGCAGCTAGAATGCTGATTCTAAGTTTAACCATGACATTTAAACAATTGCAACCTATGTGACACTCAAAAGTAGGTCACTCATTTCTTTTAAACATTTAGATTTTTAGTGTCTTTCCGTCCAAATTTACTTAAACTACTGAAATCCACAGCTCAGTCAGTCTTGTTATAAACCTTCAAGTCACTTCAGAATATAACTTTACATTGGATCCACCTCTCAGTAAGTCTTTCTTTGGCATGCTTTGGGTTCATCTATTCAGTTTTACACATATAAAAAAAAATCTGGTGTTGTTTTAAAACGCCGGCTTTCTGATAGTGGTGAGTACTGGTACTGCACCCATTTTTGGGATTTAAGAAAATGAATTCCCCACAATCTATTTTGCTTTTGGCAATCAGCATTGCCATTCCCAATGGTTTCAGGCTACTGTGTGGGTAGTCCAATGGTGGTTTTAGGCAGTGCCCTTCTGTGCCCATAACATCAGCAAAATGGGTGGCAGCCTATTCTTCATGCACTTCCCTGGGCATTTTCTGGGAAGCTCTGGCCATCATGATGTTTTCAATGCCAGTACTGCACAGTTTTTGAGGCAGGGCTTGGATGCATGGGTAAAAACATCCCACAAGCCCCCCTCTTGCGATGGCCATTCTGTTTCAATGATGGAACTCGCAAGACCTGGGATGTTTCCTCATCTTCTTCCAATAGATGGCACAGTTCAGCATCTTTTTCTCCATCCGGTCGGATCGGTCGGTTCTCCTCGCCGGTCCTGATGGGAAGATTGGGCGGTAACCCGGGCCCCTTGCGTCTCTGCTCCCGGTCTCCGGATCATCCTCCTTGGCCCGTCTCCAGGTTTTCTTTCTCCTAGGATGACAAAGGAAGAGCAGCAATACCTATTCATGGACATTTTTCCCCCACCATTGATATAGGGGGGTGGCATATAATTTTTAGAACTCAGCAGATATGAACATGCACATTTTTTTAAATTAAGAGACAGGAACACATAAACTTGAGAAACACAGAATTTGATAGGCTATATGTAGGATCTTTTAAGTTAGAACTGAATTAATCTGAGACAGTACCCTCTAGGATTCCAGAGGATTCCTCCAGTTGTTGCAGAGTGTGCCTGGGATGGCAACACTTCAACTGGTTTATGTGGACCCACTTGTCTTCCCCCTCTGCCAAACCGCCTTTGGGGATGCAGATCTTGTAGGCCACAGGGGAGATTTTGTCTATAATCTCAAAGGGTCCCTTCCATGTAGGCAAACATTTTCGCTGTTTGGCCTGGTTCCTTTGGAAATTGTATAGATAGACCCGGTCCCCCACCTGATACTCCTTCCTGGAAGTCTTCAGGTCATAGTGGGTCTTCATGCTATCAGCTGATCTTTCTAGATTCCGCTGAGCATAAGCAAAAGCATGTTGAAGGTGTTTCCTTAAATTCTCCACATACTCGTGAGTTGTGGAGGCATTTATTAGGGTCTGCTCTTGGGTCCTGTAGAGCAAATGCTGAGGAAGCACCATCTTGCGCCCAGTCATCAACTCAAATGGTGACATTTTGGTTGCAGATGAAGGGGTAGATCTGATGGCCATTAGGACCAGAGGTAATCGGATATCCCAACTTGGCCCAGAATCTGCCACAAACTTTTTTAGTATGCTCACAATGGTTTGGTTATATCTCTCTACTGCCCCAGAAGAAGCTGGCCTGTAAGCAATATGTAACTTCCTTTTGACCCCCAGTATCTCCCACATCTTTGTCATTACTTCACTGGTGAAGTGGCTACCTCTGTCTGACTCAATCCTTTGAGGTAGACCTAAACGGGAAAAGATGTGGTTAATCATCAGGGCAGCTGCCGTTTCTGCCTTGCAGTTTGGGGCTGGGAGACATTCCACCCACTTGGTAAACAAGCATGTCACAGTCAACATGTACTTATTCCCCCTAGCAGAGCGAATCACGGGGCCTACAAAGTCAATTTGTAAATCTGACCATGGCAGTGTCATCCCCCTCTTTTGGAGAGGCGCACGGTGCGTGAGGGATGATGGCTGAAATTGTGCACACACAAGACACCCCTTCAAGTATTGGTCGAGGTCCTGCCACATGTGTGGCCAGTATGCAACCTCTCTTAAGATTTCCAATGTTGTGTGAAACCCCCTATGACCGGCGGTGGCCGCATCATGGGCGTGACTTAACATCAGGCTTTGGAATGAGGTAGGAACCACCCACTGATCGTGGCCAGCTTTGGATTTCCTTACCAGCAAACCGTCTTGGATTCGGAATATTTTTGGACATTTCATCAACACTCTTAGGTCCTCTTTCCCAATATAATCGGTATCCGTCAGGGGAAAGTTCTCAGGGTCCTCAAGGTGCTGGTAAAATTTACCAATTATTGGATCCTCCTTCTGAGCTGTAATCAAATCAGCATCAGGGGTCTCCTTACTCCATTGTGCAATTGAAAGGTCATTGTGAGCATTTGTCTGGGACCTAGTGATAGCAGTGACCTGGATTTCCCCCAACAGGGACTCTATTTCAATTAGATCCCCTTGGATGGCCCCGGTTTTGGCCAGCTGATCAGCTAAGTCGTTTCCAGTTTTGTCTGGTCCCTCTACTTTGGAATGACCCTTGATCTTTTTCCACTAGATGGTCATCTCATTCGAGGTGACCAGATCAACAATGTTTTGGATCAACTTCCCATGTTTCAAGGGTTTGTTGTTAGCACATAACATGCCTCTGGTTTTCCAATTAACCAGGTGCTCTACGAACCCGTTCCGTACATAATCCGAATCTGTGATTATGACCAGTTCGTTGAGTTGATGCTGGACAGCAGTGAGGATGGCCTGATGCACAGACATCAATTCTGCCACCTGACTACTTCGGGGACCAATTTTGTATCCAGCGGAGGGTTCTGGGGACTCATTCACCCATGCATTCCCTATGCCGGCCACCAGTTCTTTCTCCCCGTCGTTTTCAACATGGTAAGAGCATCCATCCACATACACAGTGGGCATTCCCTCACACTTGTCTTCTTCAAAGACTTTGTGTGGGGAATTAAGGTATGCCTCCGTGTTGTCCTTGATTTTTAGACTTTCGTCCTCGAGACAGTTTTCTCTGGCACAATCATGCAAGTCAGCCAGACCTTGCGCGAGGGGACTCTTCTTGTTTTGGCCATATCTGACCTCCACAGGAAAGCCTTGCATTGACAGAATCCAGGAAGTAATTCGGGAATTACTCACATTTCCGGCCCGGATTCTGTCACTTTGGAGATATTGCAGAGGCTGGTGTGGAGTCTCCACTATGATGTGTTCCCCCTGGATAAACGGGCAGTAATTCTTCAATGCCCACACCGTTGCCAGGAGTGCCTTCTCACAATCGTTGAATTTTTCCTCCACAGAGGATAAAGTTTTGCTCGCATAGGAGATTACTTTATTGACCTTGTCATGCTTTTGGTATAATACTGCTGTCAAGCACGTATTAGAGAACCCCGTCTCCAGGAAGAACTCCTTGTTTCTGATAGGGTAAGCTAGGCAAGGCGCTTGTGAGAGGCTTCTTTTGAGTTGTTTTACTGCCTCGGCTTGTTCTGGACCCCATTCCTACTTGACCCCCCCCCTTCAGGAGATGAATCAGGGGTCTGGTGATCTCTGCGTAGCCCTCAATGAACTTTCTGCTGTAATTAGTCAGTCCAAGGAGGCTCCTTAGTTCCCGCAGAGTTGTGGGGTCTTTCAGTTTCTGAAGTGCTTCCACTTTCTTTTCCTGGGGACAGACCCTGAGCAGTAATCTCATGCCCCAAGAAATTAACACTGGTTCTACACCACTGTGCTTTCTGAAAGGAAAGTTTTGCTCCGCCGGCCCTCAACTGGGTCAGAACATAATGGATCTCCACTATGTGTTCCTCCACAGATGATCTTTTGATGAGGACATCATCTACATAAGCCAGGTTACCCCTTGCACCCAGGTCGGGCATGGCCTTATGTAGGAAAATATTGAACTCATTACCGGAGTTAAGGTATCCGAAGGGAGTCCGGGTCCATGTGTACTGCTGGCCCCCAAAGGTAAAAGCCAGCTTGTATTGGTCCTCCCTACTGACAGGCACAGTCCAGTATCCATTGGTCAGGTCTATTGCAGTGAATACCTGTGACCCCTGAATCTGGGCCAGCCCTTGGTCAATGTAGGGCAGAGGCCATCGGGAAGTATGGACCCGTTTGTTGAGCTCCCTGAGGTCGGGGCAGAGTCTCCACTGGCCGTTTGGCTTCAATATTCCCAGTACCGGATTATTGAAGGTGCTGTGAACTGGACGGATTATTCCCCGGGACTCAAGGTTCTTAATTATTTCAGTAAGGGACTCCATTGATGCGAGAGGCAAGCGATATTGCTTCACAAACACAGGGGTCATGCCAGGGTCCGTGGGGATTGTTGTTGTGTGGATGTCAGTGCGACCACAGTCAAATGAGTCTACCACAAAGAGATCTTGGAAATCCAAGAAAACTTGTTTCAACTTTTGCTTCTGTTCCAGAGTCACACAGGCGTCAGCTAGGTTGACTCTCTCTTCCACCATCTGCCTGAAGCCTGGAAAGACTTCTGGTTTGGCTACTTCAGTGGCCTCCTCCAGCTGGGTGGAGAAGTCCCTGGTCAGAGTGCTGATTTGGACCGGAGGCTTCAGGTGGGAAAGGCAGCCCTCATGGACCTGGAAAATCACCTCATCCCTCCTGAAGTCACAAGTCACATCTTCCTTACCATAAGGGCAAGAAGTGTACACCAGGAAGTTCCCCCCATGGCGGGTAAAAATCCTGTCTGGTGTTGGATTGTCATCACGGTCACTGTCAAAGCAGTCCTTGGGGATTGGCCCTAACAGTTCATTACCTAAATCTATGGAAAAATGTTGGTCATCAACCGCCATTCCAATAATGGTGCCTGCGGCTAGAGTAATACTCTTTAAGTCGCTGTTATCCACCTCTATTGGAATGGTGTCATGTTCTATGTTCACTAATGGTGTTGGGTTTACCCCCAACCCTTGCTGTTGGAGAGAAGCGTTTAGATGTATTTAAGCATCAGGGTTTTGCAAATATTGTCCTCTTTTAACTTTCACTTCCAGGGAGAATTGTCGGGTCCTTTCTGGGATGGTGACTTCCTCTTTGATCTGAATTTCAACTGCATAAGATAGCAATTGAGCTGACCTAAATGCTTTTTCTGGATCATCAAAGCCCATGGGATTATCCGCTAATCGGGACCAAGATTTGAAGTTTATTAGGTCCAAACTAATGGCAAGCGATTGAGAATGTCACTGCCTAAGTAAAAGGCGACAGTGACATCTCGCACGACCCAACAATTATGGACTATGCTCTTGTTGCCAATGGAGATTTTGAGCATACACCTGCTCGGCAGGAGCTGTTTGGAATTAGGTGCTTCCAGGTCCATTTCCCATTTGTCTATCAGTTTGAATGTGGGAATGGCTGGATCTTTTGGGAGTTGGCGGAACATGGCTTCGCTGATGAAGCTCTTACCGTTGTTCACACACACTCGAGCTAGAACAGAGTCCTTCCCATCATTTAATTGGGCAGGGATGAACAACTGCTCTCCAATTTGCTGAATATCAGCCAGGCTCTGAGCTGATTTCACATCTTTCTGGACTATGGGAGTGGGAGTTTCTGATTGTGGATTAGTATAGAATTTCAGGGTGTTTCCTTCCAGTGTGGAATACCACCTTAAACTGGAAGGAAGGTTGATTTTCAGAAATAGAGAGGACCCCCCATCACCAGTCTGTTGTCCTACTGCTATTACTGTCACGTCTGGAATTTGGCTATTCTGGAAGTGAAATTCTACTTGGTCAGGTTTTTGTTCAACCATGTGGCAGGTGCCGTTTAAACTAACATGGTTGACACTCTGTTTTAATTTTATTGGTCGGCTAGTCTGGGTCCAGAGGACCTTGTTTACACAATCTATTAGGGGTGACAACCTTCTCAGGAGGTCATTCCCTAGTAAACAAGGGGTGCCCTCTGGAGTAACAACTATGACCGGGTGTCTCAACTTGTGTCGCCCAATTTTAATGTCCAAGTCTGCAGTCCCCTCAATGGGAATTTCCTTCCCGTCAAAGTTCTGCAGTTGTCCAGGAAGAGAGGTGAGAGGAATTTGGTAATTCTCTCCCCTTCCTGCATTCAGTTCATCAAGGCCCTTCTGGACAGAAGGGTAGCTTGAGATCCCGTGTCCACCAGCGCTAAAATTGTACCCTGCCCCTGTACTTGTACCGGGGCATAGTATCTTCCCTCCTTCTCCTCAAGGGGGCACAGATAATGCACATTTTTGGACAACTGGTGGGCTAACTTTCTGGTTTTGGACATTTCAAGAGAAGAAATTTGGGCAGACTTCTGTGGAGAGTCTTGGGAATCTGAAAGAAAAAATTGGCAACTGGAGATCAGAGCCATTGTGGGTTCCCCTGGCTCCGGTTCCGGGCCGCCCCGCCCTTTTTGGAGGCAGTCATCAGGATGGGTTTGAACCAGGGGATTTTCTTGCGGTTGGTTCTGGGATGAGATGGTGGGCGGCGGTATCTCAGTCTCCACATCTCCCCAGTCTGGATTTGCATCCCTAGGGACCCATTTTTCTTTGGGAGGAGTTCCCCCCTCTCTGAAGGAGAAGATCCTTTTCCCAGGATCCTCTGAGGATCCCTCTCCCTCAAATTGGAAGATCTGTATCTCCTCCTCAAACTGAGTCTGTTTGGGTCTTTTGTTTCTCCTACCCCCCCTCTGCTCCTTAGGAGGCAGACTTTCAGGGGCAAGAGATTTTGTTTCCGGTTCTTGGGTTTCCAGGGGCTGTTTACAAGTGAGGAAGGAAGCTTCCTCCAAGGCTTTACAACTCCCTTCCCCTTGTGCCTCCTCCCTGGGAACCGGTGAGTTATCGGGGTGCTGCCCCCGTCATTGTTCTGGAGCACCAGGTCCAGAGTTGGGTGCGTTCTGCGCCGGTATGCCGATCTGAGGGTTCTGCTGAGCCCTCAGTATGTGACCCAGATCCCGCGCCATGTTTTGAACCTGGCGCTCTAACTGGGAAACCCGCCCAGGCTGATACGGGGCCCTGTTTTCTCCCCTGGGCTGATCCCGGGAAGGGTAGCTATCCCTTCTTTGGTAGTACCCCTGGTTGGGAGGATTTGGATACCCCTCCACCCTTGGCCTCCCCTCTCCCGGATTCGGTTGTCTGGGCTCAGGGAATCGGGGAAAGAAGGGTGGAGGATTTTGGGGCTGGAAATTGGGTGGATACCTGGGGAAAAAGTTCTGCCCAGGATTTGGAGAATTTCTGCCCTCCTGTGGGAAGTTGGGAGGGAAGTTCCCTGGGTTAGGTGCTTGGCTGGATCCCCCCCTTGGGCTGGAGGAGTCCACACATAACCCAGGATGGGTCGACTTCCCTTGTAACAGGGACTTACATAATCAGGAGAGCGAGGGACCCCATTTGTGGGGCTGCCTCCCTGGCTCCCTGTCTGTGACTGGCCCGAGGACCTTCTGGGCCTAGCATTATTAGGTGCAGGTAGGTTTTTAGGCCCCCCCATCTCCAAATCCAAAACAGGGGTGACCTTTACCTCTGCCACCTTGGCAGCAGCAGGGGTGTTGTTGACTTTGGGGTTTTTGGGCGCATTATTTGTATTTTCTATTGGCTTCTGCACCTCATAGATCCGGGTCGCCTGTTCAATGACCCAGTCTAAAGATCTTTTCTCGTGAAAATCCCTCACAAGCTGGGTCATTATGTATTTGGGCAAGGCATGGAAAAACGTATTAATAAATTCTCTGCTATCCGTGCGCACCCTTCTGGTGGTCTGTGCAAAAGCACGCTTTAACTCCTGCACAAACTCTTGTGGGGCCTGATCCTCCCCACATTGTAAATTGTAGGCTGCCTTGCGAGCCTCTTGGGGATTTCTGTGAACAGAAAAATGTTTTAATATGGCCGCCCTATAGGTGGACCACCTGGAATGATTTTGGTCCTCCAGCCCCGCAAAAAAACTGGAGTATTCCGGGGAGAAGGTCCACTTTACATATTGAATACAGCTTTGGCTGTCCTTCAAATGAAAAGTCTCCATCATTTGCTCATAGAGCTCCAAGTGTTCCCAAACAGAGTACTTGGCGTTCTTATGATAAGGCGTGATGACGCTCCTGATTGCCTTAATCTGCTTTAAGGGGCCCTTAAGCAAGGCCCTTTTTGTCTTATTGGCCCTTTTGGTCCGGGTAACCCTGGTCCATTCATCTTCTGACTCAGAGGCACTGCTCCCAGAGGTTCCCGTCTGTTCTTCCAGGTTTTCCCGGATTCTGCGAGCCTGGGAATGGCTGGCAGAATGTGGGGACCTGGTCTCCTGTGTCCTGTACCGCTCAGAGGAGTCTTCAGATCCCTCCTTGCTGCCAGGATTTGATGGGTACCCCCCCCCCACTGACCTAACTGGGCAGAGGTTTTCAGGATGCCTTTAATGGGCCGACTCTCCTGGGGTTCCCCATCAAATTGCACTGTGCTTGGGTGCCCATACCCGGATGCCCGCCCCTCCATTCCTGGGTGGTACTGGCCTATGAGCCCCATGCTTCTGGCTGGATAGTAATCTGCCATCCCTGTGGCCCTGTGCTCATGTGCGCCAGGGGACATGGGGATTGCAGAGTCCAGGGTCTGAGAGAGATAAAGGCCTCTGGTACTAGGGCTCCTGAGGTTATGCTCAGGAGTTTCCCTTTCCCAGCGAACTTGGTCTCTATCCGCCCCTGCTCCCTGTTGCAATGCAAGAGCTTGCGCCTTCAGTTCCTCAGTTAAGGCCTTACTAGACTCTATCAGTCTCTCCTGCATCGCTACCTGTTGTTGGAGCCTATCATTGTGCTGGCAGAGAGCCTCATTCTCTCTCTGTGTTTCCTGATTGGTCCTGGAGCACTGGGCCAGTCTTTGCTGCAGGAGGGTTACCTCCTGAGCTGTGTCCCTATTGGCCTGCTCCTGTCTTGCCAGAGCCTCCTCCACCCTCCTGGTGTGCTCTAGCAAGTCCTGGTGTTCTTTTTGGAGGTCACCCAGTCCCTGGTGGGCCAGGTGATTTTCTTCTGTTTTTCTTTTTAAATGGCAGACTTCCTGGCTTAAGGCGTCTCTTTCCTGGCTAAGAGCCTGCATTTGTGCCGCCAGGTCGTCCCTCTGCCTTTGAAAGGCACCAGCTTTCTGGCGTTCTTCATCAAACTCTGCCTGGGTATCCAGGTCTTTCAAAATCAGCTTGTTGCTCTCTGCCTTCACTCTATCTAGATGACTTTGCAGGGTGGCTACCTGCTCCGTGCATGCCCTGTTAAAGTCTAATTGTTGCTCCAGCTTTTTCTGGCTCTGCAGTAGGGAGTCCAAACCTTCTTGGTACTCCTTCTGCAAGGCCAGAAATCTGGTATCCTGGTCAGCCTTTTCCTGTTGCAGGATGTCCATATCCCTCTTTATTTTAATGATGTGCTGTCTACTCTCATTTTCTGACTCCTGGCTCCCCTGCAGCCTCTGCTCAGAAGAGATCAGGTCAGATTGGACCTTCTCTAACGCCATCTGTCGCTTATTCGCCAGATCTTGGCTTTCAGTACATTTATCCTGCATGTCTCCCATATATAGGTACAGGTATGTGGCTATCCTAACCATCTTGTCTTGTTCATCCTTAGCTTTAGGAGCCATGTATAGTTCACTCAGGGCCACATGTAGGGGACCCTGATCTCCCCATATATCTGACCCTGTTTCAGTGACCTGTTGCGTGATGGCCTGCAACCAGACCATGCGGTCCTGGTGGGTCCACTCACCTCTCACAAATAACTTATGTAAGAAGTGCTCTCTGGCTATTTTCATGTCTACTAAGGTCGTCATTCTAGAGATTGGTCTCTGTCCTGACTTACAGAAATTAGTATTTTATTTTTGCAAAACAGACCTTTTCCTTAGAGCGTTCCTTTGAGGAGTGCTTTACAGCGTAACACAGCGTGTGATCCGACCGGATATGTGTATCTGGTCAGCTGGCACGCTGTATTAATCTGCACAAGTGATAAATCTAATCCAAACGTCCGGCACGAGCCCCCAATTTGTAAGAGGATTCAATTCAACACTACAGCTAAGTCAATGCCTAGTCTGGGATACTGACTGGAAACCCTTATTGATATATGTTTATGTCCAGTTCATGCGTTCTGGATGACTACCCCTATATAACACCCCTCTCTAGGAATCCCTCTGACCCCACTGAGCCAAGAAGTAGTTCTGTTTTGCAAGTTAAAAGGTTTATTTGATAATTTAAACAATAGATATATATATCACACTTTATACTAATTTAATAATTGAATATCACACCTAATCTGAGCAGTAATCAATAAGGGATAGTCTGGCACTAGCACACTTGTGAATAGGAACAGAAGAATAAGGTGGTAGAGAATGCTTTATATAAGTTCAGATGGATGTAATGTTGAATGAAATGCAATACAGAAAATACTCAATATGATTTCAACAAAACAATGTAATCACTTTTCTCTGGCAATCCACTCCCCCCTTTATGCAATACAAGGAAATGGAAGGAAAGCACACAGTTCTCAGAAATGCAATCAAATGTAATTCAGTTCACCCCAGCAAGCTTAGACCACAGAAGTTGGAAACACAGGCCCAAAATGCTTTTATATGTGCTGGCAATGAAGTGAAAACTATGCTAAAATGCTTTTAATTCCCTCTAGAGTTTCAGGGTGAGTGGTATCAAGTTAATATTAGTCCAGGCTCACTCTAGCAATGATTCAGGGATGGTTCTTAAGAGGCAAACGAATTTTTAGCAAGGAAACTAAGGAAGCTTCTGTTTTCACACGTGGAGAAATTTGCAAATCGCGGCAAATTCGCGAGTGCGTTTTTCGAGATGCGGTTCTAGGTTCGTTGAAAAGCTGAGATTGTAAGCTTTCAGAGGAAAGTTACTGCAAGTCTCTAGGACAAACGGTCACGGAGATATGAGCGATATGGTAAAGGTCGTTTTTCAGATTTGAAATTTTTAAGTTCAAAATGACAAATGACAGCTAGCAACTAGGAATGACAGGTGACAGCTTTACAAATGATAGGTGACAGGAGGCAGTTCTACTTAGATTAAATAGATTGAATTATATTATTTTAACTAAGAGATTGGTTCTGCACAGTCTGCTAGGTACTCACAATATATTTTTGAAATAAATGGGCCTCGCCACGGATCTGGTCAGGTTTTCTTCACTCGCCACGGACGGTCTCTGCGCACAGCGGTCTGGGTCAGCTCTCCTCTGCTGGTCTGGTCTGGGTCTCTGGTTCTGATCAGGTCTGTGGGTCCGGATACAGCGGTCTCCGGTTCAGCTGGTCTCTCTCTGGATACAACACTGCTCTCTGGTAAATGGCAAGAGTTCTTGCAAAGAATTCAAACAGCTCGCCTGGCTGTGATAATGGCAATGATTCGAGGCCTGCTAAAGAGGGATTTAGCTTGTAGTTGACCTCTCTGCTACAAATTCTGAAGTAAAGCCTTGGTCTCTGAAGGTGGATAGATTGAAGTCTCTATGTTGGCTCTCTGGAGGTTGATGGAGGTAAAGTATGGATCTTCTCGGCAGAGCGTCCCGCAGCAAATGGATTTGAAGGTCCCTATCTGTCCTGTCTGTCTGCTTTTATGTGTTTTGAAAATGGGTGTGTGTGCAGCATCACTAGGCTCTACCCCTCTCCACTTGTCATTGGCCACTTCATCCTCTTCCCCTTGATTGGGGGAATGAAATGAAGTGTCATCATGATGAGGTCTGTTTATGATACAGAGAACCCACTCCTGTCAACTTTACACACAATCTATATTTGATCCAAAAGACATATTTGCACAGGTACACATTTGTTTAAAATTACATGCACCCATCACATATCACAGGAGGTATCCCCTGTTCAAAATCAGCTCTTCCTGAGAGCTTGCATTGAGAAATGGCAACATATTTCACTTTTTGGTCAAGTTACCAATATCAGACATTACCCCAAATTTATACACATGCGCGCAAGGAGTATGGACATTACTTGATGAAGTGTCAGATTTTTAACATGCATACATTTTAAGTAATACCCTCTTAACTGCTAGCTTGCCCCCAGATCATGCCACCGGTTCTAAAAACCTCTTAAAATGTTGGCAGAAAAATCACAAGAATTATGGTATCATTTAAATAATTATGACAAGTCCGTACTATGAGTTATTCATCTTTTTCCAAAACCATATTATGGCTACAGGGGTGTGTCTTTTCAGGTCACATGGTACAGAAACCAGTTTTTCCACTTTCTTCAAGCTCAGCCTCTGTCTCCAGTTTCTCCCCCTCCCAGTTTCTGCCAAGAGGAAGCCATTTTTATTACCCCTGCAATAAACCATCTGCCTGGGCCCTGGAAGGCCCATTGTTCAAGAGGAAGCCATTTATGGCCACTTCCATAAACCCTCTGCCTGGGTCCTATGTTTAGCCTCTAGCAGTCCCTTGATAATCCAATCAGAGAAGTGTCAGATCCCTTTTGGTGGGAGCAGCAAAAAGGCAGCTAGGCCTGGGAACACAGCTGTTGTGCAAGTCTCAACTCCTGTCGGGGGTAGCTGGTAGGCAGAATTCAGTTCCTTAAGCCAGGCCCCAGCTAATGTCACTTTTAGTTACCCAGTTTCCTGCATTCAAACAAAACTAACCATTTTACATATGCAGCTAGAATGCTGATTCTAAGTTTAACTATGACATTTAAACAATTGCAACATATGTGACACTCAAAAGTAGGTCACTCATTTCTTTTAAACATTTATATTTTTAGTGTCTTTCAGTCGAAACTTACTTAAACTGCTGAAATCCACAGCTCAGTCAGTCTTGTTATAAACCTTCAAGTCACTGCAGAATATAACTTTACATTGGATCCACCTCTCAGTAAGTCTTTCTTTGGCATGCTTTGGGTTCATCTATTCAGTTTTACACATATAAAAAAAATCTGGTGTCGTTTTAAAACGCCGGCTTTCTGATAGTGGTGAGTACTGGTACTGCACCCATTTTTGGGATTTAAGAAAATGAATTCCCCACAATTCTAGGTTGCTTTTGGCAATCAGCATTGCCATTCCCAATGGTTTCAGGCTACTGTGTGGGTAGTCCAATGGTGGTTTTAGGCAGTGCCCTTCTGTGCCCATAACATCGGCAAAATGGGTGGCAGCCTATTCTTCATGCACTTCCCTGGGCATTTTCTGGGAAGCTCTGGCCATCATGATGTTTTCAATGCCAGTACTGCACAGTTTTTGAGGCAGGGCTTGGATGCATGGGTAAAAACATCCCACAGTGCCCAGGTATTGGCCTTTGTATGGCCAGGTGGTTCCCCGAACATGCCATACTACTTATGTCATGTGCTGGATACTGACATTGTATTCTGAGGCTCTTGCTATGTGGCAGGTATTGTCAGGGGTCAAGTCCTAAAAATTAAAGTGGGGGGACTCATCAACAAACGCAATGGGATGTGACATCACCAGAAATTAGCACATCAAGGTGAAATATTCACATTTCATTAAATTGGCTTGGCATCATCACCCAAATTGCACATGACAAATGGCATTTGCCTTTCATAAAATCAGCACACACACAAAACCAAGACAGGATATTTTCTTCTAATAGTGTTTTTGAAAACGTTAAAAGGTGTGCATGTTTTAAACTCCAAGAACAAATGCTTTCCCTGGGACTTGCAGCACCGAAATAGGACATTTCACCTTTAGTTGTTCATCATTTTTCAGTAGCTTATATAGTGCAGTGGTGAAGTGTCCGGCCTACAAAACTGACGATCCCCATGGTTGGCTTTAATTCATAAATTCAAAGAGGACATTCAATGTGTTTCTCATTTTAGCAGGGGGGGACTGAGCCCACCCTCTGAAAAAACTGGGTGGACTCCGTCCCCCCGCCTGTACCCTCGACTTGAGCCCTGGGTATTGTTACCCTTTCGTTCAGGTCCAAGCACCATATGTCGCCACTACCATAAAGTGCCCATATACACTCACTATTTCTCTGTGCCTTATATATTGTTATTGGTTATTTATAACACGCTTAATACCCAGAGGTTTCTAAGCTGGACCTGCAAACTACTCGAGCTGATGTATTCTAGGGACAGACCCCCTCCAACAGGACCATGGTCCACCCCTTCCCCGAAATACTTGGCCCTCTGTGGAATGACCAAGACAAACTGTGTCAATACATTGGTTCTTAGTAATATAAAGGTGGAATTAACATTCCATTATCAATTTTGTAGTGTATTCTACAGCACTGTGACTTGGCCTCAGTTGTAACATGAGCGATACAAAGCAATTTAATAAAGTCATGCACTCACACCCACGTTCATGTTTACACTATCATACATACATGCATAAACTCACAAATTATCAATGGTGCTAAGCTTTAATAAGGGCACACAACTGTTCACTGACACAAACGCATAACAATGAAACCATGCACAACCAGCTAAGGATGTGATAATAGGTAGATAAGTAGCCTATTGTTGTAGCTGGCAGGATTTTATAACTGATGAACCATCAATGTACATGAGCCATGGACCGAGGAAAAAACAGAGCCATAACTGAGAAATGACGTGGCAGTTACAGCCATGTTTTGGAAGGAGGTGCAATGAGAGAGCTGATTGGCTAGCATGCACATAGGAGCTGATAAGGTCTTGCCAGTTTGATGCTGCCCTCTCTACAGGGTTCAGGTATGCTCAGTCACATGCTCTGCAGCACTAATGAAAGCATGTTGTACTGACTGTGAACCAATACAGGGATCATGTGGGTGAGAGATGCTGGATCAGGTTTTAGTATGTGAAATGGAAGAATCCACTAGAACCACTGGGTCTGTGTTGGCGTGGTTGATACGGGTCCCACAGGTAAAGAGAAGATTGAATTGTGCACGCCATATTGGTGGCTGCGGTGACAGCGATGTTGACATAATTTGGCAATTTAGTATGAATCTAGTGTAGCTAATGGGAATGCAATATGAGTAATTTTTAGTGTTGTTGGTGTTTTAAATGATACACATCTTGCTGTGCACATGCATTTCGAAAATGTATCAAAACTGCTGATACAAAATAAACGTAATACTGGTGTGTCACGCCACCACAGCGATTAACACTCACGCAGCAGGGAGCTCTACATGTGCATGCGAGGTAAGAGATTAACAATAGGAAAATCAGTGTGAGGGGATGTGGCAGTCCTGATCATACAAGTATAGGTATACATGCATGGGGGTCTCTAGGGAAATAGATTTTGGGCGGTATGAATATGCAGATCTGTTTTTCCGCAGAATTCTCTGACAAATTAGGAATTGCACTGGCTAAAAACCTGGGTTGGGAAATTAAACTCTCTGTGACTGAAAAACTAGTTTTACAGGGTTGGGGAAAGACAGCAGCAGTTGTGATGAATATCAGATAGGCAGTTTCAGGCAGGTATTTTTTATGGTCTAGGTGCATTGTGAAGGGGAGATGCAATCTCTGTAAGTATATATGTGCATGTTATTGAATCTACTCACTAGAACCTGTCATTGTCCAACCAAAACTGAATTTGCCCATGTATTGTGCTTTTCTCTAAATTCCGATTTGCCTTTTTCCCATAAAAACCCATACATAATCCCATTAAGAATATTCCCTTTCCCTCAGAATCCTGTCTGTTATGTGCCTTTGTTTCTCATACAAAAAAAGGATATCTGATTTTGACAGCTAAGCCCCTTTTCTTAGCTGTTTGTCATTTCAAAGCCAGTGTAAAATAAGAATTGCAATTCTGCCGCATGTGTTTTCTTTTGCATTGTTTTCCTCCCAAAATCGATTTTCTTACCTGTGTCATGTTGCCTTGGTGACCTGCTCAGTAGTCTGTAAGCTTCCTTATCATTTAAGTGCAGCCACATGAATTTCTGTTATAGCTATCCTACCGCAATTGTAAACTGAGATACAAGTAAAATCCGAGTATGCAATTTTGCTCCTTTTGAAGGTTTTCATGTTCATTTCTGCCCTCCCATCTTGGGGTTGTGGGCTGAAGTTTAAATCTGATTTTTCCCGCTTTTTTTTACTCCTTGCCACTGTTTTCCATCCACAAAGAATCTAGGCAGCAGGTGTTTGGGGGAAGTGTTGCAGGTGGGAGTGCTTAACCTGTGTGCTATCTGTATTTTGAAGAAAAGTAATTTTGTTTCCGTTTCTATTAAAGGTTATGTATCTTTTGTTAGGAGTGTGAAGTAACTATATTGTTATTTTTTTTTTTTTGCATGTACACTGCCACACAGTGGTGGCGACTGTCCTAATTCAGATTTGCTTGATTTTCTTTGAATTATAAAATTTTATAAATATTTCATTGTTACACACCGGCCTGGTCCATAGTCCACTACGACACAGCGTATTTGTTAAGGTGGGTGTGAGACGGAATGGGTGCCTACTCAAACCAAGAACCCGGGTTAAAAAATAAATAAAAATAAAACGTTTTTATTGTGCGCCACATCCATTGTCAGTGGAAGAAGTCCCTGGCTGGAGTGTGCCATGTCATAAAATATGTTACAACATACAGTAACAATTTTGTCTGAATGGAAGCTACCAACACAACAGCAAAACCACTTTTGCAGTATCCCCCCTCTAACAAACCCTCTTTTCAGATGCGCTTGAAGGCCTAAAGACCATCCAAATGGCAGTGATGCACGGTATACGTCCCAATAACATTGTGTTTTGTAATCAACATGTCCTTTTAAAACAATTAATGTGTGTGCCTGGCCTGGAGCAAAATAACTCTGCTGTAAAGTTACTTTGGGCCAGGGGACCACATTGATGTTTATAAATGCCGGTACTTTCGCTTTGAGACTCAAAGCAGAAGCCACCACACCACCACAATCATAAATACAACGCGGTTGCATTTGTAAATGCTGTGTTTTTCTTTTTAAGTTTCCGGGCTCTCCCGGCCCGGAGGAGCCCAGGAAACTTACAAAATAAAACAGAGCCTTTATAAATACAACAATGTTGCATTTATAAATGCAAGTACTTTCGCTTTCAGTCTCTCGGGCTCCCCCGTGCCGGGAGCCCGGGAGACTCAGAGCGAAAGCTGCTGCAGTCATAAATACAATGCAGTTGTATTTATAATTGCATGGTTTTCTTCTTAAGTTTCCCAAACTCCCCCGAGCCGGGGGAGCCCGGGAAACTTAGAAAGAAAACCACGGCAATCATAAATACAACGCAGCTGTATTTATAATTGCCTTGGGTTTCTAAGAAAAGAAAATAATTAGCACTTACCGGCATCGGTCTTCCTGCCTGCATTCTCTGCTCTCTGCAATAATTAACCAAAAGCTGCTGTAATAAAACCTACCAGCAGGTGGCTTTTGCTTCATTTGTGCCGCGAGGGCAGAGATTAACACAAGCACAGGAGGCACATCCATTTCACAAAATGGATGCCTCCTAGTGCTTGAAATTATTCGGTTTGAGCCTTATTTGCTCAAAACTTTACATAGGAACTTTCTTTAAAAAGATGTTTAATATGTTTTTGATTATTGGCCATCTTTTAAAACAATAACATTTTTGAGCTCACTTTCCCTTTAAGGAGATTTGCGATAATGGGACTACAGCCGTAAAACCAAGGTTGTGTACTCTCACATTGCATATTTCTCTTGCAGGAAAATATTTTTTTGAAGAAGTCAGGGAATTGATGATCAAAGACTTTTGGACTGGTGCAAAATTAAATAGATCTGTAATGCAGAGGGTGGTGGTGAGGAAAGGCAATTGATGGAAGTGTGAATTTGATAGTTGACAATTTGGAGAGGATTGTGCCATGGGCATAAGTCATGATGCTATCAGCAAGACTGTTAGCAGAATACTGGGTGGATTTGATAATTATCTGTATAACAAATGTTTGAGATTCAGAACACTTATTTTCTGGGATTAGGAGATTATAAATGGGCCTTCTTAAATTAAGACCAGCAGCTTGGTTACCTTTGACATTTATACAGTTAACAGTGTGGTCTTCAGGGAATTCTGTTTTAGCCCAACAGCATTCAAGTGATTTGCTTTAGTGTTTCAATATGCATAAGTCATCATTGAATTAGTTATTCATGTTTCTCGCATCATCGTTGATAGGATGGTCACAATTTGAGCACACTAATCTAATTGGGCTGGCTGGATAGAATTCCTACTTTTCTTTTAAGCCACAATCAAGGACTATAGGCTGCTGTGCCACGTAAGGTAGGTAATGACCATGTGACTACAGGAGGGATTCCTGACAGCTGGAACTGGCATTATCATCCCAATGTTTAAAAAGAGTGCCAGTAAGCACCCATAATGGTATAGGGCCATCTTGGTGTTGGATGCTGCAAACAGGATTCAGAAGAGCCTGTTCTCGCAGAGGCTCATGGATGAGGAGGACGAGACAGCACTTATCTCGTCTATCAAGTCAGAGTTCAGGTATGACATTAGCACTGTGGAGCACTGCTTGCAGCAGTGGTATCAAAGTGGGGAGTCTTGGTCCTTCCCTTTGTAAAACGTTTGACACTGTCAGTCGGCTGCTCTTAGGAAGCAGCAAACTCACTCCAGATTCTGATTTAGGTGCTACATCTTGACACCAAGGCAGCCTTAAGAATTTGCCAAACAAAGGTCCTAATCAACAGGGCTGTGTTATTGCGTTCCAATGGGTTGTTGGGCCTACCGCACCTTTATAAAAGCAGGTGTACCAATTAGTGGGGCAACATGATTACAAACCTTCTATATTCTGACTATGCAGTCCTCCTGGCTCAGATAGGATCAGGGATGAGGAGGCTTTTTGCTGGGTTGACTTCATTCTGCAAGGAGGAAATGCACATTAAGTAACTAGATGTTCAAATTAGTACTTTAGAACACCAATTTATAGTACAAATAGTGTATAATAAAAATATAAAAGGCCAGGAAAATGCCCCACCTCGAGGTAGTTGGTCCAAGTGAATTTCACAGGGAAGCGGCACAGCAATGGCCAGGAAATTGACATAACATGGCACACACAGCAGACTATCTGGGAGGACGAGGGAAGGATGAGGAAGAACTTGTTTTGGAATATCAGCAGCTTAAAATGCATCTGAAAGCAAAGGCGAAATAGCAACAGTCCCGCCAATATTGCTACACCAGGTTCTCAAAGCAGCCACCTATCTTCATAACAGTCCTCCAGCAAGTGTGACGAACCAGAAGTACAACTCCGACCAGAAGGCATGGGTCAATGTAGTTTTCTATAAAATAAAATGAAAATGCCTAACTTGCCCTTCCTAATCCAATAGGAAGAGGGTTCCCTTCCTATGAAACTAAAACTAAGATGCTCGTCAAAATGTCATAATAACCAAAAACAGTCCTCCGTCTTAACTTGTCCAACTATCTGGCCCTACCACTAGATGAAAACAAACAAAAATAAAGAAATGCGCTTTTAACCTGGGGTTGTGTCAACACCTCCTAGCTGAACCCTGCTTCTTCAGACAGTCTCTTAATGTAAGTTCTTACCAGGACAAACCCTGGCCTGTGTCACAGCAACAAACAAATCCAGATTTCTTTAAGTTCCTAATATATACAAAAAGGTGCAAAGTCACTCAGTCCTCGATCACTCAATTTCCTCAAGCTTCCATTGCTTGCATTTAGAGGAGTAATCGACTTACCCTCCTCCACCACTGTCACATCTTGAAGCCCACCTTGTTCCCTTGAGATTTCCCACTCCAGAGTGGTGTGGAATTTACACTTTGCAAACCAATATTCTCAATGTCACCCGATCCTATGTTCATCGTAAACCCCTGGATCGGGTGTCAGCTACGCAGGGCTTGCTAGCCTCTTGTGTCTCCTTCTCATAACTTTCTGCCACAGATTGCGTCCCTTTCTCCCACTGGGTCTCAGCAACCTGATTCTCTTGACTTTCTATTGGTGATTCCACCCCTTTCTCCTGATGTGACTTGGCGATCTGATTCTCTTGAGCTTCTACTGGAAATTGCATCTTTCTCCTGCTTGGACTTGACAATCTGACCCTATTGAGTTTCATTTCTTTTTGTCTTGTTTTCATACTACTTAGGACTCTCTGGTCCTACCTTAGTCTGCTTTCCCGCTCTTTCTCCGTTAAAGTGTTCAGGGTTTGGATCCCCCATTGTAGCAATCATAACCCTACTAGCCTTCTTCCTTAGCAGCCCACGTATCTGCTTTCTTGCGGCTCTTCCGCCAGGGAGGTACCCATGTCAGCAGTATTTGTCACCACCTGCCTTTCGATTGTGTTTTGTTGCAGTACACTTTTCGGTGCCTCGCCGGTACTTGTGATTCTATTCTTATCTGGTTTTGTATCATTTTGAACTCTCCTGATTTAGTCTTCTTTTGGGCTTCTTATCCAAAAAAGGGTTTGAGGTTTGGATTCCTACTGGTAGCGATCAACCACCTGCTTTCCTTTTTCCTTAGCATCACCCATACCTGCCTTTCAATTGCTTTTTGTTGTGGAGGCCTTTCTAGGGTCCCGGCAGTACTCGCGGTGCTCTCTTGCTCTGATTCCTGGATTCAACAGAGTTTCCATATCTTCTGCATGGTCCTCCAGGCAGTCTGTGTACTGTGCTCCAGCATCTGCGTTAGCTCTGTGTGTTTCCTCCCCTGCCATTACGCTCTAGGTGAGGGAGTCTCCCCCTCCAGGTGAGGACTTCATGGAGGGTCGTGTGGAGTGGGTTGACCTTCCTAGCCTCAAAGGAGGTGGCTCCCCTTCTGGAAGAAGAGACGAATACCCTATATTCGTCATAAGCCAGGTAAGAATCTGGGGGATTGACACATTCAGTCAAGGGCTCACCAAAAACAGCCCTCCAATCCCACACCAGGCAGGCATACAAACGATTTGACAGCAAGTCCCATAAAATTGCTAAACACAAATGGCCACTCACCCAGGATGTATATTGGGCATGTCTTTGGCAGAAATCCATTAAATCTTGTACTTCTCCCTTTGTAAGGTCAGCTCAGCCTCACAAATAATCATATGTACGCTCACAAGCCCCTGGTCATGCTCCTTCTCCGCCTCTCCCTTGACCAGTGTATCATAATTGAAGCAAACCACTCCCTCAACTTCCGTGAACACTGCATGCATGACGCATCGCCAAAATGCTGCCACCAAAATTAGTCGGAACAGCATCTCCATGAAGGGATACGTCCCCTCTAGCTTTATGAACGTAGTGTACTTGCACAAGCTGGGGTGAAGCTTGACTTGGGGGTAGGCTGAGGCCAGGTCTAATATGCTGAACATCTTAGCCCACCTGACCAAATTCATCATCTCCCATATATTGGGCAAACTAAATATGTCTACCAGAACACTCCGATTGAGTCCTCTCAGCTCCACACATAGCGTTATCTGCCCATTTGCCTTCCGCGCCACCACAAAAGGTGAAACTAACTCTGAAGTTTCTGTTGTTTCTATTATCCTTCACTCCTCCAGCTTGCAGAGCTCTGCTGCTACATCCTCCTGAAGGCTTATGTGAATATTCCTTACTTTGTGACCACTGGACCCGTCCCTGGCTTGAGTTGATTCCAGTGTTGATAGCCCTTGAGGCATCCGAACTGCTCCATGAATGTTTACCATACCTATTCTCAAACCTCTCACTGACTACTATTTCTATGACTGACACACAGCCAGGCACACTATGATCCAAGAGTATCCCCATCACACTCTGCTCGTACCATGACAGGAGGCATCCGGCATTCTTAGATACATATACTTGCACATCAGTCGAGCATCCCTTAGACTCCAGAGTTGCTTGAAACTCATCCACAATGTCAATTTTCACCCCCGGTACACATTAGCCCAGATTCTGGGCCAACAGAGTTTTGTTTTCATAAGCCTAAATTTAGTCTCCAATCTACAATAGTGTAGTCACACCCTGAATCTATATGCATGGGCACGTCAATCCCATTGATCTAGACTTCCATATGGGGTTTCATACCATTCCTTGCTCTCTTCCCTCCTTGGCTCACAGAGAAGCTCACCCCTTCATCACGACCCTGTTTTACCTCACACCTACCACATGCTACATCACTTGCAGTGATCTCCTTCACTCCTTCTTTGGAAACGTTCTTGCAGCTGTGGGCAAAATGCCCTTTCTTTACACAATTCCTGCATTCAGCACTACGGTCCAGCCAGTTCCCTGAATTGGCCAAGTGGAAAGTGGCCCCAGATGTGAAGCACCTTTTTGCACTCCTTTACCCTTTTCTTTCCAGACCCTTATCAGCTGCACTTTTGTCCTTCCCCTCTGCTCCCTTTTAGGCAGGCACGCTTCTTCCTACATGCCCCATTTTCGCCCACTGCTCCTTTCCCTTCACTACTCCAAATTCTTTATTAATACCCATCCTTTCCAATTCATTTACACATAGTATCATGTGTTTTATTCTCTTGCCAACAGCTAGCATGTCATTCAAACCTGGATCTCCTTCTCTCCAAATCTTCTCCCTTATCTTATGCTCCCTAAACCCCACATGAATTAATCCCTCACATGTTCATTATATGTGTCTCCAAAGTGGCACTTTTTGGAAAATTCTCTCACTATAGTAATTAAGTCTTCAATGGACTATCCCTCAGCTTGTTTGCTCATTCCAATGTAGTACCTCCCCAAAATTGGACTGGGCTTCTTCTCAAAGTGGACATGTAATTTCATATGATGGGTTCATATGGATGGAGGGACTTACGCCTGCCCTGCCCTTCAGTTATGCCTCCACTGATCAGGTCATACAGACTTGTCTGAAACCTGCTACCTTCAAAACCCAGGCAGTGCATGAGGAGTGCCCTCTTTCTGTCGATACTGTATGCTAATCACCTTGATGGTACCATTTTTGTGCTGCATCTGATTCAGAAGCCAGATTGGTTGGACTGAAGGAGGTTGTTGATGTTGCTGTGTTGGGAGTTGCATGGCTCTTGCATTTCTCAAGGATCTTACCAAAGAAGGAGAGGTGGGTTATGGGGCGCTAGTTGCTGAGGTCTTTTGGGTCTATTGTTAGTTTCTTGAGAAGTGGGAGGATTTGTCCTATCTTGAAGGTCTCGAGCATCGGGAGGTAGGTGCCATGATGTCTATGTGCTTGTGGATCATGCTGATCGTGTTGATGAAGAAAGAGTTGACGGCAGTGAATATTTCAATGACCTACAAAACAGGTGGGTCAAGGTGAGGGTGCAATGCTTGATAGCTATGAAGATGACTATGCTTCCGTTGTTGCCCTTGGCTATTGTGTTCTGGTAGAAGTTATCCTTGGCAGTGGGATCTGTCATCTGCGTGTAGTTTCTTGAGCAGGACGAAGTTGGATGTGCTGTTGAGTCGTCACAAAGTCTTTTCTTATAGAAATAACTGCAGATTCTAGCACCAGACATGCATGTGCAAAGAAGTCACTAACATAGGTTCCCATCTGGGAGAATGAGACATTTCCAATAAATCCTGTGAGATTAGTGACCACAGTCCAGTCAATAACAATAGTTAGTGGTCCTAACCCTACTTACAGGCCTGTGCTGCAGGCAATTGTGTATGTGGAGGAATCTGGGCTTTCATTGCTGTTCAGTAACCCAGTTCCGTGCACTCCTGAGAGGTGGACCTAAATGTTGCACTCTCCACCACACATACTGCATTCCAACATATGCTTTTCCTGCATGTGTTTTATTTTTCCTTCCATGTACGGGGACTATTCTTTTCCAAGATAAGCACATGATCATTAATCAGTGCACAGTCATTGCTCCCACATCCTAGTCTGCCTCTCCGTGACATTGTGTCAGCTTCTCCAAAAGCTGTGTTTGTTTTACAGTGCAACGTTGATAGGATAGAAATACATCTAAGGCGTCCTTTCATTGTGGGTTAGTTATGTCTTTAACTTTGTTTTGCTGAAACCAACGATGTTTAACATATTCAAAAGGAAACTCTAGAAATACTGTTGGGCAAAATGTACAAAAATTAAAATAGCACTAAAAAATGGATGAAATAGATGGAAAGTAGCATATGAAAACGAATTGATTTGTCCAAGAAGGTGATTTTTTTTTAAGACTGAATTATGGCAATTAAAAAAACGAAATGCAAATCAATGTATATGGTGGTTCGCAACAGATTCCTGCCGCTTCTAGGCACTCTAAGAATAGCTGTTGTTAGGACTCAGTTTAATGGTACTCAATGTAACCACCTCGGAAAGTTGCCTTCACCTCCAACTTTCAATTTTATGCAGATGACACACAGATCTCTTTTAGGCTACCCTCTGGCTCTTCCTCCTCCTCGCTCATCCCTGACTGTCTGTCCACAATTCAGTCCTGCTGTGCTACTAATGATCTCTGCCTTAATGCCAGTAAGACAGGTGATCGTCCTCATTGGGACCCCTGCTCCCGTTTTCCCACTTTCCTTCAGGCCAACCAACCATGGTCCTGCACCCTCACCCACCACTGAGGCAAAAAACCTGGGGGTCATCTTTGACTCTACTGTCTCCTTCTCTTCTCACATCTCGGACATGTCCAAAAAGTCCCACTACCAGTTGCACCTCCTCAGAGGTATTCTACCTTTTCTCACCTTCCCGCAGAGGCTCACTGTTTCCAGAGCCCTGGTAATCTCCAGACTGGACTACTGCAAAAGTCTTTCTCAATCTTCCTACCTCTACTCTTCGACCACTTCAACTTATCCAGAACAGAATCGCCAGATTTATCCTTGGCCTCAAGCCCTGGGACCACATCTCGCTGGTGCTGAAATCCCTCCACTGGCTCCTCGTGGCTGCACGGATCACGTTCAAGTCCCTCTGCATAGTTCACAAGGCTTTCTGGTGCCGGGGCCCCTACTATCTATAACGCTCTCTTCCTAAATACTCTGCTTCCAGAGCCCTCCGCTTGGCCTCCTTCAACTCTCTGCGAGTGAGACGTTTTTCCAAACAGAGATTTGGGGGTAGATCCTTATCCTCTGCAGGTGCCTCCTTCTGGAACAGCCTACCCGCCTCTCTCCGTCTTGAGCCGGACCTCTTTAAGTTCTAGAAACTCCTCAAGACTTTCCCCTTCTCTTCCTCTTTCTCTCTCCCTCTCCCTTGCTAACCTCTTTCATCCTCTCTCCTGCTTCCCTCCTTCGTTCTCATCCCCAACCTGCTCAGTTGGGGATGAGAACGAAGAGACTGGTCGCCTGGTGCATCTCCAGAGCCTCACAGGTCTCAGGCCCCCATGCCAGTCCTACACTTGCCTTCGGGACTCCGCACTCTGCCTTGCACTACTGCACTCGGTATACATTCAATGAGAGTGGTACCCACTCTGCACTTAATCCTGACCCCTGCTGGACTGGGCGCACTTGTCCCACCCCCTCACTCGCACGTATGTGTGCGCACTTGCACAACCTTGTATGCACTCGGCTTGGCATGTTTGTCATGTCCTCCTCTATCTCCCCTCCCTAGCTGGCGTTGTCTGCATGAATAGGCGCATTCTCGACCAGCCTTTTTGTCTCGTATGTCCTCCCCACCCCCCGCTATGCTAGTTATTGCTGTTAGATCATTCAGAATCTTCAAGGCATAAGAATGACAATGATATCCCCTTGTTCCCTTCACTTCCTTGAAGCGCTTTAAAGCACTTCAGTTGTGTATAAGCACTTTACAAATAAACAATTACAATTAATATAGATGTCCTTTCGATTAATTTATTAATTGTATTGATAGTATTAATAAGGCACACTGTACATCAAAAAGTGTTTCTAGGAGCAAGGAGCAACCCTGTCAAAGGAATGCATGTAATTGGGGTTTAATTTAGTAATTTTTATTTTGCACTGAGCCAAGATTCAGTGTTTGCAAACAGTCCACGCGTGTAGAATTGTAGAATCAGTTCATCAGGCACGCTCAATCTAACACTAACCAAAAAATATTAAATGAAACCACCTTTTACATTTCAGAAATCATCGAGAGACAATACCACCTGCTTTGCATCCTTTTTTTCTGCCTTGCAAATGATGTAACCTTTTTTTCTAAGCTAGCGTGGTGACGTGACTCTGCATGACGTACATGCCACGATATCACGTGGGTGGAGGCGCACATACTCGAAACGGGATACTGAGATGGACACAGTACACGTCAATGAAAGCAAAAGAAGGGTGGAGACGGCTCAGAGGCTAGCACTGGCTGCAGACCCCGCGCGTGCCTTTGTACTTAGCTACAATCACACACCATTTCATTTCAAGAATACTTGATTAGCGTTGCCACGTACATTTTTGACAACACAGCTAGCCCTATTGGCTTTATGCGAGTGTGCTGTACTGGTGGCACTCGGGCCCTCCTTCCTGTCGTGAGAAAATTGTTATCATAGACGACACATTTCCTGTGCTTCCTCCAATCACGAGAAACGGCAGGAAATCCTGCAGTCCGTGCTTTGGAGTCTTGATTTAGTAGAACATGGCATTGTAGGGGCTGGAGGGAAGGGGCATAGCTAAGGAAACTTGCATGGAGCAGTGTTGAGATTTTAATGCAATGCGATACAGTGAGTGCAGTAGCATACTTGCCAACGCTACTGATTTAGGCTGTAGGCTACTGCTTTTTAATCAGTCCTACCGCCTACAGATTTGGGTGACAGATCCTACTGCTTTTTACAGGGGCAGGTAATGCAAGTGACCATAAGGCAGGCAGCTTGGGACCGGCCCAAGACAAAGCATGCAACACATTAGTCTGTCTGTGCGGTGGGCGGGTAAGTGATTACTTTGAGTGATGGGCTCAGACCAATCCAGTGACCTAACAACTACATGACTCTGCCCTGCACTCTTGCCGGGACAGACCTCAGGTGAACCACCAGTGAAGGCATGTGGCAGAGGTACCACCATCACCCAGCATCTCCCTATCAGACTGAGGAGGGTATCAGTCTCCATGTTGTTCAGTTATTTCAGTTATTCATCTTGCACTGCAGGAATAAATATGTATTGTCCATGCTGCTGCTACAGAGAAGTGGCAAATGTTGCCATCCAGCTCTGTGTCATTACCTTCTCTGAAGTTAGGTAATTGAATTCAGTGTTAATTTACCGTTCAGAATTATACATTTTAAACATTTGAACATCTTTCCATGTTGTGCTGTTTGATGGGTTGTGTATTTTACAATGCTCCAGTGGTGCCAACAATGTTTTGTATTTTCCTGTGATGTCATTGTTATGCCAAGTATTATTTTTGAAACTTGAAAAGTCCTCATCTTTTTGATCACAGAATGTTGGCAAGTATACATTAGTGTATCTGTCTAAAGCATGGGGACAAGGGGCTCTAGAGAGCAGAACACAGAGCCGCCCAGGACTTCTTCCCCAGCTGCTGCTTCATCAGTGTGGTGTAGAGGCGAATGAGGCGTTATGACCAGTGATGTCATGACGCGGTGTGCAAAATAAATGGGGGCTCTGCCCGCCAAAGCGGGATCGGTGCCATTGACACAGTGAATGGGTGTACGTGTAATTTTGTTCCGTGGCACGGCTGGTCCTGTACAGGCCTAAACCGGTGCCCCATCACAACCAGGAAGGCGCTGTGGCAAGGAGAAAGTGTTCCTGCTGATCATCCTCTGCCGCCCTGAGTGGCACAGTTTAGACACTTCTCTAATTCTCACAGGACTCTGCTAATGGGCAGCGGTTTACCTTAATGGCTGCAGCAGACCCATCCCATGCTGGGCCTTTGGTGACGGGACCTGCTCACCGTCAGCGCCTCCATGAGCAGCAGAAAATGCAGATGACAAAAAGGCACCTGCCTCACTCTGGTCACGTACTAGATCTATCAACATAATCAAAGTGAGAACTATGAAAAAGCTCCTTGTAAAGATTAAATATATCCATGGTGTCTAGTCAGTGCTCCAGATAGGATTTTTAGGTGCAAGTATTTTACTCCCTGTTTTAGGATTTGAAGAGTAAATCCAAATTCAAGAGTAAACATGAGTATTCACCTTTCCAAGAGAGTAAAAGGTATTGGACGTCCATCCAATGTGTGCATAAAGTTAAACGTTTGGAAAATACTACAAACAATATAGTCATATTTCATGTTATCTGGCTTCAAATAATGTATTACACTTATGGGAAATGCTCTCTCATGCAATAACTTGTTGGTGTGGGCTATCCAGCTTCATCTTCATGACATTAGGACACAGGACCTCTTACTATAGCTACAGAACCATATACCAACTAGTTGGGTATTCATAAATAAAGTCCCTTTCCCTACCAGCATCACTATTATACCTTTACCCTCTGTCTGTTGCTGCCTCTTTACCTATGTTTCATGGCCTCTTCCTCATGTTTTGGCTCTGCCCTTCCTGTTGCTACTTTTTTCCCTGTCTCCCACTTTGTTGCTCTACTTCTCACTATTGTGTGTTTCCTTGCTTGTTGTTGCAGTCTCTTGCTCTGTATCGCTCTGCATATCCTGTCTCGGAATACTATTATTGCTGTAACTCCAGTGCCTCTCGCTCGTGTTAATTCCTCAGTTTTCTCTCACATTGTATTACTCTGGATTTCCCTCCTTTCCATTACTCTCTCTGTTCTGTCTGCCCCAACTTCAGCCCTCTGTTGTCCTGTGTCTCCTAGGTTCGTAACAGCTCAGTTTAGTTTGAAAATGAGGGTGTGGTTCCTTTAAAATGTATGCAAACTTGCTTTTGGAGGTTAGGCTGGAAATTGCTGATTTAGAGTTTCCTATCAGCAGATGCTGAATGTTTCCATGCAAATGCTTTACTTGCACGTGTGGCAGCACTGATGAGATGTGTGAGTTCTGAACCATCAAACAGTTACCTTCCGGAAAGCTAAATCAGTTCTGTTACAATTCAAACCTTTTATCTCCATCTTAAACACATATCACTGCATGCAGATGCATGAAGTTACCGAGCCATTGACAAGTGAAACACTGATCTGTGTGTCTGGTTTATCAACCTACTGAACTAAGTTTGCTGACGGGCTGGTCAGGAACCTAACTTGTGTAAAAGGCGTGTAGGGTTGGGGCATCGGCAGCCCCACTGACATAACGTTCCAAGCTTAATGCCTTTTTCAATTAAATATCCTGCAGGCAAAGCAGGGGATTGATAGAGGTACTAGAGATTTGGCAGACATGGGGGAATCAGAAGTTAGGAAAAGCACAATACTGACAGCACGGTGGCTTGAACCCTACCACTAGTGTGCATACTACCACCTCAGGAGAATGAAGGTGAGAGCTAGACACTGTTTCTCTTCAGTGCTTTATCTACATACTGAAACTGGAAACACGTGTCGGTACTGCATCATTACAATGGCACTGTTGAAAAACCCGGGTACTGTTTCAAAACATAGCAGTCCTGCTAAGAAATCTGGTTATTGTGCCACTAAATGTGCTTTAGCCCTGCTGTGAATAGTTCATTGTCCCATATTGCAGCTCTGCTGAGCAGCTAGGGTGCAGTGCTTAAATATAGAGCAGAGCTGTTGAGAAGTACTAGTGCAGTCAACCGTACTAAAAATATATACAGCAATTTTGGGAATTGTTGAGCTGGTCTCATTTAAAAAATAATATCTAGTCCTGATAGGGGAAGTGTGATGCTGGAAATGCATTGGAGGCACAGGGCCTCCACGTCCATGTCCTGTTCTGTTCTCCTTTTATTATGTGTGTTCTGTGTTATTTTCTGCACAGGAGTTCATGTGGGACTCCTGGCAGTGCAGCTCTTCCTCGTTTTGGTTTGGTGAACAGACCCTTGGGATACCCTTATGGCACCCATGGGTGGGGGCACAACCCTGTACTCCTAGTGTATGTTTTTGGGCACCTGTGTCTGGCCCACAGGGCAGAGTATGGGCTGGTGGCAGCTCCATGCTGAATTTGACAGGTGCTGTGAGTATCCTCCATTTTGGGATACCCAGACCCTTCCATTGGAATCAGTTGATTCCTGATAGGATGCAAGGTGGCCCCTGTGGCCTCTTGCTTTCTATTGCCTGTTGCCTTGTTTTCCCAAAGTCCTGGGAAGTCCTGACTCTTTCCCTCCCCTTGACTGGCTGTTGGGTGGAAGTTCCATACATGGTATTGTGGGGAAGTCCAGGCCAGACTCGCTGGAGCCTTCCCAGAGACTGTATGTTGTGGGTACGCCCTTGGGGTGGGAACTGGGTGAATGGAGTGTGTGACCAATATACATTTCCTGTTATAGATGTCTGGTTTCTGTATGTGACACAAAGACTGAGACATCCCTGCCCGAAACTGGTATGAATGCAGTGTGGAGTGCTGAATGGCTGGGTACTTGTCCCAATACACATTCCTTGTTGCGAGTGTCTTGAAGGAGAAGAATGGCCTAAATGCACTGTGAGCCTCATTGGCTGCCTGCCTGCATGAACACCCTTCTGAATGATTGGTTGCCTGAGTGTGACCCAGCAGAGTGAATGAGAGACCAAACAGTATATCTGGGGATCTCTCACTGATGGAAATCGTTCAGAAGCTGAAGTCGAAACTTGATGCTTGATCTCGAAGCCAAGCCGGAAGAAGAAGGTTAACTGCTGTTTCCCTTTGATGCAATTTGAAAGCTGCTGTGCCTTCACAAAACTGATCCAAGAGAGGACCTGGCTAGGAGACCTCTTCCCGAGCTATGAGGAACCATTGTGCACCCGTCAACGTTCTCCAAGGCTCCCTGGAATTCAGTCCTCGAAAGGCTGCCGACCGGAGACGGGGACCGCAGAGGAATCTCAAAGCACAGCACCCGGACATCAAGGCCATCGAAGTCCATCATGGTCGACCAGGATTCGGAGGATCGCCGTAACCGCTGGAGGCCCGTCAAAGCCGTGTTGCCCAGGAGCGGGGACAGCTTGACACTGTGCCACTGATGCCTGGAGGCGAACACTCCATTGCCTAAGAACATTTTGAATCAAGGACTCCCTTGCTCATCACCGTCGACCGCTTTGTCCCGCCGGAGGAAGTCAAGGTTGTCGATGAACCGAGGAGAATCTGCCGGTGGGTTTCCCACCACCCTAAAAAGACGCAGATGACCCAACGCCCTTGCTGGACCAAAGTTCTTCATTAACTTTTTGCGGCAACAAACTATCATTGTCGAGGTGCACTGCATGCCTCATCTTCGCAGGATGTCCATGACCGATGGTTGATGAGCACCACCAGGACCGAAGCTGCTGTCTCCAGGCCATTGTTCACCTTTTCTTCGTGGGATCTCGACGATCCTGCTCCTGTCTTGAAGGGAGTTCACTCAAGAAGGATCCGCTGATGACCCGACGTTGAACTCTGCTAAACCAGGTACATTGAGGTAGTAGAACATTTTAGAGGGAAATAATACTGCTGAACAATATATGGACTGGGCTTGTCAATATTCTTTATTTACAGGTTGCCCAGGTGGGGGGGGGATCCTCACACAGAACTGTGTCTAGCGGTAGGGGCCCAGTATTATGCCAGTTGCTTAACCAGCTTGTTTTCCTACTCAAATCTATTGTTGGCTCACTTTATTAATTGATTTGTATGCCATTTTGAAACCGTCAACAGTTGATGCATTTTAATGGAATCAAAGGAGTAATTGTGGTACCACATAGAGACTGTATATATATATATCATTTTAGAATTGCCTGAGCACAAAGTGTGTTATTGTTTTTCCCTTTGTCCATATGGTGTGGATGTTTCAAAAGGGCTGGTATGCCCAGGACACACTCCTTCGTTCTGAGCACTCACAAGATGGTTTGTATTACGAGACTTGTTTTGAATTTCTACATCCTCGTTCTCCATCTGTATAGAGGTGTTGTGCTCCTTGTTGGAGTTTTTTTGAGCAGTCGACACACTTCCAGGGAAGGCTTCAGGGCTTTCATGTCCATCTGGCACATCTTCTGCTTTTGATAGGTTGTGGCCTGCATCACAGCGTCCTGAAGCTTGCAGTATTTCGTTGTCAGTTACTTCTCTCCACGTATGGGAATCTGCTTGTACTAACGTTACCACCTTTTGGTTTGTAATCAAGTTTTCGGTGGTTATAGTAGACTGCTCTTTTGGCTTGAAATGCCATCTTATTGATTATAGCTCAGAGAGTGATTTTGTCAGAGGTTTTTGTTTGGCCCATTGAGGGGCCTTCAGTACGACCTAGTTAGTCTGTATTCTCTCTTTTGTCGCAATCGGCACTTTTCTTGTGTTTCAGTTTGCAATTGATTTTATTTTTGAGGCTATGTTGGCACCCTCTGGGTGAATCTCTACGATAGCATTTATTATTGTCATTTTCACAGTGGTCTCCGATAAATCTGGCGTGTGTTGTTTTTGTATTTGAGGAACCGGCAAGGATGTAGTAGCCGCCTTTGCTGATTCCAACGTTAATAATGGCGGCTCCTCTGTTGCATTCTCAGAGAATAAACCCAACGCATCCATATACGATGGCGGATCCTCTCTGAGGGCACACACAGACTTTTGTTTATTTTCCAAAGCTAGTTTGTTTTCTACAGTGTTTTTGAATGTTCCTGAACTGTTATTGTGCAACGCTTGCACGAGCGGACTTTGTTCAGCCAGCCTAGACTGTAAATTGTCAAGCTCACATTCTTCCGCTCGGACGCCCTCCCCATTCGCTTCAATCAGGGCCTGCACCTCTGTAACCACGCACACTCCGGCCGCCCGTATGTGATCAGAGCATTGCGCATGCGCGAGTTCCTCTGCAATGGACAGCCGCAAGGAGTCGGAGCACGCGTGAGGTAAGGCGACTGGGTGGCAACAATTTTCTTTCCATGGAGCATGGATTGCTCACCTTGTTCGCCTTGATTTTGGTTCTCCGCCACGTTGATTGGGTCATTTGGACATCTGTGTTCCACGTCTTGTGAATTTTCTCACTCGTATCTCTTCTCAGCTCAGAACCCAGGGCGCTGCATTTAGGCAGGCACCGGGTCATTTCACTGTATGTTGGAGATGTTTTAGTGCGGTTGCGTGTTCTGAGGGAGAGGTTGATAAGGACCGGCTCCATGTCTCAGCGCAATCAGCCAACCCTCTGCGGACGCTCCGAATCCTAGTGGAGGCTTTATGGAATACGCCTTCTCTGATGAATCAGATAGAAAGACTCAGGAAACAGCAGGATAGGGTGTCTGGCTTCACTGCCAACACTCAGCCAACACTCCGCCATTTGCTTCCTGGGAACAGGATCTGCCTTCCCCCAACGGGATCAGCCCCTGAGGCAATTGTGGTGGATCTCGTACCCTCGTTAGACTCTGTGGCTGTGCTCCAGCCTGGCAGAATGGATTTCTGGGACACATAGGTGTGACTTTTTTAGCAGCACCTCCCCTCAAACTCAAACTGGGGAGCTTCGAATGCAACTCCATGGCAACACAGGACTAGGGCTGACAGTTGGATGTGGGTTGGAAGGAAATGCCCTTATTTGGAAGACAAAAGCCGGCCCATCTGGGGCAAAAGACTATTTTATTTAATAAACTTTAAGACTCTTATTTCTGCAACCGGACAATGCAGCAATGCGAAAGTTCAACAGTTTAAATGCAATGTTTGCATCATTAAAACAAGACATAATAGTGTCCCTAGTATGTAGGGAACGCAAACGGCGGAAAAATGGAAATCATGGGGAAATTGTACATGGTGCAACTTTAAAATGTAATGCAAACATGCTCTGTGATAATAGGTACACATATATAAAATTGTAGAATTTTAGGTGAAATATTTCCCACAGAAAAGTGAGAAAGATTATTAGGAGGGTGAAATGACAAAGTACAGACTTGGGAGTCAGAATGCCATGCTCTGTATGAAATGTGTCATTTGCCTATGTGATTTTCAAAAATGCCACAACTGTAAAAATGTTCAATTTATGTCATAACTGATTTTTGGCAAAAATGACTGTGGGAGGGCATGGGCAATTTAAACTCACACATAAAACTGATGTCATGTCCTTGAAGCCCAACCGATTGACAGGAGGGCGGTAACAGTAAACCCTGACCAATCCAGTTGTTAGAGGTATGTCAAACCAAAGGCCTGCCCCCGGGTAAATCCTGTGATGTGACCCGCTTTATAAAAAGAGAGACAGGACACTCTTCTGAATGTTCCAGCTCCTGCACATCCCGAGATCCAGACATTCCAGATTCACCCTGCAAGATTCCAGATTCCACTGCCAGGCCAGAGCATAGCTGACTCTATCCAGGCAGAACCACCCTTCAGAACTAAACCATATAACAAAATCCCACTAAGTCAGGGAGAAAATGGAAAGGTGGCGGAACCCTCATTGGGATTTTCCAGCACTGCCTGCCTGCCCTGCCACCTGTTTTATCCAGCTGATGCACCTCGCTATCCATTGAAACCAGACCCCGGTTACCAGCTGTCCCGCTCTAGGAGAGCCTGCCGATGTACCGTGACCAGATCCTTTGAGTCCAGAAACCTGGTTGGATGTCCCAAACCCCAAACTCAAGTGTTGATTGTGAGCAATGTTCCCTCTAATTATTTTTCTCTATGTGCGGAACCGGTTGGTTGTGCACAGATTATGTTCCATGTGCGCAACTGACTAATGAGGTATACCACTTTGTGAGCTACCGTCGCCTGAAGAATGTTCGTAAATGAATTTCCTCTTCCCAGCCACTACAATACTTTAAAAATCAAATCTTACAACACTTTTTCCAAACACATAGGCTAAAATAAACTATGTCATATGTGATTATACAGAAAACTCATCAACCAGTACAAGACTTCAATAGCTGCCACGGTACCTTGCAAACAAACTTCTGCACAGAGAAAAATGTCGGCCTCATTACGAGTTTGGCAGTAAGTGGTAAAGTTGGCGGTAACTCCATTACCGACAACTTTACCGCTATGCCAAATTACGATTTTGGGGCTGGAGTGGAGGATTTTCCTCCAGGAAAATAAATCCTCCAACTCAACACTGAAATCGTTGGAATTTCCGCTGCGATAATTCAGCCAAAAAAGCCACATTGAGTCCAATGGACTCAATATGGACTCAATATTAATGGGGAATTACACCGCCACCATCAATTGTAATCCGGCGGAAATTCCTCTGGAGCAAGTGGTGGTAACAGTAATTCGTTTTGCAGTATTCTGGTGGATTTATGCCGGGATACCGCCCCAAGTCGTAATAAGGCCCTGTATGTTTTATGCCACCGGAAAATCACTCATTTGTATTACAAAACACTAATATTCAGACAGAATACATTTGCCGATGGATTAATGGCAATTAATTGGGCCTCATTATGAGTTTGGAGGTAACCATGCCGTTTTTAGCGGCATGGCTACCCCCAAACTTGGGTCCGGGTACCACAAAATGGGAATTCCCGGGTCATTCCGACCTTTGAGGGCCCGGTAATTCCCATTCGCGGGACCCGGACCCGGTACGTCCCCATTCCCATTTGAGCCCCCATAGCATCCTGTTCTGCTAGCGGGTGCCGCTCTGCATTTCTGGTCTGGCCAGGCGTACAGAGCGGGACCCGCTGCAGAACTCGTAATGTGGCAGCCCGGTATGAATGGCGCTGGTCCCTTACCAGCACCGTTCATACCGTGGCCGCCACAGTCGTAATGAAGTCCAATGTGTCAAAAACCTGCTGAAAGGAGTTCAGGTGCCACTTTAATGAACTAATTCAAGGGCCAGAAGAACATGCTTCTAAAGATTTGTGTAAGATTGATAGTTGCATCAGAATAACTGAACCTTAGAATATGACGATCCAAAATTCCTGTGCCTCTGCTTACTATCCACATTACGTGTTCCTGTGGGTAGTGATAATACCAGCCTTAGGGCTGAGCGACATATGCACCATGCATTTTTATTTCCAAAAAAAGGAAAATGTGCCTAATAAAAACAAGAAACTATGAACATCTAATTTCTTCAACCCACAAAGCTCCACTGATATTTTTTGGAATGAGTGATCAGTAGAGCAGTGGCATAGGAAGGAAGGAACTCTAATAATATTAATGCACGATCTCAAAAGGAATTTTATGTGAAAAGAACATCTTTTAATAAGCAGAAAGTATCCCTATTGGCAAAGCTAATTCCTTTTATACTCCCTGAAAAATCACTTGACTCCAAGTAGGGAGCAACATCTGATTAGAGCCCTGCTTGTACTCCTGACATACGGAGTGAAATGACAGGGCACATAATAAAGTGTATAATTTTGCCCACCCTTCCACACCACAGCCTAGATAAAATTAAACAAGAGCCTTACTGGGGTGTATTATGGAGCCATGTTGAAGAAAATCACACATATATGCCTTTTAAGGTAATTGCATCAATTCATCAGCGATACAACTGATTGAGTGCCTTCTTCTTTAACTATGGATCCCTCTTCTGTAATTCTTTGTGATTAATTCTGGTCATCAATTCTTGTGTATACGATGAAGGGAGATACTAGAGACTGCACACACAGAACACATGGTTATATTGAAAAGCCCTCAGCAGTTGAGCATAGAAAGAAAAATAAAGTGCTGTTGTCTAGATGGTAACTAGAATTTTCTATGCTGTAGCAAACACGCAACCAATTTCCTTCAGTGTACTGCCGAAACGTCTGACTTGGTCTTTGAAATGTGCAGTTTTGTTCATCCCCAGCAAGGAGTGATGCTCACACCCATACCCTTCGCCGACCCCTGTTCTTGCCTTCAATACTAGTTGATAGAGCACTGTAAAATGTGGGGGATTGTAGCAGTAAACACTCACTGGGATATTGGCAGACCCACAATACTTTGCAAGCAAGGCATATTTAAAGGAATAGTGCACTCAGAAATATTATTGTCCCGAGGGTTCGGCATGTGTTTTTAAGCATACGTTGATCGATCGTACAAACATTTCATATGCACTTTACTGTAGTTTTCCACTTTTGTACACATGCAAAATCAAGCAACAGGGCGTGGCCATTTTGTGATAATCTTATCCGTTGCTGCATCACCCAAGCAGGACTGCCCTTGCGGGACTAAATCCTATCCCCCGCCCCTGAGCCTGACATCACCAAACCTAGTGATATTCTCCACCTTTCTCTGTGACGTTACTGGGCAGCGTAGCCAAACGCGCCCACTTATCACCTACGTGACGTGACGCAGAACCTGGAAATCAACACACATCGTCTTACAACACAGCGCGTCACAATTCAGAATATAAAACTGTACTTTAAAAGGAAACAGCAAGAGTGTACAATTTGTAAAGTACTTTTATTTCACAATAAACTCTCCGAGAACATCCGGCTATTGCCATATTCAATCAAATTGAATTTTTTTTTCTTTGCTCTTGATCTGCAAATGTTTATCGTGAGTCACGTGGTGTTCCTTTTGGGTACACAAGGTGTTTGTTTTGGGTAAAAGAAGCGCATTGGTCGCACTGTGAATTGCAAGGCTTGTGCATCAACTTGGGGCTAGACCACCATAAAGGATGTTATGTTGCTCCTAATGGCTGGTACCGCGTAAGGGCATATCGGCCCTTGGCGATCGTCCCAAAGAAGAGTCAAATATATCCAGTTATTGACATGTATCTGCAGCTGCCGGTTGAAAAACCCATCAGTTGGTATCTGGAATCGATGACAATCGCAGAATGGCAGGATGTACCTGTTTGGAAAACATAATAGGAATGTGTCTCAATAGCCGATCTTTATTACAATTTATCATTTTACTTATTAATTCGGCATCGAGTTAAAACTAACGATTAGCACAGACGTGAAACAATGTGAACAGAGAGAAAACAACGTGGAAAGTACTACACAATTTGCTTCAGAGGATAGTGCTATGGAGTATGTTCACATCTAAACGGGATGCGGAAGCTGACGCTACAAATTTGAGGTGCACATAGATGTCATCTTAATGAAATATTAGCGTTGAACCTTGGGGAACCGAGTGGTGGTCTACATGCATCTCGATGCTGGACTGCCCATGTGCCCGGTAGAAAGACCAGTACACACAAAGGTTGTACTTGCGTTTCATTGCAATATGCCACACAGAGCAAACGAGTACAATGTAACCCAGCAATAACGGTCAGCTAATGATAAGTTGATGCTCATTCGGGTATAAAATCGTTGAAAGTCAAACTTACATTATATTCGTCATTTCCATTCTCTTGGCGTAACGCAGACTGTGTTTGGATCAATGATTTTTCATAAACTGAACTTACATGTTCCTTAGTCCAGTTTTGGAATTGAGAACCTTATCATATTTTACGTTATTACACCCCTCCTTTAATTCAATTCCTTTAGGAATGATCCCTTTCTCTCAAGGTCAAAAAACAATTGAACCTTATACTGTGTGTGCGATGTGTGGGCTTCCTCAGCTTGCAAGCAAAAATTCGAAGCTGGTAACCTTCACTCAGAAAGAAGATACATTCTTAGTTTGCAAGATCTTGGCTCACCGCATACATGAGAACTGGAATTGTGAAGCACGGGCACAGGAGGAAAAATGTGGGGGCTGTCCTTGCTCGATGTTCGTGGAGCTGCTGAGGGGCGGCAGAAACTTGGCAATTACAGAATGTGCCCTACTCCAAAATTGGAGTCGAGGGTACACAAAATGGAGTCCAAGTGTGTCTAGCAATAGCCCCACCTCTGCTTATGTCACCTCCTACTTCCCTTATGTAGCCTAGGTCTCACTCCTTTTGTAGGACGAGCAGTTATTCAGCTATTTGGGCAAATGTATGGTAAGGCAACTGCCGAACCGCAAAGTTTCTTTCACACTGTTATCTATCTGGCCCTCCCACGATCAGGGAAGGTCCCACAGTAGCTCGCCGAAACTGTGAACTGTGAAAGCACAGTGTTACATTGTATGGCAATCGTTAAAATGGTACTAGTTGAAAAAGAAAGGACAAAGAGGATACATTTTAAAAGAAAAATTGGATGCTTTATTTGGACACTTCATAAAAACATTATTGATCAAAAAAACAGATAGTTATCATTTGTACCTGGATTTGAACTGTTCCACAAGCTCTGCTTTAGGTGGACAGGGCACATTGGCAATGTTTTGTGGCAATGTATGTGTACTCGGAACAAAATCGCGCACAATTCCGTGATTATGCAACTCCAAAACATTAATAATAAGATCTTTCACAAAATCGAATTCCATTTCCTCATATACAGACTTGACCACCCATTTTTTGCTTCTTTTCGTAAAGGCCATAGTGTAGCGAAGCATCCCAAAGTTTCATGCAGTCCACGATTGTTCACGGCCACATTCTCGTTATGCGCTAATACTGCTAGTAATGTCCTAAATTTCATCCCTTCAATGCCGAAATGCAATCTCTTTGGCCTGTACTTTAGGCACATATTGTGGAACACCTCTAAATCTCCTGTGTGACAGAATTCTGTGAGTCCCTTCAGATCTCTTGATAGAGTTTTATCAAACACAATCTTCTCAAGGGCTTTGTGTGGAGGGGAAAATGGAATCAACGACTTCTTCTTCCGTTCCTGCTCCGGCGACAAAGGGCCATGTTCACATTGGTGGAAATGTTGGTTTTCTGTCCAAGAGTGAACGTTTGGACAGTGGTGCATTAGTGACTGCCATTTTTCTAGTACAATATCCACAGACCCATCACAAGTTTTGGAGCTCCACCAAAAATGGTTGCTGAAAGACTGGGAACACTGTGAAATACTTTCAGAACCTTTTTTTTCCCTGCAGCTGAGATTTCTTTATTGATGGATTTGGCAACATGCCATAAATCAAATTGATGGCGAATATTTGGAAACTGCTCTCTCATTGTCTTGGCTATTGAAACATGTCTATCCGTGGCTATGAGGTCGATTTGCATTCGCCTCGATTGAAGATCTTCCAGTGATTTTAGAAAACCAAGTTTCTCCATGGCCAGTGAGGATTTACATTTGGACACCTGCACGACCACCGAACTCACAATTTGTTTTACTTTCCATGTCCTGAAAGTGGTATGTGCAGTACTTTGCTGAAAATCCGGAGCTGTTACACTGTCCATCGCCAGCTAGCCTGAACCGTTTTTCAGAGAATGTACTTTGAATAGACAATTGTTCAATTTTCCAAGCTTCACTAATGGCAGGGGATAGATATTGACTTTGATATTTGTAGTACTGCGTTTTAGAAATGAAATGGAGTCCCACAAATTGACAGAAACTGGACAACTTAATGAAACTAGAGCCACTGAAAAGTAAAGCTGCTGCACACAGTAGATTGCCAGCTGGCAGTTTCCCCAGTATTGGTTGAGTGGACCATGAACATTTTTCATGGAACATTTCACAGGTGGCATGTATTTTGAGGTTACTGCCTTGTGATACACGAGTCACATTCACCAATGGCTTACCACATATTTCTCACTGAATGCATACATTTCAGCATCTTTATAATCTCCATCAAGCTGCTTTCGAATACTATGTATTTGGCCTCCTTTATTAGACTGTCATCCTGCATTAATGTTGTTTCTGACTGAACTGTGGTTGACATATCAGCCAAACTAGACATACTGTAGTCAAGATCTTTGTCTAGTTCCTCGGTCAATTGTATTGATGCTTCAGTCTCTGTCATTTCAGCGTCTCTTACTTGAACCTGAATCGGAGAAAACATCAATGTCGACTGGTTTTTGGGTGGCCCTTTTTTAGCGGGTGTGGATTGTGGCAAGTGGTCTGTGACTAATTCAAAAGCATCTTCAATACATTCAGTTTCATCTTCATCTGGTGGAGCAGACGCATTGTAGCAATGGTCCAAAAACACTTTGCTGGCTTTACCCGGTCACATTAAATTCATTTTCTGACCATTGGGCAAATGCATCTCGAGTCTGAACATGCCGCACCTCAATTCATAGTTGATCCATGGTGAAAACAGTTTGGCAAGCAGCATCTCTAATTTGTGTCGCTGTCTGTGTCTGCATAGTCCGTACACCATCGGGCAACTAGAAGACAGGTTGGAAAAAGATGTTCAATGTAAATCCAACATACAGTATTGGACAGTTTACATTAAAAAAACATATTATGAAGGCCCCAGCACAAAACACTGCTTAAAAATTGAAATTGTTTATAAATCACCTTATTTTTCTTGCTTTTCGTTGAAACCTTCTTTACTGTAACGTCAGCAACAGCAAGCTGGTCCACCGACTCGGATCCACGTGTCTCCTCTTCTATATCTGGATCTTGTATACATTGCTAGAAAAGAGTATCCATTTCAAATAAGTCATTTGTTAAGTCATTTGTATTCAAAATCAAATTATTCCTTCGCACACATGGCTTACACAGATAAACCAGTACATCATGTATGTCATTTAGTCAAAATATACATTTGGGATTTCACCTGACTGATGGCTAGTTTACTCGATTAAAGTTGACTGTCTGAAGCACACACTTCGAAATGTTGCCCTCAAGCAATTTGCAAAAACTGCTTGTTTCTAATACTGTCACTGTCTAATAGTATCAGATCTAGGACCGACTTTCTATCATTCGAGGGAAATGTCAGTACGCATACCTCTGGCTCTGGATCAACTACAAGGGATGATGTAATTGTAGTCGAAGCTTCATCATCTACCTGTAACACAGTACTTGTATTAGTATGGTTGAAAAAATGAGAAATTTAACACACTCAATGTGACAGAGACAATGGTACATATCTATAAAAAAAACATGAATGAAACATTGTGTAAACGAATGACACGATATGTAAATATGATGAGATTATCTCTTTCGATGGAACTGTCAGTACACATACATCTGGCTCTGGATCAACTACAAGGGATGATGTAATTGTAGTCGGAGCTTCAGCATCTCCCTGAAACACAGTACTTGCATTAGTATGGATGAAACAATTGAAACTGAACACACACATTGTGATGCATACATTGGTACATATCAATAGCAAACCACGAATGAAACATTGTGTAGACGAATGACACGATACGTAAATATGATCAGATTATCTCAAATTGTTCGAAATGTTGCAAGCAAGTTATTTGCAAAAACTGCTTGTTTCTAATATTGTCACTGTCTAATAGTATCAGATCTAGGACCGACTTTCTTTCATTCGGTGGAACTGTCAGTACGCATACCTCTGGCTCTGGATCAACTACAAGGGATGATGTAATTGTAGTCGAAGCTTCAGCATCTCCCTGAAACACAGTACTTGTAGTATGGATGAAACAATTGAAATTGAACACACACATTGTGACGCAGACATTAGTACATATCAATAGCAATCCACGAATGAAACAAGGTGTAAACGAATGACACGGTACGTAAATATGATCAGATGATCTCAAATCCCATGCATAAAACAATTAAGGAACTGAATAGCTAAGTAAGACTACCTGATATGCGCTCGAAGTGGTTGTTGACTCCAGGCAAGACATGTATGCTGAATCTTGCTCCTTCATATTCAGTGCATAGTCATGGAGTTGTAAAGGGAAAATATTATTTGATTTAGAACTGCTAATCTTAAAAATTGGCATGTAAGTAGACAGATTACGAAAACATTATGCTTATTTCAAAGGACACTATAGCATAGTTGTCTGTGCCCATAAATCAATTTTCTATGAGGCTTCTAAAACCAAGGATAGATGTTTAGCAAAATGGTCTTTATTTAAAAAGCAATACAATCTTACTAATATGAAAAGTATTATAAGGGACAAAAACACCTAAAACACCAATCCGTCCATTTAGTTACCTGTTCACTACCCCAAGGGCTACAGCTAAATCTGGAACCGTGACTCACCTGAGGCGGCATGTGAACAAATAGAGTCGTTATTGCATTTGGGAGCAATTTTTGAGTCGTTTTGAGTTGATTCTTCTTTGTGTACATGGATGGGTCGTACATATTCTGGGTAAAGTGCAGGCTGCAGATGAGGAATCGATCACCCCTCTTGTCCTCCAAGACATCTTTGACTCTACTTTTAAGCTATGCCAGTGCATATCCGCAATATCTGGCCCATTCTCTTATTCGATCTACAGTCTTTGGGAATACATGCATTGTAGTGCCTTCAGATTTATCATGGGTCTTAGAAGGGCAACCGAAAATCACACATGCAGGCATTGTAAATTTTGCCAAAAAAAAGTCAACATTATTCGAAAATTACTTTGCATAAACACGTGAGAAAGAAGGATAATACCATACATTCTTATATGCAAGGTATGTTTTGGTCACCACAGCAATACCAGTGTATTATAGGATAACTTTCATAAACAATTCTTTGATGTGACGAAAATCAGAACATGTTACTCGTCCCTTGAATGTACTATCGTGCACCAAAGGAAACATGCTTATAATATTGACACGGTCCGCTAAGGATGCAATTCGATGCCAATTGACACTGATGACAATTGATATATCAATAACATAACAAATTAAACTCAAGTCAATGGCAATGAGATGAATGAACATAACACTACTGGGTACGTTCGCTCGAAATAGATAGAAATTTAGAGATCAAGGAGATATGATTAGGAGACATGCCCTTACCTTGACCAACAAACAGTTAGATTCAGCAAGCAGGGTAGTTAGTGGCAGGAGAACAGGGAGATGTTCACAGGTAGCACGACGACGAGTAGAGTCGCAATGGTCACAGAAGTTCTCAGGTAGCACGACGACGAGCAGATTCGCAGTGGTCACCGAGGTTCTCAGGTAGCATGTTCACAAGTTGACTTGCAGTGCTCAAAGATGCTCTCATGATAAATATCAAGTGGTTTATAAAGAATTAGAAAAAGAGGGTGTGTATGTGAATGAATGACGTGTATATGTCGTGGTCTTATGTGGATTGCAGGGGCGTGGCCTGCTTTAGGGGATCCTGCCTGGAGACACGGGTATGTATAGGCCAGATGTAGAATGCCCCCTGTGCGGAAGATACCTTTGAAGTGTACATGGTGTTTGGCACCTTGGCCGTTCCCGCCCCTGCCAGCCCCCTTTGACAGCGCACATCCACTGGTGCCAACTGCCTTTGATAATGGAGGGGGGATGGATGGGCCTGAGGCGTGCAGACAAGGGCCGGAACACTGCTGAATGGAGACACACTTATGTGGATTGCAGGGGCGCGGCCTGCTTCAGGGGATCCTGCCTGGAGACACGGCGTCTGTATAGGCCATGTGTAGAATTGCCCCTGTGCGGAAAATACCTTTGAAGTGTACTTTGTGTTTGGCACCTTGGCTGTTCCTACCCTTGCCAGCCCCCTTTGGCACATCCACTGGTGCAAACTGCTTTTGATAATGGAGGGGATGGATGGGCCTAAGGTGTGCAGACAAGGGCCGGAACACTGCTGAATGGAGACACACTTGATTCAGTAAAGAACTGAAACAACCATTGATAAAAGTTCTGTTGTGCTTTATTTTGTTTCTTAATTTTATGGCACAAATGTACTACACATTATAAAGTTCAGGTTGTAGCACAGTGAGGGAAAATCCCCTGTATTGACCGCTGTCACTGGGGAATGTGTCTCTAATGGCACCAACGGCACATGCGGTTATTACTCGTCAAACGCGGTGTCCAAGCCTCCCATGAAGCCACCATGTGTATAAACGATAGGCCACCAGTCTGTGCCACCTGTGAAAGAGAAAGATACAAACTGTTTTTAAATGACCAAGATAAGTGTATTAAACTTCAGTTGCCAATGACAATTCTTGTATCCAATGGCATTGTTGCCAGTGCAAATTCTACCTAGACACTGTACAATATTGAACGACTATTATACGAATATTACCAGAGAATTGCAAGACTAAATTGGTTTGACAATGATATATTGAAGTTACGACAACATAGGAGACAACCTTGAAATAGTAGTGGCCTAAGTGACATCACAACCAGAGTATACTTACTCGTTACTTGGATTCCGAGGGCGAACTGTTGCATGAAGTTGCATGAAGTTTGTGCATAAGCACCATCAAAATCCTCAACATGGACCAGCAGCACAGTAACGCATTGCGGCCGTGGCTCGATACAAGCATCCAGAGTTTTCTCGGCAGCAGCAGTTCTCCTCCTTGGTTGGCATTAGCACGCACCGATTGCAGGTACACCAGGTGGAAACGCCGTCCATGCGACTAAGAGCAGGCTCTTCATCTGTTGAATCGTCCTCCCAACTGTCATCCGAAGCCCCATCGTTTCCGCATCTTTCTCTTTCGAGGAATTCGTACTGGTTGGGCTGTATTGTTGCCATTGTGGGGGAAACAAACGAAAATAATTTATAGTAATGGTACTGGTATCTGTTTGCATGGGCTGTAAGCAACGAAGGTAGCTGACCAGGGCACAGAATACTCAAAGAAATACAGTCAGAGGAATGGAAAAGAAAATCTGATGTTGTCTGTTGTGAAGCGATCTGTTTACACTTATTGAGGAAAGAGGCATCCTGCCATTTCCATGGCGACACTTCATTAGCTGAGGCGCAGAGAATGTTGACACGAGACGTGCTTTGGTGTTGTGAAATGGGCGGTACGCGTCTAGTGATGTCAGGCTCAGGGGCGGGGGATATGATTTAGTGCCGCAAGGGCAGTCCTGCTTGGGTGATGCGGCAACGGATAAGATTATCACAAAATGGCTGCGCCCTTTGCTTGATTTCGCATGTGTACAGAAGTGGAAAACTACAGTAAGGTGCATAGGAAATGTTTGTACGATCGATCAACGTATGCTTAAAAACACATGCCCGAACCCTCGGGATAATAATATTTCTGAGCGCACTATTCCTTTAAATACCTCAACATATGATGTGCATTTTAAGAACGTCATGACTCTGCATGTACACAATTCTTTTGCAGTGCATACAAGATTGTTTGCAACATACCCCACCCTTACATCATTGTGTAGGATTACACAAGTGCTCAGTGAAACTGTTTTTGTATAGAAGGGAGTTACCATATAATGCCCAAAGGAACTCAGAACACTTGGAAACGATGCAGATTGTGTGGAAAGGATTTTCCTGTCTGAATATCCGGTGCCCTGATACTATGGACGAGTAATCCCAGGCATAGTCCATACTCATTATCCCTTCTAGGCAAAGTGAATGATATTGTAATTTTGCTCTCCACTTATAGGGTAATGTTAGTAATTCTAAAGTAGGAGACGCTGAGCATTACATTTTTCTTGTCAAAATCTTTAGAGGGCAAATTAATATTTGTGTTATAATGTGTTAATTTACAAGGGGGCCACTTCAAAGCACTTGCGTGACATATGTACGAAGAAGAGGAAGTATGGGATTTGGTTACACATCCAAGTAGACTGCTTACTTACAGTCAGTATCCGATATTTGAGCTGGTAATTCGATTATGTAGTGTAGGTGACGCTTCTGGTAAGGCACAATGAGAAACAGAAATTCTGGCACGTTAACGTTATTCATGTTACAACCAACATAAAACAAGTGGATGTAGGTACATGTCTGCTAACCTTTTGCAGAGGCAAGAGAGAACGAGTCAAGGTTGTCCGGTAGTATCTTAATGTACTCTCGGCAGAAGTTGGAGTCATAAGGTAAAAGTGTGGTATAGTCAGGTTTAGGAGTCATGGGTGGGGAGGGAACATTTTTGGTTAATGTGTGCAGCCATATCTTGGTTAGATTCTTCTGTTCATGGAGCCAGTTTTCCATATTAGGTTTTAACCTCTTGTGTTGTATTTTGCTGTTAGGGATTTTAGGTGCATAGTAGTGTAATGCAAATTAGCAGAATATCAAGACTAGTTTAAGAGAAAGAACATTTCAGATAATTGCTGTGGCTTGTGCCTTATTAAATCTGTTGGAATAGGTGAGAATTGTCTGTGTGCGCTGCTAAAAATCTTCTGAGCGGCACCCAGAAGGAAGCCGGGAAGCGCACATGCGCACTGTTTAGAGGGAACATTGATTATGAGTATCACCCCATCCCAAAGCAAAACATAGCGTACCCCATTTTGATACCTTGCCTTTGTTCCACCCCATAAGTAATCCTGAAAGTACACTAGTAACTGTTTAATTTATCCGAATCCTCTGTGTATCTGTTCCTTGATTTCTACGTGTTAGCGTCATTTTTCTCTTCCTTACCGTTCTTTGCTTCAATCATATTTTGAATAATTTAATTAATTCCCACATGGACCTGAACACGTAATTTAACCTTCGATTGTACCTTGTCTTTCTTTAACAATATAGTCACTAAAATCTAATTTAAGTAAAACTTGTTATTCCTTGCAAACTGATTTTCCTTGCCCACTGTTTTTATTTTCATACCGAATTTACCTTTTCCTACTAAGAATCTCATCTTTGCATTCATCTAGAGTTACCCTTTCACTTGCCTATCATTCCTGTGATGTGTATCTATTCTCTAGCATGTAAACCGCATTCCTACTATGCCTATTCAACCCATTTTTCAAACCGTTTTGACATTTTAAACTGTAAAAATAAGACAATGCAAGTTTTCAAGATGTGATTTGGCTGCACTGTTTTTTTCATTTCCAAGTCGATTTCTGAACCGTGTAGGACATTGATTGATAGTGTGCTAGTGTCTTGATTCTGTTCTCCCCAATTCGTGCTCATTTCATTCAACCGCGCCTGGAAATAAACATTTCGTAATTTCGGTGCCGTTTTGCTAATTTTCGGGGGAGCTAAATCAATTTTTCTGCCTCCTATCCAGTGGGGGTAAGTCGGATTTTAATTCCGATTGCTGCATAGGGTACCTCACTCCTTGCTACACCTCCCCATCCATGCAAAGTTTGATTAATAGGGGTTTGAGGGAGTGTTGCAGGGGAAATCATTAGCTGTGTTACCATTTAAAATCCATTCAAAAGTGAATTTTGCTTTCTTTCAATGCATTCCATCAATCTACCTTGTAATTATCACCCCACTGGTGATTGCTACCCAATATTAATTTGTGTGATTTTGTTTGAATTTTAAAATAAATAAATATTATATTACCGTCCACTGGCCTGGTTCATTATGGCCTGGGCTATTTGTAACAGGAGGTGTGAGACGGGTTGAGTGCCATCTCAATCTGAATTCTTAGTAAATAAAGTAAAAGTGTTTTAATTGTGCGCACAGCCTAGGCCAGTATCAAGAGTCCTGGTCTGGTGTGTGTCGCCCCATTAGAATCCTTAACATTGCCATGTTCTAACAGATTGAAGATATCAATGAATTCCTTCTTTCAGATCTTTTCCTAACGGGATCTGCCAGGCTAAAAATACTTGTTCAGATAAATTGGGCAGGGTGCTGTTTGATTCCTGGGAATGCTGTGTGCTGGCATGAAGAGCAGACGTTGATACTGTGCTATCCACCGTGGTAGGCCATAGTGCATGGTAGGGATATCTGGAATGCCACCTGGGATGTGGGCTGTGGAACACACTTGCCCAGGTGATGGTTCTGGCATTGCCGGTCTAAAAGGGGCATATAATACATTACAAAAAATGTAACCTTTGATTCCAAGATGAAGTCTAAGTGAACTGCATTCTGTGAACACACATGAACATTTGACTTCAACTTAAAGAGAGGCCCATTTCTCTGAGCACAATGTGCATTTGCTAGAGACATAGAAAGACAGCTTGTGTATGTGTTCAAACTGAGCTTGTTTTTCATTCTTTTAGCAGTTGAGAGCAAAGTCTGTGGCTTTTCATGAGAATTTAGAGATTATTTACAAATTCAGTGGACTCAAGTAGCTGCAACGGCCGCGCAGCTGCAGGGTTTTACTGACGGTAAACATCTCTGGAAAAATACTGGATTATATTTGGAGGGAAAGACATCACACAGGCAAGGAAAGAGCAAGTCACTTCACTTCTTCACTTCTTACTTTGAACTCCGTCTGGGCTAACTGAAGCAGACGTGTTTCTGTTAACCTGTTCCCGTTGGCGAAGGATTTTCTCTCCCACCCTGGTGATTCCCAGTGAAGGCTTGGCAGGGATGAATAATGTTAGAAAAATGCTAATGGTGATATTTATGTTTCATTTCTACCCGTCTTTTATTGTGATCATCTTTAATTGCAATTATAAAGAAACCTGAGACAGGTCTATTTTAAACTTTGTGTAAAAAATTATGATAAGGTGCACACTGTGGTTCCCAGTCAAGTTTTCCTGCTGTAGCAACAAATTGTCTTCTCCTCCAAATGTGTTCTTGACTCCATCAATCATCAGGGAGGCTGTGTTTCTTTTCCTTTTCAGGCGTGTCTAGTTGCATTTCCTTTTCAGGTGTTTCAGGTTAATTCACATTGATGTCTCTAAGGATTCTGGTACTTGTATTCTCACACTTTTTTCAATTGCAGGTGACTGGGCAACAACTCCCTCCAAAGCACAAATCTTACCCTTGATAGAGGGAGGGGGAAAACCTGCAAGAAAAATTAAGTGCGAAAAATAGAAGTACCAGAATCCTTAGAGACACTATAATCAATTAACCTGCTACACCTGAAAAGGAAATGAAGACCCGCCTGAAAAAGTAAAGAAACACAGCCTCCCTGAAGATTGATGGAGTTATGAAAACGTGCTTTTGGAGGAGAAGCTAATGCAGGAAAACTTGACTGGCAACAGAGTGCACGCCTTGTCACTAATTCTTAAACATTGTTCCAGGAGTCCCGGGCTCAAAAGGGTGCAGCACCAGGGCCATCATGCCTTACAATGGAGAGCCATAAACATGGCTTTCTCCCTCACCCCATCAAGGGGAAGATCTGTGCTATGGAGGGAGTTGTTTCCAGCCATCTGCAAGAAAACTTAAGTGCGAAAAATACAAGTACCAGAATCCTTAGAGACACTATAATCAATTAACCTGCTACACCTGAAAATGAAATGAAGACATGCCTGAAAAAGTAAAGAAACACAGCCTCCCTGAAGATTGATGGAGTCATGAAAACGTGCGTTTGGAGGAGAAGCTAATGCAGGAAAAGTTGACTGGCAACAGAGTGTGCACCTTGTCACTAATTCTTAAACACTATTTTAAACTTCACATGAAGTGTGAATGCATTCTTTGCATTCCAAGACAAAGCACAATGCCTTCCAGCCTTTTTTTAAGTGTGGTGGGAAAGCCCTTAAGTAAAAAAAAAGATATCTTTAAATCACTGAGAAAACAGGAGGGCAAAACTGGGCGTCGGGTGCCCTGGGTCGTTGCCCGTTGGTACCTACACCTGCCTGTTGGGGCAACAGGCAACCCTTGGGTATTCCTTCTGTTTTGAGCATTGCAGTGGTATGGTTGGTAGCCCCTTCCCCGGCGTTGGCCTTATCTGATATGATATGAAATGGCATTTATAATGCGCCTATACACAAGTGTTTCAAGGCGTGAATCTACATTTGTGACATTGATTGAAGCATTAAATAAATATGCTGTGAGCTGGCACTGCTCTTACTTGTTGATTATCTTTTGGGTTATGTTCTTAGAAAACTTGTCATATAGTTCTCAGTACTTGTGAGTGGGGTGCAGACCCACTAATGCACATCTCTGTGCTGGGCACGTCATTAGTGAACAAAAATAGACAGACCTAGGTTGTTAAGCCTTCGGTGTGGGTTGCACACCTTAAATTCCACTTTGTGGTTAAGTTTCCTTGTGATAGAAATTAAACTTTCTTTGCATGGGTTTCTTAATAAAGGATAGTCATTGGTTCATTTCATTTTCTGTGCATAAAGTTTTAATTGTCAAACAAATCTGTTCAGTGCAGATGCAAATCGTGCCAATGCATTTCAGACTATGCACAGTCCTTCACCGGGGCCTGTGATTCTTGTCTGATCTGTACACATCATATACAACCTGTGATCCTTATTATATTCGACCCAACATAAAACATCATCAAAGTTGATAATGCATTACAACAAAACAATCCGTCCATTAAGGTCAATCTATCTATCATAGTTCAAATGAAATACGGAAGCATTGGCCACAGGACAAACCAACAACAACATATGGGGAATGGGAAACACAAGGAAAACATTGATAGAACATGGTGTAAACATGGAAAACAAACGTAATTCAGATCTGTTCATTGAAACACTATTAGCTTGTGCTGGTGTTTAATAAGGAGACCATATGTCACATGGTGAATTAAGACACAATTTCATCATCTTCCTCTCTGATTTATTAACATGATCCCATGAATAAAAATCTTTGTATCCTTTTTGGCTTAATGAAGCGTGTGTATTCATCTGCTTTCAGGGTTCCCATTTACCGATCTTCTTATACTTACCCTGGTGGATACCAGAAGAGATATTAAAGCCAACTATTATTCAGTTCAAGTGGCCATTCCTTACACTATGGGTGAATTAGCATGCTCGCTCCATAGTGAGTGTCAAGCATGCTGACTAACCTTATTACCTTACTACGCAGCATGGCGCAATGCCGTGTTTCTGCTAAGAGAACGGTGAAAGAAAATTGTAATTATCTGAAATGCTCTGGCCATGCGCAATGCCAATGTGATGGCAAGTGTTGTTTTTCAATAGCCCCAGGCCGCCCCAGTCACTCAAGCACGCACCTTAGTAATAACTGAGTCGGACATGTCTTGCTGGTCTGGGGTCCTGACGGCAACTGTCACGCACAGGCTCCCGTTTATTCAATGCGCATGCGTGACCCATAGTGAGGCTCACACATGCGCATACTAATACGTATCGCTCCGTAACATTCCTCCTTTTCTTTAAAGAACATACATGAACAATCAACAAATTATACCATGGGCCAACAGGGGCTGACAAAACGGGGTTGTACCCACTCACACAACAATAGACCCAACATGAGTTGTTAACCTAACCACTGCTGCTCAAGGATCTGTGTCCATGATGAAATCTTGAAATCGCGCCAGACACCTTCACCCTTCCCTGCTCGGGTACCGTCATCAGTTTCCGCACTGGCTTCTACATCCCTTGACCCACTGTTCATAGAATCTCCTTCAATCTCATAGTTCTCAATTTTCTTAAAGTACGACACGTTCCTTGTCACCGTCCCTCTTTCATCTGTAGCAGTCACCACGGACCCATTTAAGTGGGTCACGTCCAGGGGCTTGGGTTCATATGTGAGCGACAATTTTCCTTTTGCACGCCGGTTGCGCACCAGCACAGTGTCTCCCACCGAGATGGTAGGTTGGAGAAGGCCCCTCCGTGTACTCTCCCGCTCATTGCGTATCTGTCTTTTCTCCTGAACTTTTTCATTGTTTATGTGCCCTGGCTCTCTTCCTTCAACCTCCGGGATGAGGCCTCTGGGCCATCGCTGAAACAGTGCTTCCGCCAGTGATGTGGGGTCGGAGAAACTGAAATAGATTTCTTCGAAGCTCTCCCCCTCCATTCATCGAAATCCTGAAAACCATATTCAATGTTCGCATAAATCTTTCGACCTCACCATTTTCCCTTGGCCAGAAAGGAGGTACCTTGTGATTCTTTATCCCGCACTCATTCATGTAGTTGGCAAACTGCTGTCCTTGAAACGGAGGTCCGTTATCTGAACAGAGCTCAACTGGGAATCCATGGGTGGCAAATATTCTCTCCAGGGCCTGAATCGTGTGGTCGCTGGCCGTGGATTCTACAAGTTCAATTTCAGGATACCGGGACCACTGGTCAATCACGGCCAGAAAATACATGTCCCTCCCAGTGGAACCAAAATCTGCATGTACGGTGCCCCGGGCTTGTTCACTCCTCTCCATGGATTGTATGGGGGGTTCCCTTGCTGCCGTGCTGGTAGCCTGACACAGTATACATTGACGGATGTATTTGTCAACCCGGTGGTCCATGTCTGTGAACCATACCTTGGCTCGTAGGTGAGCCTTTGTTTTTGCTGTGCCTTGGTGACCTGTGTGCGCCAATTCGAGCACCTTTCCCACTAGTGCTTGTAGTACCACAATGGGGCACCCCCTTAACATCAACCCTTCTTCCGAGATAGACAGTTCATGTCGGGCTTGCCACAGCAACGGCAAGTCCTGCTGGGCTCCCTCTTCCCTTCGAGTATTGTTGTCCAATATCCTTTTCCATTCTCCACTGTCAATGGCGCTCATGACCAGTTGAAATACCTCATCTGCTCGGGATGTGTCAGCCACTTCCGGGATAGTCAGTGCCATGGGCATGACCGCTTCCACTACCTGATGGACAACCTCCGCACAGTCATCTTCTGTTTTCGCATTAGTGCTGCTTGACCCCGGGTGCCGGGACAAATAGTCAGCTGGGTTGCTTGTTCCCGGTCTGTAATGAAGCTTCACACCATACCCATACTCTACCAGGGAGAGCATCCATCTCTCAATCCGAGGCTGCAGTTTGGACGATCTACCCGACATGATAGGTAGTAATGGTTTGTGGTCCGTAATTACTGACACAAGTTTGGCCAAAATATACAGACGAAAGTGCTTGCATCCCCATAAAATAGCGAGGGCCTCTCGCTCGATTTAAGAGTATCGTTTTTCAGTGTGAGGGCCTTGCTGGGGTACTTTATGGGATGCATTTGGCCCTGTGCATCAGGCTGCAATAACACTGCCCTTAGCCCCACGGGACTCACATCCACAACTAGTTCTGACTCAGTTTTAGGGTCAAAGTAAGCCATTGTCTCTTCTCCCGTCAATGCTGCCTTGATAGTGTCAAATGCCGTTTGTTCCCTGGCAGTCCATTCCCATACAGCATCACTCCTAGTGAGGGCTCTTAAAGGTTCCGATAGTGACGCTAGGTCACGTATGAAACGACCACAGTAATTAACCATTCCCAGAAAACTTCTAATGTCTGAAGCAGATTCCGGTGGTGTCGCTTCCTTGATGTCACGTACCTTTTCGGGATCCGGGGATATGCCCCCTGCAAGGAACACAAATGCAAAAAACTCAATTCTGTCCCTGAAGAACTCACATTTTCCTTTGTGTAGCGTGAGGCCCAGTTCTCGTATCCTGTCCAATGTTTTTCCAAGTCTCTTCATGTGTTCCATTTCGGACGAAGCAAATACTAAAATGTCATCACTGAGTTTTATCACCCTTTTAGTCCAGCCAAAGACCCTCTGATTACATTCTGAAAAACTTCAGCTGCCGACGATATGCCGAAACTGAGCCTTTTAAATTGATATAACCCATCATGCATTGTGAATGTAGTAATATAGCGACACTCCGGATGCAGCTCCTGCTGATGGTACCCAGAGCAGATGTCTAGTTTAGAAAATACGTTGGCACCTTGGAGTTCGCCTACAATGTCATCCAGTGTGGGTATTATGTGCCGCTCTCGACGGATTGCCATGTTGGGCAGCCTCATGTCGATGCAAATGCGCACTGCACCAGGTTTTTTCGGCTTGGCGGCCACAACAATTGGGGACACCCAGGGAATGGGACCTTCAACCCTCTCAATTATGTCCAGATCTGTCAGTGCCTGCAGCTCTTGTTCGACCTGCGCCCTTAGGTGAAAAGGAATCCTCCGATGTTTTAATGCTGTGGGCCTCACCGACTCATCGATGTGGAGATGTATTGGTTCACCTTTGAGTTTACCAACTCCTTAGAATATGTCTGCATATCTCTATGTGATGGCTTGTATGTCTGCCAGATACACAGACACTGCAAAATGTACAATGTTGAGGGCCTCTGATGCTGCGCAGCTCAACAGCGAATGCGTACTCACTTCCGTCACAAAGAATCTCGCCTTTATAGAGTGCTGTCCATGAGTAACAGGTGCTATGAAGGTCCCTCTCAAAGGCAAAGGCGTGTCACCCCCGAATGTATACATTTTTGCTTTGGTATCCTCAAGTGTAGGTGGACCCGGCAGTGCTTCATAGTGTCCTGCTGCCAGGACACACACAGAGGCTCCAGTGTCGATGAGGACAGGTGTTGGAGTTTCCCCAATGCGGACAACACACGTGGGTTGATGTCTTTTCTTTGACCCAGATGCAATGTTGGAGATGAAGAACACTTCCTCATCTTCCTCCTCCTCTTCTGCGATGTCAAGTTCTTGCATATTCTGCTCTATAGTGGCAACACTTTTCAGCCTTCTCGGGCCACCGCTGCTGATTCTTGCCGGACCTCTTGATGCTACCACTGGCGCAGCTGCTCTGCAAACTCTAGCATAGTGCCCCAACACCCCACAGCGACCACATACTCTCGCTTTTGCTGGGCAGTCACCAACATGGGGTAGGTCATACCCACAATACTGACAGGGGTGTGTCTGTTCCGGTTTCTGAGAACCCTCCTGTCGTCTCGTAGGCCACTGTGTCTTTTGCACTGTGTTCATCGCAGAGCGTCCTACCGCAAAAGCTTCTTCACCCTTCCCAGGGCGAACAGCTGCGTCCATGCGGGCACCTCTGCTTTCCGCCAACTCATATGCTCTCCCCATGTCCAAAATTTGTGCCAGTGTCAGGCCCGGTTCTCGAAGTACCTGCTGTCTCAATTTTCCTGAACTGCATGCTTGAAGGAGTTGGTTCCTTACCATGCCCTCTTCGTTCTCCCACCTGCATGTGCTGGCCAATTGCCTCAGTCTCCCACAGAACTGATCCAATTACTCTTCCCCATATTGTCTCTCAGCACACATAACAAACCTGTTGAAGCCCTGGTTCGCCAGGGGTAGAAAATGTTCTTTTAGGGCTTCATAACTTCCTCATAAGTGTTTGCCTGTGAGTTGAGCGATTCAAAGATCTTATGCACTTCAGATCCTGCCGAATAGAGCATGGTTGCCACCTTGGCATCATCATTAGTCTCTCCTGTTGCTCTGAAGAACATTTCAAGTTTCTTTATTCACAGTAGCCACTTGGGATCCAGTTTGGATGGGGGTACTGACATGTCGAATTAGGGCATTGCTGCCAATGTTCCTTGTTCTCTGCGTGCTGGTTGTGCTGGGACCACAGCATCTTCCTGGTCCCCCATGGTTTCAGACCGCACGAGCACCTCACCACAACTATGAGGCCGCAAGTCTGTTGTTTCCTCAGTAAGTCCTGTGCTAGACTAAGGATGTCTTGGGGCTCTGGACAGCACGTGGGACTCCTATGCCACAGGTCTGCCTGTTCTTAGGCTGCCAGGTGAACTGCTCATCAAGATGCACTCCCTTCAAATGTTGCCACAGCCATCTATGGATAGACAGCTTTGGAGTGTCCAAATATTGTCATTGAATGTCACGACAGGCGCACAAGCACCCGTGTGGGCCGCAACCATCGTGAATTTGCAGAAAATAGCGGCCGCGAGTGCCGCGTAGGGATCGATACCTTGTGGCGTTCTGACCCGAATTTGGAACGTTCCAAAAAGAAATCCAAAATACCACCGCATCCCCACACAGGATTTCCCTTGTCGCCAATGTTGTTTTTCAATAGCCCCAGGCCGCCCCAGTCACTCAAGCACGCACCTTAGTAATAACTGAGTCGGACACGGCTTGCTGGTCTGGGGTCCCGGTGGCAACTGTCGCGCACAGGCTCCCGTTTATTCAATGAACATGCGTGACCCATAGTGAGGATCACTCATGCGCTTACTAATACGTATCGCTTTGTAACAGCAAGTACCTTAATTCATTCACTGCTGTGTGATGTAAGTTCAACTTGTCTATGGGCTGCCTCTCTCTGCTTGTCCGAGGACCGAAGCGAAAGGTAGCTCACAGTTGCTAATGTACACATGGACTGTAGTCATGGTAACAGTTCCGAGTGAATCCCAAGATGGAGTTTCTTCTTTTTTAGATTCCTACTAACATGTCGGCCATCTTGTACTGGAGTGCATGTAATATTGGGCAGCCCTGAATTCATGTGAACCATTTGGTAATACAAACTTTTTACCGTGGACCCAATGAGGTGATCAATACTGTGAACTTGATGTGATTAAGAATAGTCAAACTGAGGTATAAGTATTACTGCCTATATTGCACAACGTGCAGTCCTATAATCCAACTGAACTCCTTTATGTTATCATCCATCACTCCCAGGAACAACAAATGAAGAAAAATAAAATTGGCATAGTGTGCTTCAAAAACATAGAGCTAGAGTAAAAAATTACTACCTGAGTCTGGACAGTTAATTGATTGAAGTATTGCCTGCATCCATTAAACTAAGTTGGTGTTTGGGGGGACGGTAACTGTCGGAGTGTTCCGGCAGCCCTCCGGCGATCAACCTTTGCAGTTATGAACTACTGTTAAGTGGGTTGGATGACCTTGCTGCTGCAGCCTGGGGACGTACGGGGAGAGCATTTTGCTGACTTGATGGTTCGATGTTTGAAACCGATAGCTGTGAGTTCTAGCCAGTTTTTGCTTTCTTTCTGGTCATGGGGCCTGCCTTTGCCAGCATTTGTCCTGCTTTCGCCCTCCTTTTTGTCAGTGCAGCTTACAGATCCTGCGTGGGTGGCGGTGTGAGTGTCTCATCCAGGCAGGTGGAGATGTTTCTCTGGGATGGAGTCTTTCATCATGCTCCAGGCACATTCTTTCCTCTTAGCCACAGCCATTTCATTACATTCTTTTCCCAAATCAGTATCTGCCAGTTGCAATAGTGGGAGTTCTTGGGATCTGCTCGCTGCCATCGTGTTACCCTGAAATGATTGCAGTGGGGGGCTGGGGAGGGGAGGGCGGGGGGGGGAAACCTGAACAATTTTGGAAAATAAAATTTGGCTCTAGGCGCCTAGATGACTCAATGTGGGGAAACCTGGTGAGCTGTGGAGCCAATAATTGCAGTATAGTTCCCTAGGCCAAGAGCCTTGAATATGAAGGCTAGTGTAAATAAAGCATTCTCAGTAATCTGACATGTATTCTTATGAAATGGTGTTTGATTTGAAAAAAGCACATCATGTTCATTTTTGATGTGTGCCAAACCTTTTTGGCATTGCCCGCTAACCTGCATTCACCAACATCCTTACTCTGACTTCCGGAGAAGTGAATTAAATGTAGCTGTATCATATATGATAAATGATTTATTTTTGGCACTTATTGCAGTCTCCTTTCGAAACTTACTGTTGCCCAAGTGGGATACTCCTGTGGCTGGAATGTAGGCGAGGGTTCGGGTTTAGGGGGAGGTGGAGCAAAATGAAGCACTTTTGTTGCTCAGGTGACGGGGAGAGCCTACTACCATGAAGCAACTTGGGTGCTCTGGTTCAGCGAGCTTCTCACACAGCGTCTCTGTAATAAACAAATAAATACTTATGTTAATGTTAAAGGTGCCCCATCACCAACGGAACTGCTCCCCAGGCGCTCTGGCGGATCTGCAAACAAGATGGCGGGGTGGGGTTAGTCGGGTGAAGAGGGAGTAGGATAGTGAGAAAGGTGATGTCTGTTGACAGCTTCAGTTCGGTTTTCACCGTGCGCTGAGCTTGGGTGTGAATATCGGATCGATGTGAGTCCTCGTGTGATGTTGGTGCGAGTTATGGGTTGTTTGTTTGTTGGTGTGGTGAAGTGCGTGCATTAAAGAAGGTGGTTGTGTGGATTTTTGTGTGAGTTAAGTATGCAGGAGTTTGAGCTTCTGATTTACTTATGATTTAATGTCTTTAGGTCTCCAAGCGTAACTCCGACAAGCCACATTCAAAACAAGCAAGGGTTTGAAATGGCTGCTTCGTCATCCAGCAGCCTGTGGCGGGAACGTTTCTGGACCTGCCCTATTCCAAACCAATGCGAAGTTTAGCAGCAGGCTCCTGTCCTACCGAAACGAGCCTGAGAGAGCAATCTGTTAACCTGCCCTAATCAGACACAATAACCTGCAGATGGCAGGCTGCTTTGTTACCACGCAGACGAGCCTGAGGGGGAAAACATTCTGCTTTCAGACAGTGGACTGTATAAAAAAACAGCCCCCATAGCTTGTTCCAGAATTTAGTTTCAATCCTAGCCTCCCTTTAATGAACAAGTGCGGGAGACATCATGCAGTCAATGAAATAATTCCTCACTTGAAAACATATTCAGGTACAGAGGCATGGCCAGATGGTTGGGGGAAAACCTCTAAGTATCGTACATACACACGACTTATCACGTCGATAAAATTGATGCAAAACATGTCTGGAACGCACATGCCTTTAGAAATATTAGTGGTAGTGCTTCCCAGAGCGCGTGAAGATGAACGCTCGGTAGCCAGCGCAGGAAATGGGTTGGAACAAGACCCGAGCGCTGCCCTGTGCCCAGACCCAGGGGCTTGGCAACGAGCTCATAGATCTGCTGTGAAGCTGCATTTTGCAACCCTCTTTCGGAAGACTTTACAGTGCTTCTGCGTGTGATAACTCGTCTTCAGTTACTAGATGCAGCAACAACCCACGTTTCAACAAGCAGACACTTTCAGTAGTAAACTGAACACAGAAACAGCCAAAAACTCAAGTCCTTGTGGGTGTCCAAACTGGGATATATGTCCTGCAATGTACAGACCTGCTTTTCGTAGGGTGAGTAGTGTGACCAATCAAAACTGCAGAGCCCAACTGTTGGAGGCGACTGGCGCCCCCCGCGCGCATCGCCGCAAGCCCCGGCACCAAGGACGGAGACACACACGTCTGTCTTGGTTCGGGCTTCCCGGTCGCACTGACGCGGCCGGGAAACGCCCCGTTTATTTGTATTGCACGTGACAGCGTGCAACGTCAAGCCGTCGCGTGCGCACCCGTCATCGGGCAGCGCCACACTCCTCCTTTTTCGGGGAGAACCAATGATCACAATTCAACTATACACTGCAAACCAAACAACACTGCAAATAGAATAACTCACAAACCCCGATGCCATGAACACCCCTTTATTAGCATCCACCCGGGTCCCCCTAGTTAACAGTTGTCACCCTTCTGATCATCAGCCAAGTGTCCCAGCAAGTAATCGGTGAGGCGAGCAGGTTTCCCTCGTCCAGCCCTCTGGGGGTACCTCCGGCACGGGTGATCTGTCCACCGACAGGCCCCGGGCTGGGGACTCCGGCATGCAGGGTTGGTCTCCCTCGTCCTCTGGGGCTCCTCCAAGGTCCGGATCAGGAGGAGGGTCAGTTCTGGGATCCCTAAGCTTCTTGAAGAAGCTTACATTGCGAGTTACTTCCGACCGGCCATCTGACGCAGTTACCATGGAGCCCCTGACAGCCACCACATCTAGTGGCTCAGGCTCGTACGGCAGGGAGAGCTTCCCATGCGGATGTCGATTGCGAATGAGGACCTCATCGCCCGGCTCCAGCTGTTGTGGGCGGAGCCCCCTCTGCACGTTCTCTTGCTCAATTCTCACTCGCCGGTCCATTTCGACTCGTTGGTCATCAATTACTGCAGGCTCTCGTTCTCCGACCTCTGGCAACAACCCTCGAGGACACCTCCTGAACATCGCCTCCGCCGGGGCCACCCCTGTGGACGCATGGGGCGTGGTGCGGTACACCCCCAAGAATTGGTAAAGGGCTCTCTGTAGGGACTGCTCCTGTCCTTGGGCGATTCTAAAGGTCTTATTGAGAGTCCTCATCAAACGCTCTGCCTCCCCATTTGCTCGAGGCCAGAGAGGCGTGATCTTCCGGTGCACCACCCCACAGCTCACCATTAGTTCTGCAAACCGTTCACCCTGGAATGGCGCACCATTGTCCGAGCACAGCGTGTGCGGAAACCCATGAGCCGCAAACAACTTCTCCACAGCCACAACCACGTGTTCAAACGCCACGGACTCCACAAACTCCACCTCAGGGTACCTGGAGTACTCGTCAACCAAGACCAGGAAGTGGGTGCCCATGGTGGTGGACCCGAAGTCGGCATGAACCACCTCCCATTACCTCGATGACTGGCTCCCCCTGTACAGGCGATGCTGCCTGGCACCAGACACAAGCCGCCACAAAGTCATCCACCTTGCGTTCCAGCTCGGGGAACCACACCTTCATCCGGGGGCGGGCCTTGGTCTTGGCAGCCCCTTGATGACCCCGGTGTGCCAGTGCAATCACGTCGCCCACCTTTGACTGGGGAACTACAGTCCGATCACCCCGAAGCAACAGGCCCGATGTGGAGAAGGACAGTTCTTCGCGGACCTTCCATAGTTGCTCCAACCCAGTCCGGGCCTCCTGAGTGTGCCCAGCCAGGGCCTCGAGTGCTGACTTCCAGGATCCTTGCTGCAGTGACTGCCTTAGCACCTTGAAACACTCATCCTGTGCCGCCGCAGCCTCCAGCTCTTGAAGAGGCATGACATTCGGCGTGGCTGCTTCCACCACGACTCGGACATGCTCCTCGGCTTCTTCTTCACAGGCGTCTCGGTCCCCTCCTCCAGGCGCCCCGGGGTATCTGGAGAGGTAGTCAGCTGCGTTATTTGCCCCTGGTCAGTATACCAGAGTCACCCCATACTCCAAAAGAGCCAGCATCCACCTTGCGTGCTGGCGGCTTGGCTGACGACCCTGCTAGGATGGGGAGCAGTGGCTTGTGGTCAGTTACCACCGTCACTGGGCGATAGAGTACATAGAGCCGGAAGTGGCGCCATCCCCACAGCACGGCCAGCGCCTCGCGCTCAATCTGCGAGTACCGTTGTTCGGCGTCCGACAGTGCTTTGCTGGCATACGCAACTGGCCGGACACCGCCATCACGGTCAATCTGTGTCAATACAGCACCCAGGCCAAAAGGGCTGGCGTCCACGATGATCTCCGACGGTAATGCAGGATCGAAGAACGACATAGTGTCCTCAGCCATGAGGGCACTTCTAATGTCATCAAAAGCCGTCTGCTCCAGTGGGCCCCAATTCCAGATGGTGTCTTTTCTTGTCAGGGCCCTGAGAGGCTCAGACCTGGATGCCAAGTTCTTGATGAACCGCCCACAGTAAGTGACCATGCCCAAGAAGCTTCGCACCTCTGATACTGACTCCGGTGGTTGTGCCTTCTGAATGTCCAGTACCTTCTTGGGGTCAGGAGACACCCCCCCCCTCCTTGAACACAAACCCAAAGAACTCCAGGGAGGGGCGCAGAAACTCGCACTTCTCCTTATGGAGGGTGAGTCCCAGCGACCGCAGCCTCTCGAATGTCCTCGCCAAACGCCTCAGATGGTCCACCTCTGTCCTCACAAACACCAGAATGTCATTGCTTATGTTCAAGACGCCCTCGAGGTCAGCTAGGGCACCCCGAATGATGTTCGGAAATACTTCAGCCGCCGAGGACACCCCAAAACTCAGCCTCTTATAGCGATACAATCCCCGGTGTGTAGTGAATGTGCTAATGTACCTTGACTCGGGGGGAGGACGACCTGGTGATAGCCAGCCCGGAGGTCGAGTTTCGAGAAGAACCGAGCGCCCTGCACCTCCGCAATAATGTCATCCAGCGTCGGGGTGAGGTGCCTCTCCCTCTTGATGGCCTTGTTGGGGATCCTCATGTTTACACAGATCCTGACTGGCCTGGCTTTTTAAGTTTCCTTGCCACCACTATAGGGGACACCCAGGGAGTCGGGCCCTCCACCTTTTCTATGATGTCTAGATCGACGAGGCTATCCAGTTCTTTGTTGACCTGCTCACGGAGGTGGAATGGTACCCTCCGATGTTTCAGGGCTACCGGCTGTGCTGACTCATCGATATGCAGCCCACCGGCTCCCCGGCCATCCGCCCAATCCCCTTGAACAGAGCCTCATGCTTCTCCAGTAAGTCATTGATGTCTTCCAGGTAGACGGAGTACGCGAAGCTGACGATGCCGAGAGCTTCTGCCGCTGCACAACTTAGCAAAGTATTCTTACTCACTGGGGTCACGTAGAAGCGTGCTGTGATGTGAGAGCCATCGTGTTCTACTTTTGCTACGAATGCTCCGTCGAGAGGGATGGGCTCCACACCACCGAACGCAAAGATGTGGGCCCTGGGTGTGACCAGCCTGGGCGGCTGATCCATGGCATTGTAATGTTCACGGGCCATGACGTTTACCGACGCCCCTGTGTCCACTAGGACCGGGACTGGAGACTGGTTCACCTCAACCACGCACCTTGACTGTCGTCGGTTCCTGCTTCTCAGAACCCCCACACTTGAGAAAAAAAATATGTTCTCTTCATCTTCTTCCTCCGCTTCTTCCACTTGGGCCTCCTCGCTCTGGTCCACTTGAGCGACGTTGGACGGCCGACCTTGGCGAGTGGAGCTAGCTCGGCATTGGCTCCTTGGCACCAATACGGGCATAGTCGCCCTACACACCCTTGAGAAGTGGTCCGGCAACCCGCACCGTCCACAGGTCTTGCCAGCTGCAGGGCATTCTGATTGGTGGGGCAGGTCATACCCGCATTTTTGGCAAATTTTGCCTGCCCTCCCAGCTCTGTCTCGGGTGCTGCCACCAAACCTCCTGGTACCTCTTCCTCCTCGCCACATCATGCAGACCTCTTCAGTCTTGATAGGCCGCGACCCAGCCTCCATTCTTGCTGCTCTCGCTTCCGACACCTCGTGGCACCTTCCTAGCTCAAGGATGCGCTGGAGCGTTATCCTGGGCTCCCTCAGCACCTGGCGCCTGAGCTTGCCTGATGAGCACGCCTGGGTAAGCATGGTCCTGATCATATCCTCTGCGTCACCCCAGGCACAGGCGAGCGACAGACGCCTCAGGCGCCCATAGAAAGTGTCCAAGGTCTCGTCATCTTTTTGTTTGGCAGAGAGCATCACAAACCGCTCATAGTCCGCGTTGGCAAGGGGCAGAAAGTACGCTTGTAGGGCGGCCTTTGCTTGATCATAAGTTCCATTCCCTTGTGGCAGAGATTCAAAAGTCTCCTGGACAGAGGGCCCTGCCGAGTATAGCATCGTAGCCAGCCTGGTGTCGTCATCAACCACCTGGGCAGCCCTGAAGTACATGTCCAGGCGGTCCACTCACCTTCTCCATCTGGGCCCCAAGCTGGAGGGCGGGCCCGACACATAAAATTCGGGGATGGGCTGCAGAGCAGCATGGGCACGTACCTGGGCCATGACAGGTGCGGCTTGTTGAATGCTAGGTGGTGCAGCTGGTTGTATTTGGGGTTGAAGAGCCGGAACCGCTGCCTGACCACCTGCTGGTTGCTGCATTGGAAGCTGTCGGCCCTGCGGGGCCGCTGGGGCACGAGGAAGTAGCTGCGCCGCTGCGCTGTGTGCACCGTCCTGGTCCTCGGTGTCACTCATGAGTTTGAGCGCACAGGCACTCCCAGAATGTTGACCAGGAGCCGCAACTCAAACACCCAGTCCAAAATGACTTTCAGCATGGACCACCCCTGGATACAGTCACTTGCAGCACACCTCTGTGATGATGAAGAGGATGAAGGCTGGTGAGGCCACCAGGATGATGATGAAGGGGATGAAAAAGGCACCCTGCCTTTAGTTGTTCCAAAAATTGTGCCAAGGACAAATAGGCTATGCAAGCCCAGCCAAGATGGGCCTTCTCCTTGCTTCCACTCGACGTAGAAAACCCAATATTGAGTCTATGCACTATTCAGGCATAACCTCGTGTATGTGTAGCCATCAGCTACCAGGATCTCCAGAAATTGGGCCTGGGGTCGCTTCAGGGCTCAAACCGGAGCCTCCCGAAGTCCCACAGCCTGTTGCACAAAATGGTCGCACTACCCGCGGCGTGAAACGAAGTTCGTGTTCCGACCTCGTTTCGGTGAAAAATTGTTCCTGTGATCACTGCCGGGCCCGGGCATCATTTCCCCCACTCGTTGCCACTGTTGGAGGCGACTGGCGCCCCCCGTGCGCATCGCCGCAAGCCCCGGCACCATGGACGGAGACACACACGTCTGTCTTGGTTCGGGCTTCCCGGTCGCACTGACGCAGCCGGGAAACGCCCCGTTTATTTGTACTGCACGCGACGGCGACATAGAAATGCGAGCAAGCAGGGGCACTGACTTCCGGTTTTCCCAAAGGGGTGCCGGCACCCAAAAAATAAAAAAATCCCATTTAAAGTATATGCACTTTTACGCAGATGGCTTTCCCGGTGCGGTGGGGGGTGCCCGAGCCTCAGAGCACCCGTGTACTCGGCACCCCTGGGAGCAAGTCCATCAAAGTTGACCACTTAATGAATGGGTGCTGACTTCTCGTGCAAAGTGTCCAAAAACGTAACAATCTGGGCATGCTTTCAACTATTGCTGCCCCCGAGGATCAACAGCCTGGAGCTTTTGGGAGTACGAAATAAATATGAGGAAGGGAGAAGGAAAAAACAAATGCTGAGCTGGGGAGGGAGGCCAGACACATTGGGCCTACTCGCAGGGCATTGGAAGTGCAATTGCCAGCACAGGGACAACAAAGGTACCCTGACCCTCAACTCAACTGTGCGAAACGTACATTCTTGCTGCACTTCTGCTCAAGGAATGGCTTGGTGTCTCCTCTTTTTTTTTTAATCTCCAGTGTTAAGAGTTGCTGCGTGCACTCATGAAGCCCCGGGTGCAGGCCCTCCCCCACCGTGAATAACTACGCAGGGACCGGTCTGCTGCCGTTGGGCTCCAGGTGTGCTCTGATCTCCAGGCGCTGGAACGATCCCTTTATTATTGAACATGCGATGGCTCAACATAGCCATTGCACTATCATGTGACCACATTACAGCCAGGTTCGTCTTCCTTCCGGCTGGCGTAATTTCCTGCTGCTCCTCGGATAAGAATAAACAGTGAAGAGGGTTCCTGCTGGGCTGCAACCAAGGTATGCAGCCCCTCCCAGTTGGCGCTCCCTTGTGCGTGCTCCCAGGGCTTACATCATTGCTGACACTAAAAAAAATGCTCCAGTGGTCTGCAGGGTGACATCTAAGATTCCTTGTTGCAGTTATACAGGGCAATGCATTGCAATGCATTTGGGCAACAGAAACTCAAGGGAGCTGCAACCAGAAACATCATATGCAACTTTGTATGTGGCACAGTCATGCACCTCATCTCCCTGCTCCACTGGCTGTGCGAGAAATTCTGCTGGATTAGCCGCATCACATTGCACAATATGAACTGAGGAATTAGACAAAATCACATCATACCCTGAGGCACACTGAGTGTTAAGGGTGGATTGCGGTATCTGCATTGATTTCGATATAGCAAACCCTACTTCTGTGAAAACTTGTTCAAATTGGAACTATCCCTGCATCACTGGATCAAGAAGGCCACTGTAATAGGCCAAAGGGTTATGTCCCACTGAGGTCTGTTGGGTGAGGATAGCCATCATCACCTGACCATTAGAATGTGAAAACAAGTAAAACTCTTTGACATAATATGCTGATGGCATTTCTTAATTTCAGAAAGGATTGAATCCTATCCTGTGTCCAATTTATGGGACCTTTCACATTTTGTGCTTCCTTTAGTCCCTGCAAAAGTGGCTTGGTGTAAGTTGAATAATCAAAAATCCTGGACCGGCAATAATTACACAGTAGAAGAAATTGTTGCATTTGTTTTTCTGTTGTCGGCTGTGGCGTGTTGTGCATAGCTACTGCTCTTTCTGGGGTCACTTTCTGATTAAATGATCTGCCCCAGATAAACCACCTCTCACTGACAATACTGTAGTTTATCCTTGTCTACTTTGTAACCTTTGTCGGCCATCAGGGTCAAAGGGGTCACTGAGTCACTTCTGCACTGCTCCTCCGTCGTGCTACACACCAAAAGATCATCAACATACTGTATCACTGTGCTCTCTGTTGTCAAGTTCCCTTAGTCCATCTCCAATATTGTGTTAAAAATGTTGGGTGATTCACAACATCCCTGTAGTAAATGAGTGTGTTAGAACGTTTGCCCTCGATACGTAAACGCAGTCACGGGCTGGGAGTGAGGGTGCAATGGGATGGAAAAGAAAACATTCTTGAGATCAATCACTGTGAAATATCTGGTACCTGTGGGTATGTCGCCCAAAATGGTGGCTGGGTTGGGCACTACTGGAAATTCTACCTCAACTATGTTGTTCAATGGGCATAGGTCGTGAACCATCCTCCAAGACCCCCCATTGGCCTTCTTCAATAGGTAGACAGCAGTGTTACAGGGTGATTCTGAGCGCTGTATGACGCTCTATCACCATAATGCGACAATGGTGTCATAAATCCCTTTGTCGGCCTCACGTGATATGGAATGCTGTTTAATCTGGGGTAGGATTGAACCTGGTTCAGTTTAATATTCACTGGTCCAACCCCTACATGAGACCCACATCGTGGGGCCCACTGGTCCAATAAATCATCTTGGAAATGTGCTTATAGTTTGTTTGCAAGAAGTACTGTCTCTGGGATCTCTCTCTATTCTACAATTAACTGAAAGGGTATGCATATGTCAAACACCATCTCCCCTTTACCGTCATCATCCTGAAAAAGCTATTTGGCAGTCAGGCCTCTCAAGTGTAACATCCCGTCCCCCGGGTTAATGCATCAAACTGTGCGTCACTTAATGCCATCTTCATGTGTACCATGCAATATCACCATGTCTTTTTTTGTATTTTCTGCCTCAAAGTGTACAATCATTACTGTCCCTGGTGCCACTTCCTTGGCCACTGCTGATCTAAACTAATCTAATCTGCAATCCTGGGTATCCACCCTATCTATATCTGCACCCCATGAAGGGGAAATTCTGGGAGAAGCTGTACACCTCACAGGGTGCTGTGACCGCTAAATGCCTGTAATACTACTGCTGTACAAGCATAATATACTCCTGGGGTAGAGCAGATAATGCCGCATTCGGTGAAGGAAATTGGCATGTTGAACTTGCTCATGATGTATCTGCCTAGTATGTTTATTGGTGTTTCTGGAAAATACAGTAAAGGTGCTATCACTTCTTGTGTGCCTACTGTGATGGCCAAATCTTTGGTGAAAGGACCCATCACTACAGCCCCTGTGTGTTCATTGTTTTTGCCCGGCAAACAAAACCTACCCTCCCTGACACAGGACCTGGCAGCCCCACTGTTGACCAAAAAGTTAAAATATTTCTCTCCTATGATCGATGCCACCTGTGGTTCCTCTTCTGGGACAGCAATTTTGTCAGTAGAACTGGGCAGGCGAGGGCTCTATGTGGGCTGTCCTGTTGTGGGTATATGTTTGTTCCTACAGTGTGAAAGATTCCCTCCTGTGCCTAGAAGTGTGAAAAGGTTCCCTCCAGTCACTGTTACCCCTGAGTAATTTGGTACTGCTGGTGCAGTGGGTACAGTACCTTGTCATAATATGCTCTTGTCCAGGATTGGGTGGATGCTTGCATCTGTGCTTGGAGGGGGTTCAGTAGGGGCTGCTTCTGCTGGGGTGCTACGCCTTGTACGTTAGGGTCCAGTGGTGCCTGCTGCTGTGGGATATTCATGTTGGGGACCACCGGTGCCTGTTGCTGTGAAGTATTCGGGATTGGATACTGTGGTTGTTGCTGTATTGCTCTCAGTTGTTTGGGGGCAAATTGGTATTACATAAGTGCTTGTGGATATTGCGTCTGTGCTTGTGGGTATTACACCTCTGCTTGTGGGTAATATGAAGGACCCCACCCATTTTAAAAGATTGGACATTTCAACTTCTTCACTCTCAGGAATAATGACCCATCTTTCCACAGGACCAACACTGTGCCACAAAACTGGGTCTCGCTCTCACAAATCCAAATCCTGCTCCTCTTCCCAGCTGAAAAACTCCACGCCACCTCTGGATGGGAATTAACTTTTTCCTCCCATCTGCGCATCCTTCTCCCCCTACCTGAACCATACCACTTCTCCTCCCACCTTGGGCCCTCGGCAGCCAATACTGTTGGGCCGTGGGCGGCCTGTATTGCCCCTGAGCCATAGGAGGCCCAAACTGCCACTCTGCTGTGTTGGTGATCATTGCATCGTCCATTATGAATTTAGCCACTTTCTTTTGGACCAGCTTTGCTTCTGCCTTCTGTGCTTCGTCTTCCCTCGGTTTGTCTTTCTCCTGTCTCAGTTTACAATGATGTACTATGAGTACCTGTATCTCAGCCCATCCTTTTATTTCGATCCTCACAACTTTCTTCCGTTCCTCCTGTGCCTCTGTGGGAAGGCCCTTAACCAATATGCGATAGAAAACTGGGGCCTGATTGCTTGGTCGTGGTGCCTCTGGTTCTTGGACGGCCGGCAGCCCCTTCCCCTCTTGGATGTGACTCTCCGGGACCACCAGCAGGGCAGAATGCAGCATTGCCAGAGAACACGTGCCCCTCCATGACTGTGGGAGGTGCAAGTATGCCTGCTTACCGCAAACCCAGTATGTATCCATCAATGCAGCCGTCCCCTTCTTCATGTCTGGGATGATGAGCGTTTTGTTGCAGTTCTTATTTGTGCCCATATTTATTTTTTCTTTACCGAGAAAGCACAGTTCGTAGGTAATTTCTTTCTGTAGTTTGAAGGGCTTTTCCAGGGCTATGACCCAAATGAGCTTTGTGATGTGTTGAGCCCATATCCGAGTGCATGTTTTCTGTATCCTCTGTAACTTTTCGACTGCCAACCCTCGTAGTGCCTCTGCTTTGCATGTAATTTGCTCGTCTTGCCATTTATTGTCCGAATATAATGTTCCTTTAATCAGTAAGAATGGCTCCTTCAGGCACACCACTCCTTTGACACTCGAGTAGCAAGTTTTTTCGTTCTGCATAATGCGAGATGGAGACACTGGGCATCTGCTACAGGTGATTCTTGTGGCAGGAGCACTTTGGGGGTACCCGAGGCGTGGGGGGTTAGAGAGCACACATAACAGCTCTCGTTAGTTGTTTGCTTTGAGTGGAACTCATGTCAGCATACCATTTATTGGACTGGTGGGGGTGTTGTGGATCTTCTACTGTGTCAAGCCCTAACCCAGAATATTCATCATACTTTCTTCTCCATGCCCCCCTCCTTTGCCTTTTCTTGCTTTTAGAATGTTCTGATTCTTTCTTCACATCATGCTGCCTTAGAGGGGTTTCCCTCGCTCCCCCCTTTTCCCATTCATCGTACAAGGCAATAAACCTCTCAGCTGTCTACGCATTTTCTTGCTCTACACTTGTGAGGAAGGATTCCCTATAGTAATTCCAGACAGTGATGTTACAATTGTGGTGGTGTCATCGTATAACCAGGGTAATTCAGAAGAGCTTGGTTTATTCAATTCATAAATATTGTATTCAGAGGCATTGTATGGGGCAGAGAGGTGGACTGATACCTGTATATCACTTGTGCCATTTGTATGCCGTGTGCCATTGTGGTGTGTCCCGTGTCCCCATATTAATTTAAATCCATCCCATATGAGGTGGGTCCCCTGTGTTATTATGTTTGTCCCATTCCCTCCCCCTCATTTATATAAATTGATGTAAATGCTATTACCCAGTATATTACTAGTCCGAACATCATTGAAAAGAATATCACAGCACACACAAACAGGCCGCACTCATAACTGTACTTACGCAAGTCAAAATTATTTCCCTTTCTATCTTTTCTAATGTTGTTTACATCGGGGGCCCCCTCCGTTGACATAGTTTCTCCTACATAATGAGACATAAAAGCATTTTAAGCAAGTTATATACATAACACTTTTTCTTATTTACATTTTCTGTTTCATTGTGCATTTTGTTTTCAGTTACCAATTTCTAACTTCATTACGGTCAATATAGAAAGAGAAAGAAAGAGAGAGACAAAGAGAGAGAGCGCAGTCTTTTCTTTGTTATACTAACATTGCTTTTATATACAACACTCTTGTTTGATTACTTCTTCATTTTTGTCACTTTTGTACTTCTCAATCTACATCTGTTCCCTATTAGGTTTGAGTTTCGTCTTCTGCCATTCCTGTTTCTGTTTCCTGTATAACACTTTTATAAGCTTTTCATACGTCTGTCAAATGTATCCAGTATCTCAGCCCTTTCACCTTTACGGCAGTGGGTGTGCAATACACCACTTCATATGGGCCATGAAATCTTGGAGAATTCCACCGATGCATGAAACTTCTTACATACACCATCTCCCCTGGCATTAGCTGACTTGTCGGACTGTCTGCTGCTTGTGTTATTGTGTCACTTGTGCTTCTTGTGTGAATGGGGGCGCTAGCTGCCTGGCAATCATACGGGCTGCTTTAGTGAGCTTAGTTAAATAATCATTGAATTCTTCCCCTAGTACTGTCTCACTTCTGTGATCATCCGAGTGTCTGCGGAGTGGGGAGTGGGCTGTATGCATGCGTCTCCCTGTCACTATTTCATGGGGGGACAAATGGTAGTCCTTGCTGGGTTCATTTCTCAGTTCGAACAAGGCCAGGCAGTACATCCAATTCTTTGTTAGCGTAAAACACAATTTTGACAAAAGCCCTTTCAGGAGGCCATTTATCATCTCATCCACGCTGTTAGATTGCGGGTGATAAATAGTGCACAATTTATGTGTTATCACCAACATTGCTGTTACTTCTTTGAATAGATCATTAACAAAATGCCTCTCTGTTCCTGCTGTTCTTCTCTCCCTCCACCTCCCATTGGCAGCCAATATGGGCCCTCTGGGTGGGGGTGGCCATACTGCTGTTCATTTTGATAATTATGCATGCGTCTGCTCCTACACTCCCTTGAAAAATGGCCCCACCTCCCACAATTCCAGCAATTCCCTTGTCCTCCCCTTGGACCTGGACCTCCGTACCACCATACCCTGGACCACCTCCTCTTTGCCCTCTGTAGCTACTTCTTCCTCCACGGGTGCTTCTCACTTGCCACTATGGTCCTCTGTATTGTTTCTCACCATTCCACTGCTCCTGTCCATTTCCTGCCAAATTGGCTGCCATTCTTGCTTGTATTACTCCTGACCTTTACTCCTCCTCTCTGTCCCTGTCTGTGGGGAGCGCGGCTACAGCTGCTGTGACCTTCACTAGTTTTGTCTGAATTAATTTTGCCTCGTCTGCCAATCTTCTCTGCGCTATCTCCTTCTCCCTTTCTTTGATCCTTTTGCAATGGTGTACTATGATGCTTTGTATCTTAGGCCAGCCTTTGGGAGTCCTCTCTTTATTATAAAGTCAAACAGGGAGGTTGACTGATCCCAGGCCGTGCCCGTCTCCGCTTTCCACATCTCCTGCACCCGTAAAATGAAAGCCATTTCATCTTCCTCATCATTCATTGTGCATTGCATTACTGACTGTAGGTCCGGTGTATCTGGGAATGTGTCTCTCAATGCGTCCCATATTCTTACTCTTACCATGTTAAAAGAAGCACCATCATGGCGGTCACAATCTAATGTTATTCCTGGAAACCCTGCTTTCGCCCAAACCTGATCAGCTTGATCAACCACTGCAGACACCAGCAAACTTTTAACATCACCTACTGCCAAAGGAACCCCTGCAGTGTTTTTCTTGAATGTGTATATCCATTTACTCGCACTGCCGGACAGTGGGGGCAGTCATTTCAACAAATTGCCCTTATCCATCTGTGCCTAGGGTATATAAATTGGCCTCCCTCCTCCCCGATGTATCAGAGGCAGCTGCAACCTTCCTTTTTTTCCCCTTCCCCATACTCACCTTTGTCCCTCGTTTTCCCAACTCGGCCATCCTCCCCACTCTGTTTCTTAGCCTCCCATTCCATTCTTCTTCAATTGCCTGCCCCAGAGGGGTTTCATCTAACCTCATTGGTGCTCCTCCTGCTGCAATCCCTATTTGTCTCCCTTCTGACTTCTCTTCCTCTATATCACACCACAGTTCTTCCTCTCCTCCCGAACCCGTACACTCTCCCATTGTGTCCCCCTCAGGCGTGTGTTGCTCTAGCTCTATTATCCTTGTTGGTTCATCATTTATTCGAAACAGTATCTCCCCTTCTTCCACCCTTCCTCTATGGATCTGTCGTGTGTCCGTGATCTCTGTGTTTGATCGACTCTGGAAGTACCTGATTCACTCTGTTCACATATATCCCTTAGTCTGGACAGTTCACTCCGGGCTAACGATACAATTTGAGTCTAAATCTTCTGTGAACTTACCAATATCTATTGCCGGGGTACTCACCTGTCCACTCGCTCTTGGACACTCATATGGCGGGGGTGCTGTGGGTCGTGATGTGGTTGGGGTGGTGGGTTTTGACACATACACCGGATCACTATATCCCTCAGCTGGCACTGGTTTGTTTAAGAGGGGCTATATTCGTACAACGTCTACTGGCCCTTCCTTTTCTTCACCCTCCTTTCCATTTATCTCTACTGCTAGGGGAGATGCAACCCGTTCCTTTATTTGCTCTTTCCTTTTTACTGGTAGTACCTCTTCAAATAATTTCAATAGGTCTAATATCTCTCGCCTGTTCAGCAATTGTTTTCCTTTATATTTTACAAATAGGCAACTAGGCACCATATCCAGGACATTTTTATCAAATGATCCTCCCTGGGGCCATACCTGCAGTAGCCCTTCTGCTTTTAATTCCGTGTTCCACTGATCATGGTACTTAGTTATCCTCTCTGCATAACCTGGTAAATTCTGACAAATATGGGCCAGTGGTGTTTCCTCACCCATGTTAAGTTCTCGTCCCTGTTTCTACCTCTGGCTGGTGTGTGTGTTATGTAGTTACAATGCTAACTATACCAGTATTTTTCCGTTGATACACCACTTCTAAACACTTTATACGCTGATTTTTTTATTTTGTTTTCAAAGTGTCACACTTACAAGGACCACTTAGTCATAGGACATCAGTACAATTTTTGTAGCCATTATCCGACAAATTCAGTACATGACGTTCACATACAACACATAACACATACCCTGCCTGCCTTCTCTTAATGCTTTTATTAATAAGGATCTCCCTTACCCCAGCACTTTACACTCCTTATCCCTTAGGCCATCTGAATATCTTCCCATAGATCAGAAAGGAATATAGCATCTCTAAATTGTACTCTGAGTCTTCTCCTTATGCAATACTCCACTTATTCTATTATCAATTTATTCCCAGTACTAGTCAAGATAGCACTATGCGGACCCGCCTTATACACCGCTGCAGAGCTAGGTTCCCGTCTTCCCTTTACACCTTGTAATCTCCTTACCTCATCCTAATGGCCATATGCAGAGAAAGAAAAAGGAATAAGATATATCTTTTACACCCAGAAGAGCCCCTTAACTCAATCTGACCTTGTATACCACGTTCTATATCCCACTCCTTTTAATGTTGCTCGCACTTGATACTCACGTGTCCGTCTTGATTCCAGATCCTCCGGACCCGGTCTGTCCAGGTGCTGCCCCACCCTCAATGGCCGCCCCCGGCTCCTGCGAGCGGTACTATGGGTCCCGTACCCTATCGCCCTACTGTGTGCGCACGTCTAAGCGTACCAGTTGCCATAGGCGGGCAGCTCTCTTGAGGGGGCGCGCCTTGGTCTCCGCTGTGACCGGGGAGGTCTCGTGCCAAAAGGAACGAAAGGACAAATCACGTCCTAGGGGTCACTACTTGAAAGTGAGCGTCCCCCAAAAGTTATTACAAACTCCCCAATGAGAGTCAATAATGGACACACCCCGAATGGGAATGAGACCAAGACCAGGTGCGGGTAAAGTAAAAAGGTAAAGTTTATCTAAACCAATATAGGGCAAGCAGAGAACTCTGCAAACTCTGAGAATGCTCTGCTGAATAATAGAAAGCCATTTATATTTATTACAAAAATAACGTCCTCAGTGAGGTGAGCTATATAGGGCACATAGTCATGGCGATTAGGATTGCGAAGAATGGACACTAAGGATTGTATAGGGGCGGTGCTCCATGATTGGCGGGGATCCACGTGGTGCCAGTGCGGGGTGCTCAGGTCAGCTGGGCTCATTTGGGTGGAGCGCTGGGTCTGAGGAAGTCCGAGCTGTTACAATTTATGCTACATGACAGTTGCCATTGTGGCCACACATACTTTGACCGTCATCTATCTAAGTTGACACATGAGAGACATACTCTTAAACGTTTGACATGACCAATAAAAGTGAGAACACATGGGTCCAAGAGTCAAAATCACTCATAAGATTATGGTGTCACATTCATCAATCATTCTGTTAGATCTCCTAAAACAATTATTTATTGTTTGTTTGTGTGAGAAGAATATATTGCCACCCAGGGGATCAGGGGTGAGCTGGGGCGGTACACTTCAAGAGGGGCATGCACCTTTACTCCAAAAACCATTGAGATTAAGATGAGGGGCTTACTGCTCATATTTCATTAACCAGAGTCTTGGGGTGCCAGGCAGATTCATGGTAGCATCGTGAGTTACGGGGGATGAGGGGAGGGTGCATACTTGGTGCAGGCTCAATGAAAGGGGTGAGAGGTTATAGTTATAGCATCACATCATTCACAGGGCTGAGGCTTCCAATCCTCGCCTGGCCAGAGGGGGAGGGTAGGTGGGAGCTGTGCGCGCGGTGGTACCTGAGAGGGGTGAGGGGAGAAACGCCCCCGTAGCATGTTGAGCCGTGCATTCACTACGTTGTGAGGGGCACACATATAAAGCTTGCATTCAAAATGAGGTAGGAATAGGTCAGTGTGTGCATTGGTACAGTGAAAGGTTTGCAATGTTCTGCTTATAATATAACGTGCGTAACGCAACACTGAGAGGGTAAACAGATGCTACAAGAGACACTATTATACAGTCGGTATCCATTTCATTAAAACCATGCATATTGCAGTACTTAATTGAATACATTTGGAATCGTACATGTTTATGACATCATCGTATATATAGTGGTATCATACATTACTTCGTGTATTGTGCAACAACAGTAATCCTTGATTAGTAATGAAAGGCTTGATCATACACTTCATGGTTTCGTGTGCGATCTGGGACAGGTGAGGGCCATCTTATTTCAATATGTACCATCAATCTCATGGGCCCTCATTACGACCCTGGCGGTAAGGGGTTTACGCCAGCGTTAGCTGCGCCGACCCCTTACCGCCAACTACGAGTTCCCAAAGCGCCATGGTCACTTTTCCGCCCGCTTTTTGCGGGCGTAAAAATCCATGGCGCTATGGGACCTTGGTGTTAATTACGCCACCGTAATGTACGGTGGCGTAATTAACGCCTTCCCCACTCCCATTGAGCCCTATGGGGCCGAAATGGGAATGGGGAAGGGTAAATGGGTCAATGGGGACTTACCGCCCCGCCAACCTCGGAATGGGGCGGTAAGTCCACCATCCGCCATGGCGTAAACGGACTTTACGCCATGGCCGAAAAGTCCGTCGATGGCGGAAAAAATCCGCCAGGGTCGTAATGAGGGCCATGGACTCAAAGTGAATTTATCGTTCTTTCAGATGGATTAGCTGTATGGGTGAACCAGGGTGGCACACAGGCTTAGCATTCATGTCTGGCACTTCAAACAGGGAACAGGGTTGTGGGTTATCCACAGCATAGGTCATGAATGTGGGTTCTGCAAGAGGACAAATTCAAGTTTTATGGAGGTAGCTTGTTTTTCTCAAACCCCAGCTTCGGCCCGGTCATCTGCAGTTCAATGATGGACTGCGGAACGTTGGACAATACAATAATTATCATGTAGCTTGTTCCCGTCTAGTCTCCTGTGAGAACAGGCCTGCAACAGAGCCGCCAAGGAGAGGAGGGTGAGGGAAGCGCAGGGCTCGCTGCTGTGCGCAATCAGGAGGGGAGAGCTGTAGCCCTGCAGGCTGTTTGTGCCAGTGAGGCCTAAGTAATTATGTTCTAAATGGAGTCTGAGTGTATCACAAAATGGAGTCTGGTACCATCCTAACAGATGAGCGAGCATTGCAGCCACATGTGTCGGTCAGCAGTCATCCTGCATACCTGGGCATTGGCACACGGGTGGCTGCTGGACGAGTCATAGTCTGAATGCTTGGCGAGAATGGAGGGGAGAGGGGCCATAAAGAACTTTCCTCCCATACAGTACCTTCTCTGTGCCATGGTTTAAACATTGTACCCCCACTCCATACGCTATTTCAATATTTTGTCCTTGTATTGTGGAAGCACTGTACACATGTGCTATAATGTCGTTTTCATGATATCACCGAACTTGTGCTTCTCCCACCAAACTACCTACTGACACTGTTCCAGCAGTGTTCCTGACATCTAAAATAGCATAACAAATTAATTATTCTAATCTACAACTATTAACCTACCCTTTCTTCCCAAACCGCTTCCACACACCCACCTCACCCTCAAATGAACTTCTCCACACCCTGCCACACTTTCCACACACAATGCCCCACCACAAGCCTCCACCAATCCCCTAAAGAGCCTCTCATATAAAAATCCAAACAAAAATGATGCTTATATACAACAATGACATAGGTCCTTCCTCATCCTCCTTCACTCGCGGTGAGGGAATCTACCCCGTACTCACGCCCCTCTATGGGACGGCGGGATCTCCTACTAACTCACTACACAGCACAGTCTTGTCTTTCCCCTTCTCAAGGGAGATACCCTTCTCAATTCACAACTCTAAACTACTATGACGTCGTCTTTACTCTTTAATGGGGAGCTTTACCTCTTCACAAACTATTAACCATGCCATAAAAAGCACAAAATACCAAATATTCCATCTATGCTGCATTGTCAGGCATGTGTGCACTTACGTTCTAGGTGTTCTCTGAGTCTCTCCGATGTGGGCCTCCCATCTAAAATGACTGCACCACCCAGCGGGCCACCCAAGGGATCAGGCAGGATTTTGGGTAACTCGGCATCTGCGGGCCTCCTCGTTCGTGCACACAGGATCTGGTCTCTGAAGACCGCACTGCGCTACTCAGGGCCTTCCGGGGCTCACCAAAATGTAAAAGGTGTAATCCCCTCAGTAATCAAAAAGCAATCGAAAAATAGTAATCCAAACGGGTGAAGAATAAGGTGCACCAGATGCATTGAAAGACAGCTTTATTTGCACATATGGCGGGGGAGACATACTGTACAGGAAAAGCTCTCAACACGCCCACATGGGGCGAAAGTATTTATTACAAAAACTCCTTTGCATATCACCAAAAAGAAACAACCATTATAATGCTAATATTATTATTGGCTACACACTTTCAACCCCCTAAATAATACTATACATTAAGTGATTTAATAGGCTTCTTCTTCTTCTTAAACTTTATTTGGATTCCTCCATTAATAGAAAACACATTAAATTAACACACATTTACACAATTATAAAACAATTTCCAATCAAATAAAATATAAAATCATGGCCCAATCAGAATAAACCAACATCACACATTTCATACAATTTAACTTTAAAACCATGGTCTAAAAATAAATTACACACCCAGATGTATTTTGAATATTTTTCCCCTTTATGGCCTGGTCTAAATACTTGATAAAATCGAAAAGGAACGGTGGTTCATTACAGTTAAAAATGAAAGCCATTGCTTCCTTGCAAGTTCTGATATTATGTGTAAAAAAGTGAAGTTTTAGCCATCTGACCCTCTCCAGCCAGGGGACCACTCCGGTGGTGATAGTGCCAGTACTAATATCCTTTAACATTAACATTAACATTCTATAAAATGGGCAAATCAGAATAAAATGGCCCAATCGTCATCCGCACCCATATCACAGTGACACTTTGGCGAAGCTTTTAACCAAGTTGTACTTTTGGCCAACGGTAATACATTTAACCTGGACATAATTAGAAGTCTTCTCCCCTGCGGAGAGTCAAACCCAAGGATAGGGGCTTTGGCAAAAAGACCCCCCTTAAACTCCACATATGTCACAAGTGAAGACAGGGATTGAAGCTTTTTTATGTCCTTTGCTAGCACTCTATCTCTGGACAAGATTTTAATTTCAGACGTGCCTTGATCTGGATTATCCAACCCTTTTTCGGCCAAAATCTGGTTCCAAAGACTGCATCCTGTTTCATACCAAACGGGCTTGTGTACCTCTGGGCAACCCCCCATCACTGCAAATTCTAGCTGAACATTTGGGTTTTTTATGTCACCCAGTTTAGATATACTTATCGAGGCTACGGGCTCCGTCTTTAAAATAAAACCTTTGTGATCCCTGAAGGCTGCTTCTAGCCCTATCCACCTGGTATTTGAGATTATTCTTAGAAAATGTTAGGCCCATATAAATGTACAGGGCCGGTCATTGAGTCAGGCGGCTGCCTGACGTCAGTCAGCCTCTAGGGGCGCTGCACCAGCAGTCCACAGTGCTAGAATACACGTGTTACACGTTTGTTTCCTAACATTATAAAAATGAATGTGCCTGTTCCTTTTTATAATGTTAGGAAACAAACGTGTTGGATTCACATGCTCATGAATATTCCCCGTCGTCAGGCTGGGAATCCTCTGTACAGAAAAAAATCAGTATTAGTTTCGTTTCTGATCTGTCTTTCCTAGTAGTAACCAATCACTGATCTCTGGGTCATACTGCCCACAGCCAATGACTGCCCTCTCCCTAAGCCCGGCCACCGGCAGCCATCCTCAAATTTTTACCGCATGTTCAAGTGTTGGGAGTCCTCGTGCTGTGGCTCTCGAGCTTTACTGCGTTTTCGCGCTTTTTCAAAGAGAACTTCTCAATTTTCGGTTAAATTGAGCCTCAAGCTCCACCGTCTTTACATCCGATCAACGGAAGTTTCTACGCCCCTCAAGGGTGAAGATTTCATCGAATGACGCTTTTGGAGGATTCCAGAAGTTTCTGAGGCCTACCACGGACATGGCCCAGGAGAAAGGGAGCTCGACACCCGGGAAGCTGTTCAGGGCCTGCCCTGGATGCCAGCTTCAGAACGTGTTCAAGGAAGACAAGCATTCCTTATGCCTCTACTGTCTTCACGAGGACAAAATGCACGTGGAGGAGGACTGTGTGTTTTGCGGGAACATGTCGGAGCGGACCATGAGGGATCGCCATCTTCGTCTCGCCAACTGGCTGGAGGGAAAGAGCCCGTCAGGTGAGAAGAAAAAGAAGAAATCCGAGCAGTCTTCCAAGTCCTGTGAGGGCGCCCCGGCGACGGGGGCCCAACAGAAGGCTAAGCACCGCAGGTCTGCGGGCACCGAGAGCGCCGAATGGTCGGGCTCCTTGGCTGCCAGGCAGGGCGCATCCTCCCTGGCGCCATCGACCACGAGCCAACGCTCTGGCTCGGGTAAGAGGAAATCCGAGAACCCGGCCAAGCTTCTGGAGAGGCCCTGGTCGATCTCGAAGATTTCGGCTGAGGGGGAGCGAGGCAGGGAGCCCTCCCCCAAGGTGAAGGCCACAAGCATGTAGTCAGTGATTAAGGTCTTGATTCACCCAGCCAAGGCCTCTATCGAGGAGGTTGAGGCAACCCTGGCGCAGCCTGCGGAGGTTACACCTGTGGTAGCGGCCTCGGGGCCCAGAGTCTCCCTGCCACCTCGGAGGGAGGCATCTTTCAAGCCCATCGAAAGAACCCCCATGAAAGCCCCGGCAGAGAAAGAGGGGGGGCCAGTGGCCGTCGTGGATTCAGACACAACCTCCGAGGAGGAACTTGTCGAAGCCCCTGAGAGCCACGACGCGGGCATGGAGGAGGACCAGCCCGTTGAGAGGCATCCCGACGAGGGGGACGACAGAAGCGACGGCGGCGCAGACGGAACCCCAGACCAACCGTCATGCCCATCGCAACCAGTGCCGCAGGACAACTCGGCAGCCGTTTTGATGGTAATACAATCCGTATGCTCTGAAATAAGGACTAGATTGCCTTTACCCCCGACGGGGGAGCCGGAACCAGGCCCGACGGAGGAGCCAGGGGCAGGGCCGTCGGGAAGTCCACCACCCAAGAGGAGAAGAACACATCCTCCTGCACCCTTCCAGCCCTCGAGGCCTGCTCAACCCTCCTCCCCGTCCACGGTCCGCGGGGATGACACAGGCACGGACACGGCCACGAGGGCATGGATGACGAGGGCGGCGACGGCGGGGTGGACCTCCCGTCGTCGTCCCCTCCTCGGGCTTCCCCGCCCAATGAGATTGGATCCTTCCATGCGATGATCTCCAGGGCATCCAAGCTTTTCCAGCTCTGCCCCCAAGAAAAGAAGAAGGAGGGGTTCCTCTATTAATGTCGAGAGACCAAGAGGAAGACGATGACATCTGGGAAGAGGGGCTCTCCCTCCTCAAGAACCCATCCACGACGCCGGCAAAAAGGGACCGATACGAAAAGAAGTACCGGGTCCCCGACACGGCCCCTCTATGCCTTAGAGCACAGCCGACCCCGGATTCAGTCGTCTCGGCGGCGGCCAGGAAGAAGGCGGGGGGGCATCTGCATCAACATCGACTTCACCACCGGATGGCGAGGGAAAGAAGATCGACGCGATGGGACGACGAGTCATCACGTCGGCAGCGACGACGATTAAGGCGGGCAACGCCCTGGCTATCGTTGCCCGTTATAACAGGGAACTTTGGTTTAAAATCACTCCCTTGTTGGACTTCCTGCCAGATGATAAGAGGGCAGAAGCCCTGGAAATCCTGCAAGAAGGCGAGGTGGCGTCGGACCACGCCATAACGGTGGTGACGGACATTGCTGACACCGGTTTCCGCCAGTTGGGCAACGGTGTTTGCCTCAGAGGGCGCGGATGGCTGAAGGCGAGGGATTTCCGCCAGGACGTACAAGCCAAGGTGTTGGACATGCCCTTCGACGGGAACAACCTGTTTGGGAAGACAGTCGATGAGTCCCTGCAAGCCATCAAAACGGACACGGAGACAGCCCGGCACTGGGAGTTCTCCAGCAACGATGGCCATCCTTTCAGAACACCGGAGGCAAGCAAGGGGCTTCCAAAGGTTCCGGCGGCGGCTCCTCTACCTACCGTCAAGTGGCCCGTTCTTCGTTGCAGGAGGCCTATTGAGGACGGGGCAAGTCTGGAGGTTCCCGCCATCGTCGTCAGGGAGGTCAAGGCGGCAAGGCAGCCTCGAAACAGGACTGAACCGACTATGGCGTCGGGCCCCCACCAAAGCACCCCGGTGGGAGGCCGGCTGGCGAAGTTCGTCAGCGTGTGGGAGTCCATCTCCACCGACTGTTGGGTGATGGATACCCTAGCCCAGGGGCATGCCCTCAAGTTTCTAAAGAAGTGCCCTTGCGTGCCACCCATGGCCAGGAAGGAAAACCACGTACCCCAGCTGCTGCTGGAGGTAAGGGTGATGCTCAAGAAAGGTGCCATCGAGCTCGTCCCAAAGAGACTTCGGGGCTCCGGGGTCTACTCAAGATACTTTCTCGTAAAGAAGACAGGAGGTTGAACAAGTACATCAAGGCTCAGAAGTTCCAGATGGTCACCCTCCAGCACGTGCTAGGACAGCTGGAGGAGGACGATTTCCTGTCGTCGTTGGACTTGGAGGATGCCTACTTCCACATCCCCATTCTAAAAGGACACCGGAAGTTCCTCAGGTTCGTGGTCCAAGGACGGCACTACCAGTTCAAGGCACTCCCGTTCGGATTAAAGTCGGCGCCCAGGGTATTCACCAAGTGCCTAGTACCGGTGGCGGCGTGGCTACGCCTGCAAGGGATCCACGTCTATCCCTACCTGGACGACTGGCTCATCCGAGCAAGGACAAGGGAGCTCGCCGTAGAACACACAGCTACTCATGGACCTGGGGTTCTCCATCAACTTCCCCAAATCCCACTTGGTACCTTCGCAAGTCGCCCTGTTTCTGGGAGCCAAGCTCGACACAGTGGCACGGCTAGCCTCGCTGTCCGACGAAAGCCATCCTGAGCAAGGTGCAACGCCTGCTAGCCACGGACGTAGCCAGGGTAAGATCTATCAAATCCCTTCTCGGGATGATGTCCTCCTGCATCTATCTGGTACGTCTGTGCAGACTTCGGATGCGTCCACTGCAGGAGTTCTTCGACGCATGCTGGATCCAGGCGACGGGCAGCTTCTAGGACAGGATACCGCTCAACGAGACCTTCCAATGAGCGATCCGGTGGTGGGACACTCACACTCATCTGACGGCAGGCGCAGACTTTCAGACCCCAGCTCACCAGGCCAGGTAACGTGAGGACGGATGCCTCCCTGGAAGGTTGGGGAGCGCATACCGGAAATCTCCACGCGAGAGGCCTTTGGCTCCCGGAGGAAAAACAACTTCATATCAACATTTTGGAGCTCCGCGCAGTGTTTTGGGCCCTCAGGTCCTTTCTTCCGTCCCTCAAGGGCACGGTGGTGAGGATCTTCACCGACAACACCACCACGATGTTCTACATCAAGAAGCAGGGTGGAACCAGATCCCCAGCCCTGTCCAAGGAATCCCAGGATCTGTGGCACTGAGCCGTCGACCAGGGGATGTTTCTGGTACCTTTTCATCTGCAGGGATAAAGAACACCATCGCCCACTCACTCAGCAGGGGGCTGCGCTCATGCCACGAGTGGGAGCTACACCAGGATCAAATGGATCGACTCTTCAGGCTGTGGGGCAGACCCCAGGTCGATCTCTTCACGACGGCGACAAACTCCAAGTGCCAGAGGTTCGCCAGTAGGTTCCCCCAACTGAGGAGCATGGGCGATGCTTTCTCGTTCCCCTGGGACAACCTGTTTCTCTATGCCTTCCCGCCGTTGCCACTGCTAATCCGGCTCGTCAACCAGCTCAAGAGGTCCCGGTGCAGGATGACCCTCGTCGCACCGGCGTGGCCGAGACAGATATGGTTCCCGGACCTTCTGGACTTATCGCCGTCCTCACCAGTCAACGGATTACGGCCCCTCAAGTACTGCCGTACCTAGTGTCGTTGGCCAAGGCTGGACTAGCTCATGCCACCATCAAGATACATCTGGCTGCCATCTCCAGATACACCAGGACAACAGGACGGGTGTCCTTGTGGTCTCATCGCCTGGTGAAGGAATTTATGAGGGGACTATTCCACTCGTTCCCGCCGGTGAAGGCCCCAGCCCCGGCGTGGGAGCTCAACCTGGTTCTGACTAGGCTCATGGGGACCCCGTTCGAGCCTATGCATACGGCACCGTTGAAGTTCCTATCGTGGAAAACAGCTTTTCTTGTGGCCATCACCTCAGCACGTCGCGTGGGAGAGATTCAGGCCCTATCTTGCAAGCCTCCATACTTGACTTTTCACGACACGAGGGTGGTGCTCAGGACGCACACCTCCTTCATGCCCAAGGTGCCATCGGACTTCCACCTCAACGAGCCCTTGGTGTTACCAGTGTACTTCCCATCGCCTTTGTCGCCGGCCGAGAGGACTTTGCACTAACTGGATGTAGCTAGAGAGCTGAAGTTCTACGTGGACCGCACGAAGAGTTTTCGGAAGACGTCACAGCTTTTTGTGTACTTTGGACCTGTGAATCAAGGGAAGGCTCTCTCGAAGGCTTCCATTTCCAGATGGCTCTCCGGCTGTATCATGCACTGTCACCGGTTGGCAAACCGATCGCTGCCCGGCCGTCCGAGAGCCCATTCGACCAGAGCGATCGCTGCTACCACAGCGTTCTTGTCTGGTGTGCCCCTACTGGACATCTGCAGGGCTGCTACGTGGAGGTCGACGCACACCTTCACGAAATTCTACTGCGTCGATCGGGATTCCAGGGAGGAGTCCAGGGTCGGCCAAGCAGTGCTGCGCAACCTGTTCGCTTGAAGGGCCTGGTGAGGAGGTAAGAGTTGCTTAATGTTGAGTTTATGTATTGCTTAATGTTGAGCCTTTTGCCACCTCCCGTGGTTGTGCATGTGTGTACTGCTATGTAATCTTATATTCATGAGCATGTGAATCCATGCCAGACCCCATGCTGGAGAAGGAACAAGTTACTTACCTGTAACTGTTGTTCTCCAGCAAGGGTCTGGCATGGATTTGCATGCGAACCCTCCCGCCTACCCCTCTGTGGCTCTTCACTTGGTCATACTGCCACTTTACGTGCTACCAAATCTGAGGATGGCTGCTGGAGGCGGGGCTTAGGGAGAGGGCAATCTTTGGCTGTGGGCAGTATGACCCAGAGATCAGTGATTGGTTACTACTAGGAAAGACAGATCAGAAACGAAACTGATACTGATTTTTTTCTGTACCGAGGATTCCCAGCCTGACGACGCGGAATATTCATGAGCATGTGAATCCATGCCAGACCCATGCTGGAGAACAACAGTTACAGGTAACTAACTTGTTCCTTCTACCACTGGCACTGCTGCAGGCTGTGGCCTCGGCCAGGGCAGTTTCTAGTCCATTTGGTGCCCAGGGCGAAACACTAGGAATGCGCCCCCTCTCACCCCATCCTATGCACCACTCCCACCGCACCCCGTGCTCCACTCCCGCCACACCCCGCGCCCCACTCCCACCGCACCCCGCACACCACTCCCACTGCACCCTGCACGACATTCCCAACCTACACCGTTAAGGAACTTCTACCCAAAGTCAAACAGTCCGTCACACAAGGAATGAATTGCCATTTGCAACGGTGGGCCACTTTTTCACTGGTCCCCAAGAGAATTTTATGCCCCAGTCCCACTTAGGCTGCAGATAATGAGGACTGGGCACACCAACCAAGAGACCATGAATATGGCACATAATGCAGTATATACAACCAACAAAGAACACAATATGCTGAAGGGGGTTTGGAGGCAACCTAAGCCAAAAGGGAAATGACAAGGAGACACCTGAACCCAATAAACAATCACTTTAACATTCTTTGAATGGGAATCAAGGGTTATGATTTGATACAGTAAAGTCTTGACTGTTGTAAGGATACATGGACCAGGATTATTTATTTATTCATGCAATGTTTGTCGGCTATCTGCATATTTATCTATTTATGCAATGTGTATCCGACAAACATTGCATAAATAAATAAATTATCTGTCTCTATGTACCCGACAAACATTGCATAAATGAATAAATAAACCGGTTCATAGCTTAAAGAATATTTACTCAGCAAAACTATTATCTGCATAGTGAAGTAACTCATCACCAGTGCCATGGAAGTGGTTTAAAGTGTATTTGATATATTGTTTGGAAAAGAAGCGGCATGAAAGAAATAGCGCTGCTTTAAACTATTATTTTGGCCATTTTCTGGGCTTGCAGGGACGCACCATGGGCCCAAACGGGTCTCCGTTTGTACCATGTCAGGGCCCACGGTGCGTCCCTGCAAGGCACGCCCACTCCCCACAGCCCACTGCACCTCCCCAATGCCAGCATGAAACCATTTAGTGACTAATGGGCCACCATTAGCAGTTTCCTGCTGGCATTGTGATGGAAGGGGCTGGTCTTAGCTGCAGGAGGACCTAAAGTGTTTTTATTGGCGTGCTTATGCCCCCCACCCCAAGTGGCGCGAAAGTGGTCAGAGGGAGCCTCTGACTTCTGTAATGTCATGTAGTACTTTTGTACTACGTGACATTACAGTCGGAAGGGGCAGCACCAGCACCTGACCTGCGGAACTTTCCCCACGTCAATGCGCCGCCCCACAAACTGGGGAATTCCTTCCCCTCCAGAGGCTCCAGGGACTGGGGCAATTGCGCCCCTTGGGGCTATTGCGCTTCGGGCAGTTGCCCACCTCGTCCAGGCCAAGAAACGGCCTGGCCTCGGCTCTCAGGCAGGGCAGGCAATTGGCAAATAAATTAGCAACATATGTTGCTTTATTACCTTCCCCTGGCCCCGGGTGGCGCCGGCGCTGCTGGCGCCTGCCAGGCCCATGGGCGCACGTGCGGTGTGCCCTCCTTCAGGCTATGGCCGCGCACTGACACTGAAGTGTGGATCGATTGGGGCTGGCTGGTGTTGTCGGCCATTACAGAAAAGAGGAGCGAGTTGGTCACTAAATCCTGAAGTTGTTCCCATCACAAACACACACTACCAAGCAGCAGCAGAATCAGCAAATACAAACAGTTGCTGCATCCTGCCCTCACTGATTGGCCTTGTTTCAGGAAACCCGGGAGTAACTACAGACTGCCGAGGCAAGCACACTTCTTTCCTCCTGCTCCCGTCCTCGCAGGTGAGGCCTATTGCTGCATAGGCGTTTTATTTATTTTAAAATGGTATTGAGGAGATGACTGGGCCATCCAAGAACAGCCTCTGAAGGCCACAAAGCTAGACCCTTTTGTCAAGGCTCAAGTAGTCATGAAAAAGGAAGCAAGCACTAGTGGTGGACTTTCCTCGGGCGATCAAAAGGCCGGTTCTCGGAAGACCTGGGCAGAGTGTCACCGTCAGCTGATCTTAGACAGTTGCACGTTCCAGCGGGGTCGGATTGGTCGGTCCGTTGACCGGGCCAAAATCACTTCGAGGGCGAGGCCCTGGGGGCCGGTACCAAGCTTGGGCCAGTTTGGGGGTTACTATGCCCCCCCTAGTACCCACTCACGAGCATATTGTTCGTCGTTCCCTCTTTCCTGGGCATGCACTTCTGACTTTATTTTAGTGCAAGAGTTTCATACATTTCACTGTACGCTCAGACTTGTCATACTCTTCTTTGTCCTTGTGCTTCTTTTGTTTGGAATAGCAATCACGCTAGGCTAACGAGATAAACAAACACCTACATGAACGTACCTTGTGAATGATGGTGTGAAGGATGGATGCAGGCGCTGGACCAAAAGCTGTGCAAAGTCTGCACAGCAGCTGGCTTGGGAAAGCAACTCAGCAACTAGAATAGAAACCGTCTCCGTGGACGGTTGGCCCGTCTTACGTATAATGCAAATACCCAGACTTGCAGGATGCATGCTTCACTTTCTTTGTTCCATTGGGGGCGACATGCTGTAGCATCAATTCATGGCCTTTAAAATACCCTGCAGGGTGCAGCTTCCGATCTCCTTTAACACAAACGCTGGGAAATGGCCATGACTAGCTAACGCCACATTAATCAAAGCCAGGTCTCTAAAGAATGGTTCAAGTGTTGGGGAATCACCTGCTCACACTTTCTGTCGTATGACCAACCAGTGCGCAAAAGGTGTTTCAGAGCGTGGGGCTCTTGATGCCACCCATTTCTGCATTTGATACACCAGCAGCTAAACACACCCTGGGGAGGCAGCTCCTTCTGCATAGTCCATTTCTCTCCCAAGCTCGGGACAATGTTCTTTACCATAATGGAGAATGTGAAAAAGCGCAGGGTTGCAAGGCTGGGGGCTGAGGGTAGAGGGCAAAGCGCACTACGCTTGGGGTACACTGGAGATGCTTCCCATGATACCCGCATTACTCCAAGTCCCTTGAAATTAAATTCGTCTATACACTGCACAATGTGCAAGGGCCGCTGTTAATCTAGCAGCACGTGACTAGTAATTTGCAAAAAGTTAACTTAACAAGTCCCAAGAAAAGGTCATCTTCCACCCTTTAAGAATTTGATTGTTTTTGTTTTTATGTTGGGATGGTAGACATAATTTTTCTTTGTGTTCTTACAGTTTCATGGTGCTGTCGGGAGCTAAAACGAGTGATCACGAAGGAAACATTTAAGAATTTTGAGAGCTCACAAGCATGAGCGAAACAAACCCCAATACTCGAACTGCCATTTCTCTGCCGCGGTAATGCACTGCAGTGTGTTTCAATGTAAAGTCCACATTGTAATTTCATAATTTTAGAATGCCACCTCTCCAACATTAACATTGGGAGCTATGTTGAATTGTACATGCATGTTAACTCTCTGCATATGTTTAAAGGAGACTTTACCATGCACATGGAGTAGTGATATTGTTTACGTGTGTCCCTCCTAAATATATTTTACTTCCTGTGAAATATTTGATGCAATACATATTGCATAAATGCATGTATTTTAATGCTTAGATAGACGGACTTGTCCAGCTATCGGTGGGTATGTTGCTGGTGCTTGTTCTTGGAGGTTTGAGTAACACTGTTCAAGACCAGTTCATCAACTCTTAAGAGTGGCTAAATGTTTGAGGTCATACGAATGACATTAGTGTAGATCTGAAATTGTCGATTCTCTGACCTGAGTCACAGCAGCAAAAAGGTCATTGTTATTAAAAATGACGAGCAAAAGCAGACTAACCTAACCAGGCCTATTCGGGGTTGACCCTCTTATTGCTGTTTTCTGAAGTTCATGAAATTCAGCAGATGCCAGCATTGACAATTTTGTTAACTCATAGTCCCCACTCCCGCTGCTCAGCTCATGACACATGCATGAGATCACAGGTCGGGGGAGGAGGGGCGCCAACAATGCTTCCCGCCTGGGGTGCAATCTGTTGTAAGACCGGCCCTGTAAATGTACAAATCCACTACTTCTGTAGGCACCATTTTATGTCCCACGTTATGGATTTCTTCTTTTTCCCAAAGGTCACACTATTGGATTTGTCTTTATTTAGCTTTAATTTGTGTGCTTCCAGGAAATCCGCGGCATAATTAAGCCCTTGCTTCAAGCCTGCTGGAGTAAGCGCCAGGGTAACAGTGTCATCAGCATAAAGTAAAGCCCTGTATCCCTTATTACACAGCCTCATCGGGCACACCCTATCATTATGTTTTTCGGGGTCAAAGTCTATCAAAGCAAGCAATGGCAATGCCAACTGTATGGGATTTTGTGCAGATCTGGTAGATACATTTGCCTGGCATTGCAGTAATGGTACTAACTGGCCATTAATAGCAGCACCTTGAAAATGGGGAGAGTACCTGGGCATATGATGGCAGTGCCTGGCAAAAACCAAGCTAATAACTATACACAGCCTGAAACTGTGGGCTTTGCTAAAGCCTATTTTTAAAAGGATTGCAGTTAAGAACACATGTACTTCTTATAAATCAAGTGGCTACAGGCAGACCTGGTTAAGACATTTTTATTACGCCAAACCGCATTCCCACCAATTGAACCATTGGCTCTCAGAACACTGCTTTGAACAAACCATGGCCAGCACTTCGAATGCAATATTTGATTTTAAGGCTGGACAAAGTTAGCTCAAAGAGATCCCAGGAGGGTGTGTTTTGGGCGGGGAGGGGCAGAAAGTGGGTGGGGATGGCCATAAGGATTAGCACGGCTATGGGCAATTAGTGGGTGGGTAAATAACCAAACAACACCTACAAACATTGCGTCCCTTCCCAAAAGCCATCTCTCCGTAGCTGTACTCCAATGCATTTGTTTCTCCCTGTGACCGTCTGTGCACTTGCTCGATCCGAATGCACCGTGCCAGAAGATCGTCTGTCTGTTCTCCCTTGTCTTCACCCCTGAACTGCACTGGTAAAACTGCAGAATCGCTGTCAGGCCTATTTGCTGTGTCTCAATTGTAAATGTATTTTACGCACTTACTCTGCCTGTGAAGACTGTTATCCCGTCAGAAATTCAAGGGCTCTGAGCAACTGTTGTTTTTTCCCCATGTTCCCACCCTCCTTGAGCGCTTTGAAACATTTGCCTGTGTATAGTCACTTTATAAATAAACAATACAATACAATACTCTGTGCCTAAAACAAATAATAAAAAAGAATAAAATGGAACTTTCAAAAATGGGAAGCCCACAAAAGTCAATAATATACAAGAAACTGTTCAGATTATCAAGTGTGCTCTAAGTGACTATTTTAATCACATATGCTTAAGGATTTGTAAATAAACTAAATGCGCAATACATTTTTTTTAAAAAAAAAGACTATTTTAATACAAAATGCGATTTTTCAGGTGTTAACTTCTAAAACAAGATGCCACCTATTAATTGCGCCATAATTAAGTACTTGCAATGGAGCCAAGATTTGCAGGGCTCGCGGAAAGGTGACACACAATTAGCACCTGATGGGCTAAAAGCTGGCACACTTCCTTTCGGTGCAGTGCAGTTATGGACACTGAGCCAGCATGAATTGGATGTTCTTGCCCTCTTCCCCCTAAGCATAAAGGTCTCAGCATAACACGGCTCAAATCATTGCTTGCAGAACTGAGCCCGTCGGCGCCCATGTCGCCTTTTCAGCACCTTTTAAACTGTCCAAACAACTCAGAAACTACCTCTACTAATTTAATAATGTGCCCTGCCTGTTATTAAGGTGCATTTGCCATAACCCTGAAAAAGAAGTCTGTCTTCCCCATAAAATGTCTCAGTGAACTGTGCATCTGAATTGTGGCGCGGTGACGTGTTCAGGTTATTAACACGGGGTGCAATTGTACTGATTTATTTATTTATGTGTGCATTTGTATAGCGCACCTAACCCTGAGGCATCTGGGCGCAGTTCTTGACAGTTACAGTAAGGCTACATCAGCAGAGATTGTATACACGTAGTTTCGTGCTGGAGCAGTACAGTTATAGTGTATGTATGCATCCCCCACTTTACCATAATCCAGATTGCGAGACTTTTGGAAATGGACGTCCCGTTTGAAAGGCACGTTCAAACCACTAGGCTTCCAGGCAGACTAATTTAGGGAAAGGCGTCTGCCCCGAGCCCCAAGAGACACAGCTGATGCGGCGTCACCGTGTCTGCCTACTCTTTATTCTCCACTACAACGCCCAAGGGAGAAAAAAACCTGACACCGCGCAAAACAATGCGAAATCCCGGAAGACAAGAGCCGACTAAAACACATGCAAAAGTAGAGAGCGCGACAGACAGTTCAGAAAAACATTACCAGCTGCAATCCAGTGGTAATCATGTGCAGCTCACGTGGGGGAAGTGGAACCCCACTAATACGCGCTTCCAATTTGTGGTTGAAAAACGGAGGATGGGAGACAGAGTAATTTGCCCCAGACGACAGTGTCTTCGGGACGAGGAACTTGAATGAATTTGTGAAGCCAGACTGTGCAGCCTAGCGTTCTTACCTAAAGGAAAGAGACAGGCCAGCAGTAATTCTAACTACCATGTAACTACCGCGCCAAACTGCTTGCACTTCTACTTCCGGAGAGTTCCAGGGGCCGACCCTCTCTGCTCACCTTTACTTTCCCTTACTCCTTCAGCCGGGATGCGAGTAGGGGAGGAAGCTGGCAGCAGGCGCGGACTTGACATTGGTACCCCATCAAGTCCTGCCTTTGGCAGTACAGGGCTCCCCCTTGCTTTTAACTATAGCACCATAGGAAAATGGTCACACTCACTTCTGTCTTCCACCCTGATGCCTACCCCCCCATTGAAAAGATGGCACGATGGCACCCTATCAACATACAATCAGTTATAGATGTATGGAGACATCTGGCCAATGTCTGCCTTGGGGGTACATCGCCTGGTATCCTACCATTTAATTCAACCAGAGAGAATTCAGTGAAGAATGTTGCCAGCTCTCTAAAACCACTGTCAGGCCGATCAAAAGTTACATTCCTCTTGGGTATGCCACAAGCCTCTTCCAAAAATGTGTTCTCAGAACTAGTGTCGGTGGGCTGACCTAGCTTAACATTCCAGTGACCCGTCGCATGGGTAATACCGAGGTCTACGCCCCGTGTAAGCTCATCAAGGCAACATTAACAATAATACAGCGTACACTTTCCGGTACCATCCCGCCATGACAACACAGTGTTATCATTGAATTTACATCGCGGCAAACTCTAGTAACCTGCCAACCAACCGGGACGCAAATCAGAGGGGTTATGATATGATATGTTATTTATAACGCGCTTAATACCCAGAGGTTTCTAAGCACGGACCCAGAGATCGAACCTGCAGTGCTCCGTGTCGTCTTGTTCCCAAGGTGAGCACGTTGCCCCTGAGCTATCCTCCCGAGACCCACCTTTGTTTCTACCTTTGCGACAGCTTTCTGCTTTAAGATTAAATGTACAGGAACCAGGTATACTAAAACCCTGTGTTAGCTAGGTCTCCTGTAGACAAATGGCATCAAATTGGGCCGAATAGTCATCCCAATCAGGGTCACCCTGTTTTGCTGCCACCCCAGCAACATTCCAGGAATTTACCCTAAGGGTTTCTCTCACAGTGCCCGAACCCCTGCCAGAGCCTTCATCTGAACTAATTTCTAAAGTAATGCATGCCTCTGGGGACTGCAGCAATTGGACACGTTGTCAGTGGCCCGGGCTGATGGAACCCAGTTGGCCTTTGACCCTTCCAGCAGGGTGTGATCCAGCTGTGTTCTTACTTGGGGGAGCAGCTCCACCTTGAAGGTGGCGCTCCTTCTTACCCCTTATTGAAGCATAATATCTTTATCTGGAGTAGATCGGCATGATATCGTCAAACCATAAATCATGAATATGACACTACATGTGTTTTACATCAAGAAAGCCTTTGATCCCCTTCCCTGCTAGAGCCTTGCTGCATTGTAGTATATATGCACGAAAGTGGGAATTATTACAACAAAAGCGCACGCTGCAGCCCACACAGAACATACAGTCTGACAAGGTTCATACTGTACTGAACTTCTTCAATGAGACCTCGGAAAAACCATAGCTTTTCATGAAATATTGCCACAAAAGTCCGTTTATAGTTCTTATTCCCATGGGTTCTCCCTCTGAAGGTCACGACCAAGTGCTGCTCCCTCCGGTCCGGAAGTGGATCTTCCGATTCTTTGCGACGTTGTGTTCCATTCTTAGAGTCACTCGGGGTCTACGACGCTAGGATTTTTCCCTTGATATTCTGTGCTGGGGAACCCAGTGAGTTCCTTTAGCCACCCTTGGTAAGTGCTGGGCAGTAGCCTCTGCAACCCGTGTAACCTTCAACCTATTTCGTAAAGTGAGGCGCTGGCCCTCAAATCTGTAGTGGGTACATGGTGGTACTGAGCCTGATGTAGACCACTCTGGCATATGCACTGTACTGCCCCTGGCCTTTATATGTTGTTACCAGAGGCACTGCCCCTGTCCGAGGTTATCTGGCTATCATACTGCCATTCCGATATTCCGCCCACTGCACTGACTGGGTGTGCCAGTGATGATTCAAATGGAGGCATCCTGGCCCCCATGAATTCGGAGTGAGAAGCAATGAGACAGGTCAGAAGCTGAAGCGCTTTAAGGAGTCCTTGTCTATCAATGATAGCCTCCTCTCTTCGGCCAGCGAAAAACTGGACCACATCAGACATGGTACCGTCAATGCGCAGCGTGGCCTGCCATATTTCGACCTGCACCATCTGCTCCCTGTTTTCAAAGAGCCAGGAAGCTGATGATTCCCTAGCCCCATTGGAAATGGGTCCCTCATAACTGGTAACAGTGTCTGGCTCTGCAACTTCCGAGTCCCCTTCTCTCCGCCCACTGTTTAGTTGGTAAGAAGATTCTGGTGTTCCCTGCACCCAGTACATTCCTACATGCCATGCCGCACATAGGATCCATGATAATATCTTTCTTCAGTGGGATCGATGCATATGCATGTACCAGCGTATACAGTTTAGCGGACAAGTCATCATTTACACTGATAAAGCCAACCCCCATAAGTTCTCCCTCTTTACCACTTTGTTCAGTGTGGACAGTACATTCCTCAGCATTGAGGCAGTTCTCCTCATACATTCTATCTATGGACCTCTCCAAGGCTTCCAGGATTGAACTGTCTGAGATATGGCGTCCCAACTGGTTTACAGAGTTCTTTTGCACCTATCTACTCAAACCACTCGAACACTCTTGCCTGCACCTTTCACTTCCTTCTGGCGGGAGCTGGCAGTATCGCAATGGTCGAGATAGCTGGTCAGGGTAGACAGCCGGATTCTGTCCTGGGGGGCATGGAGGGATAGCTTTCTACCTATGATGCACCCCTGTAGATCCTCCTGAAAACAGTTCAGGGCCGCCTGCATCTGATGTAATGGGCAGTTTCCTTCTTGTGACTCGAAAAGACGCAACACACTCAACAGGACCTAATTTGCTGGTGCTGCATAACTTACAATAATGTGATTGGCTTTTACCCTGTAAGTTGCAAATTGAAGAATGTCCTTTTGCGCTCTTTCTGTAATTGGTTGGGCACAAGTCAAGCAGCCTCTACCCCAACATCCCGCCGAGCAGGACCAATCATATTGCAAGTAGGAACTGAGAGACCAAAAATGTTGCTACTCCAAATTACATATGCTTTTCCATGACAGGGTCTCTGCACAGCGCCACTGTGACTCCCATCTCCGGCCATGTTGCTACCTTTGGCATGCTGTCTGTCAATTACCGCCTAGAATGAATAACCTGCAAACCAAGTTCTTCAATGTGTCCATACTACCATGGCACCTGCTTGCAATTCCGCTTGCTCACACCTCCGCTATGGGACACTGTGGCCTGGGCTTACTGCCTTGACCACACTACCATATGAAACCTTTCCACATTTGTGAACATGGCCTTCACAAATAGTGTGCATGCACGTGTTCATCGTCTGGAAATGTGTGAAATCTTCTGTTGGGCTCATGAGAACTGCTATGCTTGCATCACAAGCTGCCAATTTAACAATATATCTTATCACTTTGTCCTTGGTGCTTGGAGCTTCCTGAATACCGCAAAAACAGTCTCAACACAACCCACAAGACTGAAAAATAGGGTGTAGCTCTCTGCAAATGAGTGTGCACCTTTTCTATTGAGGCCCTGTTCCAGCATGGCCGATGTTTTGCTCATTGTGACAAACATCAGTTACACTAATGAAACGCCCTACCAAAATGAACATTATCCCTTCCATATAGGAAAAACATTTACACTATCAAAAGATCGAAAGAAAAAAGAAAAAAGTTGCCTTGGTACATTTTGCTTCTACTATGCACTAAAACAGCCTAAACTTGTTTAAAATATAACAAAACGAATTCTAGTATAGGTATTATGCAAAACTCCAAAGGCACGTGATCGCTGTGGCATTAAAAAAGGCCCAAACCCAAACTCTCCTAAAGTTTTCAAAGCTTATATATTTTCGCACCTGTGGGGGCTTCACCTGCACCAAAACAAAACATTAGATGTGAGTATTATTTGGAAGGCCCCCAAATTGGGGGGATAAAGAAGTTAAAGTTCTTGATCTGAAAGTGATGAAACAAAGTGACAGTGTGAGCCTGACATGTCAAGTAACACCAGTGAAGTGCCATTAGAAAAACAGAGTTTGGCTCAAGGGAAATCCCCTCATGCCCAAAAAACAGAGGAGTCCAGAAATGTGACAAATTGCTGCTTGCTCTTAGTCGAATTGGGATTGGGTGAACAGTATTCGAATAATTAGTCTATAGGGGACAGATAATTTGATTGGTCTGGCTAGATCTGGTAGCGCCACCTGGCACCACCCCCAGCTCAGTGCAAGCCTTGTCAGTTTAGGACGTTTACCAGCATGTGGGCAAATATGATGGGTAGGGAAGGTGAGCTCAGAGCACCGACTGTTTCCCACTATTGTTTCATCTCTCTGACTTCCCAGGCATTGAACAAGGACACTCCATTCTCCATCTTCATGTTGTGTTGCATTGTTTCCATCTTCTGTCTCTAATTCGATGGGAACAACGCTACATACCTGAATTGGCCTTGTTCCCCAGCTCCAGGTCACGTGTTCAGGTACCGTAAAAAATAATTTTCTCTGCTGGCATTTATGAGGGATTTCGGCCTTTTTGCGCTTGCAGGTGCCGTATGTTTTCAGCTGACTCAAGCTCTGTCCACAGCATCCTTGGTAGGGCTGGACATGTTGCAGGCCTGCTTTGCGTCTCTCAGAAAAGTCAGCGTATCAGGCCTCAGCCTTGTGTTTTGAGCTTTCTCAATTCTTTTCAATACTGCTGTGGTTTTCATTTTGCTTTCATGGCTGTTCATGGTAATTGCTTTTTCGGTGTCAGCAAGCAGTTCATGTGTGTTGTTTTGCACTTGGCTAATGTCTCTGCGGGTGTCTTCAGCCATGTCGCCTTTTCATGATTACTTTGGTGATGTCATCCGGGTATGGTCTGTGGGGCTGCTTCAGTTGGTGGCATCCATCATCTTGAGGCTATGGAGGGGGGGTTGAGACCCCCTCAACACCAACATGCCGAGCAAAGCTGTTTCTGCTGCACTGTACCAGATATGTAGAAAGTGGAGGGAGCATCAGACGCTACACTAAAGATTTGCATTAATTCCCTTCACCCACCTAGACTTCGTTATTGCTTGCTGAACCTTCTACCAATGAGCCTGTGCCAAGTACTGCTGTATGCAAATAACTCAGTACAACGTTAATGTTGTATGCCACGTTCGTAAGGACAAATATGCTTTAAAATATACCTCATTTTTTACCCTTTATTTGAATATTTTCTATAAACTACCCCTCCCTCCGCCGACCCAGGTCAGAGGGGGTTGGACTCACTCAGTGCACTTGCTCAGTGCAATACAGAGCCACTTTGAAGCAAATTTTGAGGGGTACTTTTGATTCCCTCTCCCCGTTGCCCTTGGTAGATGCATGATGGGACGATAGTTGGCCAGGTCAAGTGTGGGATTCTTTAGAAGCAGGAGGATTTGTCCCATTATCAGGGCTTCTGGAAAAGTGCCTTGTGTGAGGGATGCATTAAAGATGTTGCAAAGTGGCAAGATTGCTTCACCTGTGACTTCATAAAGCAGTGCAATTACCAGATTCCAAATGTGTGAATGCCAAACAGTGTCAAGGACCATTTGGCATATTGTGGGAAGATTCATTTGGCATGTCATGAAATCACTAACTGTTGTAGTTAGTAGTTACGTGGCAAACTGAGCAGCATGCCACCATGGAACTATGGCATCACCCTCCATCCATTTGGATATCTATGTGACTTCTAAAACCTTGAGGGGTCCCTACAGGTCCCCACGAAGGAGGTAAAAGTCCCAGATTTCCCCTAGACTCCATGTATGCCAGTTTGGCTTAGAGAAAATTGCATCCATCTCAGATCAGATCAGAGTGAGCCCAGTTATAATATTGTAACTATTGTAAACAACTATATTATTCATATACACTTTATATCAACATATGACAAGGACTGGATCCTCAAATAAAGGACTCACCAGAGGAGTAGGATTCTTGAACACGTCTGTGTCCGTGGCTCAGGAGAGACGATGCTATAGGAATCCCCCTGAAATCCCCCTCACTCTCTCTGTGACAAAAAGCCCCAGAAGGAGAGAAGGACTCCAGGGAAACCCTTGGGGGCAATAAAACCTGGTGAGTCTGGAATTCGTCTGCTTCGGGTGTTTCTTCTAAGCAGGGACTGATTCAAAGTTAGCTCATCTGTGGTGTCTAATCAGAAAAGATGAGAATGACATAGTAAGTAACAATAAAGAGAGATAATATAATGGTAAGTAATGGAAGAGAAGATTACGAGATTCACCCCTTAATGCTGACTGTAGTGAAGTACGGCATATAGACCAACAAACTCAGAACCTGGAGGGATTCACTACCAAAGTGATGTGTATTAGACAAGAGCAATGAGGAAGAACAGTAAATGTAACTCTGCCGGTTGGTAATGTACCTACTTTGAGGAACAGAGTTGCGTCTGGGCTGTGGCTTGAGGAAGTAATCAAACGCCTGTTGGGTGTTGTGACAGAAATGAGAGGACTGGAAATAGAAGACTGCAGAGTTAGGGTATGCCTAGTAGGTGAGCTGTGTAAACAAAAGTGAACATGAATAGATCTCGTAATATGGACAGGCAGACAAAGCCTAGGTCCGTACTTACGAAGCGTTGGATTAGCGAAGTAGCAACGCATCTGCTCGTTGTGGAGAGAGCAGGTATGCTGTGCGCGGCAGAGGGGGCGGAGTCAAACTGCCATTCAGGAGTCGAACAACTGGACTGCAGCAGGCGGATTGAACTGCCATTTTAAGAGTAAAAATGGATGCCACATACCTCCTAGTCCAACGATGCCAGAGGGACCAGTGCCTCCTAAGGGGTGTGCCACCAGTCTCCCTTCCTTTGAGTCCACAACTAAATCCCTTTTTATTTTGGGCTATTAGGTGTCCCTTTCGACATCTATAAGCCCAAACATTTGGATTACAGTACAGTACAGCTAGGGAGAAATGACATACGAAGAGGGACACAAAGCTTGTAGGTGTTGTTTGGTTACTTGCCCACCCATTGACTGCCCATGGCCATGCTAATCCCTATGGCCATTTCCACTCAGTTCCTGCTCCTAACCACCCAAAGCACCTCCTCATGGGAACTCTTTGAGCTCACTTTAATCAAGCTTTACCATCAAACTTTGCACTGTAAGTGCCTGCCAGCGTTTTTTTGAAAGCAGTCATCTGAGAGTTAATAACATAATTGGAGCTGCAGACTTGTTACTGGTGTAATAAAAATGTCTTAACCAGGTCTGCCTTCAAGCACTTAATTTATAAGCACTATGCGTGTCGTTCACTAAAGTCCTGGGAATATAGGTATTAGCAAAGCCAACCATTTTGGCTTGGGTATGTGTATAAGGAATCCACCAGGCAATGTTATTAGATTCCCAGGTACTTGCACTATGTTGCACCTGCTACCATCAATAACCAGTCAAGATCACTACGTCAGTGCCTTTCCCATGCCTACTTAAAAGCCCCAACTGTTGGCATTGCCAGGGCTTGTTTTCTAATGGAAACAGCCATCCTTCTCAAGGTATCCCTTCCAGAATTATAGCGCTGGTTACAAATGAACTCCACCAAGCAACCTCAGACATCCATCACTCTTAGGAGCAATGTAACTCCCCATGTATTGCAAATTTGGACATACGGAGTCGGGAAGGAAATGGAAAAGAGTTGTACGTAAGTGGTTAGGTAACTTTGAGGTAGCACTGTACAAAGTACAACAGGTGAACTTCAAAGGGCCTCAGGAACCACATTCCATCGTTAGGGAGAAAACATTGTTGCAAGCAAAGAAAAACGGAGTTTTAGGGCATGATCACAAACAATAATTTAGGGAACCTCAGAGCTGTGCGGGTTATATTTGTGACTGTGAAAGCCGTTTATGGTCAAAACTTCCCAAGTTAGGGCATGTGCGCATGTCCTAGTGCTGACGTTTTCCAGAGGACTCCTGCGGACAGAAAACATTACTTGATAATGGACCCACATAGCTGGCACCTTGGAAAGAACCTTCCCCCTGCACCATCAAAAGGCTAATTGCTACAGGATTGAAGGCATTTCTGATTTACAAAAGAAAGGGATGGACGAACCACTTTAAGCTTTTAAATATAAAGTGGACGTTTAATTTGTTCCATTTACTATGCACGTACGTATGTGTGAAATAAAATCATATTTTTTAAGGTTAGCAAAACATTTGTTTATTTAATCATATTACGTGTGCATGCAATGCTATAACACACACATTTAGCACATGCATGCCTGTCTGCCGGTGCTCTTTTAAAAAGGCTTATTTATTTGTTAATTATTTACAATTGGAAAATGTTGCTTTTAAATAAAAAGTGAAAAAATCAATGTGCACGTGATGTATTGCTTTGTCTTTCCTGTCTGTGAGCTGGTTTGACTTTACTTCACATCTGAGCTAAATGAGCTCTGGAAAAAGGTGTTACTTGATGGAAACAGAATACTTGATTAGCCTTATTTGGAGTGTCTCTGAGGTAAGGAGAGCAAGTTAACACACCAACAACAGGTTCATTGTTTATTCAAGCACCATGACAATTGAGGGTGGTGTTGTCACTGACCCTAGATCGAGCATTTCATAGCTTGCAAATGTTCAGCTATCATATTGTCATGCAGGATCGTCAATTGCATTAGATAAATTATCTGGTTGAGTTAAGCACTGTCATATAGCATATTTTGCTGTATGATTAGGATGTCAGACTCAATGCGCTTCATTGGTGTGTCGGCCGTTCAATAGTGTAAAACTACCTGTACTTATTTGTGCTATGAAAATAGATTCAGGGTAATTAATGGAATAATTGTGCGCCGTAATTTGTGGCGCAAGGTGGCGCAAGCGTGAAAATGCTAGCGCACTCGTGCAATTCATGGAAGGCCCTGCGTGTGTTTTTCCCGGGATGTGCGCCAAATCCGCGCGTACCTTACACGTCACTGCGACTTTCCAAATGCGTGCGCGACGGGAACGGGAAAAGCGCACAACTTCTCGCGCACACACCTAAAAAGGGGGCGGAACACAGGGAATGGGGAACAACGCGTGAAAATGTAGGCGTAACGCGGGAAGTACCGCTGGGAAACACAAGCAATGCTCACATGCTAGTGAACAACACGTATTCATGGAATGAAATAGGGAAACGTTGCGCACGTCAAAACACACACACGCACAAATACGTCCGCCACACGAAAGCAGGCTGAAGCGCCCCCGTGCAGCATAAAAATGCGTACAAACAACAAACAAGCATATAGAGCTACGATGAATGTCCCATTCCTCGCAGCAGTGATCGTGGGACACCAGAGGAGTTGGAGAATAGCCAGGCCCCCCATTTTTTTTGCCTAGGACCAGCCTTTTTGGGATGCCTGATGACGAGGTCTATGGCAGGTATAGGTTTCCACATCATATCATCCTAGACCTGGTCACTGAGTGGGAAGATGAACTCACATCACCCACCCTGTGCTCCCAAGCATTGAGCCCCTTGGAGAAGGTGCTCAATGTACTGCATTTTTTGGCCACTGGGTCATTTCAGCAGACAACTGCCATAGTGGGGGACGTCTCACATCCCACACAGTCACGTTGTCTACACCAGGTGTTGGCAATCATGACTGCGCGACCCTCAGTCTGCAGGCACATATACATGCCCAGAACACCCACAGAAAGGCAGGCCATGGTTCAGGACTTCTACAGGGGGACACAATTCCCCAAACGGCTCGGTGCCATAGATTGCACCCATGTGGCCCTACATCCACCTAGGGCCACTGAAAACATCTACCGCAACCGCAAGCACTGGCATTCCATGATCGTGCAGGTTGTATGCGATGCCAAGGGAATCATCACCTCTGTCTATGCAAACTATCCAGTGTCCACCCATGACAGTTTCATATACAGAATGTCCACCCTGAGCTGGGCCCTGGAAGCTGGGAAGCATGGACACATGGCTCATAAATGAGTACAAATGCCTGTGCACATGCATGCATGTCACACACAGACAAATACACAAGGCCAACTAATGATACACAAGGCCAACTAATGACAACCATTATCAATTTACCAGGGGACAGTGCCTACCCTCTGAGCCCCCATATGATGACGCCAATAAGGAACTCCACCACACCAACCCAGGTAAGATACAATGCAGCCCATATTGCAACCAGGGCTATGGTGGAGCACACATTCAGAGTGCTCAAGTCACACTTCCTCTCCCTTGACCGCTCTGGCGGACAGCTACTATATGCACCCCCAGTAGTGTGCAGGATCATTGTGGCAGCATGTGTCCTGCAGAATGTTGCAACACGGTGGGGCGTACCGGTGGACATGGTGGTGCCCCCACATCCCGAACCACACGCCCGCTGCGCATGGGAGGGGAAAGGGCATGTGGCGAGGCAGCCCGTACCCAGCTTGTGACCACATTTTTCACCTAAACTCCAACCCCTGAGGAGTACACACAGGCCTGGCACATACCAGGTCACAATCGATGATGAGAAAGGGACAGTTAACTGTCACAACCTTACCTCCCTGAGAATGTGTCCATGGAAGTGCCACATTGTGGGCTTCCCTAGTTACTTAAACACAACCAATCTCGTGTGACCAAAAGGAACACATGGAAGGTGCATATCCCACCCACCCCCCTGCAAAACAGGCCATGAAAGTACTGGTATGCCACCCAAAACCTCCCAACCCCCGTGACCCTTGTCTGGCATACCATGCCATGGTATGCAATGGAAACACATCAAACCAAATGCTCAACACATGACACAATCGTCATGAAGTGCCATGTGACAAATGCAAATAGGCATCAGACAATTACACCTGACATGGAAGCTGAAGAAATGACTGACCAAAACCTCACACCCTGAAAACTGTGGCACAAATGCATGCCACCAGTGGTGCAAGAAACAAAAGTCAGAATACCTGTCGCCATGCACACTGGACAATAGCAAATTGGTATTACAAACACTGTGTGCTGTGTGTGTGTGTCCTGCAACACACCGCTCACCGGATAGCACAGTGAGTGTGCATTGCGTTGGGGAAACCCCTTGAGCATCATGAAAAATAAGTACAATCAACCAAATAGTACCCTGTCATGCATGTACACGTTCAATGAATTGGAAGTGAACATGGATTGTAGGGACACAGCATGCCTGAGAAGACAATCTGGGTGCATGCGTGTGCATGGTGTCGCCGTAGTTGGTGTGCGTTGGCTAAGTGTTTGTGTCAGTAGGGACATGCATCAAATACATGCATGTGAAATGAAGTGACCCTCAGTGTCCTGTACACAGCACATGTGAACATTGCACTCAAGGACCCCCCTATGTGTTAAACCACACCAATCCCCTGATACCTCAAAATCAAGCCCAACATCGGATCAGCCATTGACCAGCAGAACATATCATGTACAGAATACCCCACATGGACAATGGCAGGCAGTGAGCAATCACTGATTCATAGAAAATCTGTATAGGGCCTACACACAAAGTGCATCTGAGCGCCTCAAGGAGGAGGGAACAAGGGAGAATAACAGTACCTTCCTACAAGTCCTTCAAACAGTCCAGAATGTTAAAAATAACAATCAAATCAAAGTAGATAGTACAAGTGCTTGGAACAATAAGGGAGTGTCATGATCTCTGCTTCCAAAAGATCAGGACTTGCCCGACTCCCTTGGAAGCAGACCCATAACCCTGGTTCCGAGTGCCAGCCAGTCCCAATTGGGACCTTTTGGACCCTGTCCTGGAGCCAGTGGCAGCAGGCTCATAAAGATGCCCAGCCCCAGCGCTGGAAGCGCCGGGCTCATAATGCTTGGGTGGACTTACCTGCAGCAGACCATGCTGCTTACTTACCTGCCAGTTGAGCCCCTGATCCTCTTCTGTTTGGGACTACTTTTCCTGTTGGGTGGGGCAGGAGCCACTCCCTAGGTTCAGAACACTGGAACTCTTCTGGAAAGCAGGAACTCTTTTCTTACCTAGGCGAGGCTGTGGAAGGAGACACCTAAGCACTACAGGAGGCTATTTAAACCACACCCGATGGATGAATCTTGCTTTGCGTTATTCTGCATTCTCTGCAGCAGAACGCTCATCGTGTCTTCTGCTTCTGATCCTGGGCCTAAGGGAACAAAGGCTTACCATCCTGGAATCCAGTCTTCAGCAGCACCTGTAAAGACAAAGAAAGAACAGGTTAGCACTACGGTCTTCAGTGGCAGCGCATCTCTTACCTGGTCCATCGGCTGTTACCAACGCCTCGCGCTGCATTCCGGCATCTGAAAGACAAAGGCTTACCTACTCTTCGTATGCTCCGGAGGTCTTCGCACTGCATTCCGGCATCTGAAAGACAAAAGCTTACCAGCTCTTCACACGCTCCGGAGGCCTTCGGCGCTGCATCCCGCATCTGAAAGACAAAAGAAGGTGCGTTTAAAGACATTGGGCAACTTATTTACTCACGTGCCATTACTCCTTCCCACGCCGAATCCAGTGGGTATTCCAGCACCCTTCAGCTTCTCTAAAGCTCCGAACTTGTACCTGCAAGATAAAAGGGACAGTTAGTGCGCATCGTGAAGCAGGCTACAAGCGCTTACTTACGTGCTTCCAGGCTCTTCTATTCCTCACGCGGGTTCGATCCTCAACTCTCATCAGCCCGCCATCCGCCATCGCCGGAACCCTGCAAAACAGGAGATATCATTACAAAAGACTTTTAAGACATTTGAAGTGCCCAGAACTTACCGTTCGTGCAGTTAACGACGGACAGCAGTCCTCTGAGGTCAAGAGGCCTGCACCCTTATCCAGTGAAGAAACTGGTTACGGCACCCTGCCCCGAGGCAGATGGAGAGTTCGGCGTTCACTTACCTAAGGTGAGGGCGTTAACCTTTGGGGTTCTACAGGAGAAGAGAAAGGGAAGAGGAGAGAGGCACCCAATAACCCCAGTTCATTAATCCCATATTTTCTATCTGCAGACATCTTACTCTTCGAGTCAGACATACTGTGCACAGAGGTCCAGCCCAAAGAGCCAACCGTGTGTTACACATCACCTTTGAAGATACGGCATTCACCCAGTCAAGACCGGCGCCTCTGCGGGAATCAGGTGAGCGTTACAGAACGCAAAGCCTTACGCAAAACTCCCTCCCAGGCGCTATGGAAACCTCGGATACCGACCAGCTAGCCCAGTTACTTGGGGAACTAAGAGCAGAAGTGCATGCAGCCCGTCAGGAAACGAATGCTCTAAGAAGGGAGCTGATTATTTCCAAGGAGCGAACAGACAATCTCGCTAGACAATTGCTACAGTCACAAGCCGGACAAACTCCGTTACCCGCATCAGGGGCAAATCTTCCTTCAACATCATCTACGAACCCAGTGCAGATCAACCTACCTGGGAATGTACCTCTGGCTCCGCCCGAACGATTTTCTGGTGACCCAAAGAGGTTTGCATTATTTATTAATCAGTGCCGGTTGCACTTCTTATGCCGGCCAGCAGCCTTTACAACTGATCAAGCTAAGGTACCTTTCGTGCTTTCGTACCTTAGTGGCAATGCGGCAGACTGGTCGATCCCTCTAGTTAATCAAGATGATCCGGTTCTCCATGATTTTCAAGCTTTTCAGCTCAGTATGGAAAAACTGTTTGCAAGACATTCACAGGGGCAGGCCTTGGACAATGAGCTCCTTTCATTGCGACACGGTTCAGTTTCCAGAATGTGTCTCTACTTGTCACCCTCGACCTGGTGTTGCACTGGCAGCAATTTCCTCGGAGGCTCCCCAGTTACCTCCTGAATACCTATAATTCCAAGATGTTTTCCGGAAGGATCAGGCTAACTCTCTACCTCCTCATAGGTCTTATGACTGCCAGATAGACCTGATACCTGGATCTACTCCTCCTTGTAGTAGAATTTATGCCCTCACCGAGCCTGAGAATCTTCACCTCCGACAATACCTGGATCAATACCTAGCGAATGGGTTTATTCGTCCTTCCAAGTCCCCTGCTTCCTCAGCTTTGTTCTTCGTTCCAAAAAAGAAGGGGACCTTAGAACGTGTATAGATTATCGCGCCCTGAACCAGATCACCGTTAAAAATAGATATCCGTTACCTTTGATCCCTGAACTCCTGGACCAAGTCAGAAAAGCATGCATATATACAAAGCTGGATCTTAGAGGAGCCTACTACTTGGTACGAGTAAAAGAGGGCGATGAATGGAAGACGGCCTTCCGCACCAAGTATGGGCTATTTGAATATCAGGTCATGCCCTTCGGACTTTGCAATGCCCCGGCCGCCTTTCAATATTTTATGAACGATGTCCTCAGAGAGCTCATTAATGTGTGTGTTGTTGTTTACATTGACGACATCCTTGTTTATTCTTCATCGGAAACTGAACATCGGAAACACGTAAAAATGGTCCTTGAGAGATTGCGTCAACACAAACTTTTCGCTAAGTTGGAAAAATGTGTTTTCAACGTGACTGAAGTTGAATTCTTGGGATTCATATTATCACCTAGCGGAGTGCGTATGGATTCAAAGAAGGTCGATGCAATTCTCAAATGGCCATCGCCATCCTCCGTAAAAGGTGTTCAAAGCATGTTAGGCTTCGCTAACTTTTACCGCAGGTTTATCCCCGAATTCTCTCGAATAGTCCAGCCCATCACCGCCTTGTTAAAGAAAAACAAACGTTTTGAATGGTCTACCGAGGCGGAACAAGCTTTCCAGAATTTGAAGACTAGAATTATCTCTGCACCAATCTTAAAACATCCTCGCCCAGAACTCCCCTACATCGTTGAAACTGATGCTTCGAGCCTTGCCATGGGGGCAGTTCTATCACAAAAGGACCCAGTAACCAATCAGTTGCATACCGTGGCATTTTGGTCCCGCAAATTCTCGCCTCCTGAAATCAATTACACTATTACTGATAAGGAACTTCTAGCTATCAAGTCCGCCTTTAAGGCTTGGCGGCATTATCTTCTGGGGGACCGACACACCGTTACTGTGATTACAGATCACCGAAACCTGCAATATTTGAAAACCGCAAAAGCTCAATCCTCTAGGCAACTCCGTTGGGCACTATTCTTTGCCGAGTTTGACTTCATAATTACCTATCGACCTGGTACAAAAAACGGTAAAGCTGATGCCCTTTCTCAGATGGGAGTGGAAGAACATTTGATCAATCCTAAACCTGTACCTATCATTCCCGAACAAAGAATTCTAGGTGTAATCGCCACACAATCCATAGAGGAAGTTAAGGATAAAGCCAGGCTACTGGTAACTCCAGCAGACATACAGAATTGGCATCTGCAGGGAAAGGACTTTACGGTGAAGGACAACCTATTATATTTCCAAGAACGGTTATACCTGCCCAGCACAGATTTACAGAAAAAGGTAATCTCTTGTTATCACGATTCTTTAATGGAAGGACATCCCGGTATGACCAAGACCTCGGAAAAGATCAAGCGCTACTTCTGGTGGCCGTCTTGGAAAAAAGATATCAGAGACTTTATAATGTCCTGTGGAGTATGCGCCCAAAACAAGAGTCAAAAGGAAAAACCAGCCGGCCTCTTACGCCCTATTGACATCCCACCTCGCCCTTGGCATACGCTTTCTATGGACTTCATCACCGATCTACCTCCATGCTCCGGATACAATACGATCCTAGTAATCGTGGACCTATTCTCCAAGATGGCGCATTTCATTCCACTCAAAGGCTTACCAACAGCAGCAACTCTGGCCTGAGAATTTTTCGAAAACATCGTCCGACTGCACTGTTTTCCTTCAGTTCTAATTTCGGATCGAGGTAGTCAATTTATTTCTCATTTTTGGCGAAGTTGCTGTCGGTCGGCTCAAATTGATGTGAGACTTTCGACCAGCCACCACCCTCAAACCGACGGACAAACCGAGAGGACCAATCAAACTCTGGAACAGTATTTGCGCTGCATGCTACAACAAACTGAAAAAACTTGGAAAGATATCCTTTGGATATCCGAATATGCCTACAATAACTCTGTCCACTCGGGAACTGGGAAGACCCCGTCTTTTCTTCTATACGGTAGTCACCCTCGAACCTCGGAGTTGGATCCACTCCAAGATCTTGGAACACCAGCAGTAGACCACCTGCATTCTACAATCACCCAAGACTTTAAGGAAGCCGTTTCTCACCTTCAAAGGGCTAAAGAACAATACAAGAAAGGAGCAGACCAACATCGGAAGGAAGCCCCCCAATATCAAGTAGGAGATCAAGTCTGGTTATCCACCAAATATCTACCTCTAAAAGGACCACGCACATTCAACCCAAGATACCTTGGTCCCTATTCCATCACTACCATAGTAAATCCAGTAGCGGTCAAGTTGGACTTGCCCCCTCACATGAAGATACATCCGGTCTTCCACGTCTCTCTATTAAAACCCGTGCAACCTCAAACCCGACTAACTAAATCTCCAAAACCTATTCTAGTGGATGGAGAACTCGAGTTTGAAGTCAAAAGCATCCTGGATTCCAAGATCTCCAAATCTAAACTATTTTACCTGATTGACTGGAAAGGCTACGGTCCCCAAGAAAGATCCTGGGAACCTGCAGAATATGTCCACGCGCCTCGTCTAATCAAAAGATTTAATCAAACATTTCCTAACAAGCCCAAACCCCCGGAGAAGCCCGGTTTGGGAGGGGCCTTGAGGGGTGGTGCTGTCATGATCTCTGCTTCCAAAAGATCAGGACTTGCCCGACTCCCTTGGAAGCAGACCCATAACCCTGGTTCCGAGTGCCAGCCAGTCCCAATTGGGACCTTTTGGACCCTGTCCTGGCGCCAGTGGCAGCAGGCTCATAAAGATGCCCAGCCCCAGCACTGGAAGCGCCGGGCTCATAATGCTTGGGTGGACTTACCTGCAGCAGACCATGCTGCTTACTTACCTGCCAGTTGAGCCCCTGATCCTCTTCTGTTTGGGACTACTTTTCCTGTTGGGTGGGGCAGGAGCCACTCCCTAGGTTCACAACACTGGAACTCTTCTGGAAAGCAGGAACTCTTTTCTTACCTAGGCGAGGCTGTGGAAGGAGACACCTAAGCACTACACAAGGCTATTTAAACCACACCCGATGGATGAATCTTGCTTTGCGTTATTCAGCATTCTCTGCAGCAGAACGCTCATCATGTCTTCTGCTTCTGATCCTGGGCCTAAGGGAACAAAGGCTTACCATCCTGGAATCCAGTCTTCAGCAGCACCTGTAAAGACAAAGAAAGAACAGGTTAGCACTACGGTCTTCAGTGGCAGCGCATCTCTTGCCTGGTCCATCGGCTGTTACCAACGCCTCGCGCTGCATTCCGGCATCTGAAAGACAAAGGCTTACCTACTCTTCGTATGCTCCGGAGGTCTTCGCACTGCATTCCGGCATCTGAAAGACAAAAGCTTACCAGCTCTTCACACGCTCCGAAGGCCTTCAGCGCTGCATCCCGCATCTGAAAGACAAAAGAAGGTGCGTTTAAAGACATTGGGCAACTTATTTACTCACGTGCCATTACTCCTTCCCACGCCGAATCCAGTGGGTATTCCAGCACCCTTCAGCTTCTCTAAAGCTCCGAACTTGTACCTGCAAGATAAAAGGGACAGTTAGTGCGCATCGTGAAGCAGGCTACAAGCGCTTACTTACGTGCTTCCAGGCGCTTCTATTCCTCACGTGGGTTCGATCCTCAACTCTCATCAGTCCGCCATCCGCCATCGCCAGAACCCTGCAAAACAGGAGATATCATTACAAAAGACTTTTAAGACATTTGAAGTGCCCAGAACTTACCGTTCGTGCAGTTAACGACGGACAGCAGTCCTCTGAGGTCAAGAGGCCTGCACCCTTATCCAGTGAAGAAACTGGTTACGGCACCCTACCCCGAGGCAGATGGAGAGTTCGGCGTTCACTTACCTAAGGTGAGGGCGTTAACCTTTGGGGTTCTACAGGAGAAGAGAAAGGGAAGAGGAGAGAGGCACCCAGTAACCCCAGTTCATTAATCCCATATTTTCTATCTGCAGACATCTTACTCTTCGAGTCAGACATACTGTGCACAGAGGTCCAGCCCAAAGAGCCAACCGTGTGTTACACATCACCTTTGAAGATACGGCATTCACCCAGTCAAGACCGGCGCCTCTGCGGGAATATGGTGAGCGTTACAGGGAGACTAGGGAGGGAATGTGGGAAAACAAAACTAGCATCAACATTGCTATGCCTGATGGCACTAGTTGCAAACAGTGGAAGGTCGGTGAATAATCAAGATAGCGCTGAGGAGGGGGAGAAGAAACACAGAAGGGAAAGGGGGACCAGACGAGCTGTAATCAGTGGTGGAGGGACTGATGATAAAAGTAAGTGCCAAAATAAAACTAAACAGGTGAAGGTGGGGCGTGGATGGAGGGAGACAGAGAGGGAAGTGTCTGCAAAGAACAAGCGGCTACGTATCACCATGCCTGACGGCAATTGGGTTAATGCAGGAAAAAGACAGACAGAGGAGGAGGGGAAAGGGTGGTGGAGAGGGAGGAGAGAAGGGAGCAGGGGGACAAGGTGCAAAGGCAGGAAGGGGGAGAGGAGGAAAGAAAGCCCACACAGGCAGCAGAGGGAAAGAAGAGGGTGCAAAAGGGGAGGGGAGTGACGGTGAAGGGGAGGAATACACGCAGTACTACATTTATGAGTATTTGTGATGCTCTCAGGACTGCTTTACGCAAAGAATGAACTCTGTTCACATGCTCTACGTGGTGGTTGTCATAGCCTTTATTTGAAAGCTTTTTATTTAGAGGTAGACTGGCAGGGGGCAGGTGGAGACTGGCGGGGGGAAAGGGAGACAGGGGGAGACTGGCAGGGGCAGATGGAGACTGGCAGAGATCCAGGGAGACAGGGGGACAATCAAGGGACCCAGAAGGGTGGTGGACAGGGGTAGACAGGGCCACCATTGGGGGCCTTTGGTAGTGGTGCTGGCTCCAGCCTCCTGGTTGCCCGGATTGTCACAAGGGCCAAGTGCAACCAATGGGAGGGGAGAGCAGGGCCAGGCCACAAACAGGACAGTCAAATCAAAAGTCAAAAACACCAGGCAGGGCTGCAAGATGACCAATGCAGGGGAAGCAAGGAATTGGGGGTCGATGAAACACGTGGTCACAAGGACAACTCCGCGTGCAGCGTGCATGTGGCATATCAAAATCACTGTAGGCCAAGTGTCCCAATGCAACATTGTCAGAACACAGACCCCTCCCACCATCAGTGTGTGTTACGCAGCCAAAGGGTGCATGGTACCGCCTACAGCAGGAAGTGCATGAACATAGACAGTCAACATGATGAAATGCACAGTCAACGGAATATTCAACAAAATGAAGTGCAGACATGCATTGGAGAAGTCATCTGGAATACACACTAGGGGTGTACACACAAGTAGGACTGCAGGATGGCCCCAGATATGATGGAAGCCCAAGGCCCCATGTGTAAGATGCTGTCACAACGAGCCATCCTTGTGAGCCCATGGAAAGGGGAAGCAGGAGTAGCATATGTGTCAGGAACCCAAGCAAAACACATACACAAGTCTGAATGGGCCCTGCTGGAACACACAGTGGATATCTTCAAATGCCACAAAGCACCACACTGTCACATGAATGCACAATAGACACAACAAAAAATATATTTTCAGGAAAAAACCCATAAAAAAACAATCAAAAATGGACACACACGACCTGGGTGGTGGGGGGCACCCAGGAGGGGCAAGGTACAGGGTGCATCTCAACACCCACATGTGTAAATGTTGAGATTTAAAAAAAAAAAAAAACTCAATGGACACAGCGCCTGCACGGCCCGACCTATGTGGGAGATAGGTTGTCGTTGTCACCCTCTGGATGGAAATCAGAAGGTGGACGCAACACAGTTGCCTGACCACACCTATCCACGGCTTACCCCTCAGCGACAGCAAGCATGCGGGTCTGGTAACCAGGTCCTGCATGGCAAAGACACGTAGGTCAGCATGCATTACCTCACGTGTCACACATGCTTCCTCCTGCAAGGACTGACGTGTAAGACGGAGTTCTGCCTGCATGGCCTCACATGACAAACGGAACACCTCTCGGCTTGCATGGAGTTCAGCTAAAATGGTTCTTTCAAGCTGCTCCATCCTGTCTTCTGCCTGCCTACTCTCGCCAATCATGAGCGTACCCAGAGTTGATCAGAGGGATTGGTGTTCCTCCCTCAGGGCCTCACAGTGTGCCTCTGCCTGAGCAGCAAGTGCTTGATGCAGAGCCACCATTTCAGCCTGGCGCGCCCTGTCAGAGGCCGCCATGCCCTGCCTGAGTGAGTGGCACATGGACCGCGTAGCCTGCTGCTGGAGCTCCACCTGCCTTTCAGGGGTGAGGATGGAACGGGCCACACTTCCCATACCTTGAGCCATCATCTCATTGGCTCTCCCCTGCTGATGTGCAATAGCATACATGGCATGCTCCCACTCAGTTGACCCCGGTGGCACACAGCCACTGCGTTGCCGGACACTACACTTGCTGGGCCCAAGGAGCCGTGGTCCTTGCTGGGTTGGTGCTGCCTGCGACTGCAGGACTGCATCCCTCCATCGACCTGATCCCCCAGGAACATGGACAACTGGTGTGGAGTGTGACCCTGCACCTGTAACCACCGCAGGCGGACATTCCAACCCCACCTGGCCCCCTACTGCAGGTGTCGCAGACAGAAGATCATCCAACACAGGATCACTTACCGGCAATGACACGTCATGATCAGATCTGGCTCAACATAGTGGTCAGAGGATCCATCAGAGCCTGACTCAGAGTCCGCTCTGGAGAACCAGTGGGTTCTCGTGGGCTGCCACCCCACGGCCACCACTGGTGTCTGGTTGTTGATGTGAATTGACCACTGTGTCTGAGATGACATCTTCATCCTCTGCCTCCAGTGCGTCATCACCTGCAACATAAGCAAAATAAACATGAACACACATGTCAGTAGCACATATCACACACATACAGATCACAACATTGACCGCCAACACATGAAGCAGACATGTCACATGCAACTCAAACACCAACATGCATCCAGTGGCATTGCAATGCAAGGGTATCCTGAAAGCAGAAAAGGATTTGTGTAAAATGTGAAGCCAACACATTTATTGCATGTTACCCATCACCTGCGTCACACACAACCCCTAGCATGCACATATCCAAGGCAGAAATGAGAGGTGGCAACATTGAGATGGCATGTAGCTTAAGCATCTGGGAACACACAAATAGCCACAGCTGTCAATCACACCAAACACACCATGACACATGTAACATGCATGTTCACGTGCAACACTCCACAATCATTGACTATGCAGAGTACATGTGTCACAGGAGGCACCTACGCTAGTGCATTTCGATACAGTGAAAGGCGGGACATGGGTACATACATGGCAGGTCACTATCACACAGCAGCATTGTGTTGGCATGTTGAAGGGCTGAGCTTGCCACAGGAGTGGGTGTTTGGGTTGCAGTGAATGTGATGTCAATCCACAAACATTATGGCAGTGTAAAGGCAATTGCAGCCATCATGTGCAAATGGCATGCACTATGTAGCATGGATACAGTGACACACCCACCCTCTGGGCAATAGCAGGGTGGAACTGCATGGCAATGAAAGGTTCACCACTGAAGTGTGCATTGGCAGACGTCTATTGCATGTCATCAGTCAAATGTCCCTACAGCCGATGAGAATTGGACATGCAGTAGTACACCCATGCTTTTCATGAGTGCAGAAGAAGAGAGGGGGTTGTATGGGTGCACGTACAGGACCCAATGCAATGGGAGGCCTGGAGGCAGTGCAGCAGGGAGGCAGGGTGAACAGGTACCTGGGCACGAAGGACAGAGGGTGTCCAGGTGCACAGTGCCAAGAGAGGAAACAGTTCAGCTGGGGACAAGAGGGGCTAATGCAGGAGCTAATTGGAAGGTCTTGAGGTGCTTTCGGAAGCAGAGATGTTTCTCCTCAAGTTTTAACGTGGCAGGTAGGCTGTTCCAAAGGGAGGTCCCAGTAGTACACACAGATCTGCCCCCAGCTTTTTTCTTCTATAAACGACTGACCCGGAGGGAGTGTGAGGTAGAGGAGCAAAGGACTCACGAGGGGAGGAATTGGCAGAGGGATAGTTGATGGTATTTTGGACCCATGCCCCAGAAATCCTTGTGCACAATGCAGTGGGTCTAAAATGTTATCCTTGCATCCTCTGGTAGCCAATGAAGGGATTTCAGAGCTGGAGAGATAGGATCCCATGGCCTGAGGCCAAGGACAATTTCTTGCAGTCCTGTACTGGATTAGTGGTAGAGGGCGGAGTGTGTAGGCAGGTAGAATTTTGAGACAACCAGAGCTCGAGAGACAGTGAGCTTGTAGGTGAACGAGAGGAAAGGCAGAGTACCCCTGAGGGGGTTAAGCAAGAAGTTAAAATCTCAAGAAACATCACAAATGTGTGGGAGAAGGAATGTGTGGCGCTAAAGGTGACCCCGAGGTTGTTGGCCTTGCAGTTGGGGGTAGGAGGAGGTCCAAGCGAGTCCAGCCAGAGAGTGAAGGGAAAGGATGGTGAAGGTGTACCGATGAGGAGGATGTCAGTCTTGCTGGCATTTAGACAGAGATTGTTGGCAGTACACCAATTTCAAATGGCAATTAGACAATCAGAAATGAGGGAGGGAGAAGAAGTGGCCGAGGGCAGCCTTAAAATGAGTTGAGTGTCATCAGCATAGCACTGGAAGTAGTAGCAGAAAATGGAAATGCAGTAGGCGAGAGCTGCCAGGTGCTGTTTGAAAAGCCAGGCTGAGAGGTCAGACCCCTGGTGAACACCACAGGTAGAGAGGGAGATTGATGAAAGGAAGGGCCCAAGTTGTAGCTGGGAGGGTCACACACGCCAAACACACATGTCCCTGAGTAACACGCATTAATACTCACCGGACGATGCATAATAATCCATCATCCCTCCCACTCCACGGATTTGTTCTGCCGGGATGAACTCTGAAGCGATCTCCTCGTGCTGAGTGAGTTCATCCTCCTCTGGTGCTGGCCCACCGCCAGTCACCTGAGACATGGCATAATTGGAGGCGCGCTTTTGTTTTGCACAGTGTCAGAGGTCATTCCAACGCTTGTAGCAGTCCTGAGCCGTGAGCACCTGGAATCCCATGGCTGTCACACCATCCGCAACATGCTGCCAGTGGACCCAATGCTGGAGAGGCGTTGTATGGCACTGTGGGCCCACAAGCATATCGCGTTGGTGTGCCGACACGTAGTCCGCAAGGAAGTCCAGTTCCTGCTTGCCAAAAGGCTTCTCCCTCGACATGCCGGAGGCCGGAGTCGTCTCTGGGGTTTCAGCCTCTTGCTCAGGAGCACGCTTCCTCCTTTTGTGAGGAGGTACTGAGCCTGACTGGCCAATGTGGCCCTGATCAGTGTGGGCAGTGGCGCTGGTAGAATGGACCAAGGGAGTGGGTGTTTGAATGAGGACGGAAGGTCTGACTTGGGTCTTACTCACTGCCGGGGTGGTGTTGGCTGCATCTGCCCATCCAGGTACCACCAGCGGGCTGCTTGAAGCAGCAGATGTCATAACTGCCACAGTTACATGTGCCCCAGTCACAGCTACACTGGACACATGTAACCCGCACCTCCTGACAAGATGGAAATTGTCCAGGGTGTCCGCATCACGCAACGCAACGTGTGCTGCCCAACCCCGAGCCCGGGTGGTGGTCCCCACAGCTGCACCTGCAGCTACCACCACCGGTGGGCCCGTGACAGAAGATGAAAGTTGCTGTTGGGTCATATGGGTGCCAGATTGTGATGCAACAGCTGCATCTCCAGGAGCCATAGGGGGTGGTGTCATGTCTGCACTAGCACGTGGCTGGGCATCCTGCCCCAGTGGGGCTCCCCTGCCTCCTCCCCTTCTGTAGCCACCCGGGGCACCCTGGACTTCCTGTGCCTCCTGGTCTCCGCGCCCACGTGCCCGGCTACGCACACCCCTGGGAGGATGCCCATATTTGCGCCTCTTACCCTTTGGTGGCCTCCCAACCATGGCACAGATGGTAAATAGCTGATGGGAGGGGCACTCAACAATTGTCCTTGGCAATTGGGTTGAAGGGGGCAGGGTACTGGATGGAATAGGTACTCCTGTGCTCCTGCAAAAATTCAGAAAAAATATTTAAATATTAAAGAATAACGTGCAAGCGACCCCGGTAGCCCACGTGCGTGGAATGAACAAGCGGGGTACGCGTATTCCGAGAGGTGCGCATGGAGTTTTACACACAATTGTGTTGCCGCATGAGGGCTGAGTGGCGTTTTTGAAGTGATTTCATTGTTGGGGGGCGTATGCTGGTCCACTGGCCTTTGCGCCATGTAGGGGATTTAAACAGATGTTTTTGGCGCACGGGGCGAGGTTGGGGGCATAACTGGCGCTGCTGCAGGGTCGCTGTGCCACGGTGCACCAAGGCTGCTTATGGATGTTTTCATCCATGAATACGCTGTGCGTCAAAATGGGTTTTAGCGTACGCGGCTGGTGCAAACTGTGCATGCTCTCTTTGTGCGCCAGCCGTGTGCACCACTTCTGCGCTTAATTCCATGAATTACCCCTATTAACTGTTATGGTCAGGCAACGTGCCTTTCAAAGCAAGGGTTTTAAGCGAAAGTCGCCTCTGAAAAGGTCGCCACCGTGCAACATTTCCGCAAACTTTGAATTCCAAGACAATCAAGCATTTCCCTAAATATTCTAGGACTAGAGTTAAAATCGAACATTTTACTAGTCATCGAATATGTGTGGCAAGGCTTTTAGGGGTCCAGGGAAGAAAATCGCCTACATGGAGACTTTTTCGCCAACCTGGCGACTTTTTCAGAGGGGACATTTTCACATAGCACCAAATCAAGCTGGTCACTGTTTTTCAACAAGTTCACAGTGATGCAGCACAGAAGCAGGTGGGTTGTTTGGAATATATAGCAATGTTTTTGCCTGCTTGTTGGGTTCCTGATCAGCAATTTCAAAGGCAAGTACACTGACATAATATTTAGTGATTTTCATTACATTTAATTTAATTTCAATACAAGGGTTAGCTATGTCCCATGCGAGATTGTATTATGCTGAAACCCCAGCCTGGAGATAAAGGACAGGCCTGCGTGTGGGGGAAAGATTGCACACCTCACCAACATAGACCACATTATGCCTTCCACGTGCCAGGGCAGCATTATCCACTACATGGCACTGATCTGACACCACGCAGACACTCCTCCACTACACTGGCAACCCGAGGACATGTAGACACACTCAGAGGGCCTGCTTTTACCCGGCCTTCCTACCTACTATACAAATGCAGACTTTGCCATCTTCTAGAGGTTTGTGCCTCCCCAGAAATGGGTCCTGTGGGAATTGCACACATCCTCATACGTCACCTTAAAGGACAACCTGTAAAGGTACCAAATGGGTAAGACCTATATGCCCCAACACTGCTCTCAGGATCACAAATTACCAAACCAACACTGGCACAGAGGGGTCACAGAAATCTGAAACCCTGACCACCATGTGCCAGCTACTCTACTCGATATTCTCTCTAAAGACCCTAGTAACTGGAACACTGCTTCATTGTGCAAGACCCACAAGGGCAAGATAACACAAATGGAGAATGTTGTGCTTTCGAAAAAAACACCCATCATAGCATAACATTTGAATGTTTGCTCAATTGGTCAATTGCTATGTTGAGTCTCCATCAGTCAAGTGTTGAGTACCACTCAACACTTGAATCACGAGGGCAGCAAAGCCTACATGCAATGGGCCTACATGTGATTCTGTGCACCAGGGACATGGCCAGGCAGTCCAGGGTGGACTGCTCCCTAAGGGCGGGGTCAAGGCTGATTGTTATGGCTGTTTCATTTCTGTGACAGTAGAAAATACTGCAAGCAATGCTGGCCAGAGTAAATCCCTAGTGGTTAAGAGGTGTTGGCTCAAACGTTTCAGTTTGCATATTGCGATTATAAGAAAGGTTTAGTCACTGAAACAAGAAGCAGGTGTCAAGCTGTATAATTGTGGGTTTCACATATTGGCAAGGCTTTAACATCTCTCTCATCAGTGTGGTCCGATAGCACAGCTAGTAGAGCGCTCGCTTTGACATCTGTGCAGAACCTGCAGATGCAGAGCCAAACTCAGCCTTTCATCCTTCCGAGGTCGATAAATGAGCACCAGATGGGTAGTTAAGCAGCACTTAGATACCTGAGGTTTCGCAGCGCTATATAAATGCTAAATTATTATAAGTCTGACATGCACTACCAAAGGGGACATAATCGGGCAAACATACAGTAATGCAAGTGGTCTTGTATAGAGGCGTTCTGCCACTATTCGTGCCCTCGCTGTGTATGTCTCTGTAAGAAAAGGGGCCAGGGCGGCCATTAGTGGGATGGAGGGAGAGGCACGTGAGAAACCTTTGTTGTTGTTGGGCGCAGGTCGTTGTGTGCCAGTCTTTCTTTGGGTTTGGTGGAGACGCTTGGTAGTATATCAGCCATAGGGAAGCACCCAAGGTGCGATAGGACTGTAGTGCATTGGGTGTTATTAGCCGCCGATGCGGAAGTGTGTTACAGAGTTAAATGGGTGAGCTCAGGCATGGCTGGATTAGTGTTCATGCGATAAGGGCTAGGTCTGTGGTGGCCATCTGTGCGGGGCTTTGTGTGTGTGGTGTTAGCTGGTAGGAGATCTTAGAGGGGAGACAGGGGGGATGAGGGCAGTAGGCCTCAAAAAAGCAAAACTAAGCAATGACCGAAACACGTGTCTGGGGTTTCTGTTGGTACACGTCTTCAGAGGAGAATTGCCTAGCATTTCGGTGCTGGACTGCCCCAGGGCAGGACAAAGACTGATATGTTTGGGATATTTCTTCTCTGTGAAAGATAGTGAGCTAAAGACTCTGGGTAAGTCTCTCGTAACCAGGACTAATGTCTGGCAGAGGGACTCCCAGGACCCCCTTGCTAATTCTCAAAAAAGCAAAACCAACTTGCAACCCACTACTCCTACCACCTTCCTCTTCCAGCCAGGTCCCATTTTGCTGTCTCACATTGCCATTGTCAATCCCTCCCCCACTGTGGCAAGGGAGGTAAGTACTATTGTTTCAGAGCTAGGTCTGCTTGCAATGTGAGGGCCCCAGGCACCCATTTCACCATCCTTTGTATGGTGTGTTGGTGGTAGGCTCAGTGACGCCTCAACCATCACTCTAACATGCTCAGGTGCTGTGTAGAATGGCCTGCTGAGGCATTTGACCTTTGAGGCCAGCAGAAACCCATGTGTCAGGTGGTCAATGCGGGGGCCTAGAGCATCTTCTTGTTTCACCGAAACGCCTACCCTGCTGTCTCCCAATTCCTCTCACACAGTGCACACAGCCACAGGCGAACACTGAATTCCCACCACCCTCACCAGCCGCAGCTCACCAGGTGTTGAGTCAGAACCAGAACTTCGCTTACAGAGTGTTGCTGAAGCCTTCAGGGGGCCCTTCATGATGAAATGAGGAGCATAAAGAATAGAAGGCGGTGTGTGGGTTCCTCAAAGTTTCCCGCAAAGCTGGATGGAGCACCCCGTGGAAGGGCCTGTGGAAACTGCAGGGAGATGAAAAGAAGCAGGCAGAGATAAGGATGCATTCGCAGGACACAGAGCAACACGGAGGCACGCGCTTCTTTAGTTCGTAGCTACTCAGCATGCAGCGTGATATGGTGTTCACACCCCGGCCCACTGCGGCAGGGAGCACCTACGTGGCAATTAACATTGGTTTTCAGTGATCCCAGTTCATGTACTCCTTGCAAGCATTGGGCCCTGGGAGTCATCGGTCGTGGCAAATGTACTCACTGACATTGTAGCAAACCTTGCCCTCCCCCCCTCCTGCAAACCGGTTCAATTCACTCCTGACCTGCCATAATCCCTTTCCCATGGGGTCTTGCCGCGTGCCTCTGTTTAGTCTCGATGTGTGTGGGTCATGCCTCTGGGGTTTAGAGTTTGCTTCTTAGGTTCTGGGCTGATCCTGTGAAGATGTGAGGTCTGAAATAGGCACCCCACAAACTCTGGCCCCATTCCCACCTAACCGGCATTCAAGTGGTATTATACATGCAGATTACAAAGTGCCAATGATGCTGACCCCTTTCACTGTTCATAACCCCTAGTCTTTTGACACATGGAGCTGCAGATGCTGCTTCTGCCCCTGGCTTGCATCATCCCTGTCGGATGCCTCATTATGCTGTTCTACCATTACTAGCCAATCAGACACCTCTGGTCACCATTCCCAAATCTGAAAACAGGAATAAATCACATTGCAAATACTTTGGAGTTGGCCCCGTAGAGAATTTGGAATTTGTGAACTCAACCATTGCGAGCAGATGACTGAGTGACCGTTGAGTACGGTGAAGGAAAAGCCCTCGTGAACCACCATCAACTTACAGAGCTTGCCAAACCTGACCCGCAGCAAGCATCTAGATTGAACGGTTTAACGTGTTTTCACTGCAGCTATTTTAAACATGGCCATTTTCACCGTGGCGTTTTCATCGTGGCCATCTTAGTGTACTTGAAAGCACAATGTGCTGCAGCATAAAAATGAAGGGCCTGATCACGAGTTGGACGGTAGCCCTTAAATGCAGCGATAAATTCACATTTTCGGCACAATTACTGCCAGCGGTATTATCACACAGTAATTGCCCCACAAATTCCCATTGCGTCCAATGTACTTAATGAGGAATGGGGTGTAAAAGTTAGTGCCTAACCCATGATCCGGGCGGTAATACTGCCGGACCGGTGAGCGCTAACACAAATTAAGTTGGGCGGTATTCCAGCCAGGATACCGCCCAACTCACGATCAGGAATTAAATCTGAAGAAAGCCCAACTCTGCCTCCCCACCTCCACCCTGATCTTGGGCAAAAAAACAAAAGAACTTTATTCAAACGGGTACAATGGTGCGGACAACAGGATTCCATTGTAAAGACAGCCCGGGCCCTTAGTCTGACCAGTCAAGTCAAGTCTTTGTTCAAGATCGTTTCTTAGTGGAGGAAGGTGTTCCAAGTTGCAAAGAAAATCTGAGAGAGAATCAAACTGGGCATGAGTACGTTTCTCACATACAAGAACTTCCCACAGTATAGTCATTCAATCATGTAGATTCAGCACCTGCCGGGATTGCCATTGAAAGGGAACATGCAGTTCCACTATCAAAAGCGACCAGAGTGGAAGGGTAGGAATGATGCCATCCTGAATATACGCCCAACAGGCAGAGCTCCAGTGATTTCCAGAGCGGGGGTCGAGTAATCTGTATTACTGCCTCGACAACTGCTTCCCAGCAATTCACTCCCTGTAGACATGTCCACCACTCCCTCAACATCGTCAATGATCATGTGGACACATTTAGTTTCAAAGACATTCCTCAGCAACAAAGCCTGAGCCCTCGGGACTCTCAGTGCTTCTCTCTGGTTCCCTATGACTTCTTTTCTTATAATGTGTGTTTTCCTGCACTACTTCTCAGGACATTTCAGGCGTCTGCTGGCGGAATAGGTACTACTGCTATGTTGTCCGTTTCATGTAATTTAATGTAGATACTGAACCTGATCCCGTTGTCTTACCTTAAAACATGTCTAGCACAAATTGTTCTTCTTCTCATTGTAAATCTTCTCCTTACCTTGCTACTTAGGGGATGCGATGCCCAGCAGAGCCTGCTCCACACTATATCAAACCCCATAGATAAACAAATAAAACCCTAGCAGCTGTCGATCAACTCTTGATGACCACTTCTAATGCAATACAGCCAATTTGGCCAATTGACCAATTGTAGATCCACAAGCCCCAAATACTGCATAAATGCATTGGAATCCAGCGCTCACAAATGGCAACAGGGCAACGCGCCGCTCTATTCAAAGTATCCAAATAAGGAATTAATAAATTAGCAGAGTAGCGGTCAACTCAAATAAATGATTCAGAGTTGAAATTAGTCTAATTTTATTTTGAAACGTTCTTGTCAATCTAGAGAATTTCATGAATTGCTGTCATGTTATATAGAATCTCTTCCGCAAGTTACTTCTTGCTTGATTGTGTTTTCGTGCATTGGCGGCTCTGCCCTAGAACTCCTCTTGGTTTGAGTTGCCCAAGGCTCCATTAACACCGGACCTATCGTCTAATTTTCCCTTTCCTTATTGTCCCAGGACAGTGTACTGTCGCATTATAGGCAGTCTCTTTCTTGTTCACCTAATGCTTTAAAACGTTACCCTCAAATACCAGAAATGAGCAATGTCTTATTGTATGCATTAATTTGCTCATTCACAGAACCCTTTCACGTTACCTTCAATCCCAAGAATGCAACATTGTATTCATATAGCCAGTCTTTCTCACTGTCCTAATGCCACGGAACGTCGGCTTCAATTCCCAGAATGCAGCATTGTATTTGTAGAGCCAATCTTTCTCATTCGTGTAACAGTATGGGACTTTGTCTGCAATTGCCAGAAAGCAGCCCTCTTCAGATCAGAAAACACAATAGTGTGCAGTTTACACTCTTCTTATCCCTGTGTTGCCTCATTGTAGGGAGTACATCAGACCTTCACCAGGCTGATATGGTGTGCTGAAGGGACATATTGATCTTAGATCTGTATTGATATGGTTGTAAGTACAGTGCATTAGAATCTGGTGCCCGCAACAGGAATGGGCACATCACACAAAATGAACCAACCAAGTATAAGTGAGGTCCAAGAGGAACATGTGCTACAGCTAGTCAGTTCCCAAATGAACTGAGTATAAGTGGAGTCCAAAAGGAACATGTGCTACAGTTAGTCAGTTCCCAAATGAACTAACCAAGTATAAGAGGGGTCCAAGAGGAACATGTGCTACAGCTAGTCAGTTCCCAAATGAACTAAGTATAAGTGGGGCCCAAGCTAGTCAGTTCCCAAATGAACTAACCAAGTATAAGTGGAGTCCAAAAGGAACATGTGCTACAGCTAGTCAGTTCCCAAATGAACTAACCAAGTATAAGTGGGGTCCAAGAGGAACATGTGCTATAGCTAGTCAGTTCCCAAATGAACTAAGTACAAGTGGAGTCCAAAAGGAACATGTGCTACAGCTAGTCAGTTCCCAAATGAACTAAGTATAAGAGGGGCCCAAAAGGAACATGTGCTATAGCTAGTCAGTTCCCAAATGGACTAACCAAGTATAAGTGGGGTCCAAGAGGAACATGTGCTACAACTAGTCAGTTCCCAAATGAACTAAGTATAAGTGGGGTCCAAAAGGAACATGTACTATAGCTAGTCAGTTCCCAAATGAACTAACCAAGTATAAGTGGAGTCCAAGAGGAACATGTGCTACAGCTAGTCAGTTCCCAAATGAACTAACCAAGTATAAGTGGGGTCCAAGAGGAACATGTGCTACAACTAGTCAGTTCCCAAATGAACTAAGTATAAGTGGGGTCCAAAAGGAACATGTACTATAGCTAGTCAGTTCCCAAATGAACTAACCAAGTATAAGTGGAGTCCAAGAGGAACATGTGCTACAGTTAGTCAGTTCCCAAATGAACTAACCAAGTATAAGTGGGGTCCAAGAGGAACATGTGCTACAACTAGTCAGTTCCCAAATGAACTAAGTATAAGTGGGGTCCAAAAGGAACATGTACTATAGCTAGTCAGTTCCCAAATGAACTAACCAAGTATAAGTGGGGTCCAAAAGGAACATGTGCTATAGCTAGTCAGTTCCCAAATGAACTAAGTATAAGTGGGGCCCAAAAGGAACATGTACTATAGCTAGTCAGTTCCCAAATGAACTAACCAAGTATAAGTGGGGTCCAAAAGGAACATGTGCTATAGCTAGTCAGTTCCCAAATGAACTAAGTATAAGTGGGGCCCAAAAGGAACATGTACTATAGCTAGTCAGTTCCCAAATGGACTAAGTATAAGTGGAGTCCAAAAGGAACATGTGCTACAGTTAGTCAGTTCCCAAATGAACTAACCAAGTATAAGTGGAGTCCAAAAGGAACATGTGCTATAGCTAGTCAGTTCCCAAATGAACTAACCAAGTATAAGTGGGGTCCAAGAGGAACATGTGCTATGGATAGTCAGTTCACAGTTAGTTTTAAGATCGCTTCTTCATATTTTGTAGCCACTCAGTTACAAAATATTTTTTTTTTATGATGTTGCATTTTAATTTGGAGGTATTATTGTGATAACGGCAGGTCACCAGTTACTTCCACCCCAAATGACCTCCCCCTCCTCCTCCCCTTCTCCTGCATATTTAGCGTTGCCGGGTATACACCCACTTTACTGCATGGTCGCGACTTGTCCTCTGGCTGGAGAGCCCTTATGGAGCAGCAGAGTGCACAGAGCATCTACATTTTCTTTGAAAAACAATAGTTTCACGTGTTTACATAGCGCTTCATGTAGGGTTTCTCCTGCTTGTGAGCACTGTAAAAATCAAATCTGAAATTATTACCCAGTTTAATGGTACTAAATTATCCACCACGCAAAATTCGAATGGCTGAGCCAGGGATTTTAACGTGATATGTGCAGTTTGGCAAGCGCGTGCAAGTTGGCAAGCGCGTGCTCGTAGCCCAGGAGCTACCCACTCAATCTTAAGACCTTAAAAGGAATCTTCTAACACATCAGATTTACGAGGCATCTTCAGGAACACTGCAGAATATGGAAACGGCTTCTGTCATTTAACAAATCAATGGTCGCCCAGTGCTCAGATTGCGACTAGTTGTCAGAATGCCAATGAAGTCCTGGGAACATTCACCGGGTCACAGAGAGAGAAACGAGTCAAGTGCTGTCTGTCAACATACATGTTTGGACCCTAATGCGTACATGTCGAGCTGTCAGTCTTCATGGCGATGGGACCGCTATGGACGGCTGCAGCTGTTCTGCCAGTACAGGCATCTCGTGCTTAATGATTCCAAATCGAGGATCCTTCGGGAGGCATAAGAGCAAGAAAGCAGAGCCTGTTCACTTTGGGAGTATTGGGGGGTGAGGGGGTTGATCTCACAGAAGTTCATTGTTCGCCACCTGGGTATTGGTCTTTACTCCATGGGTGAGGGAGGGCCCAGAGGGACAATGCAGCTGAAGGGGTGGCAGTGCCATCTACTGGGGTACTTAGGCTTGTAAGAAGGCTGGGGGACCAAACCAAGAGAGATCCAGGCAAATTGGAATGCCACGGCTGTCTCTGCTTTCCTATATGGAGCCGAGGTGTGGGGCACAAGGCAACTCTGTGAGGTAATAAAGAAAGAATGTTTTAATTGAGAGTTTGTAAGGGGTCCCAAAAAGCACCAGTGTTCTGATTAGAGCCCCCTTCTCATATGGCTCAGGATCTGGGATAAGCCTAAAGCCGCCCTATATAGGAATGTTCTTAAGAAGCTGGAGGGCGGCAGTTCGACATCTTGGTTGGTGTATATCAGGACAGGCCTTGCTGGCATGGCGTGGAGGGCTGTAGCTCTACTTGTTGGTTGGTGTATATTAGGACAGGCCTTGCTAGCATGGTGTGGAGGGCTGTAGCTCTGCATGTTGGTTGGTGCATATCAGGACAGGCCTTGCTGGCATGGCGTGGAGGGTTGTAGCTCTACTTGTTGGTTGGTGTATATCAGGACAGGCCTTGCTAGCATGGCGTGGAGGGCTGTAGCTCTGCATGTTGGTTGGTGCATATCAGGACAGGCCTTGCTAGCATAGCGTGGAGGGCTGTAGCTCTGCATGTTGGTTGGTGCATATCAGGACAGGCCTTGCTAGCATACCGTGGAGGGCGGTAGCTCTACTTGTTGGTTGGTGTATATCAGGACAGGCCTTGCTAGAATGGCGTGCAGGCGCGGTAGCTCTACACGTTGGTTGGTGTATATCAGGACAGGCCTTGCTAGCATGGCGTGGAGGGCGGTAGCTCTGCATGTTGGTTGGTGTATATCAGGACAGGCCTTGCTAGCATGGCGTGGAAGGCGGTAGCTCTACATGTTGGTTGGTGTATATCAGAACAGGCCTTGCTAGCATGACGTGGAGGCGGGTCAGCTCTACACGTTGGTTTGTGTACATTAGGACAGGCTTTGCTAGCATGGCGTGGAGGCACGGTAGCTCTACATGTTGGTTGGTGTATATCAGGACAGGCCTTGCTAACATGGCGTGGAGGCGCGGGGAGAGAAGAGATACTGGGAAGACCGTCAGGAAGTCTGGCTTTTGGAGGCTGAGGGACTTGTAACTGGTGTGAACTATCTGGGCTATAGACATATAGATTTCTTATTGCAGCTGCCGGTATCACGTGCAAAGTCGTTTTTTGGCAAAGTTATTATAATTAAAATGTCAGGTAGGCGCAGTGCATGTTCTTCACATTGCAATACAAATAGGGCACGTTCACTTCAAAGGTCATCGGAGAAGTACTGCTTTTTTAAGTTATTTATTGATAGAGAGAGAGAGAAATTAAGGGATCGATTACTATCCTTTTGCCGCATACTTCCAAGTCTCTCTTAGAATTAAAATGAAGTCCAGCATCAAATTCTTAATAAGTCCCTTTTTCGACATCAGTTTGCTAGGTTTGTTCAATGTTACTGTACAACTTAGACTATTCCCTTACCAGCGATTCTGTACCGGTTTATTGAGAAGCCACCCTCAACACAAGGAGTCCCTTCTCTCCCCACTCAAGTGGTTGTTCAACAAACTGTTTAACAGATTCTTTTTTTTAGCCTATCTCAGACACATATCATGCCCCTTGGATCCCTTGCCCCATAGCTAACAATGAGCCAAGAACCAGGCCGGTGTACAGGAAATATTTTGGTATTTATTTACATTAAAAATAATAGAAATTAGCATGAAAATGTCAAAAAACACCACTTTATCCGTGGCACACAGAATCAACTTGTCTCAGCACAAATAAATCACAAAAGTGAGTTAAAAAGAACACAGACACAATTCTTTCTGTACATTTCACTTCACAAAATAATTACACTGATCAATAAAGAAGTCTCTTATATAATGTTGTGCAATTAAGATTTTCTGCAGGCTTAAAAGGCTATCAGTAGGATTTCAAGATGGGTACAAATATGTATGGCAATTATAATTTCGCCCACACTTTTGGTTTAAAATAAACACAGGGTGATTCCTCACTGTTTTTCAGACACCCCCATGCTTTCATCTAGGTTGCGAAGTCAGACAGAAAACTTGAATGCTTTGTGGAATTTTGGATTACAGACCCCCCTTACTGAAAGGCCTGTGTTGGGGCAGTGGATTTAAAGGGTTGGACAGATTTAAGAACAAAGACACTCCTCTTCCTTAACAAATGTCATGATGCCCGCTCCCGGGGAGCCGGTTCAAGCCCTGCGTCCCCGAAAGCGAACATCCAGTCCCCAAGGAAGGACCCAGCAACCCCATATAGGGGCCCTTTGGACAGTGTCCTGGCACCTATGGCGCCAGGCTCATAAAAGACATCAGTCCTGGCGCCATAGGCGCCAGGCTCATTATGGGAGTGCTTGGGTGCACTTACCTGATGCAGACCATGCTGCAGGATCCCGGCCTCCTTGAGGCCTGAAAGGAACTACTTTACCTGTGGGACTAATTTACCATCCGGGCGTGGTCAGGGAAGGATACATACCTGATTGGAGGAAGGATACATACCTGGAACTTCTTCCAAGGCTATTTAAACCCCACCCGAACAGCCACACGTGCTTCGCGTTGTTCTGCATCTAGCAGCTGGACGCTCACCGTGTCTGCTCCTGCATCCTGACTTCCGCCACGCCTGCCAGCACCCTGGATCACCTGCAAAGGAAGAGAAGAAGAGAACTGAAGAAGGAAAGGTCCTTACCTGCTAAAACCGCATCCCAGAGACATCTCGCCGACAATCCTGAAAAGGAAGACTTTTATTTAAAGCTCATCGCGTCGATCGCTGCAGTGCCGCATTCCACTCACCTTTACAGGGCGCCTCCATGTTCAGCAGCGATCAACCGGATTTGCAGTCACGCACCAGCGCCTAGGGAGAAAAAGACCAGAACAAAAGGTGAGAGAGAGAAGGGAATAAGGAAAGCTAAATCTCCATGTTAAGACTTACCTGTTGATTCATTCCTTCTCCATTTCGGGTCCGCGCCGCATCCTGGCATTTCCGGACCCCGGCCCCTAAGGGGAAAAAGAGACATCAGCGTTAATGAGCGAATGAAAAGACATTACCAAAAAACGCTCATTAAAGACTTACCTGATTTCTACAAGGATTTCACCTCTCATCTCGGGTCGGTGCCTGTTCCCCGGCATTCCGTACCCCGGCCCCTATGGGGAAAAAGACACTAGCATTAGTACATTAATGCATGGACACAAGGGGAACCTCTTATCAAAAACTTACCTGGAAGCCAAGCAAGTTTGGTTCTCACCAATCTGAAAATCCAGTGAAGTAACTGGATACCAACGCGCCCCTGCATCAGAAGCAGGATGGAGAGCTCGTCCTTCCAGACCCTAAGGTGAGACGCTACGAGGAATCACAGAAGGGTTTCGAGGAGGGTGAGAGGGGAAAGTGGGAGGCCGATTGCATTACCCCGCAGACAGTTAATCCCCTATTTTCGCCTACAGAAGGATACTTCTGCGAGCCAGACAAGCCAGATTTGGGGGCCCGGTCCAGTCCGTCTTCCGAACCCTGCGCATCACCTTAGAAGAGGTCACAGCAGCGCGAACCAGGCCAGCGCCTCCGTGGGAGTCAGGTGAGCGTTACAGAACGTGAAGCCTTCCTACAAATTCCCACCCAGGCGCTATGGAAAGTTCTGAGACTGATCAGTTGGCCCAATTACTGGGGGAATTACGGGCCGAAGTACATGCCGCTCGTCAAGAGACTAATGCCCTCAGGAGGGAATTAATAATATCAAAGGAAAGAACTGATGACCTGGCCAGACAGCTTTTGCAAGGTCAAGCTGGGCAAACTCCTCTACCCGGTTCCGGAGGGAACCCAGCTCCTGTGGTTTCCAGTAACCCTGTGTAGATTAATCTACCTGGAAACATGCCGCTGGCCCCACCCGAACGCTTTGCTGGGGACCCCAAACGATTCGCCGTATTCATGAATCAGTGTAGTTTGCACTTCCTATGCAGACCTGGGGCCTTCCCTAATGATCAGACCAAGGTAGCCTTTGTATTGTCATATCTCAGCGGCTGCGCTGCCGATTGGTCTGTTCGACTGGCTACTCAAGATGACCGGATTCTCCGTGATTTTCAAAGGTTTCAGGCAAGCATGGAAAGGTTATTTGCTGGACACTCTCAGGGGCAGGCTCTGGATGACGAATTTCTATCCCTGCGACAGGGCAATCAGGACCTCCTATCCTATATTGCAACCTTTAATAGACTAATTGTGGAAACGGGATGGCCAGAGGATAAAAGAGTCACGTTGTTTTATCGAGACCTACGAAGAGAACTTAAAGATGTCTTGGCCCAAGATGTAAATCCGCCCCAAGAATGCACAGAGTATATAGACTTAGTGGTCCAATTGGATCACAGACTTCAAAACAGAAAAGCAGATCGGTCCAGGTTTGAGACCCGGGTGTTGGTCAAGACCCATGCTAATCCCAAGGGAGTTGATGTCTCTGAGCCTATGCAAATTGGTGGGGTTAAAGGACCCTTAACTCAAAAGGAACGTGAAAGGAGGCGGCAGTTAAAATTATGTCTTTATTGTGGGAATTCTGGACACTTTCTACGAGATTGCCCGGCAAAACCGCCCCGAAAGGAGGTAGGAGCCGCTGATAAAAACCATGAAGACTCTGTTTCGGGAAACGACTCCGCCCGACAAGTGTAGGGGTCCGCTTGCCGAGCTTGAAAACTAACTCCCAGACCTCGCATTTCATTGTGCCAATGGTTCTCGTAGATCCAGAACAGCCTAAGCGGTTACATGCAATAAAGGCATACATCAATAGTGGGGCTATTGGAAACTATGTGGATCGTGAATTGGTCTCTAGGATTAACCTCCCTCTCTGTCCTAAAACCAGCAAAGATGTCATCACCACAGTCGATGGAACTGAAATTGCCTCTGGACCGGTAACACATTCCACTACTGAGGTGACTCTTATTGGTCCCGACGGCCATCGGGAGGGTGTTGTGTTTGATGTAATCAAGGCTCCACAGTTTCAGGTTATTCTTGGAATCCCTTGGTTAGAGACACATAATCCTCGAATTGATTGGCAAGCTAAGAGAATAACCTTCCCGGATTGTACACAAACCTGCTACCCAGAAAACCTGAAGATTAATCTAGCATCTGTAACCTCTGCCTCCATGCAACTACCTCCGGAATACCAAGACTTTCAGGACATCTTCCAAAAGGAACAGGCCAACACGTTACCTCCTCACAGATCGTACGATTGCCAAATCGATCTGGTGCCCGGTGCACAACCCCCTTGTAGCAGGATTTATGCCCTTACCGAACCTGAGAATCTGCATTTGAGACAATATTTGGATCAATACCTAGCTAATGGTTTTATTCGCCCGTCAAAGTCCCCGGCATCCTCAGCTTTGTTCTTCGTGCCCAAAAAAGAAGGCGACCTTAGAACTTGTATCGATTACCGCGCATTGAACCAGATAACGGTTAAAAACCGTTATCCTCTGCCTCTGATCCCTGAACTCCTTGACCAGGTGAAGGACGCTTGCATATACACCAAGTTAGATCTCCGGGGGGCTTATCATCTGGTACGAGTTAAAGAAGGCGACGAATGGAAAACTGCCTTCCGTACTAAATACGGATTATTGGAGTACCAGGTGATGCCTTTCGGATTGTGTAACGCGCCGGCTGCCTTCCAATACTTCATGAATGATGTCCTTCGGGAACTCATCGATGTTTGTGTTGTCGTATATATCGATGACATTCTGGTGTACTCCTCTTCGGAATCTGATCACAGAAAACACGTCAGGGCAGTACTTGAAAAACTGCGCCAACACAAACTATTTGCTAAATTGGAGAAATGTGTTTTCCATACCACAGAAGTCGAGTTTCTAGGTTTCATCCTGACACCCAAAGGAGTCCGAATGGACTCAAGAAAAGTGGATGCCATCCTCAAATTGCCATCACCTAGCTCTGTAAAAGGGGTTCAAAGCATGCTCGGCTTTGCCAATTTCTATCGCAGGTTTATCCCGGAATTTTCACACGTGGTACAACCCATTACTGCACTCTTGAGGAAAAATAAACGTTTTGAATGGTCCGAAGAAGCCGAGCAGGCCTTTCAGGATTTAAAAGCTAAGTTTACCTCTGCACCTATAGGGGGCGTGGCCTGCACGCATGGAGTGAAGTCAGCAACCCGCCGTGCTCCTGCCCATGATCCTACAACGGCCGATATAACGGCGTCTGAACTAAAAGACCCGAGACACAAATCAACGTGCTCGCAGGAGAACCCTTTTGCCGCACTTGACCGTGTCGCTGGAAAAAATCGGCACCAGCAACGCAGTGAACGGAGCATCGGAAAAGGCACCCCGGTGGCACCCAAGATGGCGGCTTCCAGCACGGAGGCTGACGGAGTGCCGCGACAGTGAGACGGACTAGAGTGCCGGCGAGCTTGCTGGATGAGGCTGATGTCTCGGGCCCATCTGCGAGCAGCCGAAACGAAGCACGACTAACACCGGCACGAGCGTTGTGGCCTCGGTGCATTCACGGCGTACTGAACGCGAGAGGAGATCCCAGTTGGCGGATGAGCACAGGAGGTAACGGGGAATCCCAGCGGTGCACTGAAGCAGGGACGGAGCGGACCGTTCGGTGCCCGCTCCTGCCGGCACCCGTTAAGAGGATCGCCGAATCGTCTGGTCGGGAGACCGCGAGTGCTATCAACGGATAACTCCTCGCAACACGGTCCCATCGGTTGGAGGCGGAAGGTGAACCCGATTGCTGGAAACAACTGAGGCACGCTGAGAATAGTCCCATACACGCACCTGGTTATCTTAACCGGTAGAAGGAACCACAAAGCACCCACAATACGGAGGATCCACAGAAGGTAATTCTATGCCTGAAATTTGGCGGGCTAAGTAATACGCCAGGCGAGCCTCTGGACTAGGCGGCTGGGACCGGACGCACCACCACCATCCGGGAACCCACAACAGTCTGTTGCACTGCTCCCTACTAACCCAAATACCACCCCACAGTGCCACAGATCTTACCGGGGCAAAAGACACCGCTAACTAGACGGGACCGCCGGAGGCATCTAACGGTTGGAGAGAATTGAATACTCACACGTGTGCCCAAAAGGTAGAGCTCCCACCCCGCCTGCCGGAGGCACAAAACGCGAAGACTGGAGGCCAAACACAGCCCATAAAGCCCGGCGGGTTAGATACTGGATCCGCACTGGACCTGTAACCATATTCCGCCTGAATAAGGGCCACCCGAAACAAACCTTTGGTCACAGGCTAAAGCTCATATCGTAGAATACAAGTCTGGATACCCCAAACCGGGCCATGTCACCTCCAAAGAACAGATCAAAAACTGCAACGATGGACGCCTTCACAACGACTTTGCAAAGGCAGCAACCAACGCAGGAGATCAATCCCCCGACTGAGACACCCACTCTGGTGGCGGACCCCCGAGACACTCAAATCCTGCAGGCTATTGCGGCCCTACGAACTTCCATGGAAGATAAGATAGGAGAAATCAGGTCAGACATTCAACTAATGAGGCAAGACGCCCGCAACCTGACGGAAAGGGTGACCAAAACTGAAGCCTCCCTACAAGAAACCAGTGAGGACACATGTGAACTGAAGGCAAAAGTCCAAGAACTGGAATCAATAGTGGCTAGACTGGAATCTCGCTCCGAGGACGCGGAGGGACGTGCCCGCCGCAACAATGTTCGAATTCTTGGGATTCCGGAAGACACGGAGGGCCTGAACCCCACTGAGTTCATCGAATCGCTGCTACTTCAGGAAATTGGAGCAGGCAATCTCACCCAGGGATTCTCTGTGGAACGTGCCCACAGGTCTCTCCAGAAAAGGCCGCCACCTGGTTCATACCCACGCCCAATAATAGCTAAAATCTTAAACTTCCGAGATAGAGAGGTAATATTGCGGTTCTCAAGAGAAGGCGGAGAGATCAGAAGGAACGATTCTCTAATAGTCATATACCCTGATTACACCCCCACGGTGCAACGAGCGCGGAACTCCTTCGTACCGATAAAAGCTAAACTACGGGAACTCAATCTGAAGTATATGCTGCTGTACCCAGCCAGACTCAAAATACTGTACAAAGGGAAGGCAATCTTCCTTGAAACTCCGGCGGCTGCAAATATGTGGCTTGAACACAACAACCTCGCCGATGACACGGAAAAACTCGAAAAAGGAAACAAGCGATAAAGCAACGATTGAAACTGCCTGAGAAAAGGATCACGACACTAAGCAATCACGACATTGTCTGCAGAGCCTGAATTAACGCTGCAACTAACAGAAGTCTTAATTGGGCAGGAGCACGAGGGCCCAAGTGCAGGAACACCAGCGACCCGCCCCACCCAATACAGTGTTGGCCGAATGCCTACACACCACCCGTACCGAAAGGCCTGGAGAGGCCCCGGAGGCTCGGGAGCCCCCGAGCGTTGTGAGTTTGAAACAACTGCTGGGGGCAGTTACTTGTTGTTCCCTTTGGTTAACACATCCTTCGAGATGAAAGTTGAGAAAGTTGGTAACTCTCCGAACGTCAATATGAGGATAAGGGATGAGAGGGTGGAAATAGTGGACTTGATGGGTTTGAACCTACAGCTAAAGGAACTTTGTGGGGACTCAGCCAAGTTAACAGATGGCCCCTATGAGAGGTGGATTGACCCCGGACCCCTTCTGAAACCATTATGGCTGGTCAATTCAGGATAATGACATGGAATGTGCGGGGCCTGGGTACCTATCTCCGCAGAAATAGGATTAAATCCTACCTGCATAGGAAAAAAGTAGATATAGCTCTGCTACAAGAGACGCACTGCACTGCCGAGTCAGAGGCGAAGATCAGGGAACACTGGGTGGGACAGGGCTTTGGGGCCTCCTACTCCAGATTTGCAAGAGGGGTTTACACCTGGATCAACCCCCAGGTACCGTTCCGACTCACCAAGATGGAAAAAGACCCAGAAGGCAGATATGTGGTAATATGGGGGACCTTTGAGCAGATGGAAGTATGTATTGTGAATTCGTACTTCCCCAATCACAATATCCCAACGCACTTGAGGGAGCTGAGTACTAAAATGCTACACTATAGGAATGGCTTCTTTATATGGGGGGGTGATTTCAATTGCATCCATAACCCAACGCTGGATAGGTCCTGGCCTCCAACAAGGGGGCCCTCCACTGCCACCACGTCCCTGAAAGCTATGACCGATGAACTAGATCTGGCAGATGTTTGGCGGGAAATACACCCAGAGGAAAGAGGTTATTCGTACTTCTCGTCTCCACATGCCCTTCACACTAGATTAGATTATTTCTTTGTGGGTAGAGAGCACTTACCTCAGATAGGGGATGCGCAATATCTGGGAAGAACCATTTCAGACCATTCTCCACTCCTAATGGAATGGAATCACACTGGCCCAAAACCTCCCATCCCCATGTGGAGAATGCCGGTGGAAGCCCTGAAAGACCCGGCATTTAAAGAGGAGCTACATGAGTCCATAGACAATTTCATATCAGAAAATACTGGGAGCGTAGACCACGTCAGTACTCTATGGGATGCCCTAAAAGTAGTAACGCGAGGAGAAGTCATTGCTAAGGCGGGTGGCATCAGGAAACTATTGCGCAGCGAATTAAGCAGGAAGGAACAGGAAATTGTGAAACTGGAAGCTGCCCCCATAGACACCCCGAAGAGGGAAGAAGAACTTAGTACGCTTAGAGAGGATTGCGCTGAAGCATGGAGCAGATTAGCTAGATTTGACTTTGTCGCTAGAACAAACAAAGCACACGCAGAAGCAGACAAACCTGGCTGGTTACTAGCTTGGCTCTGCAAGAAAGAACACCCCAGACACATAACCACCACACTACGGGATGAATTTGATGAAACTCACAACACTCAACAGGGTGTTAATGATACTTTTACGAGTTTCTACATGCAATTATACTCTCACACTGATCGAGTCCCCCAAGACCAAATACTAGATACTCTTGATGAGATTGGCCTGCCTAAACTAACTCCCACACAATCTGAGACCTTAGACATGGACATCACACCCGAGGACATAACTGAGGCAATTAGATCCCTGGCTACATGTAAAGCCCCGGGCAGCGATGGGCTGCCTCCGGAATTTTACAAGGCATATGAACCCTCCTTAACACCGCTATTACATGAAGTCTTCTTGGAATCTTATGAAAGGGGGACCCTACCGGATAGCATGAGGGAAACTCTGGTCGTCCCAATGCTCAAGCCTAATAAACCCGCAGATAGATGCGACTCTTACCGCCCCCTTGCCATGCTTAATTATGACGTTAAAATACTTACATCAATTCTAGCTAAGAGGCTATCCAGAGTAATTGGAGACATAATACATACGGACCAGAACGGCTTTGTGCCTGGTCGTAACACGACCATGAATCTGCGCAGGCTCCAGCACATAATAGCTCAAACCGACACAAGCCAGGAATGCTATGCACTAGTGTCCTTAGACGCCATTAAGGCATTCGATTCTATTTATTGGGAGTGGCTGGTGGCAGTTCTGGAGGGATTCGGCTTTGGCCAGGGGTTCATTAGGTGGATTAAGATCCTTTATAATAAACCAAGAGCACGACTAAAATCTGGGAGATATGTGTCAGAGGCCTGGGACATCTGTAGGGGAACTAGGCAAGGCTGCCCTCTCTCACCCATGCTTTACATCTTAGGTCTGGAGCCCATAGCTATTTACTTTAGAAAGCAGTTTTTTGACGCGGGCATAAGGATAGGCGGGGTAGACCACATTGTTTCTTTATATGCCGATGATGTGCTTATATATGTCAACAACCCTCTTCTTAATGTGCCAACAATGCTGGAAGTCCTTGACAATTATGCGAAGGTCTCGGGCATACAATTCAGCAAAACCAAGTCCTGCTTGTTTCCGCTAGCGGGACTAAAGGGTCGGCCTGCTGAAGAACTTCCTTCGGTGGGCATAAATTGGCAAACCACTTCATTCCGTTACCTTGGGATCCAGATAATGCACACCCCAGAGCTAATGCATGAATGTAACACGAGGGCTGCACTCCCGGGACTGCGTAAATCCATGGGATTCTGGGCTAAGCTACCTCTATCAATGATGGGTAGGGCCTCCATAGTTAAAATGATTGTTCGTCCCAGATTCTTATACGGGTTCCAAAATGTGCACTTCTACATCACTAAACCCTTCTTTCTATTACTTGATGCAATAATCCGGGACTTTTTATGGGGAAGTGGTAGACACCGAGTTGCCCTATCCACATTGGTGCTACCATACAAACAAGGTGGAATTCAACTACCGAATCTAGAGAAATATTACCTTGCTGCCCAGCTGGGCTTTGTAACTAAATGGTTAGCAGACGAGATCACGTCTGAAACTCCCCTGCTACAGGACATGATATCTCCGGTAAGACTGAAAGAACTGATTTGGGCCCCCCAAAACCTGCTACGCAATGCACCCTTTTTGGTGACCCTGGGTAGAAAAATTTGGCATAGAACCAAGTCGGTCAGGCAACTAAAACAGCCATACTCTCCGGAAATGCCAATAATATCGGGGCAGGGCAAGGCCGATACCGATCTGCATAATATCAGACTCTGGGAAAGGAAAGGGGTATACACTTGGGGAGATCTATATGCTTAGGGAACCTTCTGGGAATTCCCCATGTTGCAAGCGGAGGATGGTATCCCCTCTGGCCAATACCTTTGGTACCAGAAGATTCGAAAAATAGCACGAATAGAATGGGCAACCTGGCCAGAGGAACCGGAAATGGACCCCTTCATAACACTACTATATAATCTCGGAGAAGGCGGGAGGGTGGTGTCCCAAATATACGGTCACCTAATCGACACTCCTAACCCCCGGAGTGCAGTACTTAGGTCTAAGTGGGAAACGGACATGGGACTGGAGATGTCAGATAAGGAGTGGGATAGAGCACTGGCGTTCCCTAGGGAGGTCTCTAGAAACCACAGATTTCGACTGATCCAGATAAATGTATTATACCGCACCTACCTTACCCCAAGCAAATTGGCTATATTCAACAATTCTACACAACCGAACTGCACCTGGTGCGGGACGGATAATGCAAACCTGATCCATATGCTCTGGAACTGCACCAAAACTCAGACCCTCTGGTCCAAAATAAAGCAAACGTGTGAAAAGGCGGGTCTGACCAGGTACACATGGACTCCGCATGAATGCCTTTTGGGAACCTACCCCAGACTAGCTAAATTCAAGCACTCAGTTAAACTGATGGACTTAGTGTGCATATTGGCTAAAAGAACTATGGCCATGTCATGGAAAAAGCCCACAGGTCCGATCTTCACGGTATCGCATAAAGAACTTGAGAAATGGGCGAACGCCGAAACAAGGGCCTGGGAGGATAGTGTAGCCAGATCTTCCGAAGACTCGAGCATGGCACTAACTGCATGGAAAGACACCATGGTAAAACTGTTCCACTCTCCAGACGACAAACCTCCTTGAATAACTCGCCAGGACGAATCGCTGATCCATGCAGCCAACTAAGTCACTTGGAACTAAACCATCACGGCCCAAGAAGGCTCCTGAACTGGTTTTGCCCCCCCCCCCATAACCCAAACATCCACCCTGTCGGAGACCAGTAGAACATTGTTCAAGATGACTCAGGAGACGGTTAATGTTAATTTGTTGTTTGTAGTTACTGTTTAATATGCTGCTGAACTATGTGGAAATTTGCTCATTTGATATTGACAGATGCACCCGCTGATGGTGTTGTTTTGTAACCCTAACTAAATGCCAATAAACAAATTTCAAAATAAATTACCTCTGCACCTATATTGAAACACCCGCGTCCAGATCTCCCTTATGTCATTGAGACTGACGCATCCAGCCTAGCCATGGGAGCTGTCCTGTCCCAAAGAGATCCCGAAACCAACCAACTGCATCCCGTAGCATTTTGGTCCAGAAAATTCTCGGCACCCGAGGTTAATTATGCAATCACGGACAAAGAACTGTTAGCCATTAAGTCCGCTTTTAAAGCCTGGCGGCATTATCTGCTTGGCGCTCGACATACCATCACAGTGATCACTGATCACCGGAATTTACAGTATTTGAAAAACGCCAAGGCTCAGTCATCACGGCAGCTCCGATGGGCTTTATTTTTCGCTGAATTTGATTTCGTGATTACCTATCGACCTGGCTGCAAGAATGGCAAAGCAGACGCCTTATCCCGAATTGGAATGGGAGAATCTGATACAAACTCAGAACCAGTACCAATAATTCCCGAACAGAGGATTCTAGGCATCACTTCGTTACAGACGCTTGAAGACATTCAAGCCAGAGTGAAACAACTCCTGGACCCTACAACCTTACAGGATTGGACACAAAAGGGATCAGACTTTACCATAGATAATGGTTTACCTTATTTCCAAGGACGCTTATTCCTGCCACATAAGGAATTACACGAATTAGTTTTTTCCGGTTATCATGATGCATTAATAGAGGGACACCCCGGTATAGCCAAGACAGAGGAAAAGGTGAAACGACAATTTTGGTGGCCCTCTTGGCGAAAAGATGTTAAATCTTTTGTGATGTCCTGTGGTGTTTGCGCCCAAAATAAAAGTCAAAAGAAAAGACCAGCCGGTCTCCTTCAACCTCTAGACATACCGCCAGCACCCTGGCACACCCTATCAATGGATTTTATTACGGACCTGCCTCCTTGTTCGGGGTACAATACTATTCTGGTAATTGTGGATTTGTTTTCCAAAATGGCCCACTTTATTCCTTTGAAAGGTTTACCTTCAGCTTCTGTCCTAGCCAAAGAATTCCTCGAAAATATTGTTCGGCTACATGGATTCCCATCTATACTAATCTCTGACCGGGGAAGCCAATTCATTTCCCACTTCTGGCGCTAATGTTGTCAAATGGCGCAGATCGGTGTAAGATTATCGACCAGTCACCACCCTCAGACCGATGGTCAGACCGAGAGGACAAATCAGACCCTTGAGCAGTACTTACGGTGTATGTTACAGCAATCTGAAAGCAACTGGAAAGACATTCTTTGGATAGCCGAATACGCATATAATAATTCGGTACACTCTGGAACTGGCCACAGTCCTTTTTATACTTTGTTTGGGCATCACCCTCGAACCTCAAACCTTGACTCACCTCAGAACCTCGGAATGCCTGCAGTAGAACACCTGCATTCTACAATTACCCAAGCCTTTAAAGAGGCAACTACACATTTACAACAAGCCAAGAGAAAATACAAGGAGAATGCTAATCTACATCGGAGTGAAGCACCTCCGTATCAGATTGGGGATCAAGTGTGGTTAGCCTCGAACTTTTAACCCAAAATATCTGGGACCTTATTCTATTACGGCAATAATTAACCCAGTGGCTGTTAAACTTGATTTACCAGCTAGTATGCGAATTCACCCTGTTTTTCATGTGTCACTTCTGAAACCAGTGGTACCCGGAACCCGACTACTCAAACCTCCAGAACCTATTCTAATAGATGGGGAGCCCGAATTCGAAGTGAAGAACATTTTAGACTCAAAAATGTTTAGGTCAAAACTGTTCTACCTAATTGATTGGAAGGGGTACGGACCTCAGGAGAAGTCGTGGGAACCCAGCGACCATGTGCATGCACCTCGATTAGTCAGGAAATTCCACCGACTCTTCCCAGACAAACCAAAACCCCCAGAGGGAACAACCTTGGGAGGGGCCTTGGGGGGGGGAGTGCTGTCATGATGCCCGCTCCCGGGGAGCCGGTTCAAGCCCTGCGTCCCCAAAAGCGGACATCCAGTCCCCAAGGAAGGACCCAGCAACCCCATATAGGGGCCCTTTGGACAGTGTCCTGGCGCCTATGGCGCCAGGCTCATAAAAGACATCAGTCCTGGTGCCATAGGCGCCAGGCTCATTATGGGAGTGCTTGGGTGCACTTACCTGATGCAGACCATGCTGCAGGATCCCGGCCTCCTTGAGGCCTAAAAGGAACTACTTTACCTGTGGGACTAATTTACCATCCGGGCGTGGTCGGGGAAGTATACATACCTGATTGGAGGAAGTATACATACCTGGAACTTCTTCCAAGGCTATTTAAACCCCACCCGAACAGCCACACGTGCTTCGCGTTGTTCTGCATCTAGCAGCTGGACGCTCACCGTGTCTGCTCCTGCATCCTGACTTCTGCCACGCCTGCCAGCACCCTGGATCACCTGCAAAGGAAGAGAAGAAGAGAACAGAAGAAGGAAAGGTCCTTACCTGCTAAAACCGCATCCCGGAGACATCTCGCCGACAATCCTGAAAAGGAAGACTTTTATTTAAAGCTCATCGCGTCAATCGCTGCAGCGCCGCCTTCCACTCACCTTTACAGGGCGCCTCCATGTTCAGCAGCGATCAACCGGATTTGCAGTCACGCCCCAGCGCCTAGGGAGAAAAAGACCAGAACAAAAGGTGAGAGAGAGAAGGGAATAAGGAAAGCTAAATCTCCATGTTAAGACTTACCTGTTGATTCATTCCTTCTCCATTTCGGGTCCGCGCCGCATCCTGGCATTTCCGGACCCTGGCCCCTAAGGGGAAAAAGAGACATCAGCGTTAATGAGCGAATGAAAAGACATTACCAAAAAACGCTCATTAAAGACTTACCTGATTTCTACAACGATTTCACCTCTCATCTCGGGTCGGTGCCTGTTCCCCGGCATTCCGTACCCCGGCCCCTATGGGGAAAAAGACACTAGCATTAGTACATTAATGCATGGACACAAGGGGAACCTCTTATCAAAAACTTACCTGGAAGCCAAGCAAGTTTGGTTCTCACCAATCTGAAAATCCAGTGAAGTAACTGGATACCAACGTGCCCCTGCATCAGAAGCAGGATGGAGAGCTCGTCCTTCCAGACCCTAAGGTGAGACGCTACGAGGAATCACAGAAGGGTTTCGAGGAGGGTGAGAGGGGAAAGTGGGAGGCCGATTGCATTACCCCGCAGACAGTTAATCCCCTATTTTCGCCTACAGAAGGATACTTCTGCGAGCCAGACAAGCCAGATTTGGGGGCCCGGTCCAGTCCGTCTTCCGAACCCTGCGCATCACCTTAGAAGAGGTCACAGCAGCGCGAACCAGGCCAGCACCTCCGTGGGAGTCAGGTGAGCGTTACACAAACTCGGGGTCAGCTGGGTTACCTAATTAAAATAATAGACTATAGTTTTCAGCGCACACTGAGAAGTGAGCTTAGTTAATTTTGAATTTTAACAAAATTCACCCTGTAGTGTTCTGTCAAATAGGGAATTAATTCAATTACTATTTTTGGTTACATAGGCTAAGGATCTACACAGTTTTGCCCGCCCACCCACTATAAAGGGAAAGAATTCAAGGCAAGCAGACTCCCCCCACCTTTTGGTTTTCCAGGGCTTGGTTCTAATTAAATAGCAAAACTCTGTTTAAGGTTTAGGAAAACCAGCAACATCTCAGGATACCCTTATATAGCAGAAACGACATCACCAATTTTACAAGCTTGGCGAAGTACCCTGCAATAATCCCTGCCACTAGGATTGGACAGTTACCCTCTCTCTCTCTCCGCTCCCAGTCAGGATTTGTTTAGGGGTTTAGAGCAACTTCTATCTATTCACAGTTGTCATCATCCTTTGTTGTCCTTTCAACTTTTTTGGCAAAATCTAGTTATGTATCACAACTTCATAATTGTACTAGTAACTGCCATACTAAACATATTTTCTGTTTTAGCTGATCATGGAGAATTAAATAAGCTGGCCGCCAAATCCGTACAATGTACCATGGCCACGTGGCACATTTTTGTCGTTTCCATAAAAAGCACAATAGTTATGAAGATGTAAAATATCCCTTGTTTCATTTTGCACCTTTTCACCAACTCTCACATTTGGAACATGTTCAGTTCAACCAAAAACCTAGTCTAACTGGCCATTACAGTTCCCAGAGTCACAGGTAGATGCATTTTATATCCCCAAAACCACCTTGAAATGACATTAAAAATGGCATGAAGATGAAATCAATCCACAGTATGGTTGCTGCAAAAATGCCTAACTGAAAATAATATTTTAAATCAATTGTGAGTGTTCCTGTTTAGCAAATGCCACGCCGGCCACATCCAGCACAGCCATCTGCCTCCCTGGGCCAGCCTGTGACTAGTTTTTTTTATGAGTCTCTTTGAAGTTGGTAGGGCTCTTTGAAGTGGGTGCCCCCAGTCTTCACACCTTTTAGTCATTCTCCAGCCAAGGATGGCTTTCTTTAAATTCCCTGCTTTCCTAGCCAGCAGGTCTGGAGAATATTGAATTTTGACGCCTTTAGCAGCACCAAATTTCATTCCCGGATCATTAGATGTGAAATGTGATATCCAGGCTGAAAGTGGTGTTTTCCTTTGTGAAGTTCTTCCCTCAGCCAGAAACATGTTTTTCCTATGGGTGAAACATAATATGCATTGCTTTTGTGAACCCACACACCATGTTTTGTTTTCCTGACATTTTTCTGTGAGCAGTGATTTTTTTTTTCTTTCCATTCTGGCTTTTTAAACCCGTTTTTATTTGCACACACTTGTGCAGGCCGTTTTTGCTTTCAATGTTTACAAATCCTGTTTTCTATGTCATAGCAAAATTTTGTAAATTAAAATGCTGCTTGTCTGTTGATAATGACAGGTAGGCCCCTTTCCACATGGCTCTTTAACTTTACATAAAAAACAAAAGCAAAAGGCAGGCCGTTTTTGTTGCAGTGTTTAAATTCCTGCCACTCATGTGAAAAACAAAAGCAAAAGCCAGGCCGTTTTTATTGGAGTGCTTAAATGCCTGCCATTCATGTGAAAGGGACTTCTGTTTGGGGCCTTTAAATGCACAATTCTCTCTAAGCTACTCTAGGCCTGGTGCTGAAGATAACGACTTAGTCCTTTTTGAATCGGCATATGCTTCCTGTTTTCATTTAAATGGAGTTACAATTACATATCAAAATATTATTTAAGGAATCATTTAGTTCGAGCCACTGCTCTCCCACTTTCATCTCTACCCTTCAAGCAAGGATACCAGTGCACTTTTATTTGTGTACCACCTTCCAATGACAGGACCTTTGAGGGACTGACTCGGTGGAATGCACTCCCAGCAAACATGTGGCTTCTGGGAGACAGTTTTAAGTTGGTGCTGGGGATACGCTCCTGACATGAACGTGTGCAAGGGGCCTTGTAGGTGCATCTTTACACTACAGCCCAGCCCACCTTGAAATGCACAAGTCATTTTATGAATAAGGCGACCTGCACATTTCTGAAAAGGGGGTAAATTAAAGAAGCACATCGTCTGAACTTTTTTTCATTGGTGCTTATGTTTGAGAATCTGCCCCATGTTGTATGGCAATGATTGAGGGTGTCTCTGAGTTTGAGATCACTCTCTGTATTGAGCATACAACGAGAGAGAGAGAGAGAGAGAGAGAGAGAGAGAGAGAGAGAGAGAGAGAGAGAGTGTGTGTGTGTGTGTGTGTGTGTGTGTGTGTGTGTGTGTGTGTGTGTGTGTGTGTGTGTGTGTGTGTGTGTGTGTGTGTGTGTGTGTGTGTGTGTGTGTGTGTGTGTGTGTGTGTGTGTGTGTGTGTGTGTGTGTGTGTGTGTGTGTGTGTGTGTGTGTGTGTGTGTGTGTGTGTGTGTGTGTGTGTGTGTGTGTGTGTGTGTGTGTGTGTGTGTGTGTGTGTGTGTGTGTGTGTGTGTGTGTGTGTGTGTGTGTGTGTGTGTGTTTTCTTACATTCAAGGGTTTCACTCCAAATGACATAGTCCAGTGGGTGGCACACCTGGGTCAGGGGTCATTGCAACCTTCAGCTCATAACTCATTGAGTTGGAAATGGGTTGTCGACCCAAGAAGCTGAGATGTATCTGATAATTGGTTGCGTATATAGTAGGTCTTCTTCCAAATCTGATAGCACTGTAAAAACAGGTATCATTGTTGGTCAACTACTGATTGCCATTTCATCAACATCAGAAGGGTACATTGTTCAGTGGACCGGCCTGGATTCGAAGCCATGGCCTTCCAATTGCTTACAGATCTCGGCAGGGGGAAGCTGCAATCTACTCTGCTATTTTATCTATCAGTTTATGATTTATAATGTTAATGGAAACAGTTGGGATCTTTTGAGTAGTGATCATAGGAGATCCAGAAGCTACTTTAATGTTAACAGAAGCACTGACTTTACCTCTTTCTGTGAGAAAAGTGGAGGCACTTCAAGTCCTATAAAGGAGGTGATTTATTGGTAAGGGAGAAAAGCCAATGCGCCTCACGCTGTAGCACTTTAGAAGGATCCTTTACCTCTACCGATTGAAGGGGAAATGTTGAACTTGTTGTGACCATAGAAAAGGGACTGAAGAAATATACCTGAGTGGAGGAGGAAGTGACAGTTGCTTTGAAGAGTGGTCTCTAATTGCTGCCAGTGCTAAAGTGAAAGTAATTAGTAGCCCTATAGATTAGCATCACAAATTATCTATTGACTTGATTTATATATTGTGTGATAGTTTCAAATAAACCTTATACAAAACAAAATTAATTATACAATTCATAGCTATACAGCGCATTATACAATAACTCAAACTCTTCCAATACATTACAAAACACTGCAATTAATACATAAGAACTAAGACAAAATCTTAAACATATACAAGAAAGGAACAGGCCACTTTACACAACATTCAATTTAAAATACAAGAAAGTATATAATACACTACTTACAAATAATACAGCATATTAAACTCATACGGGTAGCATAGCTTCTTCGAAACAAGACAACGAAGAGCAACACCGGTTCGAAACCCAGGTCCGTCCTTAGAAACCTCTTTGGTATTAAGTGCATTATAAATAACCAATTGTAATTATTATAATTATACTGAATTATTAATTAAGATGAGGGCTGCTCAGCAGGGGACAGGATAGTTTGAATAGATCTGAGAGTAGCCAATATCAAGGAAACCCAGTTACCTGATAAAATGCACTTCTCAAAGTCAACAGAAGACAAAACACTCTATGAACAAAATTCCACAAATAATGCAATCTTAAGACATTAAAACATGTGAAATGCAAACATTAATGGTTCTGGGTTTCAACTTGGTCCCAGTTCAAACAGAACCTACAAAAGCATTCGGTACGTACTTTGCCAAATCTCGCTCCCAAGACCTTATGCATCTGAAGTAGCTTTTGCATTCAGGCTGAGGTATTGGGAGGGCATCTCACAACCTCTTCTCCTCATTGACTAAATCAATAGAATAATTTATGATATACGACTGATTTTCTCGTACTCCACTCAAGAGCCCACAACCGTTTTTTTTAACCAGAATCGGGTTCGTAATAAGCATCAAACGAGAAACAAAAAATGACAACACAAAAATCACATTTAGCGTTGAGCTCATTCACCACTTGAACTGTTGCCTCAAACACAGAAACATTCCATCTACAACTACTCTAAAAGAAATAAAGTTTAAGTTGGGCTCTCCTGGTTCTGCAGCACTTGCAAATTCTTAAAAATCCCACTAGACCCACAGGGCAAGCTCCTTAGTTTACATACTCGAAACACAAGAAATGCACTCACCCCATGGTGACGGGTGACAACATATTTACCAGTGCCTTCTGTAAAATGGTGCCTATCACCATAAGCACACTTCGTATTTGGCGTAATGCAACCATCCAAAGGTCAACCATGCACAGTGAAACTTGTATTTGCCATTTACAGTAAAGTTTGTTTACAATAAATGTCAATTACAAGTTTCAAACATCCCCATACTAGTCAGCAGGTCGAGTACCATGCATATGGTACTAATCTCCTTGCTAATGCAAGTAGGCTAGTACATTTTGCCAGCCCTGTACTAGTAACTTCATGAAGTCAGCCGACCTGTGGGTCTAGGGTCTGTTCATTTTTTCCCATTTTTAAGAAGGTAATGTGTTTCTTTATTTCTCGTCTTTGTGTAGCAAAATAAATATTTTATTTGTATGCACACTACACACATGCATAATTACTTCTCAGGTGATACTAGAAAGTTTTTTTCTGTGTCAAACTGAAATTAATGAAAAAATGCATTCCGCCCCATGGGCGGATTCTCCCCCTTCCAGGTTGCCCAAAATACTTTTACAGGTGCTGATGAACATTTATTTTATTTTTTAGTTCTGTGCATGGAAACAGTATTTTTTCAATTTCGACGAGCACAACCAAACCTAACATGTCATTTTGAGGCTCCTGCAAAGGAGGGAAGGGGCGCGTGCCTGAATGCATTTCTTTCGGTGGCCTTTCTTACCCATCAGAGGCCAGGCATTTGAGGATGTGCTTAGCATATCCAAGCATTGCCTACTAGACCATATTTCCCATGTTGTGACTATACAAGGCATATGAAGGCATTACTGAGTATACACTTAGAAAATAGGAGAAGTATCTGCACAGAGGGATTCTGCCTTAGAATACGGTGTCTATACCGGACCTATGATGGCATTGTTGGGTCATTTGAGGCGGCACGTGACAGTCACAACCTTTTGGATTGGCCATTGAATGTTGTATTGAGCCTATCATCTCATTCTGCCATATAACCTGGTCATCCTGCCAGGGAATAATGGCACTTGAACACAACAGCTGCCACTTAATGGATATGACTAAAAGATAATGATCAAAGAGAGTATAACTAACGGGGGAACAGACAGGTGTTCAGTTTACGATGAAACTGCAGGTAATCTGGAGTAGGCTGCAGTGGTAGCGGAATGGCTGTCCAAAAAGATGCTGCATTGGCAAAGAAACAGCAGCCACCCCATTTTCACGCTTAAATCCTGGAATGGCAAACTGCCCAAGGGATGCTGACCTCAAATTTGGGAGGTTATATAGGGCACACATTTATCTTGGAGGATACCTGGTTCCCGATTGGGAATTTCTGGATGAAACAAGCAACAGGCCATAAACTGAATCTGAGGGGAAACAGGTAGCCAATGAAATGCATGCGAGGGTGGCTTAATATGTTTTCTACCCCCCCAGCCTTGGACGAAGTCGGGCAGCCATTGTCTGGCTTAACTGAAGCCTCCGCACAGTGCCGTTTGAGAGTCCGAGGTGCAACCTGATGCAGAAGTACAAACGATTTGAAACAAAGGCATTCATGTGCTGAACCTTGTGGAAAAGTCTAGAATTTAAAAAAACATGAGCCAGTGGTTGCGCTGATCACCGGCCTGAATCATGTAGAATCAACCATACTGCTACATTTTAAGGATGAGGGACCGGAGAAGGTCAAGGACCCAAGGGACGAAGGCCAGAAGTTAGAATTCCACTGAGTTGCTAAAACCCCCAAAGGATCCTCTCCACAGTGTAAACCTCATATCAGTCAGATTTTTGTCATCCATTGCTGAGCATCCTCCATACAAATGTGAAAACGGTCAGACCAGACATCCAAAGTCATCTTCATTACGACCTGGTTATGGTTGGCATTCATACAGAATGTAAGATCGTAAGAATGAATAACATCTGCCAAAGGTTTCATGTACACAATAAATAACAATGGAATTAGGGATGAACCCTGGGGAACTCCACAATAATCCTTTTTTCTTTGTTTCAATTGTTCCGACAGATGGGCAGGTCCTTTTTAAATGGTGTCTGCCAGAGTTAGAAGCTGGTTGACATTTACTTCCAAATATTAGACAGAGATAGTGTCATGCAGAATTTCTGCTTGCAGACGAGATGGTGGGGGGCTAACTGGGGTGTCTGCTTTGAGCATGGAGGATGTGGTGTGATGAATCTGATGGAGTCATCATGGATTCCCCAGCAGTAACCTCCTCCAATGTGGCCAGGGGACGGCAGCGGCTACCTGATCCTGACCCTGGCGTCTGCTAAATGAGGTTGGATCCCATGGGAGGAGACACCTACCGGGGGGGATGTTATGACTTCATTGGATGAGACATGGTATCTCCCTCATTTGTCCATGAGAAAGAACCCCTTATGCCCGATACCCTAATGGCCTATTGCCATGTGACTGTTCTCCCCTTAGGGAAAATAGGGAAACCATTTAACAACACCCTTTAGACAAAACTCCCATACATTGTCTGAAAAGTAAATCCTCCCAGAAAACCTTTTTCATTTCTAATTCTCCTTCACATAGAACTGATCCTTCATATGGAATCATTGAGGGAGGTTCTCCAAGCACTGTACATCATTTGTTATCAGTGGACTCCAATTCCCACAACCACCGAAGTTCTGAGATGAGGAGGATGAAGGAAATGATGCAGAGTAGTGGGAGGACCAAACTCAATGAGCGTGCTAGTTGTTTTGAGAAAACACCTATGTACAGGACATTTAAGAGTGGACACCAAACTGAGAGAAGGAGCAAATGATTCATCTCCCTTGGAGGCATGCAGAAGCTGGAGGCACGAGTTGGTGTGGCAGAGCCAAGGAGCTCATCAGCAAAGAGGGAAAGAATTGTTGTGAGAGCAAGCAGGGCCACAGAAACGTCAGGAACCGCGAGACGATTCCTGGGAATTCAGCAGCTGGAGGAAGCAATGTTACCATTACCGAAACCTGCAGGTATTCAGGGGCGTAGCCGCGGGTGAAGGCGGAGAGATGTCAAGGCAGTCCAGAGTAGAAGGCAAGCGTCAGAGCTGGACCGCGTAAGCCCGACTGGGAACAAAGATGTCAGGAGATCTGGTGAGTCAGCCCAAACGAATTGGGGATACTGGGGTGTTTATGCAAACATGCCAAACACTATTTGAACTTTCTAAGTCCACAGAAAGGATAAGAAGATTATTTGTACATCAAAAAGACAGAATGCAAATGCAACACTAATAAAATATGAGTGCACGAAATGCCAATAGGGGGAAACTGAAAGTGAACATTGAAACTAGAAACTGATATGACATCACACTATTATCGTACAATTAACTTTAAGGAGGCAGAGTGCAAATCACTGATACCAATATATTATATTTTCTGTATAATTAATTTATGGTCTTTATGGGCAGATTTTGTGGAATTGGTGATGCAGTTTGTCGCAGTTAATATTGATAGTGGTCAAAGCGCACTCTCAAGGGTTTGGACCCATACATACTTTCAGTTTGGACATCCTCCATTTCATCAGCAAGGACATTCCCTTTGTCATCAAGTTCCTCCTCATAGTCCACTTTTAGGTATAGCAGAATTTTGTTTTTAACCTTTTGGTTTCTCAAGCCAAGATGTGGTAAAGTTGATGAAACATTTCATGCCACACGGTATTTTATTTATTTATTTATGTTTTCATTTGTATAGCGTGCACAAGCGCTCAGGCATCAGGGCGCTGTGGAGAGCTGGTTACATGAGGCCTTAGGCACAATAGGTGGTTACATTGTGATATTTTTACAGTATATTTCTTTCGGAACGTTCCACACCGAGTTACTGTACATATTGTTTTTCGTCCTGTTGCGATTGCACCCAAAGGAGCTCATTTCCCCGTGTTTCTTTTTAAGCGTCACTCAGTTCCTTGTTGACTTATTCCGCCCAGCTTTGATTTCCATGTTACTCTAGGTTTGCGTGGCGATTACGGGCAAACACATGCAGAGCCTCAGGTCACCTTCCTGCTCACTTCCTCTTCAGTGAGCCAGGTTTTCCAATTCTGGCTGCTTATGAACTTGCAACCTTTGTGGCCAAAACAGAATGCCAGTGCCTTTTTCTAGAAAACAGCTAGTTTAGTGAACTTTGCCTTCCAACACGAAGATGAAATTGTGGCAAGGACCTGACTGCAGATATGATGGTAACCATATGAAGAAGGGATATTTGTAATACCTCCAATTTTGTACATCCTGCCTAATAACTTTCCAGGGTTATTCAGAGCATGCGCTACATAGAAAGAACCACGTGGGATAAATAGCCCATATGTTGCCCATCCAGTACCTTATGTGCACCGTTGTGCCCATGGGATCCTCAACCTGTTACTTGAGGTGTGTTATAAAATCAAAGGCATTTAAAATACCACTTTTTACCGTTACCACCATACATACCTGTAATGACATAGTCAATGTATAGTGTGTATTCACTTTTTGTATTTCTTCTAGCATTCAGAACACCTGCAGACCATGCAATAACAATGAAGCCGCGTGAGCTCAGTGATACATGCACTTGCTCACTGTGCAGGTCACAGGCTTGGCATTGCAGCGTGCAAACTCCGCATTTCAGTTAATACATTGCATTTCGGTTAATAAGGCACTAGAACTGACCTGTGATGCGCAATGCTATAAAGTTTTCAAAACGGTGGTATTAGCTGCAATACAACATAAGCTATGATTATTTTTATTGCCTGGGGGAAACAAAAAACATAAAGAAATTGGTCAACAGAAGGGTTCCAGTGAGAAAGCTAAGGAGTAGTGACACATCAAATGTTCTTTGGTGGCTGTCAGTCCTGTCTTCAATTATAATCCTTTTTAGACTGGGCAATTAGGTGGCACTTGCGCCATCTATGAGCCAAAACTATTGCATTACAGTACAGACATGGAGAAATGGCATATGAGGAGGGACACAAAGTTTGTAGGTGTTGTTTGGCTATTTTCCCACCCATTGACTGCCCATTGCTATACTAATCCCTATGTCCATTCCCGCCCAGCTCCTGCCCCTCCGCGCCCAAAAAGCCTCCTCATGGAAACTCTTTGAGTTCGCTTTACTCAAGCTTTACCATCAAACTTTGCGCTTGAAGTGCCTGCAAGTGTTTTTCCAAAGCAGTCTTCTGAGAGTTCATGATTTAATTGGAGACGGACACCTGCTACTGGTGTAATAAAAATGTCTTAACTAGTTCTGCCTTCAGCCACTCTATGTATAAGCAGTATGCATGTACTTCACTGAAGTCCTGTTAAAAAGAAGTCTTGGCAAAGCAAGCAATTTTGGCTTGTGTATAAGTAGAGGCATTATCCAGGCACTGCTATTAGATGCCCAGGTACTCTCACCATTTTGCACCTGCTACTATCAATGGGCAGTTAATACCACTACGCAAGTGCCTGGCAAGTGCCTTGCCCACGCCTACACAAAAGCCCATGCTTGTTATATGTTTTGATTTTTGGAGCACACACACGAGTCCCTGGCGTGTTCCTTGGTTGCACAGCTGCCTTACATCTGTCGGGTGTTCTCCATTGTGCGACAGAAGCTTGAGTTCAATAAGGGACAAGGGACACGCCCACGTGACACTGGCTCTCCTCCCACACCAGAACATGCCACATTAACGCTATGAGCTCATTACTGTGCTTGCAGTCGATGAACAGCAGGCTTCCAAGATGCAAGCCAGCATATGCAAGCTGCTGTATCATCATGGGCTTTGATGTCAATTGCAGGTCAGCTCGCCTGAGATGGGGCCTGCAAGAATAAGGGGGCGCCGGGTGGCCCGACCAGGAATATGGGCCAATTATGAACTTTGATTCCTTAGGGAATAATTTAGGAAAATGCGTTATTTATCCGAAATAATTCATGTGCAGAGTTAATCAGTAACCTATTAAGGCTCTTATGCAAGTCTATGCAAAAAGGACAAGCTTACTCGTCCTTGGCACTTAAGGGGTTAATGCATGAAAAATGGGGACAGGACCCAAAAGTAGATTCATGGAAGTGGATGTCATTGTCTCGATAAGCCCCTCGATCAGGGATGGTTAATAGTCTGATCATGCCATCCATTTTTTACCAAAAAGTATAATATTATAATTAGCGCAAGATTATTTCACCCCAGAACAGTCATTCTCAAGCAAATATACAAAACTATAATAAGTAAACAGCACTGGGGGATCAGCTACAAGAGCAAAGAGGGGGACAAATGCAAACAGTGGAATCCTATCTGCATGATTGTGATCAAGACAGACAAGACTGTTATAGGCAATCATTACTAAAGGATCAATCAACATAATTTAATGAACAATCATTGGCCACATAAATACAATCTTAGTTAATGTTTATATATATGGTCAAGGAGTATGAGTCAGCCAAACAATCGATCCATATTACAGAGCTTGGTCACATTATAGGTTTGATGTGCATGTTTCGGCAAACCATTTTAAGAAATACCTTCGTCAGGTCCTAATTAGTCCTATTGACCAACAGCAATTCAGCCAAAATGTTGGGCTGCATACGCACGAGCTGCCAGATAGCAAGCTCGAGGCAGAACAGAGGAATTTGTAAAGTGTTCACATGAGGTAGCTAAAGGTAGTGTGCAAAGTGTATTTAGAGGCAGGTGTGTCGATTGATATGTGAACTGCCGAGGTAGCCGGTGACTAATATGCCATATCTATTTAAATGGCAATAAATGTAGCAGAGGGAGACATGAACCTCGGACGGCAGATGTCTCTGACATTGGCGCAGTATCATTCGTAGTAATTGGTTATTTAGAACACGCTTAATACCCGGGGATCGAACCTGCTGCTTAGCGTCGGCTTATTTCCAAGGAGAGCACGTTGCCCCTGAGCTATCCTCCCGAGTCACGTGAGCTCAAATCTGATCTTGGTCAGGATGCACGTGGGGGGGGTGCGAAGGACTTTTGCTTGTACCTCTGCAGGCGACAAAGCATTGCATTCAAAACAGTGAATATCATTTAATTTGGTAACAGTAGCACCTTCTATGTGAAGTGCTATGAAGCTGCCAAAACTGTGTTATTAACTGAAGGACAAAAATGCATTATTATTATTATTATTATTATTATTATTATTATTATTATTATTATTATTATTATTATTATTATCATTACTACTACTACTACGAGCGAGTAGAAGCAGAAGGAGACACTTTAAGGGTTGTATAAAAAACTGCACGTCCTTTTTACACTTCATCTGTTTTGCTATTTTCTTTTCCCAAAAATAAATGAGTAGATTTTATTTTTGAATATGCAAGATTCTTTCCTCTTTGTGCACGTGCTTATCGTCTCTAGGGTGGTCTCCTTTACATGACAGAGGCTACACTTCAATAAGGGAAAGAACACACAGGACACATGATATTCCCTCATGACTGGGTCTCTCCTCCCAGAGCAGAACATCCCATATTAAGGCTGTAAGCTCATTATGTTGGTTTCAATGTAAGGCAGTCTGCAATGCTGCTACCAAGGTCAGCCTGACATTTGCAAGCTGGTGATCAATGCAAGTTTGTCGGTATCCGGCCGATAATACCAGCGGGATGCCGGAAAAATGAAATTTGGATTCCTGTCGCCTGACATCCCATTATAATCTGGTTGGGTGATATTGTATGTAAATATGTGCTCTGTAAAGCGCTTTGGATAAAGGCGCTATATAAATAACACATCATTATCATTTTCATTATAACTCCATATGGGAAGTACCTGAATTTCCGGCACTGGTATTACCGGTGCCGGTAATGCCAGCAGTTTTTTGTCGATGGGGGCCTAATTTACCTCCAGCTCTTGATTGGAGTTAAATCAGATAACCCCTACGCGCAAACCTGTAGCTTGTCGGGGCAGTAACAGTGCTGGTATCAGATTTACCCCCTATTTTACTGGCCCTATTACTGCTCCACCAAACATGTAATGGCCCACATAGCTGATACCAGTGTAGGTGTACCCATCTGAGCTTGGGAGCTTGGAGGCACCATCGGACTGCCTTCAGTGTTATTCACAAATATAAGTGGAATTCCCAGGGAGAGGGATCAGGTTCTGTAACAATCAACATATCTGTGAAATATCAAAACATGAGTGCAATTTACTCATCTGCTGTAGAAAAAAACGAGACTTCATGCCCGAGTGCAAAAGGATGCAATTGTACCTGATATCTCAGCGCATCGCAATACCACCCTCCAACCGCTACAGTGCTCAATCAGCTAAAACATCAACTAACAACAATTTCTGAAAAAGAGAAAAAACACATAATCACGAAGGCTGTGATGAATCATATTCCGGGGTACCAGTGGTCCAGGGGTGAATATTGGTTTCTAAACCATCAATCTGCCCCACAGACTCTAATACACCAGAATGGATCTGAACAGATTGGATTAAACAAGCATACAATGAAAATGATAAACCTCTTTGTCCAATTTTGGTAACGTGGACGGAACGGCAGGCTGATCTCTTCTAAAGGTTGTGAATCGTTGGTTAGTTGCAACACAGCGAAAATAATATTATTACCCAATGATAAAAGGAATATCCAATCAAAGTTGTATAAAAATATCTACTTTATTATTCTCACAATAGACAATCTAGCAACATTACTAAATTACCGCCCACCTTGTAAAGGAATGCAGAACAGACAGTTTCTTACGAAAGGAGAAGGGATGCAATCTGGATAGTGACAGGAGGGTAGTTGGTATGGTTAATAACCACAATAGTTTGTAACGGTTCTTGGCTTCAGCAAACTGGGAAAGGGTCTTTAAAATGTCTCCAGTGGCCTTCGGGGAAGGACCAGGGGGACAGGACCAAAATGTACCTTTTGCTCTGGAGGTTCTTGGTGCTCGACAAGGTCGAGTCGGCTTCAGGGCGCCGTGCAGGCTTCTGTGACAGAGTTCAAGATGGGAGTCAGCTGCGGGCATCAGGCGGCAAGATGGTTTGGTGAGCGAAGCTTGACATGCGTCTGCCGGCTGGCCTCTATGATGTCCCGGGGTCAGGAACTGTTGTCTCAGTGCTAATCGGTGGCTCTGAAGCACTGGTCGAGACTTCTTGGGTTTCTTTCAGCGACTGCGGCCTGACAGCAGTCAGCATTGCAGTTTGTTGCAGATCGAAGATCTCGACTGGCTCGAAAATGTCAGTTAAGGTGGACGCCAGTAGATGCTTGTCAATGCACTTCTCCCAGCTACTTTACTGAGCTCCTGTCGTCCTTTAAATCGGACGGGCCAAAACGATCCCTGCCCAGATGACACAGTCCTGATTGCGTGAACCCCAATGGCACTAGAATTATTAATAAATACATTTTAGAACTTTATGAACAAATTAGACTGAAAGGTTAATACATCCAAACTGTGCTCTTGATTTGTCACGGGTGGTGGCAGAGAATCAAGACCCCAAAATTTGGATGCAACGTGTCCACCATACCTGTGGTAAAATAGTTTGATTACTTGGGCATTCGTTTTAATAGCAGCCTATCAGGTGTGAGTCACTTCGATAAACTTAACCCCAAAATGAAACAGGCACTTAGAGGGGTCTTTTGCACGGGTCTTTTGGAGGGATCCTTTGTTTTTTTAGAATGTGTAAGTGGCAGCCTTTGAAACTATGCTAGAAATATACAAAAAAGATACTTTGTTGGTGGCGAATTATGGGGCTTCGCTTTGGGAGTTTGACGACCTGTCGCATTCACAGTCCAGAAAAATATTTAGGCCTACCACAATCGCCCCCCAATTTTGCTGTGCATCAAGAACTTGGATGATCTGCGGTTGCAACCTGTCACTTTATGCCTGATCATTTTTCAACACCCTCGATGGTGGCTCATGTCAGAATGCAACTCCAATCTCACTCGAAAGCTGAATGTGAAACTTTGGAATTGGTTAAACCTAGTAATCGAAGGCATGTAGCTATCTCATCAATCATGATCCAGCCGCACTTAACCTGTTCAGATCACATTCATGAAAAGTCAATTGTCACTAGAGCAATATTGAACTGATTAACCATTAAGGCGGGAACCTCAAAATGGGGGGTATAATTTCTGTCCTTACTTGCTCTTTATGCAGCCACCCTAATGAAGACTTGCTTCATTTTATCACCTTCTGCCCAGGTTATACAGATTTTCGAGCTAAACACGTATTCCCTTGCTTGGAAATACGGGTTTCGTACAATATTGACTGACAGACAGATAATGATCAGCTGTGTGGCTGATGGCACACTGTCTGTTCCTGTTGATGACCCACCAATGTTCAATATGGCCTATTCACTGAGGAGTGTGCGCCACAGCTGCTCCTCCCTGTAGCATGTGCCTGCACTGCTCAAAAAGCTTTCAGCAGGTATCACTGATCTACTGGCTTTTGATGCCAAAGGTCTTCAGCTTGACATCCCAGGTGAAATGGGAAACATTTTGACTGGTTTACGTTCTTCCTGCTGCCTGCCTTCTTTGTTCAACATAAGCTGCAAGTGCTGCAACAAAGCATCTTTGCACATTTGCACAATATCTCTTTGAGATGCTTACCACACTCCCCCCGCCTTTGACACATGCAGTTGAAAAGCAGCCACCTTTACTTTGAAACGTGAGTCTACAAAGGAAGCGAGCCAGCACTCAATGTTACATTTAATTCCACCTACTCATGGATCGCCACACCAGGTTGTGAAAGGTCCCTCAGCAGCTGCTCCACGGCGGCATCACCTGCTAAGGGCACGGCCCTGCATCATGTTGGCCAGGTTCAGTTCAAACAAGTACACTAGAGAGAGGATCTAACTCACATGTATTATGATGGCTAAACCACTTGTTGGTCCCCTCAACAGGTCATAGCACAGAGCAGACATTAGACAGCAGCTGCCAGTGACTGCTAGTGACACTGAGCCTCATTACAACCCTTGCCGGTCCGGTAATCTTACAGACTTTCACAGTAGCACCAGCACCGTTCTGAACGGTGCCGGTGCTACTGTCCTCCCCATTCCCATTGAGTCCTACTGGACTCAAATGGGAATGGGGAGTAACTTTTTCTGACGCCTGGCTTCAGGGATCGCCGAGGCTGTAATGCCAGAAAAAATATACAACTCCGGCGGCAGCCTGACGTTTTTACCAGCAGGGCTACTGCCAGAGTTGTAATGAGGCCCACTGTGTCAGAAATGCCCCACCAAGAGCTCTGCTGTGAGTGTTGCAGCAATCTATAATGGTATTGCAATTCTTGCGTACGCTGTTCGACTTTATTTGCCATGGGTTGCCACTGAGGTATTTGGTTATGCAGTGGCAACCTGTGGTGCATCTGCAGTGGGTGCAGTGCAGTTTTGGAATGCGAAGCCTGTCTGAAACGAGACCTAATCTTCTGGGCCACAATGGCCACTTCTTTTACAGACTGGCAATTGCAGATAAAACCTATGACCACAAGCTGAAGGGTGGGCACAAAGCAGAGGACGGGCAATGTCTTGTCATATGTCTTGACGGGCAATGGCATAAGTCAGCAAGGACATGTGACCCATTGACTGCTGCAACAACGCCCGAATGTAAATTACCAGTGTGCCTACAATTCCCGCACCTGCTCCCAGATGTCAGCTCCGCTTTTCCTTGTGCCATGATTCCCTTGCATGCACAGCGTTCCGTGGTGCTGAACTGCGTACACCTGCAGCGCCAAGGCACTGCTATGGGCCCACCTTGTGCTGTGATGCCCAGGTAGCCACGTTTCTGGCCACTGGTCCTCCTCTCCCTTTGAAGTGGACTTGTATCCCATGCTCTGCTGCAGTACCCATCAAACTATAGCCATAACCTCATTGTACATTTCTCATATTGCCTTGCGGGACAAAATGCGGCATCCGGATCCTTACCAGTGGTGATTGACTTTTCCCATAAGTGGCTAGAGTCCAGGGTGTTCCACAAAAGATGAGGGCAAGAGATCTACACCCAACATTATCCCTGGGCTAGCATCGTGCAGACACTGCCTGTCATGTGACTTGTGATATTTTTCACAACACGGGCCTGTGGCTGCTATCTATCACTGGGGTAGAGTGGTAGAGCTTGGTGTCCCACTCCCAAGCAAACGTGCAGTTTTTTAGGGATCTTTGTGTGGACTGGTGGTGGCATGTTGCTTGTCTGATGATAGAGGGAAGTACACACTTCATCTTTAGCCTTCTTCCCTTGTCTGTGCCTGGTGCCGGTTTATATGGCAATGCATGGATCTGGTGCCCAAGTGGGTCCCTACCTTTCCTTGGCGCACTGCTTCGCCTGCGAGTGTGCAAGCTACCAGATTGGGTCAGTGTTCCTACTGTGTTAAGTAGTAACACATTTCTTACTTATGTTGTGAGTTGACATTACACAAGTTGGGCTCATCTGAACATGGTGGCCTACTGGATGCCCCATCATGATGTGAGGAGCTTGTGGATCTGTGACAGGAAGGCTGTCTCTTGAAGAGAGTGTAAACAGGTGGCCGGGGGTGGACGCCTCCAATACTACTGCAGCCTGTTGTGTCCTTCTGGTCCTCCTCATCAGGATCACTGCTGTCCAATAGCAACACACATTCCGGCCTGCTAATCATTGTCTTGATCATCATATTAAAAGTTGATGGGGCAGTGGAAATGTAGAGGATTTATTTGAAATGTCCTCCCGTTGTTCAACTCTCTTGTGCATTGTTCTTTGCTGATCGTCAGTAGTTAAGTTATGTTCCCCAACCCCTTCTATTCCTGACATGGCGAATTGGACAGAAAGTGCAACCACCTCTGTTGGTACCATCAGATGTTCCTTGTTGTGGTGCAAAACCCCTGCATGGACTTGTCCTGGTGCACATACTAGTCCAGAGCAACATGTCAAGTGGGGGTGATCAGGTGCTATTCTGCCATTCCAGTGCACACAGAGCAAGTACTGTTGCAGATGTGAAACGATGACAAGTAACATATCCCTCTGCCTCTGGTCCTCTTAGGTGCTGCGCACATGTTGTCCCAACTTGTCTGTGCTCACTTAGTGGTGAATCGCCTGCCATTCTGAAAATCTGCTGCTTTCTCCCACCAGATTGTCAGGATCATGGCTCTCCCACTAGCAGAAGGGCGGGATTCCAGGCTTCTCCTGTTCCTTCTCCCAAGGGTCACCTGGCAGCACAGGTCTCATCCACTCACTTCTAGTAATAGTCACTAACCAGTGTATCTCCCACCACCTTCAATCTCTACTACTTCCTTACCTGGCACGTTTTGCAAGCTAGACTCTCCCTCAAGGTGCCCTCAGGGAGTCCTTGCCCCCACTGCTTCTCTTCCCAAGTGTCACCTGGCAGCACGGGTCTCATCCACTCACTTCTAGTAATAGTCACTAACCAGTGTATCTCCCACCTCCTTCAATCTCTACTACTTCCTTACCTGGCACGTTTGCAAGCTAGACTCTCCTTCAAGGTGCCCTCAGGGAGTCCTTGCTCCCACTGCTTCTCTTCCCAAGTGTCACCTGGCAGCACGGGTCTCATCCACTCACTTCTAGTAATAGTCACTAACCAGTGTATCTCCCACCTCCTTGAATCTCGACTGCTTCCTTACCTGCCACGTTTGCAAGCCAGACTCTCCCTCAAGGTGCCCTCAGGGAGTCCTTGCTCCCACTGCTTCTCTTCCCAAGTGTCACCTGATGGCATCTGTCTCATCCACTCATTTCAAGAGACAGACACCGACTGGTTTGTCCTCTGCCTAACAGAATCTCTGCTCATCTTCCCACTGAAATGTGTCGGCATGACTCTCCCACAAGCTAACCTTATGAAACAAGGAGTGATGAGTGGTGTCTCTCATAGTCAACCCAGCTGCAGCCCCTCACAGGAATGCCCTCTCCCTAAATCCACACCAGGTGAAACGTTTTTGTTCTCCCACTTCAAATCAGTGTTATGCAAGAAAATATACCCCAAATTTAACTTTTAGTACACAAACACTCACTACTTCTATATACCTCTATCTCCCTACACGACTACCCTAACTCCCCTCCAGCTTAGTCCAACTTTCCAAAATGTTCTCAACACACCTCCAGCAAGGACCTCCTTCCTATCTGAAAGCTGCTTTGATTGACAAAGATTCCCAATCACGTGTCCCCTTTATGCAATGTGGCGGAACCTTTGGACAACTTTTTAAAAACTTCGTCCAAAATTCGACCTGGTTGAGTCACCTGAATTTAAGGCGATTGGCGGTTCTATCGATAAAGTTCACTCAGACCTACTCAGTACAGTGAAGGGCTTCCTGAGTTTACTGTCCTGTCTTGAGGCCATATTTCATGGTTTATGTATATGAGTTCAATATGTTACTACCATCCCAGGAGTTTAACTTTTAGCTACTGGAGACAGAGAGATTTAGGGTTAATAACTCAGGATTTCTGCTGTGGGGAGTGTGGGGGGGTGAATCTGGGTAGGATTTGGCCAGGATTCAGTTGCCCTGGAACTAACTGTGATGATGCGGAGAAACTTTTCTTAGGATAGGCTTTTTGTTACAATGGATATAAGGGGTGGTCTATATTCATGTTAGCCTTCTGTGGTAAGCCAGTATACGGGGTGTCACCCTCTGCAATATTGACGTGGTCACCTTGCCATGCTTATTGTTTATTTTTCGCTCCCATAACTCTCAATGACTTTTGTTTCTCCGCTCCTAATGTCTTCTTTTTGATTTCCTCCTCTGGTTCTCCATCGTCTGTTTCCACCCTTTGTTTGGCTTTGTACCACTCTTTCGTCTTTGCGGTGCATCTATTCTTTATGCCCCTGCTTCTCTGTCTGCTTTCGTCTTACCTCTTATAACATTGCTATGAGAGCTTTACTCCCCTGCGCTACCAACTCTATGGTTTGATTTGGTGTGACTGGCGTTAGTGTCTTCCCCAATACTCCCCAAATATTTCCCATTGCCTTCCTTCCCCTCCAGCTGACTTCTTGTGTCTGGCCGTATCCCTCTTGCCTTCTACGCTTAGTCACACTGGGGTCTCACACTGCCTACCCTGCTCTTCCCTCTTGGCATTTCGCACTCATCCTCTTACACACTCCATGTGTGCGATCTATTTCCTTTTTCCTCTTTTCTGTGTTTCTACATTCCACTTGTTTATAGCGCTACGCTCTGGTGCACCAGGACATTTTTTGCAACATCCTTTTGCATAATTAATGGTGAGCTATGTTAATGCTGGCCCTGATAGTTCTCAGTAATGTTTTACTGATGTAACTACTTTGGCATGGATTTCTTAAGTCAATTTGCATTTCTTTGTTATTTCAAATGCTGGCTTTCAGGTGGCTTGCAAAGTGCTTCACTGCAGCACTTGTGGGATATTGTTGAGGGCTGCTTTCAGATCCTTTGTGTGTAAGTCATTCTCGTAAACATGGGCGTAAAATGGCACTAGTCGGATAGGCATGGAAAAGATATTGGGCCTCATTACACGGTCCGTTTGAGGGTTGGAGAATTTAACGCCTGCAAACCGGCAAAGGGACCAGGGAGCTAATTACGGTACCGCAATTTGCGGTGCCGTAATTAGCACCTTCCCCATTCCCATTATGCCCTATGGGGCAAAAATGGGAATGGGGAAGGGCAAATTACCACCCCACCAACCTTGGAATAAGGCAGTAATTCCCCTTTCCACCAAGGCGGTGGGACCAAGGTGCTAACAGCACCTTGGTCCACCGCCGTCCGTGTAATGAAGGCCATCTTTCTGGAGACAATTGGGACCTCATCCTTTCCCAAGATGGTGCACGGGTGTATTGCCGCTGGTCAGCCTTATTCAATATGGCCATGTGAAATATTCGGTATGAGCCAGGGGTCGAACATGGCTGAATTTGTAGGGCCTATATAATTTCTGCCCTGCTTTCCCCAGTTGGTACCGCCTTCCACCTCCCACCACCAGATTCCCACCAATGATAGCACAGTGGTACGCTCCATGGTGTCTCTCACAGTTTGCTGCTACCATCGCAGATTGGTATTTCCTGCTTTTTTGCCTTGTGATATGGTTGTGGGAGGTGTGTGGAGGGTCAAAGTGTGCACTAGGGTGTGGCAAAGCACTTCCGGGATTGTTTGTGGCCACTGTGGCTCCAGGTTGCAGATACGTCTGATGATGTCAGATCTTGGCTGGCAGGCATTGGCGCAACCCGTGGGGAGCCCCCGATTTACCATGCACTTTCGGGACTAGGCAGAACCTTATGGGTAGGCTGTGGGCATGAGCTTCACACACCAATGGGCCACGTGGTGGTGGTGGTGGTGTATACAAAATGCAATTAAGAGACGCCCAAAATCCTCACGATTTGCACAGTGATAAATCGCAAGTGAGAGTTACTAAATTGCACCAATCTGGATTCCAGGAGTTAGAAAACATAATGGAGCTCATTGTACTAAGGTGGGGCTGCTGCCTTTGCACTTATGGTCCCCATTGTGCACTTTTGGTCATTTGCACAATGCAGTGCAAATATAAAGTTTTAACACAGGTGAATCCCCATTACACCTTCTTTTTGCCCTTTGTATTTTTACAATGGATGCTTATGGTATAAGGTTTCTTTTAGCGAGCTATTGCACAGCAATTCAATGAATTAAAGCCAGCAAGAGAGTGCCATGCTGGCGACAGTGCATTTGGGCTTATATTGCTGAAGGTATGGAGGTGATGCAATCGGGGAATCCGATCCGTGCATCCACTGTGCAATAGAAAACAATGGGCCGCATTATAATAGTGGCGGTAACGGTATGAACGGTGCCGGTAAGGCATCAGCACCGTTCATACCGTCCTGCCGCATTACGAGTTCTGCTCGCGGGTTCCTGACAGCCTGCCAGGTGTTACCAGGCGTGCAGAGCAGCACCCACGATTAGAACACGTGATTGCACCGGCACCGTTATAAACGGTGCCGGTGCAACCATGCTCCCCACCCCCATTCTGCCCTAATGGGGATCGGGAGCCCGGCAATACCGCCACCCGCGAATGGGCAATTACCGGCCCATTCATTTCGTAATGGGCCAGTTATTGCCCAATCGCAGGTGGCGGGGCCGATAGCGAGCAAGGTGGTAGCCGTGCTTGCCACACAGGCACGGCTAACGCCATGCTCGTAATGAGGCCCAATGACTTTTAAGTGGTTAAAAAAACATGCGTAAAAGTATTGTGTAATCATTTTGCTCACTGTTAGGATTCGCTTTGAACAAAATGAGCCCCATTGGCTTTGATCCTCATTACCAGAATAGCAGTGTAGAAAAAAAGTGGTGTTCCTGGCTTTCCCGCCACTTTTCAGGCATCGGTTGAAGCGATATGGCAAATCAGATGTGGCTGAATGTAGATTTTGCAAAGTGAAGACCAGGTGGAAACACTGTGGCCCATCTTGATGGATTGCAGAGGCCTGACTGGACTTAGAACAACGTTTTTGGGTGAGTGCTTAAAAACAAAACGATGCTTGGAGGCAGAGAGATTCTGGATGCATCTTTTGGGCGGAGAAGACTTAAGGCTAATTTCTGTCTCGATACAGTTTTTAAAATAAGTGCTCCAGATTGAAAAAGGGAGGGATTTAATAGTAGAATGAATGTGTTTTGATTTCTGTTGATTTGTTATTGTTAGCGGGATTAATTTGATACGTTTTAAAGGAATTGATCAAAGTTTGTAATAAACTATGTAATCAATACACAATAAATAAATGAGGATTTACAGCACCACTGAGTGGTGGCATGAGTACACGAGGATGGCTATTTTTCCTCTGGGGCTTTCCTACTGCACATTGAATTGAATTCACTTAGATTTACTATCACTGGTGTTCTCTTTGCAAATGTCTTTCTTTGTTTTTTATTAAGTGGCTGTATTTTATTTCCTTCTTCCTGGCAGAGGGATTTTCTGTAAACCTGTCATTATGTTACGCAATGTCTGACTTCACAAAACACAATGGATAATGTTCTCTTTGAAGAAAGGCTCAGTTTGCTATTAGGTGAAACAGTCATAAAGTGAGGGTTAAACCACTTGCCCTGTATGGAATCCAAGTAACACATATAGCTTTAGTGGTGGCTGCCTAGACTCAGACCTGTGCAATACCTACCACTGAATGAGCTGCAGGCTTTTCTATTGATGCAGTTTCTGGGCGTGTCTCTGATGCACTGCACGACATGCAGTAACATCTTAAGCACTGAGTGCAAGAACTGGATTGTATAACCCACAGTCATTAACTCCCACACACCTACCTCACAGACCACACTCTCATGACCTCCTACCAACACATCACTACAACTACATCCATGATCAACAGATACCAGACTGATGATTCAAGGACTAAGACACACTCATTTTGGAAAGGCCCATAAATTACACAACCGGTACCTGCGTGTTCGCACTTAGGTGCAATCAAGTGCACCCCCTGCCCCGCATAATTTCCATCATTTCCAAGTCAGAGTGCAAAAGGAAGGTGTAAAGTGAGGCAAAATCACATTTATGCCTCCCGTTTGCACACCGGAGTGCAAATTGTGTAAAAACTGCCTGCCGGTTACATACAGCAGCAACATTTACAACAGGCTCTTGTAATTGTAATTGTTTATTTGTAAAGCACGTATACACAAGGGAAGTGCTTCAAAGCACTTCAAGGCGGGCAGGGAATAGGGGAATACAGAGTAATTCTTAGACCTTGAAGATTCTGAATGATCTAAGAATAAATGACTAGCATACTAGGCCTGACAGCAATACTACTAGTGTAGTGCATGACAGGAAGCAAGGCGAACGCAGAGGAGAGGGAGGAGGCATACAATCCATAGACTACTATACTAGGCCAGCGGTGTTTTAGATAGTTCAAGACAAACAGTGGGGCGATAAGGGAGGGGAGGAGGAGGAGAAAATCTTACAGAAACAAAACTAGTGTACTAGGCCGGGCGAACTAGGACTAGTGCATTCTACGTAATGTAAGTGCACAACAGGAAGTGAAATGGAAGGGGAGGGGACTAAGTGCGCATAGTCAAGCAGTGCCCTGGGGTAAGTGCACAGAGGTTACCCTTCTCATGGAGTGAATTCCAGAGGTGCAGTAGTGGTGAGCAGAGTGCAGAGGCCCGTGGGCAAGTGCAAAGACTGGCGGGGGGATCTATCTGCATTTTGTGTCAGGGTGAACGCTGAGCAGGGGGCCCCTCCTGCACATGGAGCCGTGGATGCGCAGAGGATGTGCTTTTTTATTTTGCATTCATTTTAGGAATGTCCAGATCTCCTTAGTGAGAATGCTAGCCTGCGACAATGCTAGCCTGACAATGCTAGCCTGCGACAATGCTAGCCTGACAATGCTAGCCTGCGACAATGCTAGCCTGCGACAATGCTAGCCTGACAATGCTAGCCTGCGACAATGCTAGCCTGCGACAATGCTAGCCTGCGACAATGCTAGCCTGACAATGCTAGCCTGCGACAATGCTAGCCTGACAATGCTAGCCTGCGACAATGCTAGCCTGCGACAATGCTAGCCTGACAATGCTAGCCTGCGACAATGCTAGCCTGCGACAATGCTAGCCTGCGACAATGCTAGCCTGACAATGCTAGCCTGCGACAATGCTAGCCTGCGTCCACCCTTTGAGAATATGGCACAGTTCTTTTGGCAGAAGTGATAAAACACACAAGCGCATCTCATCACTTGTGCCAAGAAAAAGATCAACTTATCCACAAAGGTAAGCTGCGCACTTCAGTGGGGCTGTGCAGAAGCGCAAATGACGCTCAGTCCAGACCCATTGCATACATCAGTGATAGGAGTGCTCTCCCGACACACACTAACGTATGACAGGTTCCCAGCACCCGTAGAGGTGTCAGGAAGGCATCCAGGACCTGTCATTGTAAAATGTAAAAAGAAATAACATGTCTATCCCTATTTGAGGGATAGAAATGCACATGAGACAGCAACAGTTCAGACCGCTGCTGTATTTAAAAGAAAATAAATGCATGACAGGGTAGACAATGGCGCTGTTATGCTTTGCGCATCCTGCCGGGGACTGTGACTGATTTCTGTGCATTTCAAAGAGTAATCCGATTTGTGGATTCAGGAAGCACTTTGGAATGTGCAGAAACACCACCTTCTTGGAGTGAATCCAGTTCATGGATTGTAAACGTTTTGACCCAATTTGAGCCTTGGTGACCTCTGGCTCGTATTGGGTTGAGCTGTTTCGAGCCGATTCGAGCTCAATCAGATATTCAGTGGCTACTCATGAGCTCCTTTATGGTGTCTTTAATGGTGCTTTTCTTCGAAGTTTCGAACCCTGAATTCTCAGCCACGGAGAAAGTCAGAGACAGAGAGAGACAGAGCATGAAAAGGGGTGCAGAGAAACAGAGGGAGAGAAAGGGAGAGGGATGGAGTGAGAGAGAGGAAGAGAGAGACAGAGAGACAGAGAGAAAGAGGGTGAAAGGGAGTGCAGAGAAACATGGAGAGAGAGGGTCGAGAGATTGAGAGAGAGGGAGAGAAAGAGAGTGAAAGGGAGTGCAGAGAAACATGGAGAGAGAGAGTCGAGAGATATCTAGAGTGAGAGCGCTAGATTGGTGGTGAATGAGAGGGGGGAATCCCTGTAATGGACCACTCCAAGGGTCTGCAACCCGTGGACCCCAGATGTTTCCATCTGCAACTCCCATGAAGCCTCCCCATTGAACATTGCCGCATGGGGCTGATATGAGTTCAAGTCCAAAACATCTGGAGAGCCAAAGGTTGCAGGCCCCTGCCCTACATATTACTTGCTATCCATGGTGACAGGCTTTGCGTGTTGTTGGCCTGACTCTGCGCCATGCCCCTTTCTGGCAAACCCCCTTGTTTAGCCGGAGCCTTTCCTCTGCATCCTTCCAGGAAACAGCTGAGTGACGGTTGGCCATTCAGACTGCATCACCCGGTGCCTTTAATCAGCGCAATCTGACTTCAGGCCGGAGACGATGCCGGGGGAGGCTGCGAAGGACTGAGATGGGCCGGGACAAGCATAGGAACACACTGCCATTGTATGCTTGGAATGTAAACCCCACGCCTGAAGACATTTCGACCCAAGAAGAGACCACTTTAGCTAAATATATTAATACAATCAAGGAAGGTCATTGAATGAACCAAAGAATAGAATGTATGTAGCGCTTACTCTAGCAGAGGGTACAGGCAAGTTGAACAATACATTATTGTTCAACGAAAATGTTAGTAGATTGCACGGTGGGTTCATGCACCCGCTGCAGAGATTGGTGTCCAAACTATTATTCATTGGGTCTCAAGACAGTGGTACTGACTGAGACATCCTTGCGTTCTCATTCTCGATAACATTTCACAATTGAGTTGGATAATCGGATCTGTTTGGGATAAGCCCAGGTGCTACGCGGAAATTGAGTTATTGTGTTATAGTTAACGATTTAATTATTGTGCATATGTACAAAATAAATCGCATGCTTTTAGCAAAGCAACTTAAAAGCGGCACAACGAGGAGAGCTGGCCAGAACATGTCACACAGTCCTTTTTCACCCAATGCATTAAATAGTTTTCAGTCTGTAGGGCTCAGGTGCGGTTGTTGAACATTGAACATTGAACATTGGGGTATATAAACTTTGGATCCCCAGATGCTATGAACTACATCTACCATCCGCTTTACCCAGCATAGTAAATAGTGAGGGATCATGGGAGTAATAGTCCAAAGCACATAGCGAGCCACAGGTTGCAGATCTCTGATTTAAACAGATGTGGCAGAAAGACCGTACCAGAATAGAAGCGAGCAAACCCAACCTATCCCTTGCTGTCTGGCGAGGGGAGGGGTAGTAAAGCTGCGTCCACCTAAGGAGCGTAAATTGCTCAGCGGGTTGAGCGCTTGCTGCTGCAAGCTATATGTGATCTGCAGGTCGCAGGTTTGAATCGCGGCAAGCCCAACTCAGCCTCTCATCTTTTCGAGGTCAATAAATGAGTACCAACTTCGGTTGGGATGATAAATGTATGTAAAGATGTTCTATGTTCAACACTTTGGCAAAAGCACCGTATAAATAACATCATTATCATTAAAGAAATGTTTGACATTGGTCCAAAATGGTCAATTTGACATCAATTGGTCCATTCTACACAGGTTCAGAAGAAAATGGAATAAGGCCACAAAACTTCCATTCAGGTTTGAAGAGGCATCCATGAAATAGTCCAATGTTTCAGATGGCAAGCCTGCAGCATATTTATTTATTTATTTATTAAGTACATAAAAGGCAAAGCATTTCAACGCTGTAAAATATGACACATATAATACAACACAGTTAAATACTACAACAATAACATAGTTAAAACATGCATGAAAGATAACAACCAATAAAAAGAGTAAAAAACAATATTGCAAATCCAGGCTTTAAGTACCTTTCTGAAGTATTCAGCCTCTTTCCATATATGTATTGCACTGAAGTAATTGTTGCTGCAGTGTGGCACTACAACATTAGAAATAATGGCAATAATCCTAATGTATCTACCAAAAAAATGACATCAGTTTTAAACACTGTGCCAGGAGAGTTAATGAATTGCCAGCAAAATAAAGCACAGCCACATGTGCTGATATATATAAGTTGTTTCCCATCATTTGCAGGTTACAGCACTGCCAAAGTATGTCAGCATATTGCCCAAATAAACCAGGGCAATCATTGACATCACCATGCTGCTCACAATTCCCATGGTTCTTCTCAGAATGGGATGCTGCCAACCTGCCAACGGCACCGCTCAAACACACTGTGCTACTTTAAAATAGGCCAGAGTCAGCTCAATTTGCTGAAACATTGCCATGACAACATCCACATGTCCAAGCAAGTTTCAAATGTCCACAGTCAATCACATATTGCCATGCAGGGTTTAACAGAGACATAAATCTGTCCTAGTTAGGCACGCTGTCAGGCTCATTTCTGCACTAGCTCCTAAGAAGTGTCATGCCATTTTCTACAATGCCAGAATGCTAGTTTCTATTCAGTGAAAGGAAAATATGCTTTAGTTTCTGCATTACATGAAAACTCCAATACCAGTTTCACAATGTCCATGTAAATAGCCATGTAAGTTTCACAGTGCCCTAAAAACTGACCACATGAATAATATCCGGACTGTGCTGCCTCAGTTAAGCACAGAGTTAATCTACTTTTGTCAAACTAGAAATTATATCGTGCCTCCTATTGCTATGAATATAAGTATATTGGCCTACGCCAAGCTGCTAACAAGCTACTTATGAACTACATGTGAATAAACTCGCATTGCAAGGTCCTGACCTTAGAAACCATGTAAACTGTCATTTTGGGTCAAGCCGCCATTTTAGGTTTTCTTGCTCTATAAAGTCACCATGTGAGCTAAAATGGTAGCCTATGTTATTCAGAACAGAACTCGATTGTCATGACCTCTGTACAGCTAATGTATAACTTGCCTGCAGGCCACTTGTTAGGGTCATGAGCTGAGACCTTGTCCTTCTGCTGACCTGTGTGCAATGGATTACCTGTATCACCGAAACTGATCTATAATTGAATGAGAACACCTGCTTAACTATATTGTATAAATTAAGTCCCGCATTGTAATGTTAGGCCTAGAGCATACATTATTACCATTTCTTCTTGTTAATGTATGAACCTAAAATGAACTAGATTTGACCTGGCAAGGGACCCTAGAGCAGTAACTTATTTATGGAATGGTTAACCTGAAGAAAGGCTGGACAACAGGCTGGAGAAATGTATAAAAGCCTGACTGTTTCAATGAATATTTGCACTCACTGAGCACACCGAACCACGCCGGAGTTCGCTGTGTTGTACTGAGGGTCGATAGCTATCTGAATTTTGTTCTGTTCTTTTGTAACTGGATTCAGTATAAAATAAAGTACTTTGTATGTTCCTTTGTAACCTGTGTTTGGTGTGGTTCCTTTTTGGTTACCCTGCCTCATATTATATCCTTGTTTTCACAGTTGGCGCCCGGAATAGGGACCCTCAAGATTGATGCCGGATTATTGAAGGTTGACGCACGCTATCGGACTGGGATCGGACGGTGTGACATAACGGGCCCGACTGAACGAGACGCAACACCTCAACAGCGCTGCACAATCCGTTCCCTGAACGATAGCTGTGTGGTCTGAGACGGCATCTTGACGAGGGTCAATTTTTTGAGGCGGGCAGATTTGCCGAAATCACCATACACAAGGTAAAATTTGTTAGGTGAGTCCTTTGTAAACCGATCGGTCCTCCTTAGGTTTGGTCAGGTGAGTCGTTACCCGACTCTTAATTTAACCCTGACAATTTGAATTTGGCGCATTGCATCTGCAGACACAATTATTGACCAGGTAACACCGAGTATTTGAGAAATGCCTGGGAAATTGTCTAGCTGCTTTAGGGCATTATTCCGCAGCGATAGACAATCTTTGGAATTTAGCCATACGGCACCACAGGAGGGGTCACCGGCATGTACTATGTACTGTAAGCATGGCATTGGAAGTGTAGTATTTAATAAAATTTGGCACAGACAAACCAGACATGCCTCCGAACTTCAGTGGCCAGTCAATGGTAGTTTTGAGATCCCTCGTATTGAATATTTAGAGTCAGTCTTGTTAAAAAAGAAGGCCAGACCTGCAGCATTTGATGTTTTGCAAAATTGGAGAAGCGTTGCAGCAGCTTAAAAGTAGGGAAAAACATGTGCGCAGTCATAAAACAAATGCTGAAAATGCGTTGTTATATGATCAGGACAAACAGTCTGAGTCGGTTAGGAATATGGACAGGGCTTTCTCACTCGGTATTCAGAAAATCTATCCTTCTAAAGATCTTCATGTTTCTGATGAGTTTATCGACAAATTGTTAAATGAACAAAGGCCTGGTGCCTCTGCACCACCTCTGTATGTTCTCCTTCCTCCAGCTGTACCTCTTCCTGCTGTTATTCCTGCTCTTCCTGCTCAATCTGTTGTTCCTATTCCTCCGGTTGTTGTTCCTCCACTTGCTCCTCTGCCTCTTCCCATTGCACCAGTAATAGTACCTCCATTGAATTTGTCTGCACCCTCACTCCCAAGTAGTTCTGAACCGCTTGTTGTTGATCAGGGTGCGGGGTCGAGGATTGTTACTCGTAATACTGTTCCTACAGAAAAGAAACAGGATTTGTTTGCATGGGCTAAGCATTGTATGGAGAGAGATGATCGAGCTAATGTTCTTGCCACACTTTCTAATATGGATAATTTTCCTGAGAAAAATGTTTTCATTGAAGGTTTAGGGATTCATTTATGTGTAATGTGGGGTAAATTAAATAATGCAGACCTCCCACAAGGGTTGAGGGACCTGAATACTTTAGCGTTTTCAAGAGACACTGTGGAGAAGGTACATGAGCATGTTCAGAGGATATTTGAGTATAGAAAGGAGTTGGAAAGATTACGGAATGAGGATGACGAAGAAGAAAGTATGTATGTTCAGAAACGATTTCTTCCGTGTCATAAATCGACATCTGAGGAGGCGCGAATTTGTACAAAAGATGCGATTAGATGGATTTCAGACATATCGATAACTCCAGTTGAGGTATATGACACACAGTCAATATACGCTAGAAATGCAGAGGAAAGTGATACAGGTAATGGTAGAGTACCTGCAGGATGAATGTTTAAAGAGAAAGGTTAGTTGTCCCACAGAGTTATTGAGCGTTTATAAGAGAGCTTTTTCACTTGACACTTCTTCAACTGCTTTAGCGCTCGACTGTTGCTTAGTAAGCGTTCGGAGTTGCCTACATCTCAGTTGCCTATGAGAGAGGTTCCTCCGACATTTGTCCCAAAGGTTGAGATTCCTGCTAATGCTACAGCAGGTACACCTGCTGTGGACATTCCTGCACATTATGTATCGCAGTTTGTTCACGTCCCGTTTTCACGACAGGAAGTGAATACTATTAGACAAACTATTCCTGACATTAGGAAAAATCCGACAGGGTTCTATAAAGAGATAGAGTCTGTTTTGCAGTCCTCAGTGTTTACCCTAGGCGACATTGATTTGCTATTCCCTGTACTCCTGCCTGTAGATGTGTGGAAACAAGTTAGAACTATAGACGATGTACCAGGGTTGGGAGATACATGGGCTAACATAGTTAGGCTTGATGGGGAAAGGCCAGCTGGTGAGAGACCACCTCAGGTGATACTAACTTTGCCTGACAGAATCATTGCAAAACTGAAAACTATAATCCCCGAAAAGAGAATTATTTGGGACAAGCTTACGACCTGTGTCCAAGCAAAATCTGAGGGTGCTACCGAGTTCTTTATTCGGTTCGAACAGGTATTCTCGGATTTCAGTGGACAAGACGTAGGCACAGAGTCTGGGAAAAGATTATTTGTGGACAAATTTGTACGTGGATTGCTGCCTGACATCCAGTCACAAATTATGTCTTCTGAGAGCGCTTGGCAGGCGAAATCCCAATCAGAAGTACTGCACATGGCTCAGTACTACGAGAACCGTGTCAATAATGAAGAAGATAGAGTTGAGAAGAGAAAAAGTGATTTGAAGACTAAAGTATTGTTACAGCAAATTGTAAGAGGCCCGAGAGGGGGTAGTTTGCAGATTAGAGGTCAGTATGTTCCACAAGGGAATGTGCCCTTGGGTCCTATGAATATTAACCAGTGTGCCTATTGTCGCCAGGAGGGTCATTGGCGTGCACAATGCCCCGTCCTTTGACAGAGGTCGAATAACACATTTGGAAATATGGGTAGACGATCCAGGGGTCGCCCGGGTGTAGGGGGCCCTGGTAGAGGCCAGTTTTCGCAGGATCCCCAACAACCTTTTTCACAGGATAATCAGACTTCGAGTGTGGATACTAGAAACATATTTGATCTTCTGCTGCATATCTATCTAAAGAGCTTCCTTTTGATGATATTTTGTTTCGTTAGGATTGCCCGAAGCAGGGTTTGGAACCTACACTTATTCCCGTTAATCAGAAAGGTCCCTACGTTGAAATGGTAGTGGGAAATAGGAAACATCAATTTTTGATAGACACTGGAGCACAGAAGTGCTCCATTGATCATTCTCGGGTTCCAAACATTCCACTGTCAGGGAAAACCAATGTTTCTGTAGGGTTTTCTGGCACACCAGTTGTTTGTCCGGTTTCTTCACCGGTACCTATTTCTTTGGGTCCCTTTACGGACCACTGTCCATTTCTCTTGACTTCGAATTGTGGAGAGAATTTGCTGGGGTTGAATCTGTTGAAGGAATTAAATGCGGTAATTCATTGTTCTTCTGATGGAGTGCGTTTGACGATTTCACCACAACAATGTTCTGTTTCGCAATTCTTGACTAGACCTTTGCCGCCAGAATTCAGTAATGTACCAGTGTGTTTGTGGGCAGTTGATGACAATGATGTCAGTGTTTTGCAGATTGAGCCTGTTAAAATAGTTTTGAAACATGGAATTAAGCTGCCCCGTATTCCACAGTATAAGATCTCAGTTGAAGGCGAGCGAGCTTTGAAGAGCATTGTTTCCGATTTTGTGCATCGTGGGGTAATTGAGGAGATTTCAGGAAGTTTGTGCAATAGTCTGATTTTACCCGTGTACAAAAAAGGTGATAATGCAATTCCATTTCGTTTTATAATTGATTTACGTGCCATTAATAAAGTCGTCGCTCCGCAATTTCCAATTGTGCCTGATATGACGACAATATTAACCATGATTCCAGCTACGGCTACTCACTTCAATGTTGTGGACCTAAATAATGCTTTCTTCAGTATTCCTATACATGAGGATAGTTGATACTTGTTCGCGTTCACCTTAGGGGGACGCTCATTCACATTTACTCGTGCACCTCAAGGTTATACTGAGAGTCCTAGTATTTATAGTAGGGCTTTGAAAGAGAAGCTTCATACCCTTGGATTGCCCCCTACTTGTACGTTGCTCCAATATGTTGATGATTTGCTTTTAGCCGCTGACTCTGAGAGCTCTTGTAAAGAGGGCACTGTGTTGTTGCTCATCCATCTAGCTAAGCATGGTCACAAAGCTTTGCTTAAAATGTTTCAATATTGTTGCCAGGAGGTCGCCTACTTAGGCTATCTCCTGTCAAAGGAGGGAAGAAGATTGACACCTGAAAGAATAAAACACATTTCTGGCATGTCTGTCCCAAATACACAAAAGGAAGTTAGAGCCTTGATAGGTATGGCTTCTTACTGTAGGTTATGGATCCCAAACTTCTTACTAGTGATAAAACCGATGTTGGCCTTGACGAAGAAGGGTATTTCTTCGCCATTGCCATGGAATACGGAGCATCAACATTCATTCGAGTTGCTCAAGACTGCATTATGTTCGGCGCCAGTTTTGGGCACACCAAACTATGAGAAGGCCTTTGTGTTTGTGCATAAATGTGATGGATGTGCTTTGGCTGTATTAACGCAGGAACATGGAGGGAAGAATAGGCCATGCGGTTACTACTCTTCCGCCCTTGATCCTGTTGCATGCGCTTTGCCAAGATGTTTGCGCGCTGTCGCTGCTGCTGCTGCGTCCGTAAAACAGAGTGAGGGAATGGTCCTAGGCCATGATTTAACCCTGATGGTGCCTCACTCTGTAGATATTCTATTGAACGAAACCCAAACGCAACACCTCACTTCCGCACAACTGACAAGATATGAATTAATCTTGTTTGCTCCCCACATTCAAATTAGGAGGTGCTGCGTTCTTAATCCGGCTGAACTCCTACCTTTCCCGCTAAATACTGTTTGCGGTGACGAAGAGTCACATGACTGCCTGTATACTACTGAACAAGATACAAAAGGCAGAGTTGATTTGAGGGACACTCCTTTGGATAACCCACAAGGGGAGCTGTTTTTTGATGGCTCCTGCTTCAAACTACTGATGGTACATCCACAGCTGCTTATGCAGTCACTACATTGAGTACGGTTGTGGAGACCAAGAGAATTACGCATAACTCTGCGCAGGCCGCAGAGATTATAACATTGACTCGAGCTTGCGAGATTTCCAAAGGGCTAACAGTAAACATATATACTGATAGCCAGTATGCCTTTGGGGTGGCTCACAACTTTGGGAGACTTTGGTCAGAGAGAGGGTTTTTAACTTCGCATGGCACCAAGATCCAACATGGCTCCCTGATAGTACAATTGCTTTCAGCGCTTGCGCTCCCTAGTCAGTTAGCAATCATTAAGTGCGCAGCACATCGCAAGATTATAGATGATGTAGGGAAAGGGAATGCTTTCGCTGATCAAATAGCTAGACAAACTGCCTCTGATCTCTTCACGGAGATGTATATTTCAAGGGAGACTGTAGATGCCTATGCAATGGATGAGGGTGTTGGGTCTGTACGGGATATCCAAGCCAATGCCACATTAGAAGAATCCAAGAGGTGGGCTGAGGGCTTGGGGAAACTCGATGATGATGGGTGTTGGGTGGACATGGTTGAAGGGAAATGGTTGCTTCCTAATGCCTATATAGTAATGATGGTTACCATGGCACACGGTCCCACACATGTGTGCGCTCAACAGATCACGAGAATGTTAGAGAAAGTCTGGGTAAATGATAAGATTTCAAAAATTGCCCAGCATTATGTCCAAAATTGCATGATTTGCCTACAACACAGTGTGGGAAAGGGGACAGCAACTCCAAGAGGTAGCTTTGGGCCTCCTTCTGTCCCGTTTGAAGTGATTCACTTTGACTTTATTGAAATAGAGCGATGTAACAATCTAAAATATGTCCTTGTGGTCATTTGCGCCTTTAGTAAGTGGGTCGAGGCTTTCCCTGTTAAAGACGCTACAGCCATGACCACTGCAAAGACCATGTTAAAGGAATTCTTCCCACGGTTCGGTTTGCCGAGAGTTATCTGGTCGGATAATGGTCCGCATTTTATCGCTGCTGTAATTCTACAGATATGTACGGCATTGCAAATTGACAAACGATTCCATTCGGCCAGACATGCTCAGAGCGCCGGATTAGTGGAAAGACACAATGGTATCATAAAAAACAAGCTCGCTAAGACGTGTGCTGGCACCAAACTAAAATGGCCGGACGCCTTACCGATCGTGTTACTTTCAATGCGGACAACCCCTCAAACTAAGACTGGGCTCTCTCCCTTTGAGGTGGTAATGGGGAGACCTGCTAATATTTGGGGTTTGCCTAAAAGCTGCGCATTGCGCGATGTAGAAAATGTACTTCTCTCCGACTACTGTAACCAGGACACGATATACAGCCTGGAAGTTGGGTCCTAGTGAAGGCCTACGAAAGGTCTTCCTGTCTCGCTCCTCGTTGGAAGGGACCCTACCAGGTGCTGTTGGTCACTCGGACAGCAGTGCGGGTGGCTGGAAAGAAACACTGGATCCACGCGACGCATGTCAAGAAACTTCCTCACCCGACGCCACACGTTACAGAAGAAGCAGAACCCCTCGCTGATGCTACAGTCCCTGATCTTGGAGTAGCAAACAGCGCTGTGAGTGCGTCGGAGAATTTCTCTGAGCCCGTGGAGCTTGGGGAACAGTCCATTTCGTCTCTGCACTCTTTTGAAAAATCACTTCCGGAAAATACTGTTTCAAGCTCTGCGACTTCCGTCGCCTCCGATACGTCGCTTCCCTCAGGAAGTGACGAAACCTTATTTTCGGACCAAACAATCTTGGGTACCACCAGGTACAACCTTCGACGAAGAAAATAGAACTACGGCACAGGTTTTTCCGTGCATTTGAGAAAAAGAAGTGATCGAAAGTTTTCCTGTGTATAAGAAAGTTTCTGTTGAACAAAAGGGAAAAAAAGGGATTCTGCTGGCTAGGGGTGGGAAGGACTAAGAAATTGCGCGACCGTAGCGTCGCCAGCAACGAACATTGGGATCGTTGATTGAGGAACTACAATGCCTGCCACCTCCACTGCTGCTCCCCGCACTGGACTTGTGAATAAGGGGGTGACCAACTTGGACAATGAACAATGTGCCTGGGCCCCGAAAACGTACTGCTGTGTTTTGATAACGATAATTGTTATTTTTGCAATTACTGCTGTAGGACTTTGGTACTTTGAAGAAATCTATCCTCTAAAACCTTTACTACCGACCGAGATTGTACCGACTGCTTTGACTCCCTCTGTACACCTTCACACTCTGTCCCCTAGAGACTCCCAACATAGACAAAAGTATCATAATAACACTCTAATGATAGTAATGAATGCAACGCATGCCATTTTTAATAAGAGTAATTGTTGGATTTGCACTCATTTACCGCAACATGGGAACAAGGGACTGGGATGGTATATTCACCCTTTACCTTTAACGACTGCTTGCTATGCCTCTCTTAGAGCACTATTCTTTGGCCGTTGGAATGATAGCATCTCAGGGAACTTTGATGGAACTAATTTGAATGATTTCGAGAAAAATGAATTAACTCCCCTGGGATGCTCGCTTTTTGCAAATAGAAGTAAACCTAATGTCGCTTCTATTAGGCCGTCTGATAAACTGTCTCTTCCTTTTCAAACTTTAATTTCCTTTAAAATGGCTCCAATAGGCAATAAGGACGCCGTGCCTCCTTCTTACTCTATAAATCATAGCCCTGACTCGGTCCCCTTTTGTGTACAAAGAAATGGCACTCGGCCAATGGGAGATTTTGAAGGTTGTATGAACATTGTAAATTTGACTGGAGAAAACAGGCCGCCGTATGTAGAGGGGCCTGTTTATTTTGTTTGTGGTAGTTTAGCATTTCCCTGGTTGCCCAAGGATTGGCAGGGAATCTGTTATTTAGGAATCCTGTTACCCGGGGTATTTGTAGCTAGTACATTGGAGGTTTCTAAGGCTTGCCCACGGCGGGACAAGAATGGAGATACCCCTGGGCAAGTATTGGGAGATATAGCAAAATCAGTTGTTCCCTTTTGGGGACAAATAACAAACTCTGAGAACATTAGGGGATTAGCAAGGGTACTGGAGAGAACGATCAACCGGACCACGGACATACTCTACAATATGACACTAGAACAAAAAGCAATAAGATTGGTAGTACTCCAAAATCGGATGGCATTAGATGGAGTATGCAAATTAGTGGGGTCCGCTTGCTGTGTTTTCGTACCAGATTCCTCACCGACAATTTTTAAGGCAATACAGAATCTGCACATTCTTAGTTCAGAAGTGCATGTTCCCGCGGGAAATTGGGATCTTAGCGCTTGGTTCTGGGACTTCTTGCGGTCTTGGGGTTGGAAAGTGCTTTCAGTCTTGCTGATTATTTTGGGAATTCTGCTATTTCTTTGTTGTTGTATCCAATGTCTACCAAGTATATGTTCAATGCTAGGCGGATGTTGCGCTCAGGCGATAGGTACAATAGGACATAAAGTGTATGCCCCGGATAAAACCTCTAAGGAGTATGTACTGAAAGAGATCTTAGTAAAAGATCTAATGGCGATAGATATTTCTGACAGCTATTCAGGGTGTATGGACGATGACACATGGAGTTATTTGCAGGGAGATCAGAAGTAGTTTAGCACTTGGCATAGGCCAAAAGGAGGGTTTGTCAAACTAGAAATTATATCGTGCCTCCTATTGCTATGAATATATGTATATTGGCCTACTCCAAGCTGCTAACAAGCTGCTTATAAACTACATGTGAATAAACTCGCATTGCAAGGTCCTGACCTTAGAAACCATGTAAACTGTCATTTTGGGTCAAGCCGCCATTTTAGGTTTTCTTGCTCTATAAAGTCACCATGTGAGCTAAAATGGTAGCCTATGTTATTCAGAACAGAACTCGATTGTCATGACCTCTGTACAGCTAATGTATAACTTGCCTGCAGGCCACTTGTTAGGGTCATGAGCTGAGACCTTGTCCTTCTGCTGACCTGTGTGCAATGGATTACCTGTATCACCGAAACTGATCTATAATGGAATGAGAACACCTGCTTAACTATATTGTATGAATTAAGTCCTGCATTGTAATGTTAGGCCTAGAGCATACATTATTACCATTTCTTCTTGTTAATGTATAAACCTAAGATGAACTAGATTTGACCTGACAAGGGACCCTAGAGCAGTAACTTATTTATGGAATGGTTAACCTGAAGAAAGGCTGGACAACAGGCTGGAGAAATGTATAAAAGCCTGACTGTTTCAATTAATATTTGCACTCACTGAGCACACCGAACCACGCCGGAGTTCGCTGTGTTGTACTGAGGGTCGATAGCTATCTGAATTTTGTTCTGTTCTTTTGTAACTGGATTCAGTATAAAATAAAGTACTTTGTATGTTCCTTTGTAACCTGTGTTTGGTGTGTTTCCTTTTTGGTTACCCTGCCTCATATTATATCCTTGTTTTCACACTTTTAAATGAATAGCTATTGCCTCAAGAAAATTGTCAAGCCAGTTGTCCCCAGATTGTGTTACATATAAAGCACAAGCACATCGGCCACATAACAAGAGAGTTTCGTGGTTAACCCAGGAAGCATTTACAAAAAAGAACTGGGGTCACCCATTGTCTTTTTTCCAAAGAAGAGCTGTATACTGTGAGGTAAATATAGCCACAAGACCGATGAACTGCCCTGGCCACTTTGGGCCTAAAAGTGCAGAAATACTTTCCTGTAATTGAGGCATTTAGATCAGCACAAAGAGTAGATGATTTTGAAGTAACCTTTATGCCTGTGTGATGGTTAGAGACATTTGATCAAAATTTCACATTTTTAATATAGTTTTTATTTTAATTTTATTTATTGTGCCTAGCCAAAATTCTTGACTTTTTACACATTTTTCACAGAAATACACAACATTTTAAAACACTTAATTCAAAAAAATAAAGAAATATAAAAAAACAGAAAGAAAAAAGAAAAAGAAAATAGTTGTACATTTACAATTATAATCAGAATTCAACTTTAAGTCTCTCAGAAGTCTTACCATGTCCACGATTAGGAAAATTTCATTCCCAGACGACAGTCTAAACCAAAATTCCTCTGGGAATTTAAAACTCTAAACTCCCTTGTGCCCGAACACTTAGATAAGATATGTTTCAATGTTTCAATGTTTGACATTCATTAGTATCACATTTACCACAGCAACCACCTGCTAGTGCTATATCTCTGGCTGATTGAATTTCCAGAGTTGGGAGTAAATTGAGTCTGAACCTTAGGAAGAGGTCCCTTGAGCTCGGATCTGGATATTTGGTCAAATATGGAGGCAGAATCGTTCTTTTTTTTACCCATGCTGGAGAAAGATTGCACCAACTTTGTCCTCCTCATCCTCTCTCCTGTATCCAACCAATCCTAAATTTTCATCCGCTCTTTTACTTTTGTCGGGTTTTGTATCAGAATATCTGAAGTACATTCCGAGTTATTCAAGAGCTCTTGGCATCTCAGCTTTAATTTTTCTAGAAATTTGTTCATATTACACTGGATTAGGACGGGCAGATCCTCATATAATGTTCCCCTTAAGGGAAGCAAAAGGGACCTATACAAGGAGATCCATTTCCACTCCAGCCACGATTTTAAAGAGAGTCCCAATTCATACCTCAGGGATACAATGGGGACACAGTTCGGGAGGGATAGTGACTTTTTCCAAAGCGTTGACTCGATCGAATCCCAATTCACATCCATTGCGAGAAAATTTGTATCCATGCCAAATAAAATGACCGGAACCATCTTTCCTAAATAGAATTTTACCAAAGGCAGTATAGAGAATTTACAAAATTTTGTTTTAATAGAGTTTTTCACAGGTGCCTTCAGGTTGGCTTTGATTGTATGCGCAGTATTAGCAGGTATGAATACCTCCTCAAAGTCCTTGGGAGCCATATGGTCATCATTTTCCGACAAGTGTATGAAAGGGCAAGGTGCAAAGGAAGCTATGTCAGCAGCCGAGGCAGAGGGGACGAGCAGAGGTTTCCCGACAGCTCTTGGAGTCGGTATTCTTTGTTCAACTGAATCCAGCACCTTAGTAGCCGACTTCGAGGAGGCTACTTTTAACAATGTAATTAGGGTCTCTTTAATGGCACATTGATCCTTAGCAATGGTAGCTATAAGTAATGTAATCTCATCTGCCGTGGAAATAAGGGAATTAAGGTCGCCATTTGAGCACTTGACGTTAATATAGGTCCCGGTTTCACCAGCAAGGATACTTTCATCACCAGTATCAGAGATATTGGCAGATGTTTAAGAGTCTTCAGAAGTTGAAGCTAAAGCAGTAAGGTCAGGAGAGTAGGATAATTTGATATCCAGAATATCACCATCAGGACGTCTTTGTGGTAACACCATCTCTCCACCAAATGAAGCTCTTTGCATCCCCAGCACCAATTTGAGGAGCGGATGGTTATTTTCGATTGCTGCTGATAGGGAATGGGCTGAGGAATCAGAGGAAATCTTAATAGATTTAGGTATGGGGTAAATGCTTTTGAGAAGTCAAAAAATTATAATAGCAACTTGTGAGCTTTTTTCAAGTGCTGTTGTGTCTTGGGTCTTTTCCCCAAGACAGTAGTTTTGGTCACACTAGGTTTTTTAGTTGAAAAACCAGAGCCTTTACTTTTGGCGCTGCATTGCATGGATTTCCACATATTGGGAGTGCATTTAGATTTAGATATTAGTCCTGGATTTATAAGGAAAAGCTCTTACCAATAAGCCAGTGTGCCACCTCATCACCTCACGAGACACAAGACACTCTGAGTCACTCCGTAGCATGAAAGTGTGCTCTAACACGCTCGTTTCCCAGATATAAGCAATTCAGCAAAGCAGGCGGAGTGTAGAACGTTGAGCCGCCGAGCCACTCAGGCAGCGCAGTCACTGTTCCAATAATGGGAGTGTAGCTTCTCAATGCAGCCTTACTAGGATATTGTAGGTCCACCAGTGTGACCGACACACAAGACACTCTGAGTCACTCTGGAGCACCAGCGCATGCGCCAACGTGCGCGTTTCCCAGATATATGCAATTCAGCAAAGCAGGCAGAGTGTAGAACACTGAGCCGCTCAGGCAGAGCAGTCAAACACCAGGCACTGGTCCAATAATGGGAGTGTAGATTCTCAAAGTAGCCTTGCTAGGATATTGGAGGTCCACAAGTGTGACCGACACACAAGACACTCTGAGTCACTCCAGATCACAAACGAGAAAGGGCAGAATATCTTCTCAATCGAGAAGAAGATCGGGCAGCACTTTTTGCCCCTAGAGACAGCACCAGTAATGCCTTCAGGACAAGAACTAATCAATCTGTGAATTTACATCAAAAATGTGGTAAATTAGAAAGACTGTCAAAAAAAGAAATCAATAAGTATTGGGATAAACCATCAATGACAAATTATCTGGAGACTGACAAAATTCTGAGAGGCCTGAGGGTCTTAATTCTTCCAGATTTCAGTAATCATGAGGATCGGGATTTAGCCCAGAAATGGGAGGAGAATTTGATAGGTAGTTCAATGGTGATGATCCAGTTAATTATTGAACATGCTGAGAGGGAACACATAAGAACCATTATAGAAATAGACAAAACTGAAGCAAGAAATAGCCGATATTGACAGCCTGGAAAGCACAAAACAAAAATTATACTACAATGTATGCAATCCTTAAAGAATATCAAGATGAAATTAAATTGAGAAAATCCGTAAGTATTTCAGGGACGACAGGGATTATAGAGAGTATCATGTTTTTACTTTTCAGAGTAAATTTGATGATATAAACCAAAAATCCTTGAAACTGATAACACCAACTTCATCTCCAGCAAGTTCAGAGGTTGAGTCAGAAAGTGAAGGTATTAACTCAGTGGCACCTTCACTCACTAGCTCCACTGAGAACACCGCAAATATTGGCAAATATTGGCAATCGCAGAAGAGGTTTTTTAGAATAAATCAAATGTTTCAAAAGAGGGAACACACAGTACCATTTCAAACAAGTAAGGTTTCAAACTTCACTGGCGCAAAATACATCAACAGACAGAACATCATCAGAGGTAGACAAGCCAGTAGACACAGTACATGGCGAAGACACAAACCAAACAAAAAGAGTAGCAAGATCAGGCTCACTGAAACAGATATTGAGGAACCAACACAGGACTTAATTATTAATCTATTGAATAGAGAATTATCAGATGTCGAGAGATCAGTTCTTAACAGAGGTGTTTCATTTGCCCCCACCCTAGGAGCCAATTTGATCAATTTTAATGAAAATTGAAACTGAAAAAAATGTTTCATCATAAACAATCTACGTGCAAGCCACCAGTAGCAGAGACAACACTAAGTAGACTGACCATAGCTGATATAGGAACACTTATTTATTATTATCTTTGGGAAAAGATACTGGGAGAAGTCACAAACACATTTTTGATGAAGTGCTCAGGACAACACAGGCAGCCATCTCACTTCCTGACTGAACACGACCGGCACATTCTGCCGATCACGGCACCAGACTAGGCTACCCAGCCTCAACCTGGCACCCGGACCTGGGGGGACCAGCTGCTAACTCTACCATGAGTCTGCTGCCACTTCAACTTCTCCCTTGAGAAAGACTTCGGTTGAAAAGCGCGTCGGCTGTTTGCACTCACCAGTTCTGACCGTCTGGCACAAATTGCCACATTGACTGTTTTGGTTAGTTATACCAATAATAATAAAAAAAAACCACATGCACTAAAAACTCAAAGACTGGACCATGACTTAACATCAACAAAAGGCAGAATTGCCAAATTTTGGACCATCGGATCCAGCCAGCACCTACAACCACACAAAGGTTTGTCATCCCAAAAAGCATCTAATTACTTGAGAACCTCGGAGTTGGTCCCCAGACAAACCATGATCCAGGCTGCAGGCTAAACCTAACATACTAATAGGAGGTGCGCAGGGGACCGGGAGTCCCGACCCCAATAACTCCAACCTTTTTTGAAACTACATTTGTGATGAACTTGGCATCTGCACAGCAATATCAAAACAAAAGAGCTCAAAGTGAGATCTACATTTGTGCCAAAGTCACCGACTGAGAGTGTCATTGAAACTTTCCATAAGTTGTTAGTTGGAGAAATACATTGACACATGGATAAACACAAATCATCACACACCTACACTAAACACAACCTAAGTCAGAAAGAAATTCAAGCACTGGAGATCAGAATGCACTTCTATAGTCATAAAGGAAGCAGACAAAGTAGGAAATGTGGTTATCCTAAACCAAGAGAACTATATGGAAATAGGCAATCAGCACTTATCCATACAAGGATGCTATAGAAAATTGACATCCAACCCCACTAACACAATTGTGAAAGAAATTACATTTATCACGCAGCACTGGCACAGGCAAGGTATATTATCAGATAAGGAAACATCTTTTTGTAATATACAACAACCTACCATCCCAACAATTGGTTTCTTGCCAAAAGTACAACTCACAGAGGTACGACTATTTGTGAGTGGAATCAGGTGGGCCACTGAATATTTTCAACATATATAGATTCCATCATCAGCAAACAAGTGGAGATCTAACCCTCCTTTATTAAAGATTTGACTCAGATTCTACAGATAACAACCAACATCAAATAGAAATCTGAATATATGTTGGCAATTTTAGACATCAAGTCACTATATACTTCTATAGATCACGAGCTGGCAATTAAGGCTATGGACTACATGTATCAAGATTTTTTAGCCTCAAATATTCAGCATATAGAAATGGTGAAATACTTTCTGAGGTTCACTCTAAAAAAACTAAATTTCCTTATTCAATGAGGACTATTATTTGCAAATCAAAGGGGTAGCAATGGATGCAAAATACGCCCCCATGTTAGCAAATTTGTCATGAGCCAATATGAACAAACCCATGCTTTAGCAAATACGGAACATTTGGAGAAAATAGTCTTATGGAAATGTTTTATCAATGGCATCTTACTGATTTGGAATGGAAACACTGAAACATTTAACGACTTTGTGAACTACAATGAGTTTAGTCTGGAAATAGCAGGCGATTGTGAGCATACACCTTTTAAATCTGAATTTATTCATTAACAACAATACAGTGGAGAGCCGAACTTTCAGGAAACTGACTGAAGCAAACTTGACTTTATTTGCTTCAAGCTGTCACCGTAAATCCACCATCTCCAATATTCCCTCAGGGGAATTTTATTGGTCTCAGAGAAACTGCAGCTTTGACATAGATGTTCATGAAGATGTGAATAGATTTCGAGCAAGGGGTTACACAAGTGAATGTATAAATAAGGCATGTAATAAGATCCAAGGTGTAACAAAGCATGGTTTACCAACGGTTGAAAGAAGGATGAAAGCTTCAACAACTGGTCAATCTTATTACCCAATATTCTAGTGATAGCAATAGTTTTTACAAAATGGTAAATAAACGCTGGCACATTTTACAGATAGACGCAGATGTAACTAAATACCTAGGGGAGAAACCTACATTTATCTATACCCAGGCACCAACAATAAGGAACAAACTTAGTCCATCATTTCTTAAACCAAAAGTAGACCATGTAAGGAACACACAAGATTAAATGAAGACACGTACACAGGGTTTAAGTGCGGGACATGTAGTATGTGTGAATATGCACTTAAGGAATGTAAAGAATTTGTCTGTGAGAATGGGCAATCCATTAGTATACAATATCTAATTAACTGCAGATCCAAATTTGTGGTCTATGCGATTGTCTGGGGCAGCACAATACGTGAGTTACGTATTAGGTTACGAAAATATATGGCGAGTCTCAACAGTCAAGACATAAGATTACCATTGGCAGATTTCACATCAAATAGGCAACAAGAGTGATATTAGATTCAATAGACTACAGAAAATGAAATGCACAATACGGGGAGGTGATCAAAAACCTCTGTTAAAACAACCCAGAATGATTTGTTGAAACATGAATGTCATGTATTATTATGGGATATTCACTATTTAACAAATCACAAATATTTACATCAATATTCAAATGTTTGCCTATTATCATTTAACTTTGCGAAACACAACTGCACTAAATAATGCAAATAATATAAAAATTACGAGGTAACACTACACGCATATCGTAAGAGTGTTGAAATAGGAGGGCCATGCATTACTATGGGATATTCATTATACAACAAATCACACATTTTCATATTTACATTTAAATTTATGCCGACTATCACCTTACTTTGTGAAAATATAACCGCAATCAATAATGCAAATACCATAGAAAGTATGGGGTACCAGTGTCGCTCGTTATCAACATAGGCGTGCTGGAGCAAGAACAGAATATGAAGCGTGATGACGTAAGTGCAACGAGTGACCTGACAAACCCAGTCTACTCACCTCGACAACACCATCAAGAAAACAGAGGAACATCAACCGAGATAATATGCTGACCCCCCCTACTGCCAATAACCAGCCTTCCATTCATTAATTCTGATCCCACCGCTAACGGTTTGGTTATAGAAGGTGTCCTTCTATAACCAAACCGTCCTAGCGGCCATCAACAAAGTAGCTCCATTAAGCATCTGAAGAAAAAAAGCCTATAGCACACGCTAACCCTTGGTTCTCTGTGAACCTCAAAAGCTGCGTTCGGAAAAAAGAACAGCCAAGTGCAATTGGAAAAAAAAACCTTTGCTCTAACTGCATCTAGTGCGTGTGCGAAAATGAGCTAAAACAATATGGTGCTGGTGTGTGGCCATTTTGTACATTCAATTCCAGTACCCCAATGAAAGCCTATGTTTCTGTGGGCTCAGTAAGCAAACGTGAATTCTTCAACGGTTGTGAGGTCACATAATGATGTCAGATGAGCTAACTGTGGAGGATAGTTGTTGTATTGTCTGCTGAAGGACAAGCCAAGAAGGGATTCAGAGCTATGCAGGTGCAGTGATAAGGGGTGCTGGGAACAGAGGCGAGGTAGAGAGGCTGGGGTTTTCCACTTCTAGCTGGAATTTTCCACTCTTTGCTCCCCATGCCTGCTCTCTGTCCCTTGGCGAGGGGCAGTCTGGTAACCATGAAGGGACGGGGATCTCCCCATGAAGAGGAGAGGTATTCCCCATGATAAACAGAGAGATTTGGAACCCCGGGTGATGCAGCCTAGCTGAGAAGAAGGACGCTCCACTCCAGACTCTGTTAGCACGAGTGATCTCTCTGCCTACCTGCTCTGGGACTAAGCAGTGTCGTTGTGGCCGAGATTAAGTTTTCTTCTGCAACCATACTAACAGTGGCATTTAAGTTTTATGTATAATCGACTATAGGTCATGTTTTAGTTGTGTATGTATGTTTAACGTGTGTGAATAAAGGCCTGTAATGAGCCGTTTTTCTTCTAACTAGTGGTCTAGGTGTGATTCATTGCTTCCCCGAGTCCAAGAACTTTTGGGTCAGTGTAATAGGGTGCGTGAGTCTAAGGTCCCTACATGTGTCTGAAAACAAAACACTGCACGATGGGAGTCTTCTCTTCCTCCTCAGCAGCAGACCCAGCCCCAGTCTCCTGTGGAGTGCCCCACTGCTCATGTGTTTTACCCACATTATACAATGTGTTCAGCAAGCCTCTTTTTGACAGTTTAGACAAACTGGGTGTCACGTATACAAATTATGCAGACAACACCCAAATACTCTTACCTATCACGGGGTCATATGACACCGACTCTAACATAATAAACAACATTTACCTCACCAACAAGCATGGATGACACAAAACGAGTTATGTCTCAACGATGAGAAAACTGAATTACGCATCATTGGTAGCCAACCCAAACTGAACAGACTACCCCAACGCTACAAATCTTTCAATATTGATGGCAACATCATAAATGTAGCCAAGGAGATAGAAACTTTAGGTGTCTGCATTGACTCTGCACTTACCCAAACAAGGCAAGTTAATGCTATAGTCTCCTCTGCAGCCTACACATCCAAACTAATCAGAGCCAGCAGACCCTTCTTATCTTCTGACAACTGCATCACGCTGGCAAGAGCACTTATCCTATCCAGGATCAATTACTGCAACTCCCTTTTTACAGGCTCCGAAACATCAGTAAATTACATGTTGTGCAAAACAATGCTATCAGAGCAGCACACAACATACCCAAACATGAACATATCTCGTCAACTAGACGTAACATTCACTGGCTCCTGGTACAAGATCGGATTAAATTCAAAATCCTTTCACTGATACACAAATGCCTCTCTAACAGCGCCCAGCATATCTAATCAATCAAATTGCAAAACCCCAGTCCAATACACCTACTCGATCCAGGGTATCTGGTCTTTCCATCTAATGCCATTCCATCAAATTTTTTCCATCTAAAAACTTTGCATCTAATGCATATTTTTGGGGGTAAAGGGTTCATTTTTGTTTAGGTGCATTATAAAGGGTAAAAAACAGGGGCTGGGGGCCCGCACCCAAAAAATGCATTAGATGCAAAGTTTTTAGACGGAAAGAATTCGATGGAATGGCATTAGATGCAATGGCATTAGATGGAAAGACCATAAACCCTGATCCACCTATGCCAGCCTAGTTGCTATACCCATATTTAGAGGACAAAAAGCGGGCGGCGCTAGCTTCCCAGTGTGTGCCGCCAAATTATGGAACTCCATGCCCCTAGCATTGAGGACAGACCCATCATTATGGTCATTCCACAAAGGCCTTAAAACCTGGCTTTTCACCCAAGCACGCAACTAACTTAAGTTTAGGGTTCTCACAGGCAGATAGCAACAACACCTTTTAATTATTGTCTGTATACCCTGTATGTCGTAACTTACTCACTTGCTGTACCATGCCGCAAGTAACACACGTAACATGTGCAACGAATTATGCCGTCAGAAAATCTGCAAATAATGTATAATAATGATGTAACCTGTAATGTGCTACCACTGTGCTTGACCTGATATGACTGTAACTTCTTGCAACAAGTTCCTAATGTTACCAATCTCTTAAGCTAAAAGTGCCTAGATGCCCTATGTGTGCTATATAAATGACTAAATAAAATAAAATAAATTGTTAACCTCGTTTTTTCGCCTGTATTATCACAAATGGATTTTGATTACAATGTAATTTTGTGTTTCTCAGTAATGAATGTGATGTAACATTTATGAAGACATTGATTTTATAAGTGCAGGCGCAGCCCTGAGAATGACCCATGGTAGAAGCACGTGCCGGCAAACAAATACATTGAATAAAGAATCAGCACATGCATGAATTGCTATGTACACAGAGCCGATTGCTAAATTGATATATCAGCTAGCGCCAGAGACCTGAGAGCAATTACTTGACTTAGGTATGATGTAGAGACAAGCGGGAGATTCTCTGCTCTCGATGGTCAGGCAGCTGTCTATTTGTTCTCATAATACTGGAGATTGACAAACTTTAATATAGTCATAAGCGCGACAGGAGCCCAGTCAACCCCTCACTTGTTATTATCACCAATTATGACAAAGCATTCCTTCTGGAATCAGATGCTTCGGAATTCGCCTTTGGAGCTGTTCTAAAACAGCATCAGGATGGGGAAAGGGAACATCTCTTGGCGTGCTACTCAAAAACCATGTCAACAGCAGAAAGATATTACTCTGTGTTGGAGAAGGAATTACTGGCCATAAAACTTGCATGCCAGAAGTGGAGACATTTGCTTGTTGGAGTACATAAGCCAGCGGAGATCAGAACAGACAACATAAACCTTCAGTTGCGGCATAACTATGATTGCCAAACAGTCGGCAAGACAGGTGAGCCCACTTCTTTTTTCACTATCAATTTTAGATCACCCACATCCCAGGAACAAAAAATTGATTGCTGACACACTTTCCCGAAACAGATTTGCTGAAATGGAAGGACCACTCTTCTATGGCAAGATGTTACCATAAGCCATATTCATGTTTGCCATTGACACTTTGATACATTGATTACAAAAAGACACATACGAACACCCCCCTGATGATTCATTACAGGCTAGATTGTGTTCCTCGGATGGATTGCTCTTTTACAAGAAAACTATTTATGTTCCAACTTCGGAACTCCACCAAAGGATCCTTCGTCTGATACATGATTCGGTAGTAGCTGGCCACCGTGGTGTCTGGAGCACCTTGGAATCGCTCCAAATATACTTTTGGTGGCCTGAAACAGCTAAGGATATCAAGGATACAATCATCAAGGATACAATGACACAGAGAAACAAAATAAGAATACTTAAACAATGAAGATATAAATGAAGAAACAAAGTGGCATACATACAAGTAAGAAGAAATCATATAAACAAAGAAGATAAGTAACCAGATGAATAACAAATGTATTGACGCAGAAACGTAAGGTACAAGAAACATATAGAAGCTTACTACAGTAGAAAGCATAACATGGATAGAGCGGCCATGATGGAAAAATTGACGCTGGCTCTCAATTAGAGTAATCGAAGAGCTCAAAGGAGAAAGACCAGAGTTGCAGACCCGACAGAAGATGGAAATGCAAATTTGTGCATGAACAAAGAATAGCTGCTGGCCAGAGATCAAGGATGCCATCGCAAGAAATTACTGAAGGGTACAAAGGGAGTGAATGAGGATAAGCAATGTACGTAGGACATATTTCTCTTAGAATAGGTAAATGAGCGAACATTTATGAGTGCCAAATATGATCAATTAAAACTGCAGGAAAGATTATGTGAGATGGAACAACCAAATCTACACAGGCCAAAGCGGGTAATGACACCTGAAATAACCAAATTAAATAGCACTAAATAATAGGCGAAATTGACAAAATTGTGTTCTCTTCACACGTGATACAGGACTAGAACAACAAGGCCTATTCATATTATAAGCCATGGCCGAAGATAACGATGTACCTTAACTCCCTTTAAAATCCCAAAGAGAACATCCAGTGAGGTCAAGTACAAAGAGAAAGACTTGGCTGATGAGATATTGGAGAACTAATTGGACAAGTGGCAGTGGTCTGACGTTGTTCTCTGCACCTGAGTTTTGTTTTGCTTACATTACATCTCCATTCTGCGGATCTCTTCCTTCTCTGTCTTCCTCCTCCACCCAGTGCCCCTTCCCGCTTCCACTCTTTCCAACTTCTCACCCCTTTCCATTGGAACCGCCTACCCCTCCCCGTCGGCTCTATTACCTCCTACCCTTCATTCCGCACTTCTCTAAAATCCTATGTCTTCCACTTACCCCCTTGCATCTTTTTTGCTTCCTCTCTCACTACTGAATCCACCTCTACCTCCACTCCACTTCCTACCCCCTCTCTAACTTTGGTCCCTCTCCAATAGCGCTTATCCTCATCAATAATGTTAATTGTTCCTTGTACTGTTTTCTGGTTTAGATTCAATTGTCATGTATTGCTTGTTGTATTTGCTTGTTCCTCTTGTAAAGCGCTTTGGATTCAAGTGCTATATAAATTAAAATAAATACAAATACATATGCTGCTAGTGAGCCGAGTGCCCAACATTGGGAGAGTGTGCCAATCTATCATGGAGGCCTATGTGATAGTCCAATCCGCTATTGTGTGCTGCTATAATCTGAATTATACGTAGTTAGAGGAAAGTATGATGTTTTGCCCACCAGACAAGTTCTATAAGTAGACATGTTCCCCTTACCAATCTCTGAACCCGATAGGTTTGATTACTTGCCACGTAGATGACATCATAGTTGACGCACAGTGGGGTATAAAGCCTTTGTGTACCTGTAATGTAATGTTGACTGCGTTCATTACAATTTGTGGTTCACCAGATTGCCCTACTTTATTGACTTGATTGTAAAGTAGTACTTTGCCATATTATTTGAGTCTCTCTGGTTATTGGGACCAAGATTGTTAATTATGATAATCCCATTCTGCGCATAGATACACCCAAAAAGTGCTACTGCCCATTCCTTTACAAAATGAGCCCATTTCACACCATTGAAGAAACTACCCACAGCATGCAAAATGAGTGACATCTTTATCAGAGACTTCTTCAGATTGCATGGTCTGGCCGAGACCATTACCTCAGATCAGGGATCACAGTATTCTTCCTGATTTTGGTTGGTTGTTTGCAAGCATTTGGGCCTAGAGAGAACCTTATCTTCTTGTTACCACCCAGAGACCAACGGTCAGACCGAGAGGCTAAAGCAGACTCTTGAACAGTACCTGAGATGCTATACTAATATCGCACAAGACAATTGGGAATCCCTATTTTCGTTGGAGGAGTTCTCATATAATAAGGCCCATCATTCAATCACAGGAAACAGTCCATTCTTATGCTCCTATGGGTATCAGCCACACTGACTGAACAACATATCATCTGTTGCGACTAAAGTTCCATTAGTGGAAGAGTTAATTAAAGACATACAAGAAGTTCACCATCAAACTGCACAAGCACTCCAACAGTCTCAGAAGACCAGCAAATTGTATGCTGATCGCAAAAGGTCACATAACCCTCTTTACAAGAAAGTTGATGCAATATGGTTATCCGCGAAATACCTACCTCGGTGACTGACTCCCAGGAAGCTTTCACCCTGATACTTCAGACCTTTTCCTGTGATCAAGGTGATCAATCCAGTGGCATTTAAGGTTTGTTTACAACAGTCTTGGCATCGTATATGTCCAGTGTTTCATGCCTCTCTGCTTAAACCATTTTTGGGCATACCAGACAGAAGTATTTGGCCTCCTGTACAAACTACAGACTCCCAGGAATATGAAGTTGCACAGATTTGTGGCTCTCGTTTCTATCAACTAGAAGGGATATTCTTCAGCGGAACGATCCTGGGAACCCTATTCCTAGGTACATGCCCCTTTGCTTCTATAGAGAATCCATCAGCGGTACACATGGATGGGCCAGGTGCTGGAAGGGGGCATGATGTTAGGAAGTGTCACTGTCACACCCGTTCTTGGCAAGCACACACCTCTGCTTCATTATGGAGATGATGGAAAGGACTTCTGCCCATCCCAAGATGGCATCAGCATGTGCTGCGCTGCCACACCATTACATCGGAACGTCAAGATGGCGCAGCTTATTTGCAGTCCAGAACAGCCACAAGAACTGGAGAAGAATGGTAAGCGTCACGTCGCAATCGTGCTTTTTCCCTGATTGCTACTATACTGTTTCTTCCTTCTGTATCCCTTGCCTTGCCCTCTCTGCTACTTTTCATTTGGATTTCCCAGTGCCCATCTTTCTTCCTGACACGTGTTACCTTGTTTGTATTCTCGTTCCACTTTGCCCTCTCTGGCGGTTCCCCACCTGAGCTTCTACCAATGCCTCTCCACTTACCGCGCTCCCGGGACTTCAAGGAATCTTTGCTCTACACTATGCTGCATTAAGAGGTTTTTCCCCTGTACTGTACTTTCCCTCTCAGGGTAGCCCACTGGCCTGCCTTTGGTTTATACAGGCAGCGCAGTGGCTACTTGAGGTGTCAGGCCTTAACTCTTCGACGCGAAACCTCAAAACGCTCTTAAGTTAAGGTCGCTGACACACACTCACAACAGGTAGCCTCGAATCCCCTACTGGAAACTCTCCAAAAGAGGGTGTTGTTTTCAACTCCTTACATTGTATGGTTTATTCAGCCAGAGATCTACAATAGGCCTCAGGAGAGGTACAAGGGTAAGGCAAAGAGATGCCTGTTAGAGCTGACAATTTGTGGCTAATGGGAGTGGGTTAGCTCAAACCAAAGTACTCACTGGGGCCTCTTCTAAAGGGTGCAACAACTTAAATTGTGGACCTAACTCAGGGGATAGAACCATTGTAATGTTAATGACACATCAATCTATCATATCACAAGCAGCGGGGGAGAAGCACTTTATACCATATCCCCCACAATCCATAACAATGTGAAGGCCAGGACAATGCAGTCCACCTCGAATATGTTGGGGAACTGGCAATCCATTATGACCTAAAGGTCAGGACAATATAGTCCCCACCTGGAGTACTCGTCTAGCCACCAGTAAATCTTCAGGATTTAATGTACCCTGGTGTTCCTGGTGTTAAGCCATTGAAAAGCCTTGCCCATTAAGGAATGAACAGCTTGATTAACCAAGTTGGCAGGAGAGAGATTTTCCAGGACAACCACGAAAGAGCGGCAATTGGATATAGGTCAACCATACTTTTTTTGGCCAAATCTAACTTTCACGGCTGACAATTAGGAGGCAGAAGGACCCAAGGACCCACCAACAGCTGCAGCACACCGACTCCTCAAGATGTTGCATCTATTCAAAGGATGATGGAAGGGTGTGCTTGCACTTCCCCTGGAGACTTGAACACAAGATGATCTTATAATGAACCCTGCAACAGAGACATCAAGGATAAGATAGCGGCATGGTGCAGACACTAGCGAACATCATTTCCCCTATATGGCCAAAACCTCAGAAGTACACTCCTCCCTCCCACCTCCTTCACCTTCCCCAACTTCATCACACACTTCCCCCCAAAAATGAGGTCTAACAAATTGACCTTCAGCTGGCTGGGATGCATTTTAAATACAGAATTCAATGGGTCAATTGCAGTCTGCACCATGATAAGCTGTTGCCCACACAAAGCCCAGCTGTCTTTACAGACATCCCTCTCAGGTGAAATACTTGTACAACCGGAGAAGAGCCAGTAGGTAATATTGATTCCAGTTCAATGGGGTTATGTCAGCGTGAACTCCAAATGTACTGTAAAGGAGCAGTCGAATGGCTCTGCAGGAAGTCCCGCCCCAATTTTGCCTAAATGTTGGAAGCCAGACATCGAGACATGCACAACTCCTGTAATGGTGGCTATTCAACTAAAAGCCTTTGAGACAAGGTATCCATTCAGAAAACCCTACCTGGTGTATCCCCGGAGAGCTGGCAGTCTCCTGGAAGTTAACAAAGGCATATGAAGATGAATGAAAGAGAAGGATTTGTGACATCACACGAAATAAATGTGATGCACTGAGAAGAGTGACTGAAGGAAAGGATGTGTAGGCCATATTGTCTCTGATGACGAAGTAATGAATCGAGAAAACGTTCATATCCGGAATGAAGATTGCACGTGTGAAGACCACTGCAGAAATTTGAAGACGTTTTATAACTATACAGATGCAGCAACGCACGTAGACTAAGTAATCATGAAGGCTGGCTATACGTAGTTATTAGACTGCAGGCGGTGCCGCCACTACATTTAGAATCTGGATGTTCGATGTTGCAACTTCAGTAAGCTCAGATTTATGAAGAAAGAAGGATTAAAGAGTGTGTTGCAGCAAAGAAAGCAGCTGAAGATCGAAGAAGGATCGAGAAAGCTGTCTGACCTGGTGTCAAAGGCTGGTGTGAAGAAAAGACACCATGAGTGCCAAGTTTTATTCATTTAATATTATTAAATATGAAAAAGGAGCCAAAGCACGGTCTCCTGTCACATGGGTTAAATTGAAATAGAAACTGGGTGTGCAGCACCAGACCTTAAAATAAGAATGTGTTTGCACTGCCTTCTATTCTCAGGAGCAATGATATTTTGCAAGGCCACGTTCAAAGACAATTCAAATGGCAGAAGGCATGAGTGATGATAGATGTTGGGCAAATTGGGTGGGGAGACACGGTGAAGTCCACCCACTAACACCTGGGGTTTCAGCTCACCTGCTGCTAGGAAGTCGAATGTTGGGTACAAGCATGACAACCAATTGTAGAAGGCTGTATAACGAATAACCTTATATTTTGATATGCTGTGTACTTAATAAACAATGAAGATGACTTGCACTAGGGGTGGGCATGAGTTGTCCACTTGACTGAAGAGACCCAATCACAGTCCAATCCCTTATAGAAAGTATACTTAGATGTTCCCCTTAAACCAACCACAATCTCATTTAGGTTTTCTTAGTTTGCCACGTAGTATGACATCACGTATGATGAATTTTCATTATAAAAGTATGATTTTTTATAAAAATGCTTCGAGACAATGCTGTGTGAAATCTGTTGATGTCCGTTGTAAATCCCTGTTTTAGACAATTGAAATTAAAACAGTCTTTCGAGACACTTTGCCAACTTCTTTAGTCAGTCTTAACATTTGCTGTAAGGGTTACTCTGCATCCCCCTCCATCGCACGATGAGTTGCCTCGATTAAAAGGACCATAAAGGTTCAGTACCGCATGAGCTTCCGGCTTATTCCTTACATTGGTGCATATAGGTACCAGTATTTTAAATTCCTTTCCCCCTGTCCTCTTGCCCATCACGTGACATGTCCTCCATGCGTAAGAATAAAGGCAATGCAGCTGAAGTCACACAATGCGACTCCAGAGAGCCAGGTAGGGCCACAACCCGATTAAGATGGATGACAGGTGTGGTTGTGGCTGAAGAGCTGTAGTCCTCCCCTGTAGCCATGTAGAATTCGAGACAAGGGAAAGGAACCACATTTTAGGTTGGGTTAACCCCACTCTCTCAGGCCCTGGAGGCCGGGCTGAGATTTGTACAGAAGATCTCTCATTGGCTTCCCAGCTTTCATTTTCTTTGCCCCCCCCCCCCATATGGGACAACACTGGGGTTTTTCCCTTTTCCCACCATATCTGAACAATATCAGCCACTTTGTATTTTTGCAAAAACTCGGATCAGATGACCATATGAAATCAGAGGTCACTAAATATGAAAGAACTAAGCAGAAAATATTATGATTGCAGAGGCGTTGCTGGGGGGGGGGGCTTCGGGGGCTATAGCACTGGGTCTTTTGGTTGTAGCCCTGGATAGAATCTCAGTGACTACAACCAAAAGGCTAGCTAGCCCTGAGTCCCAACAGTCGTGACATTAGCGTAGCCCCAGATCTTTTCCACACCTAGCAATACCCCTGCATGATTGTGATGGTATCAGAGAAGCACACAACTTTTAATGTATCAAACCACTTCCGAGTATAAAGGCTGGCAGAATGAAAAGGCTAAAACACACCCAAGCCGCACTCCCTTCACCCTCAATCTCACACTAGTGCTACCTCCAGGTTGCTGCAAAATGAAGCCAGATGTTAGTTACCGTGGTTACGATATTCTACAGTGGCCCGCATTGGTCTGAGGGGGATAATAATCTATAGTCTACAATTGCTAGATTTGTGGGAATTTAGTACTTTAATAAATCATAATCTCCTACTATTTCCCTGCCACTACTTACCGCGGAACTACAGTCTGTGGCTCAGTGGACTAATGCCTCCACTACAGGGGCCTGTGTTTGACCTCATGGTCACAGATTCGAAACCCCCCAGGTCCACTCAGCCCTTCATCCTTAGTACCATTAAGTCAGGTAACAATATACATCTGTTACTTTGGGGGTGAACATGCGCTTTACAAATATGCCTGTTATGCTATGTTACAGTGCTGCAGGTTTCTGGCTCCATTTTCATTGCGGGGGTCATGCTTGACACTGGAAGCTATCGAAAAAGGGAGGTAGTGGAACTTTCAACAATCACTCAATGGTGGAGAATTTAAGCCACAGATATTCCCAGCCCATGGACTAAAAACTGTAAGGCGCTAGATAGGATGCCTGCAGAGTCCAGGGCCCGGTACAAGGAACCCGTCTCCACCTCCAATTCGCATGTGTAATGGCAGCTCGTGCCACACTGCTCACGCTACATAAAGCCACACTGGACCGCGGGACTCCTTCAGAGTTCTAGAGCAACACCCACAGTTGAGGTGCAATGGCAGGACTCTTGTTGGCCTAAGGGAGCAGATACTTTCTGGGTCTGAATGCAGGTGTTTTGGCAAACCTTCAGCAGGGGGTTAAGGTGTGAATGAATTGGCTGGGCTCCGCTGGAGCTTAGACTATAGATGCTTTCCAAAATCTGTCCAGAGGGATATTTCATGTATTTAGTGGTATTAGTGGGGATCAAGATAGACTTGCATTGGTGGTGCCCACTGCAAGGGCTCAGGATCAATGGTATTGACCAAGCATTGTGGGGTTCACAATGGGGTCCACTGACAGAACTTTCATAAGTGACGCTTGGCATGAACCCAAGGATAGGTCTCTTGTCGGAAATAGAAGGCCTGATCTTATCATCAAAATGGTGTTGGTAGACCCAAAGCGAGGTATTTATCATTTACATGGCATACGCTAATAGCACTATATCTTGTGCTGAACCTCAATATGTACTTAGTACAACCATGAAATAGTTTATTCCCCTTCAGCAATTATTATTATTATTATTATTATTAGTAGTAGTAGCAGTAGTAGTAGTGGTAGTTTACCGCTGTTAGTCCCCCGACCGGCCCCGCATCACTTTCAGATTGGATCACAACAGCCCCATGCCATTGTTTTCCCCAGGCCTACCTGCGGCCACTTTCATGATGGCCAACAGATGAGCGCGATCCTGTGCTTCTTCCATGTTGCCACCAGAGCTGTTCCAGACCACTGAATACCCCATATTTTCCGCAGATCACTTTTCCATAGACCCTCGAGTTGCACTGTGATACTAATTGCCCAAGACATGTGCCATGCCCATGTCCCACTGTCTGTCAGCAGAACTGCCAGTCAGTATTAATTGCCCCCCACATTGGTTTCATGCCACTTTCACTTTGCCCTAAGACTTGCCAGATGGCACTGACTGACCCCAGATTTCATTAGCACTGCCATGTGCCAGTGAACACCCCGTAGACTTTCCCAATTGTACTAATTGGCCTAAGAACCCCCCTCTGCTTCTTTTTCATTGACACCAGATATGTATGATGCTACTGATTGGCCCGAGATTTGCAACATGCAACAGAACTGTCCCATGCCTCTGATTGTGCCAAGCGTGCGTAACACCCTTTACATTGCAATCCAAATGAACACGTACCACCAACTGATTGCCGTAGCCTTGTTGTTCCATTCATCTTTCACTTTGCTTAAATGATTGCACAGGTCCATAGATTGCCACTGACTACACATGATACTTGTATGCCATGCCATCAGAACTGCCCCATGCCACTGATTGCCTCCAGATTGGCTCTATGTCTCTCTGCCTTGCACTATAATAGCCCTGTGCCTATAATTGCCCCAGCCTACCCAATGGGTCTTGCAAACTGCATCAGAACTAAGCTTTTGTCATTATTAGGGTATTTATTGAGCCCGGACCTACTTTCGAGAAGCAACAGAGCACTTTACAATCATAGGGGGAAGAACATGGTGAGAGGACAAGGGAGTGGGGAGCTAACAACAGGGGAGGAGAAAGATGGGCAATTTGTCAGCGAAGGATCTACAAGCAACCAGGGGATGAAACAATAGGGATCAGATCACCCAATCTCAGGTAGGGTGGGCAGTGGAGGGTGTGTGGTCCTAGGTGTTAGGGAGTAGCCATTCCTTGAGGAGGAGGGTCTTGAGCTTCCTGAACTGTAGAAGTGAGGAGGCGAGTCGGATGTTGACGGGGTGCCAGTGTCTTGGGGCATAGACAGAGAAGGCCTGTCTTCTTGTTCTTTCCTTCCTGCACAAGTGGAGTTCATGTCTGCACATGACCTTACTTCTGGTGGATCGCAGGCTTCCGGAGATGCTGAGTTTCTCAGTGAGGTAAGTTGGGGACTTCAGTTGACAGTCGTGTAGATGACGCAACAGGATTTGAAGGTGATTCAGGCTTGCAGCGCGAGCCAGTGCTGTACAATGAGGTTTGAGGTGATGTGGTTGAATTTGCCGAGTCCTTTGATGAGTCTTGCTGCTGGGTGCCGGACACATCTCAGGTGTGCCAGGGCAGTTGTCAGAAGGCTTTCTAAATGGGCATTGGCACCAACTATGTGGGAGTGGGCCAAGGCTTGGACAGCAGATCTGAAGTTGTTTTCTGGGATGAATGGCTTGATTTTCCACTCGAGAGAATGTTGCTTTACCACACATTTCCACTAAACCTCTTCCATGGCATTTTCACTTTGCACTTTCATCAAAGAAATCCACAATGTTATGGATTTCCCCCGACTACACATACCCCTTTCATATCATGCCACCAGGACAGCTACATGCCACTAACTGCCCCGATATTTGCCCCCTGCTTCTTTCACATTGTCAGCAAAACTGCTCTATGCCACACATGGACATACGCACGCACACACGCACATACTCAGTCAATCACTTACCAAAAATATTCTCACCAATGGTCTGCAGAGGTCTCCTCTCCTTCACTCTAGTCCCAGGATCACACGCACATTCATGAATGGGGGTCTTTCAACGCTGTGTGACTATCCCCCTGAAAAAGACTACAAGACCAGCTTAGTCCACTGTGAGGGTTCACCCAGCCCTGCTTGTTCATCTGGCTGGTAATGGGGGTCCGTGAGCTGAACCTATCACCAGCCTGTGACACTCAGAGGTAGGGTGACGTGAAGGAGCGCTTTTGCATGCTTTGGACACAAGATTAGCACCCAGGCCAGGAAAATCAGTTATTGAAGCCCTCATCTGGCATCTCTAAGCTAACAGACATCCTATTTTGTTCTGCACATGCAGCAGTGGCAAGGTCAAACTTTATTTATTTATTTTATTTATTCATTTATATAACACACCTAACCTAGGGGTATCTGGGCGCATTGCTTGAGAGTTACACAGATGTGCGAGACAGACGACGATGGTCCACTACCCAGGAACAACACAACTCCCCAGTCTTTTACCAATGGTAAGTTTAATTCAAGGTGAGAAAGACACTCATTCTGTAATGCCACTTGTTGTGGCAGGACCTGGGGCTCCAGACGGTGGAAAGGCATTCCGCAAGCATTGCCTGGAATAGGATCATGTACATGACCTGTTTGTTTGGTTTTCCAGATCTGATTTCTTGTTCTCGTCTTTTCCAATGTCCTGGCATTTTCTTTTTTCGTTTTCTTGCTCCAGTCAGTCACGGACATATTTAGACAAGATTTTGAAGTGGGAGAATGGGACAACACCCTCCCCCCAATCTCATCCAGACCATGGCCAACACACAAGGAGCAAGGTGGTTCTGCTGTGGAAGAGGATCACGACCCAGACACCCCCCACGAGACGAGTTTGTCTATTTACCAGATGACAAAATACCCTGGTTCAGAAACTTACACATAAGAGGAGTATGCCCACCAGCACGCCCGGCACCAGCCCGCCCGGCTCAAGCCGATGCCTGCGACATGGATGAGCTTGACTAAGAACAACAGCCACAAGTATCCACATCATTTGAGATGCCATAACGACATAGCCAACTGCCAAGAACACACGTGCCACCATGCACACTGGTTACCCACACACCAACCTACACGAAGAACATACACAGTGCTATGACGTAGGTGACTGACACACCCACTGACGTGCATAGCTGTTATTTTTCATATAGGCCTTTTCAAAATACCGCAGCAACACAAGATGCCTGAAGAGCTTGTGTATATGCTTGCTGACGCTTCTCCCACCACCCACCCATATGACGACACCATCATGTATATCTAATACTGCTTGTGACGCCCTGTCAACCCGAGACCCCCATACCATGGATTATGTACCACCACCCATGTACTAGGCCCGGGTAGGCCGCAAGCAAGAGTCAACCAGGCAAGAGCCTTGCCATGAAAATCCTCTCAGAACAAGAGTACAAGTGCTGACCATGCAGAACGAGCCCCCAGCAAGAGCTCACAGCCACAATGTTGCAACTGGCATGCCGCGAGCCCAGCAGCAAGGTTATACCTGTAAAATGCCAAGCCCACAGAAGCGAAATACAAATCTAATGCTCATAATTCTGTTCCAGCTACGGTCTCTCCACACGTGACCAAGCCGAACTGACAAGGTGCCAGGCTCACGAGGCAGGAAGCCGCCTGGGTCCAAAGTCTGGGACAAAGGTTGCAACAATGAGGCAGCAAGATGGACACCTACAGCGATGGGAACGACCCGCTCACAAGCCTATGAGCAGACCTGTCCGTTGCCTGCACAAACACATAGTTGCACATTGTTGCTAATGACAGGTATACCGCAAGCTGAGAACGACGATGGTTCCAGGCTTGGGGGCTCGCGAGAGAACCAATCATAACACAGGGGGGGCTCATCACAGACGCCATTAGTGTTAGCCAATCACCAGGGGTCCCCTTGTAACGATTCTAAAGTAACAACTATTAGGGAGAACCCAAGTGTACCACCTGACCCATCCTTACCCACTAATATCCTTCTCCATATGCTACCTATACTAACCCTACCACTCGGGGAACCAATCCAGAGTCGCGATAGGTTTTTTGCTAACTTTCCCAGGTGACGCGGATAGCGCGTCATACTGCTGTAAAAATGTCCTGCGAGCCCCACTAACAGTGAGAGTCTCGTCGGATGCGTACAATCCAAAACCCGTCCCAGCCGTTGTTATAATAAACAGCAGAACCACATTGCTCCTTGTGTGTGTCTCATACTCCTTTTGGGGACACGGGAGGAGTTGGGGCCTCCCAGCCTGGAGGTCCGCGGACGGCTCTGCCGGCCCCCGGGATAATCACCCCGACAAGTTGGAGGCACTGCTGAGATCTGTTTGGGGTCCATCTCCTCGAAACCTCATTCTAACGCCCTTGCAGCGAGGCGACCCGGCAGCGCGGCCCCCTCTGCCACTGCCCCCTTTTGAGGACTAAAGGACCATCACGGAACTGCAAGAAGACCGGACAGCGCAATCCGGATATTGGCCGTTGTCTACCGCGTCACAGAAGCAGGGTGGGTGGAGCCAGAAGGCACCACGTGTGGTTGTTTGTAGGCACGGATTGGTCTAGATCGTGGGCACCTGTAGAGGGGGTGGGTGGCTTTCCTATGAATTGGCGTTTTTGATGAATGAATAGATGAGGATTCCTATTGATCGAGTGTTAAAGCTCGATAGATAGATGAAGTTTTCCCATAATAGGTAGCTAGATTGTTGCCGAGTGCGGAAGATAATTGGCTGGTTAAGCTCCCCTGGCGAGGGGCGTATCACACGCGAGGCGACGCAGTGTGTGTAGTCCGATTATAAGAGTTTATTGTTGGTTACCTTGTTCCGGCGGTAACAAGAGGACAGCTGTGGGGTTGACGGGGACAAGGAGTTAAAACATATCGCACGCTCTTTTAATGTTATAAAAGTGTTACCGGTAATAGTTTGAAGAAGTTGGTGACGTCACCCGTAGGGCCTCCATAGGACACCTCAACCACATCGCGTTGTTCGAGGGGTGGTAGGGGAGTAAGTAGAGGGTAAGGGCGGCATAACAGAGGTGGGGAGGCCGCGCACGGAGAACGCTGGCTACCCCCAAAATACGGGGAGGGTGAAAAGGGGGAAGTTACCGTGCACGGAGAACACCGGTTACGCTGAGGAAGGTGGGTGGAAAAGAGGGGAGTGGAAAAGGGGGGGCGGGTCTATAAGCATGTCACGCGGGGCACGCAGCTGCAGGGGGCTTTGCGCACCGCAGCAGCAGGGGGACGTACTAGTGGTATCAAAGGAGGAAAAATAAACAGAGGAAAAGGACTGTATATTTTTAACTCCATTACCTTTCAGCGGACGGTCGGAAGTCCCCAATCTACGGGGCCAGGTAAAGAAGGTTGTTGCTGAGGAGAATTAACAGTATAGTATAGCAATGTCATACGGGTCGGGGTCTGGAGGGTGGGGGAACACTCTAACTACCCCCCTCCAACATATTTGCAAGACGCTATCACCTCACAGGGAGAAACTTATCAAATATAGTATAGAATGGACACAAGGAACAGACAACAAAATGACGACACCATGGCCGCCTAACGGCAGTTTTGAACCATACGTCCAAAACTCGCTGCTGACACACATACGCAACACGCAAAAGGGGAAGAAATTAGCTCTTCACATGGAGGTATTTAACTTGTGGAGGATGTTCCAGGGAACCGGCCAGAAGCAACAGGAATGTTCACCATGGAAGGGACGACAGAAGAGAAGGGGAGCAAGGAAACAAAGGAGGGCAAAGAGATTAAGGAAGAAGAAGGGAACATGGAAGCAGCGACTAGTAACACACAATGCACTGAGAAGGACAAAAGGGAGGGCGAAAGGTCTGGTACCGCACATGAAGTAGAAGTAAAGAAAGAAGGGACAGAAGATATGCCCTTAGCGAAAGTAGTGAAGAAGGAGGAAGGTGGGTTGTATCCAGTGATGGAGTTATGAGAAGCAGTGAGGCAACAATTGACGGCAGCTGAGGGGTACTCAAACCCAGCATTTAGCCCTCCACCATATACCGCTACAGGTAGCTACCAGAGGGGGGAGGAGGTGACGAGCACAGTGGGTTCAAGTTGCACGCAGGCGCGCGCAAACGGAGGGAAGAGAGGTGAGGAGCACATCGCGAAAATGGGACAAGACGAATGGATAGCAGCGCAGGTGCTCCTAAAGCTGCGAGGGACCTTAACAGGAGAAGAAGAAGATGTGGTGAGGAGAGTGCCTAAGGACAACAAAGGCGCGTTACAAATGCCATATCATATCATAGCACTCAGACAGGGGGTGAGGTGAGTAACATGAGAGAAGGGGAACTGTCACAGGAAGAGGAGGAGATGTTGGAGGAAAGATTGGCTGAATTGAGGGAGGCGCGAGTGCACTGATTAGACAGTTCGAGCAAGAGACACGAGGAAGGAGGAAAGAAAGGAAGGAGACTAGGGATGAGCAGGAAAGGAGGAAGGAGCGTATAGAGGAGAGGAAGAGGGAAGTGGAGAGGATGAAAGCAATAGTGGAGAGGGTGTCCCGAGCAGAGCAACGTGACATGAAGAGGAGGGAGGAAGAGAAGGAAAAGGAAATGGAACAATGGAAGAAGAAAATACTCTCTGAAAGCACCAGGAAATATGAAGAGGGTAAAGTAATAGAAAGTATATTGAAAAGGGAAAAAGAGAAATGGGAGAGGAAGAGAGAGGAAGAAAGGATATTAGCAAGGGTAAGTAGTGAAGTGATGGAGGAACTGAAAAAGAAGAGAGAGGAAATAGGCGGAGAGATAATGGCGAGGAAGGAAGAGGAGAGTGGAGGTAGGAGAGTGGAGCACGGAGTAAGAACATACGCACGCCAGGACGCGGAAGTGGCTACAACATCAATGCAGGGGGCAGCAACTAGTGAAGGTGAACAGAGAGGAATGGATTTAATAGACTTAAAAACGGTAACAGTGGGAGGAAAAAGAACAGAATGGGGGTTGTCGCTCCTGGACGGATTCTGCAGCGAAGAAGAAGAGGGTGTGGGGAAAAGAGGAAGAAGTGGCAGTAGGGAGAGTTTAGATAAATTGTACCTCACACGCGCTAACAGTGAATCACCATGGGCATGCAGGAAGAAGGAAGAGGAGAAGACAGGTAAAGAACAGGTAAGTGAGGTGGCCGGAGGAACAACGCACACAGTAACATCCACGCTATCACGCCCACCACGCCCACTCACACCTACACCTGAACACACACCATACGTTGGCAGGCTCAGAGATCTCCCAGGACGCAGGCAGGAGGAACGGCCACACACACCTGCAGTGAAACAAGAGGGTAATAGGAGAGGGAGGAGGAACGAAGGAGAAGATATGACAAGCAACGGTAATATAAATATGACAACAGAGTTACCCGACACACAGGAAGAGGACGAGTGCACTGACATTACCCCACAGTCACGGGGGGAACAGAGGGGTTACAATTTAATGCCACTTCTGGAAAGAGGAGGGGCTAGACCGCAATACGTCCCCTGGAAGCATGCTGATAAGGAAAATATAAAATGTAGGCTCCCATCCCTAAGCGGAGGAGCAGGGAAGTGGATATACGAGATGGAGACGCACACTGCGGGACAGAAACTAGCAGTAGCGGATGTGAAGGGACTATTAATTTCAATATTGGGGGATGCGGCAGATGACATTTGGAAGAGGGCAGGCTTCCCCAGGGGTTACAATCACAGACACGTCACATGACGGGGCGCCATTTGCCATTTGCCAACTGCAGGCATGCACTATAGCAGGCCCTGAGGGTCCAGTAGCCAGACACATCAGACATAGGAGCTATTACGTCACACAAGATGCGTGAGAATGAAGATCCTGTTGATTACATCCAGGAGATTCAGGAGAAGTGGTGCTTGGAAACTAGGGAGCAATGGGATACAACACCAGCCATTTTTTTACCACATACCAGTACAAGGGCTCCCGGAGACAATACAAAGACAGCTAAAGAAAATAGTGGGAATGGAAGCTAAAGCCTGGCCGGAAATACAACTAACAATAATACATTACTGTAGAATATGGCAAGAAAAGATGAAACAAAAGGAAGAAGATAGGAAGACAGAAGAGGCAAATTTAGTGCAGAAAAAACTAACTAAATATACCATGGAAGGAGCACTAATCACTACACCGGTAGTGATGGCACCCACCGCCACACAAGTAGTGGTTGCACGAGACACCACACAGCAACAAGTAGCACCATTACCACAGCCAGCACAACTTATAACACAGCAAATGCCACCATACACGGCTCCCGAAAGGGAGGGTACATGTCATCAGGAAATGGACATTATAACAACTTTCGGGGCAGGGGCAGCATGATGAGAGGGAGAGGGTATGGCCAACATGCACAGCAGCAAGGGGCAGGGTTCCAAAGTTACTACCCAAATGGGCAGCAAGTGTACCGATACAATACAGGGAATTTCCCATGGCAGGCCAGGGAACTACCAGTATGTTGGATTTGTGGATTGGTGGGACACATGTCGCGCACATGTAGAATGAGGCCCACCCCACCGGCCTGGGGGTAACAGGGACCACAAGGACATATGGGGGAGCAACAGGTTTACCAGCAACCGCAAGGAACACAACAGAACAACCCACAGCAACACACGTCACCACAACAACCACAGCAACAGGTACAATACTATGCAGCACCACAACAACAGATACAGGCATACACATCACCACAGCAACAGGTGGTAGTAACACAACAACACCAAGTGCAACCAGCACAGCAGCTCACCCAAATACAGGACAATAAAGTGTCAACCACTGATACACCACTACCACAAACACAGTTAGGGAGGGGGACCATATTGGGGCACAACCCTTACACTGGAGGCGGTCAGTCACTGTACTGACCGCTCACAGCTCACATACATCTTTGATGTGTCCCATCCTGTCGATAACACCTAACAGTGCGGAGGAACCACGCATACAGGTAACAATAGGTGACAAAAAATGTCCTTCCTTGTTGACACCGGGGCCACTAGGTCTTGCATTAGGGAGGGTAAATTTAAAATGTCAGGTGAGGCCATACACACTCAAGGATTCTCTGGGGCTCGAGGGTTGGTTCCCTTTACTGATAACATCTCCTTATCTATAGGAGATAATGATATTCTGTCCCGCTACTGTACTCGAAGGAGTCGCCAGTAAACATACTTGGGAGGGACATAATGAGCAGATTGAATATGACAATCTCCTTCACGGAGAACGGCATAATTTTCTCCACACCAGGAATAAACATGCTCACCGCACGACAAATACTGCAAGCCTACTGTGGCCAAACAGTAGCCCGGGCGGAGCCAGTAGATGGAGAAATGTTCCAATATGGAACAGATATGGCATTTGCATGGATGCCAGGAATAGAGGGCAATATTTGGAGGAGGCCAGCAGCATATTTGTTCAGGCCAGAGACAACAGCAAATAAACCAGAGGGGAAGATGATTTCAGTGAGCATCGAGAGCATCATGGCAACTGCAGATTACATCGCAGTACATGCCCAAGACAGGGAGGGGAGGGCCTGGAGAGCAGTAATAGCACTGGCTGAGGGGTGCAGGCTCACACAGGTGTCTGACGAAGAGCTCTTCTCAGAAAGCAAAGGAGAAGGAGAGATGGTGTTTATGATGAGTGTTGACAACTGGTTGAGAGTGACATACAAGCAAGTGGCACTAAAAATGGCAGTGCCACTAGAGGCACCTGCATCTTCCCCGGTACCATTTTATGAGGAAGACATGGGAAAAGTTCCAGCATCACTGTGGATCACCAGTCCCTATGATGTGGGCTGCATAAAGAGCATTGGAGGAGTACAAATAAAGTTGAAAAAGGGAACAATATTACCTAGGGTGAAGCAGTACACACTATCAAAAGAGGTAGATGAGGACATATATACGGAACTATAACAGCCCTCCTAAACAATGGCATATTGGTACCATCAGAATCAATATGTAACACGGCTGTGTACCCAGTGCGCAAAGCTAAAGTAGGGTCTTGGCGTTTCATCCAGGACCTTAGGCCCTTGAATTACATTGTAGAGGCAGAGTACCCCATAGCAGCAAACCCAGCCACAATACTATGTGGAATACCAGCAGAGGCATCACGGTTCACCGTGATTGACCTCAAAAATGTATTTTTCTCAATACCTCTGCACCCAGATTCACAAGATTTGACAAGCTTCACATACAGGAATACAAAATGGAAACATACCAGGTTACCACAAGGGTACTGCCAGTCACCCTCAATTTTCAACAGGGTAATACAGATGGATTTGGGAAACATTGAAATGGAGAGCACAGTGCTGCAATATGTTGATGACATAATAATCTGCAGCACCACTGAAGAGAGGTGCAGGGAAGACTCAGTAAACATGCTGACAGTGTTGGCTGAGAAGGGAAAAGGTGGACAAGGAAAAGTTACAGTACTGTCAGGAACAGGTACTATACATTGGCCAACTTATTTCCCAGCATGGAAGAAACATTGCACCACAAAGAGCACAAGCCATAACCAACACACCACAACCACAAACTGTGCGGGAACTGCAGCAGTTCCTGGGCCTATGCAACAACTGCAGGGCATGGGTTTTTGATTACAGTTCATACATAGGACCCCTGCTCGAAGCACTGAGAGAAGCACACAAAGGGGAAAAAAGTTTGGGGTGGACAAGGGAAATGAAAGAGGCGTTTGATGAGTTAAAACACGCCATATACACAGAGCCCATACTAGCCACTCCAAATTATGAGCATCAATTTTTCATTTTTTCACATTGCGACTCAGCAGTAATGAAGGCAGTACTAACTCAGAAAACAAGCATAGGACACAAGCCAATAGCTTTTTACAGCGGTCACTCGGACCCTGTGATGTTAGGTCACTTCCCTTGCGAACAGGGCCTCGGCGCCGCAGCATTTGCAGTGGAAAAATCATCATCAATCACAATGGGTTGCCCCACCACATTTTATGTGGAACATGCATTGTTTGCAATTTTAAACAAGCCCAAGTCCACACTAACCACACAGAGGGCATCAGGTTATGAGATCATCTGACCCAGACCTGAATTGACAATTGTCAGATGCAGTAATGTAAACCCAGCCAGGTTCATAGCAGAAGTTGTTGAGGAAGGTGATTATGCCCACGATTGCACACTGACTATTTAAATGTACTCCGGCTCAAGGAAGGTCGAGGAGGATGCCCGTAAGGGGGGTGAAATAATGTACATTGATGGGTCATCAACTATTGATCAGAGCGATGGGGTTAGGAGGACAGGGCCAGCAGTAGTTAGAATGACGGAAGATTTGATGTATGTCCCAGTGAAATGTGTCCAATTACCACAGCATTATTGGGCTCAGGCAGCGGAATTGGTCACACTGATTTTGGCACTAAAAGAAAGTTTTGACAAACGAGTGACCATATACTCTGACAGTGCATATGTAACATCAACGGTGCACACAGGATTAATAAAGTGGCAGAGAAGGGGATTTAGAAGAACTGATGGCACCCCGGTGCAACATGCCCTCTTACTAGCCAAATTGATTGAAGTAATTAACGATCCCCAAGAAATAGCTTTGGTTAAATGTCAGGCCCACACTAATGGAGATGATCCTATATCGAAAGGTAATGAAACAGCAGACGCACATGCCAAACATGCTGCATATTTTGGTGAAATGTGGACTCCCACAGAATCAGAGAGAGGCAGAGGGAGGTCGATAGCAAGACAGATGTTGATGAAGGATGGGTACACCCATCTCCCTACAATCCATATAATGGAGTTGCAGGCAGCTGCACCAATGGCAGAAAAGGAACTATGGGTGAGAAGAGGGTGTACAATGTCCCCCACAGACACACTGTGGCATCAAAATAATACTGTGAAGGTGGTTATGCCACAGGCATTGTTGAACACAGCCCTGACTCAGCTTCACCATCCGGCACATACAGGAAAGGAAGTGATTGCAGAACAAATTAAGGAAGCGTGGTTCTGTCCCGAGTTAAATTCTCATGTTGCATATTTCATCAGCAAATGCCTCACATGCAACAGTTTACGGCCGGTCCCATGCTGCAAGTGATAAAGGGTACTATACCCCGGCCATAAGGACCCTTCCTACACCTTCATATTGACTACGTTGATATGATCAATGTATGTCAAGGACATAGGTACATGATTGTGGTGATATGTCCATTTTCCAGATGGATTGAGGCTGGACCTTGCTCACACGTGGATGCATTCAGGGCAGCTACATTTTTAGTGAGCGAGGTCTTCCCCAGGTGGGGTGTTTGCGAAGTGCTGCGGTCGGACAATGGCCCACACTTTGCAAACAAAATGTTTGAGCACATCACAGCTCTGCTGGGCATCAAACACAAGTTTGCATGTGCATATCATCCACAGGCTAATGGCGTCTGTGAACGTCTGAATGGCCTGTTAAAGGAGGAGATAGCCAAAATCCAGCAGACAACTAAGAAGAGTTGGTTGTGCTGCCTTCCCCTGGCTCTATTTGAGCTGAGGAACAGGCCAGGATCTGATCACCACCTCACTCCCCACGAGGTGGTGACTGGACGTCAGATGCGCCTTCCATTAACGCCAACATCAAGGGTCTGCACTGACTATGAAAGTACTGCAAATGTTTTTGGTGACAAAATGTATCAATATGTCTCTTCCTTGATTACTAGTGTTGCCTTTATCTCTCAACAGCTCGAGCACACGCGGGGCGGGTCAAAGAGCACCCAACAAGAAGACTCAAATTAACAAGCACAGCACAAACTGTACACTGTCGCGGAAGGAGATCACGTACTCCTCTGCAATTTCAATAGAAAGTGGAACGGCCCACGTTTCACCGGGCCCCACTTGGTAGAAGCAGTGGCTCCTAGAGCCGTTAAACTACACAATAAACGAGCTTGGAACCACCTTCGCGACATAAAGCCCTACAACCATCAGACCCGCCCTTGCGTTGACGACAGGGCCATCGCAAAACCAGCAACATCAGCAACGTCAGCGACAGATAAAGACACAGCAACTACTACAAAGGACAATTGTGACACTGCCCCTGACCCCTCCCCAGCCACAAACACCGCCATAGACTTTGGACAATCGCCAATAGCTCACCCCATGGTCACGAGAACACAAAGCAAACAAACCTCTGCCTAGCCCAACCCCGCCCAGGCCACCACCGAATAAAGGTTTTTTTTAACAAACTTGAATGATTACGCACACACAACTTGTATGTTCTTCTTTTCTTTTGTCTCGCACATGCAGGTACCGCATATTATTGTATTGTTTAGAAAGTAAAGTAACTAACATTGTGCTCTGCCCAGGAGTAAATGCTGCCCACAGATGATAACACCCCCGAGGCCCTGTCACACCATGTATATCATATAAGGAGACCAAAGTATCTGAAAAGGAGAAGGGTACGCGTATACTACACCGCATTTGTTCTGGCCATAGAACAATAATATAGAACAATAATTTCCCCAACTCCACGAGCACCTGCCGGCTCTAACGGATAGGTCATTAAGATTAGCGTGGGAACAGCTTTTCGCATGAGCATTGGCCGATTACCTAATAGGGAGAGCTTAAATAAGGAATACTAACAACAATAACGCACCCCTTCAGAATTTTCAGGCGGGCACCTTTAACGTCTCAAGAATAAGCTGCAGGACCGCAGCAAGGTAAGAGCAAAATGCCAGTGAGACTAGCTCTTGTAATAAAATTGGTAGATGTGTTGGTGGTCACTGGTCTATTGGCTGCCTCTGTCTGGAAGAAAAACTAGGCTTTGAATATTATGGCTGTACCCAAAACTAACCCACCCCCTCCCACGGTTGCAACAGGCACGGTGTTCGGTGGTACCAGTAGCCATACAAATAAGGGAAATAGAGCTAAACACAGCACATATGCAGATGATAAAGGTATCGATAATTACATAACAGATTCAGCACACGTCTCAAACAACATGTGGTACCAGCACATGACCAAAATTGGTAAGCAGACAACTGAAGACAACTGCTATGTGTGCTCATTGATCCCATACGCCATGAGCGCATCAAGAACATTCATAGCCACTGAAATACCAGCAAAAACAGTAAAATGTATAATATATCTGGCACTATTCCAAACGAAAGGACGGTTCCAAGGGACAGTTGTGAGACTTCAATGGAAAACAAGAGACACATATCCATACGAAAACAATTTCCTCAAAACATACTTGAGCTACCATAAAAGCAGACTAAATGCTGAAGCCTTCAGATACATGACGGATGGTCCCGACAAAGGAGAAACAAAGAAAGTAACACTAGAATACCTGCCGTGTGATTGGTATGCAACTGAAGTCCCTGGTGAACAAGGGTGCTGGGAAAGACCTCTAATAACTATAACTGGGAAAATATATATGAACAATGAATAGGAAATAGGAGTGGTTGGGAGCAACGTGATAACAAGAGAAAATATTACCACCATACAGGAGCACAACGACAGATGTTGGACGATGTGGGGTAAATATGTACCGATGCTGACATGGATGGAGAAGGACGAAGATCCAATAAGCATACTACCACTGACTGCACCCACACTGTGCTACCAACACAAAGGTGATGTGGATGTGGGATACAACACCAACTGTGGAAGTACGGTAGAGTTACCTGAGGGGGGTGCTGGCACGGCAGTTCTAATGGACCACTATTGGGCCTGCGGTGATAAGGCGTACCACACCTTGCCTCCATTATGGAATGGAGTATGCACCATGGTACACATCAACGTACCATCCCTGGTTGTGCCTCAGAAACATGTCAACATGGCCAATTTCCCCAAGATGGACCAAGGGAATAAAAGGAAGAAGAGATCAGTGAAGGTTGCCGAAGGTGACGAGAACAACAACAATAACGTCTTGTCAAGAGCGAAAAGACAAGGGGAAGCACTAACGGGAAACTACCTGTGGGGAAGGTCAGAAACAGCGCTCACCTCCAACCCACCAGAACACAGACTATTTAGCAGAGCAGCAATGTTCTTTTTATCAATAATACACCCAGGAATACAAGCATATGCAAACGCAAAATGGCTTCAGATCACCCGGTGGGAGCTGATGATGACAATAAACTCGACTGTCAATGGATTCAACGCCATAAAAGAAGAGCTACGAGCAGTGAGAATGGTAGCACTGCAAAACAGGTATGTGCTGGATCTTCTCACGGCGATGGAAGGAGTTTCTGCCTGATGCACTCCAAAATGATGGAAGAGAGTAAAGGAGTAGAGAAAGATAACAGCTGGTTTTCATTTCTATGGTCATGGATGCCTTCATAGCTGTCAGATGGACTGAAATTAAAAGTAGGAGTGATAATATTGGGTACAGCTGTGTTGATGTGATAAAGTTCTGGAAAGCTAGAAAAGCACGTTCAACAGACGAAATGATGGAGATGGTCGGCATGCACGCCTTACTACCGGCTGACGATGTCAAGCACACGGACATGATAATAAAGGAAAGAGAGAGGTTGTGCAAACAGATTCTTGACAACCACATGGATCCACCATCTGTGAAGGTAGAGAACCCAAGAAACCCGAGGAGCTATGTCGGAAGATGGGTTTACTGCAAACCCGGCGGCAGCTGCGTTTACATGTACTGGTCGTTCGAAGATCATGTCAACCACTATGGACACTTGGCCGGAATAACTAAAGTATGGAGAGTGAAAGGAGATAAGGAAAAGGATGAGTTTGTGGTCGACAAGTCGACCAGAGGGGGGACTGAAGTGGGAGAATGGGACAACACCCTCCCCCCAATCTCATCCAGACCATGGCCAAGAGGATCACGACCCAGACACCCCCCACGAGACGAGTTTGTCTATTTACCAGATGACAAAAAACCCTGGTTCAGAAACTTACACATAAGAGGAGTATGCCCACCAGAACGCCCCGCACCAGCACGCCCGGCTCAAGCCGACGCCTGCGACATGGATGAGCTAGACTAAGAACAACAGCCACAAGTATCCACATTGTTAGAGATGCCATAACAACATAGCCAACTGCCAAGAACACACGTGCCACCATGCACACTGGTTACCCACACACCAACCTACATGAAGAACATACACAGTGCTATGACGTAGGTGACTGACACACCCACTGACGTGCATCGTTGTTATTTTTCACATAGGCCTTTTCACAATACCGCATAAATGCAAGACGCCTGAAGAGCTTGTGTATATGCTTGCTGACGCTTCTACCGCCACCCACCCATATGACGACACCATCATGTATATCTAATACTGCTTGTGATGCCCTGTCAACCCGAGACCCCATACCATGGATTATGTACCGCCGCCCATGTAGCCCGGGTAGGCCGCAAGCGAGAGTCAACCAGGCAAGAGCCTCGCCATGAAAATCTTCTCAGAACAAGAGTACAAGTGCTGACCATGCAGAACTAGCCCCCAGCAAGAGCTCACAGCCAAGGCCACGATGTTGCAACTGGCATGCCGCGAGCGCAGCGCCAAGGTTATACCTGTAAAATGCCAAGCCCACAGAAGCGAAATACAAATCTAATGCTCGTAATTCTGCTCCAGCTACGATCTCTCCACACGTGACCAAGCCAAACTGACAGGTGCCAGGCTCACGAGGCAGGAAGCCGCCTGGGTCTCACGTCTGGGACACAGGTTGCAACAACGAAGCGGCAAGATGGACACCTACAGCGATGGGAACGACCTGCTCACAAGCCTAGGAGCAGACCTGTCCATTGCCTGCACAAACACATAGTTGCACATTGTTGCTAATGACAGGTACACCGCGAGCTGGGAACGACGAGGGTCCCAGGCTTGGGGGCTCATGGGAGAACCAATCAGAACACAAGGGGGGCTCATCACTGATGCCATTAATGTTAGCCAATCACCAGGGGTCCCCTTGTAACGATTCTAAAGTAACAACTATTAGGGACAACCCAAGTGTACCACCTGATCCATCCTTACCCACTAATATCCTTCTCCATATGCTACCTATACTAACCCTACCACTCGGGGAACCAATCCAGCGTGGCAATAGGTTTTTTGCTAACTTTCCCAGGAGACGCGGATAGCGCGTCATACTGCTGTAAAAAGGTCCTGCGAGCCCCACTAAGAGTGAGAGTCTCGTCGGATGCGTACGATCCGAGACCCATCCCTACTGTTGTTATAATAAACAGCAGAACCAACTTGCTCCTTGCGTGTGTCTCATACTCCTTTTGGGGACACGGGAGGAGTTGGGGCCTCCCAGCCCGGAGGTCCGCGGACAGCTCTGCCGGCCCTCGGGATAATCACCCCGACAGTTTCATGCGTTTCCTTGAGTATTGACAGCTGAGGATATATAGCACCAGTATGGATCGATTAGCAACAATCAATGTTTCGGGGTGCTGCTTCTCCCAACTCGGATGTCAGAAAATTGCACAGTCACAGGATTTCTCTGCTTCCGCCAAGTCTCCTCAGACCCGATGGGAAGCAGGCAATGCTGACTGACTGACAGTTAAAACAATACATTTGCTATATAGACATATCATAGACATTAAGCGCTGGGGCTCAGAAATAAGTGGCAGGGCTAAGCCCTGGCAAACACTGGAAACAGGGGTCCTCGAGTGTGGACCTGAAAAGGTGCTGGTGATTGGCAGTGGCAGATTTAAGGCAAAGGTCCCTGTGGGCAAAACTGACAGAGGGCCCCAAGTGGGCAGGTCATGGAGGCATCCTCTGCCCAGGGCCCCATCGTCGCTGCCGCTGGGGCCAGGCCCTCCCAAGTGCAGCCTCCATTGCAGCACACCGGCGCCGACCCCGTTCCAGCTATTAAAGTACAATCTGATGAGTGTAGGAAAGGAAGGGGTGGGGCAAGGCACAGGGGCCCGCTCGCCATTTGGCTGCCTAGCGACTGCTAAATCCGCATCTGGTGATTGGTAGCAGCAAGGTGCTGACTCAGTGACCATCTCCTCATGAGCGTGACACTGACTGATCTCCAACAGCCCTCAAGACGCCGTCCTGACTAAGACGCTGACCAGCAGATCCACGCTTTCAGAGCTCTGCTGACGAGGACTGTCTGCATTCTTCACTCTTTACTGTCAGCACCTGAGCTGCGGAAGGTGGGGGAGAGGAGATGCGGGGGATGCAGTCCGAAAAACATGGGTTTGTCCCACCACCTTGGCAAATATCATGAGTTATATCTCTTTTCATTATTAGGCGACATTTATTTGCTTAGAGTAATCTTAGACGTATTACTGACAGGCCCCAAATCAGGCTGTCCCTAGAACATGTGGTACTTCACCCAACCCCATAATGGGAGGTATGTCTTTCAAATGTTTTTATTTTTAGAAAGAAGGCACAACGCAGCAGAAAGACAGAACAGAGTAAACTCCTTGTTAGATATCGAGAGGCTTCAGTAGTGGGAAGGAGCTGTTAGACAAATGGCGTCTCACTCCTTGTGTCATCGCTTCTCTTTGTCATTTATAATTCTTCAAAAAAAAACACTGACTCAAAAATGCAATTAGCTAAATGACGTATCAAGATTAGAAGGCATAATTTTCACCTTTCATGCAGCCTCCTCCATAGGAAATGTGAGGTAACGTGGGTCACCTGCCTCACAGGAAGCCAAGACGAGTGAGGTAAGCCAACAGGTAAGTTTATTCCATTTAGTTACGTTGTAGAGAAAGCACTGGTACATCCACCCAGCCAACTCAGTACGTCCAAACTGACTCTCCTGGAACACAGCACTACAAACATACACCAACACTCCACGTTCCCTAGCAGTGACATCACAGAACCAGTGACCTCACACATACAGCCTCGCTCACAGCAAACCCACACACCAAATTATAACATTCCTCCCCACGTACGCCTTTCACAAAAATTCAATGCAACACCAACAGCAAACACGTGTGGCCAGCAGGTATGAGCACCCGCAAAAACAGAGGATAAACTCCCCTTGAAAACTGATCTTCAGAACCAAATTCCAATCTCACTCGCACAAACCCCTCACACAAACCCCTCAATCAACAAAACACTGTCACTAACCTGCCCGCGAACACAGCACGGAGCACCCTCTTCATAAAACAACACCAAAAAGCAGAACCACATAGTGAAACCACACCAAACACTTGCAGCACACCGGAACCAAAGGAATGAGAACAGGAACCAGTGTACCACAACTGAACCCATAACAAACCAAAAAAAGAATGACAGCACAAAACCCAGAGCCAACCCAGCCACTCTGGAACTTGAGTGTACAAGAACCTCTAAAACCAACCTCCATCCCACCGAACATACTAGACAGCACCCAATATGACCCCCGGAAAATACAACACTGTAGTGCCCACAGAAAAACTTGACAGCACCTAACTGCCACCCCCTAGAAAACAATTAAACAATACCAAACTGTCACCTCACTGTTCCAAAATCCACAACAGCATCTAACCGTTCCAAAATCCTCAACAGCACTTCACTGTTCCAAAATCCACGACGGCACCTAACCATCCCAAAATCCTCAACAGCACCTCACTGTTCCAAAATCCACGACGGCATCTAACCGTGCCAAAATCCTCAACAGCACCTCACTGTTCCAAAATCCATGATGGCACCTAACCGTCCGAATATCCTCAACAGCACCTCACTGTTTCAAAATCCTCAACAGCACCTCACTGTTTCAGAAACCACTGGAAAGCAACGCATTGGCCTGAAAATACATCAACAGTAGAACCATCCTACCACAACCAACAGCAGCATCCATATCTAACTGCACTCTGCCAAGTTCCACACAGCACAGGATATCACCAGGGGACGTGCCCCTACAAATGAAAACAAAACACCACAAAACAACACATAAAACCCCCCAACAGTAACCAACACCCCAGAAACAACAATTTCCAGAGAAATTAGAACACACATATGGAGAACATGGCGCTAAAGTCCCTGCGACAACCCCATACCCACATGTCCACGAAATATACAGCAAGTAAAATTACATGGCGCTAAGGGCCCTGTGCCAACCCTACACCCTCATGTCCATAGAACCACCCTCCTATGCAGAGCATAAGTACATAACAGTGAAAACACTCAACAATACCATTGGACCCACACCCTCAAGTCCACGGCAAAACCCGGGGAAAAGTCCTAACATAACAGACCACAGATATAAACACAACAATATACTTCAACCGTAATATACAGGCCTGACAACTCACTAACATTTACCCAGGACACAACCCCTTAACACGCACTATGCCCAAGGCCACGACATAAACAACAACAACCATACAGGCCTCCCAAGACACCTACCATGATTAAATCCTTGATGGGTTCTTTGTCGTGATGCGGGAGCCCCACAGATCTAGATCCAGCTCCCGCAACCTTCTTGCCAGACCACCTCCTCCTTGCGGCTTCCCCCTTCTTCCAGCGCACATGTAGCAGGTGGCCATAATTCCAGTCACGCCCACCCTGCACCCCGCTAGCTCTGTTGACACACCACTTCTTGCAGCTGCACCCTTCATTTGCGCCGGGAACACACCGACTACAGGACCGCCAATCTCCTCCTTTTATTCATTTATCATATGCCACTTGTAGGTGATTAAACAATTAGCTATCTTATTCAACTCCGCTCCTGCATGAAACATCTGTTTTAGGACCATTTCACGCCCATCCCATCGGGTGCAGTCTCATGAAATGTACTGGAAACCTATTCTGCTTTTAGTGGCCTTGCTCTTGCTACACATCTGCCTGCCCTCCCCCTCCGCTCTTAGCTCCCCGCTGCCTTGTTTCCCTGCTTCCCTCACCATGTTCGTCCCGCTATGATTGTAACACACTCCGTTGCTTCCCGAAGCTAGGTCCGCGCTCAGTAAATACTCAAATAATACTGATAATAATACTATAATAATACTGATGCATCAGTGCTTTTGACTGGCGTTTTTCATTGAAGTGACCAAATCAATCAATGGGCCTCATTATAACTCAGGCGGTCCGGAAATAACGGTGGCAGTAAACCCGCCGCCACCGTTGTTTCCAGACTGCCTGATCCCGACTCCTGCAGGCGGGAGGTGATGTTCCCGCCAGGTCTGACCTGGCGGGTTTAACACTGCCCACCTGCAGGCGGACGAGGAAACACCGGCAGCATTACGAGATGCTGCCGGTGTTTCCATGATCCCCATTCCCATCGAGTCCGATAGGACTCGATGGGAATGGGGATTAACACCATTCCGCCTCCGTGATTCCCGGAAAACCGGGGTTGTAATGCCCCGGTAATTCCGGGAATCACGGAGGCGGAATAGTAATACGAGTCCGGCGGTAACCAGGCGGTTTTACCGCCGCGGTTACCGCTGGACTCATAATGAGGCCCAATGTCTTGCTGACCTTTGGTACATTGCACAGAATTAATCACCTGTCGTATTAAGAGATTCCCAAACACCATACCTTCTCGTTGTCTTTCTTTTTCTCCTTACAGCTTCCCAACGTTGGGCAACTTATGAAAGGTCTGCATCCTCCTTCCACCAGACTTCTTCCAATTCTGCACATCCCTTCAGTAACTTATCCCATGCCATTGCTACTGGAGAAATGCAGGATTAAGTGATGCATGTCAACCAAAGGCTTTGAGGCACACTTGCTTAAAGCCAAAGTGGCTTCAGTAGCCTTCCAGAGACATATGCCCCTGGAAGATATTCACAAGGCTGCCACCTGGTCCATCCTGCATGAATTCTGTAGACATTCCTCGCTGGCTACCAGATCCCGTCCAGATGCACGATTTGGTCAGAAGCTTTTGAAGAACCTTTTCGGTTCATTTCGCTGAGTGTAGTTTTCCTGCTCAGTTGTCTCTTTTTATCTGCAGCCACCCAGCCTTTGTCGAGATGATTTGGTAGAATTGGAATGGTGGGCCTCATTACACGGTAGGCGGAGAACCATGGTGCTATTAGCGCCATGGTTCATGCCGGTAAAATACCGGCACCGCCTTGGTGGAAAGGGGAATTAGCGCCTCATTCCAAGGTTGGCGGGGCGGTAATTCCCCCTTCCACCATTGCCCTTCCCCATTCCCATTTTTGCCCCATAGGGCATAATGAGAATGGGGAAGGCGCTAATTACGGTACCGCAAATTGCGGTACCGTAATTAGCTCCCTGGGTCCCTTTGCGGGTTGGTTTTTAATGCCTGCAAAAAGCAGGCGTTAAATACCCCAACCCGCAAAGGGACCTCGTAGTAAGGCGGTAAGGATTTACTGGTACCGGTAAAATACCGGTACCAGTAAACCCTTACCGCCTACCGTGTAATGAGGCCCGGTATGTTGGAAAGGAGACAGGCCATAGGAGTAAGTGACTGCTGTACTCTTAGTCCATAGTTCCCTTTCGTCCAGATGACTCTCCCGGCTTTCCCCCTAGTAAATGCTGCTTTGAAATAAATGTCTGCTGCAAAAGGAATTGGCGATTGGGAGCCAGCAAGCGTGCAAGGGTGTGGCTGGCGTGTGGATGTTCTCCCGTGTAAGCACCCTATGCAAGCTTTTCCTAAGCTGCTAAGCAGAGTTCATCAGTCAAATCCTCGTAGGGACGACATCCCAAAGTTATGGTGAATAGGGTAATATGGACTAGGAATACCGTAGTCACTAGAGTGAGCACTTTTACATTCCTCAACTGTTATATTCGCAAAATATATTTTCTAACCAATGTGATCACTGCAATAAAGTAACATAACTCATTCCACTTGATGCACTACATTGTGTCTGCTTCTTCTGCCACCATTAAGCATGTAGTGTGACTGCGCTAGGTCAGCCAACAGTCAGGGTCTTCTTTGTATCGGCTATTGCTATCACCCCCAGCATCCACTGGATCACCAAACATTGCTTACTGAAAGCTACACACAGAATTATTATGGCTACACTTCGTCTCCAGCTCACATTCCTTCAATGGGCCTCATTATGGGTCTGGCGGTAACCCTGCCTGTGCTACCGGCGGGTTTCTTCCAGACCTGTAATATTTTACGGCACCTGACTTCCCGGTGCCTCCGGCTCATTATGAGTCAGGCGGCCTGGCAAGTCAGGCGCCGGCAAATTGTAATTCGCCATGGGACTCTATGGGAGTGGGGACACGGAAGCACCGGCACCGTTGCTAATGGTGCCGGTGCTTCCATGACCAGTCTGCCTACTGTGGCCGCTGCGCCCGGCAGGGTCAGACCTGTTGGGCACAGCGGCCACGGCAGACAGGCTCGCAGTTTGCCGATCCGGAAACAAGGGTGCCAGTGAGCTTACCGGCAGCCTTGTATCTGGACCGGCAAACTTGTTATGAAGCCCAATGTCTTCTTTCCGTTCATCACTTGGAATTATGATATGACCCTTCACTGCCTTCTTGACTCACTTCAACTGTCTAACATACTTCACCAGGAGCTGTAGCGCATTCCATATCTCTACAATGGACTCTACTGCTCTTATGCTGTGAGGGATCTTATATGATTTGTCCATTGAGTCTTGGGGTATTTTATCTCGTATGGTTTCTGTATCATCACTAAATCCCCAATCAAAGTTCCCTTGTATCTGGATTTTTCTCATAACATTTTGCAATCACTTTGTCATATAAATGTTGATATTTGATCACACCTCCTGTTTGAAGAGGTGTAGTCCTATCACTCATTCTGGCATGTAATCTGCAAGGCAAACATCACAATCTTTTGGATCACCTGTTGCTAAAGGTGAGAGTCATTTCTCAGTGGTGGGCAAGTCCCTTCCAGATAACATCTCCCAAACCACACAACATGTGCAGTTAATGCAAATTCTACTGACCTCCTTCCTCAGAGTGATTCTGTTTCAATTACATTTAATTTCTTGATTTAACCTTTCCACCTGCCCTGCTTTTCAGGGGTGGAAGGGTAAGTGAAAACATAACTATGTGTGCATCACACGGCACAATGCCCTTGTAACCCCTGCATTTAAATAATAACTGCTGGTGTCATAAGTAATTTTCTCTGGAATCTCAAACCTAGCTTTATTGTTATGTATTCAGTGTACAGCCATAATCAATGTTGAACACTTCCTAGTGGGACATACGTCAGGCCGTATTTATTCTCAGCAACATGTACCTGAATGCACGAGGTGTTTTCCATATGTTCTAATGCAATCTCATTTGAAAGACTGTCAAGCAGAAACAGGTCTCGCTTCCTTCATTTAAATGCCCTTCTTGTTCCTGCCCAGTCTGTCATGTTTCAAACAAAACTAACAATTTGAAATCCAAACCTGCCAAGCTGCCTTCATCTTTAGCCACCATCCTGTACATTGTACCCCTCTCAGCTGTTTGCCCCTTTCTCATGTGCCCCAAATCCCTGAGCACACAGTAAACTATCCGTTTTCATCTTTTTTAGGGATAGCTAAGACCCAATAGTCATTCACCTTCTTCCATAGCCGCCCCCCGCCCCCTTCGCCACTAGCTCATCGCATGATCTAAGGGTGCCTTCTTCTTACTGCAGTGCTCTCACGACCTGAGACCCTGGTGGATTGGGTGCCACCTTTTGCAAAGCCATTTTCAAGGAGTCTTTCTCATCAAGATCTGCTGCCCATTATCCTGTTCTGAATTTGAAGGTGATGTCGTAACCTCTGCGCGGCGCATAGGCCAACCGTCCTCCATGTCTTCTACTTTCCACAAAACCAACAACGCACGTGTAGCTGCTGCACCATCCAAGACTTTTCCTGGTTTCCAAATTCCATGTTCAGAATGTGCTTTGAGCCCAATGGCCAGAACTGTACTTCTGTCTCTAGGAACGCTCTCAATCTCTTGCCATGAAGAACAAGCACAACTGTCAACCCATATGTGGCTCTCCCTTGCTGGTTTTTCCACCACTGGAAATACATTGCCAATGATATGAACACAAAATCGAAATCAACAGTCAAATCAATTATGATCTATAATGGCACGTGATCATATGGATGCGCGAGTGCGATGTACACTGCACGCACTTCTGCAAATTGTGCATATTCTTTTCCCAATTTTCTTTCCAAAGGTAGGCCAGTACTCAGGGGAATCTGGTACCTTGACAACCACACCTACACCTGCTTTCACTCCTCTTTTTGATGCGTGTGACCTGCCATAGCAAACATGAACGGCAGCTGAATCCGGTACCTTGACATCCACACCTACACCTGCTTTCACTCCACCTTTTTGACGCGTGTGACCTGCCATAGCAAAAATGAACGGCAGCTGAATCCGGTACCTTGACATCCACACCTACACCTGCTTTCACTCCTCTTTTTGATGCGTGTGACCTGCCATAGCAAAAATAAACGGCAGCTGAATCCGGTACCTTGACATCCACACCTACACCTGCTTTCACTCCACCTTTTTGACGCGTGTGACCTGCCATAGCAAAAATGAACGGCAGCTGAATCCGGTACCTTGACATCCACACCTACACCTGCTTTCACTCCTCTTTTTGATGCGTGTGACCTGCCATAACAAAAATGAATGACAGCGGAATCTGGTACCTTGTCTTGTGGGCATGCTCTAATGACTTGACATGTCTGTGATTGAGATGTCATCCTGTGTCTTCTCTGACACCTCCACTGCCATAACGCCTGCTTCTGCACAGATAACGTTGTCACCCAGAAGGCACCAGAAAGAAAAAAAAAAGAGACTGCTCCTGCAGAATAGGCTGAAGGAGGAGAGACGAAAAATCCAGTCGGGATTAATGGGAAACCCAACCTTTGCTAAGGCAGCCCTGTTAGCAATAACATAAAAGAGGAAAGGTACATAGAAAAATGAAATCCACCAAGCAAAAATATGATGTAAAAAGGTGAAAGAGTGGGAGGCATCTTGGCGAGCAGATTATGTGCCATGAGGAAAATAAGGACTGCCTTATAACTTCATAAAGTGACTGGAAGAGATTGCTCAACAGTTCACAGACTTTTATGCAAATGTATATGGAAACACAGATGTAGTTATGGCATCCGAGGCATATCTTGAAATCCTGCACATGCCGGCCCTCACCATGAAAGAGAGGGATGGGCTTGAGACCGATATTATGGAGAAGGAAGTAAAAATGGCCATTGGACATTTGCAGTCTGGGACGGTGTCAGGGCTGGGCATACTGCCAGTGTTATGTGTCCTGTAATTGCTGTAAATTCCATGTGTAAGCAGCCCTGTGCTGTTAAACTAATGCGCAAGCCCACAACATGTTACTCCAGAAGGCTTCTCCATCCCTACTGCAGACAGAAACGCCAATGACAGAGAAGCACACTGGAACTACATCTCCCAGCAGGCAGTGCGCTCAACGGGCCAGCCGGCAAGAATAGAACCACACCCAACAACATGCACGAGCCGTGCCCGCGAGATCCCGCTTGCTATTCTCGCTTTCAGAGGGATCGGCCGCACATTGCAGAGCTCCGGTAAGGCACGCCTATGCTAACAGGTAAGTGGGCATATATCTATAGAGCTACTCGGATAACATAATTGACAGCACTAACTGAAGTCCGGGATGCATGTTGGGTACGCGGCTGAGACCGCGGTGTGTCAGTGAACGAACAGAGAGGAAGAGACTAATCTGCATAGTTTAATATAGCGCTGATGATGCTACTCTATGAGCTCTGGGTGAAAGCAACCCTAAGTCGAATGGTTGCCGAGATTATCGGAGGAGCGCGCATTGACAAACGAACTGTGTAAACGGTCTAAAACTCTGCTGCTCCCTCTCACTATTGTTTTGGTGTTTTTCTAGTCAAGAGCATAGAACATTCAGGACTTCTCAGACCGACCCTTGGGAAACGTTGGGGAGAAACCAAAGCTAAGTGCATTTCGTTTGTTTAAATGTTCATTTGATGTTCATGTACACATGCTAAGTACATTCAGTAGCAACATAGAGAAACCAGCATGTCCGTGCTGTAAGAGACTTCCATCCAGCAATCCAACTAAGTCAATGCCCAGTCTGGGATGCCCAATGGAAGCCCTTATTTTTATATTTTTATGTCAAGTTCTTAAATCTGAATGATGAACCCTTATATAACGCCCCTCTCTTCGAATCTCCCTGACCTCACTGAGCCAAGAAGTAGGTTTGTTTTGAAAATTAAAAGGTTTATTGGAAAAAGTAAACACTATCTATATATCACACTTTTATGAATAAATTAATATTTGATAACACACTTCTGAATATAATAGTGATCACAATGGGTAATATTACAAGCGCACACTCTCTTTAATCAATGAGGAGTTGGTATAGAAAGGATAAGGTAGCAGAGAATACTTTTATGGTTCAAGGAAAGCAAGATGGGAAAGAATGCAGCACAGAAATAAACTTGATATGGTTTCAACAAGAGATAATATGATCACTTTTTCCCTTGTGACAACTCACTCCCCCCCTTATGCAATATAAAGAGATGGAAAGAGGAGCACGCAGTTTTCAGGAATACAATCAAAATGCAGTTCAAATTCCAGTTCCCCCCAGAAAGCTTAGAGAAAACCGGTATGATTTTAAACAGGCAAAAATACTTTTAAATGTGATTGCAATGAAGTGAAAAATATGCTAAAAAATGACGTTAATTCACTAAGGGAGATTCAGGGTAGGTGATGGTGACTTTTAATTGGGACAGGTCAACACTAGCAATGATTCATGAGTGATTAACAGGTTGAAGATGAAATTGAGCAATTGCAAGCAAAAGACAGCAATTTTTACAGGAGCTAATTTGTCAATTCGCAGCACTTTTTCCAAGTGCTTAAAGCGCGATTACGGAAAAACTATAAGGAGTTAAATCTCGCTTCTAGGACGTGCGATTCAAAAGATACGGACGTTTTTGTGGAGGTAGATTTTCAAAAATAAAGCCAAGATTTCAGAATGACAGATGACGCTTTGACAGATTTGAAATCACAGAATGAACACACGATTTCTATGCAGTTCTTTTCAGGTTGAAATGGTTTAAATACGATTATTTTAACTAAGAGATTTGTTCTGTACAGTTCTAGTTCTGCTCACAGTGTGGCCTATGGTCTGCTATCGGCACTGCACATCGGTCTGGTCTGGGTCTGACGGATTCTGGATACAGCTCTGCTTTCTGGGTCTGGAGTCCTGGTTCTAGAGTCTGGTCTCTGGATCTATCTGGAGTCTGGAGCCTCAGGAGTCTGGAGTTTTTGTCTGCATATGGTTGGGCAGTGTGCTGCGCAAGAATCGATCAGTAGTGGAAAAATGAGTGTTCCTATCTGGGTCTCAGTGGTTCTTTTTATGTGTTCTCAAAGGGGGTGTGGAGGCTGACTTTCTATGCCCAACCTTCTGAGGATCCTGATAGGTTAAAGGATTTACTGTCCTCTGACTGGAGAAGGGAGTAGTGAGTCAGAATGAGTCATCAGGCATCATCTTTATGGGTGAAGGAAAGAACACTCCCCTTTGGTTTCTCAAGAAAAGCCAAGATTTCAGAATGACAGATGACGCTTTGACAGATTTGAAATCACAGAATGGACACACGATTTATATGCAGTTCTGTTCAGGTTGAAATGGTTTAAATAAGATTATTTTAACTAAGAGATTTGTTCTGTACAGTTCTAGTTCTGCTCACAGTGTGGCCTATGGTCTGCTATCGGCACTGCACATCGGTCTGGTCTGGGTCTGACAGATTCTGGATACAGCTCTGCTTTCTGGGTCTGGAGTCCTGGTTCTAGAGTCTGGTCTCTGGATCTATCTGGAGTCTGGAGCCTCAGTAGTCTGGAGTTTTTGTCTGCATATGGTTGGGCAGTGTGCTGCGCAAGAATCGATCAGTAGTGGAAAAATGAGTGTTCCTATCTGGGTCTCAGTGGTTCTTTTTATGTGTTCTCAAAGGGGGTGTGGAGGCTGACTTTCTATGCCCAACCCTCTGAGGATCCTGATAGGTTAAAGGATTTACTGTCCTCTGACTGGAGAAGGGAGTAGTGAGTCAGAATGAGTCATCAGGTATCATCTTTATGGGTGAAGGAAAGAACACTCCCCTTTGGATTCTCAAGAAAATCAATTTTTCATAATCAAACATGCTTCCCAGATATGCAAGTTGTTGAGAATACATGTGTACATCACAAATTAATTAAAACAGGTCTCTGTTCAACCCTGTTCTTTCTAAGAGCTTGGGTTCAGAAATGACAACTTATTTGCGATTTTAGTGGGTTTTGTAATATTGGTTTTGCACCAAATCTTACACGGAGGTACACACCCTCTGTGCGCATATTACTGTAAGTTTGCATTTTCCTAGCATAAACACAGTGTCTACAATATTGATAAATCCCGGGTTTGGTGTCAGAACCTCATACAGATTCCAGCTGAGTCTCAAATTGTGAGTGCATTTGTCATATTAAGAATCCCAAAGTTGTACATTTCTATCAGCTGGTTACAATTAGTTATCAGTATTCTTATAAAACATATATTTGCTTTCACTTCAGTACACCCATTGGTTTGTCCCCGCCCCTAGAAACTTGGCTTGACTCAGAGGTCACATGTCTTGTTTTTCATAGAGCAGTGTGGACAGTTACACCCAAATCAGCATATCCTATTCAGCTGAAAGAATCCATTGTCTTGTGTTCCTGCTAGCATACCAGGGTGCCACTCTCCATCTGATTAACAGGACCATGCAATTTCCTGCCTTGTTGCTGAGAAGACTAGGTGTGAAGCGTTCTCATAGAAAAGCAAGCCTTTTGAAGTCTCAGCTGACTCAGGTTACTGTTTGGCTTCTGAAATACAGGTCTCCTGTCAGAATTTAGATCGCCAGCGCCGGTCGGTGGCGAACACCGGTACTGCGCCCATTTTGATAACTGTCTTAAATTAAATTTCTTTAAAAAAGGGATTTAGCTTGGTAGCATAGGATTCTCACTGATATTGTACTGATGTGGATTGCTAGCGAGAAAAGCTGCCAATTGGGACTCTGCCAATGTTTACCCCCTTAAGGTGGCACTTTCTGACTCAAAATGGGGGGAAACCTTCGTTTGAGACACTCTTGATGAGGAAAAGGGGTTTTCGCGGCCTGATAGCTGGTCTTTACAGCGAGGTGCTGCTGGCTGTACCCATTGAGGACATCAAGGCGAGAATACATCAGGGAAGAACATAGGCATATATATCACTGACAGACTGTGGTGCAGAAAGTGCCCATCGGTTCTCGTATTCCACTGTTTCATTGCAGTACAGTTGGCAGGCAATTAAAATATTGCATATGTGGCACTGCCCCCATAGCAAACTGCTGAAAGCGTACACATGAGTGAGCTCTGATTGCTGGAAATGTGGGCAGAGGGAAGGGGATTTTGGGCATAAATGGTGGGAGTGTGGGGAGTTGCAGAGGATTTGGAAGGATGTGTTGTCCTAGATTAAGGATCTGGATGGGATCCAGAGGACCCTAATGCCTCAGGTGTTACTTCTGGGAATTTGTAGCGAGGAGGAGGACAAGACCTAAACCACATGACTCATACACCCTGTTGGTGGCAGCCAGGAGTTGTGTTGGTCAAGAGTGGAACAGGGCTTCAGCTCCTTCGAAACGGAACTGGCTCCATAGGGTGTGTGAAATTTACAGTATAGCGCACCTCATCTATCTGCTGGACGAATCGAGGCAAAATATCGAGGAGATTTGGCTCCACTTCTTGGAAAATTTTTGCAGTCAAACGTAAGAGCGTTTTGGTTGCGGGTGTCTAGGTGCTGCTCTGTCGGTCTGATCTATCCTTCCTTTTGCCCAAAAACTTTGGGGCTGCTGGAAGAGGGAAGCTCTTTGGGGTGGGAAGGTTCTTATGGAGGAAAGGTATGGGCAGTCCTGTTCATGTTAACGTTTCATACGTCATGATTTTAAATGTTACCACTCTGAAAAAGTAATAAAGGACTATTTTGAAGAAAGAAAAAAGCAAAACATTGTCTAGTTCACCGCTGCATCCATGTACACACAGATGGCATTATAGAAGGATGTGCAATGCCACCCATTGCTCATTCTCTAAAGTGAGGTTTCCTCGAACTAAGAAAGAATTGCACACATCCAGAGAGCCCTTTGGCATACACCGGGTTTTCTTTATCATTAAACATTGGTTAAAAGGCTAACAACATATACATTCTCTCTACTTCTCTATGCTCCTTATTTGCAAACAGACCAGACAAAAAAGGCATTCCTTTTTTAGGAGTGGATCATAAAGGGGACCAGATGTCCAGCCAATTCCTGCTGTATTATTATTGCTAACCGGAGTACCCCCTGGGTCACTATCTCCAATAATTCAATGTATCATCTTCAGGCTCTCTAGAGCATTCTGCACACAAATCCATCCAGAGGGCATTCAAACAACACGGTTTCCTTCAATGCTGCTTTTGATGGTAATCTATCCTTTGAAACAAATACATATTTCTTGAGGATCACCTAACACCTCTGTCCATCATGGCCAGCTTTCATGTAAGAATTCTCGTGTGAGCATCTGTGTGAAATCCATGTGAATGGAAATATTGGACAATCAAAGATGGCCACAAAGTAAAGAGGCAAAAGGCACCCAAGAATGCAGCCTTTTTCTCTTTCCATGGTGACCATTTGCATGAGGAGGAAGGCAGACAAAGAGGTGAGTGTGGGTGTATGGTGGGTTGGAACTGTTGTGGGTAAAATCGGGGTGGTGTAGGCAGTGGGATCATGCAGGACGGGAGAGGCTTGTGGTAGGGCAGCCCTCGGTCACATGTCCAGGTGTGGGCCTTACATTAGCAAATAACACCCACGTTCCTTCCATAACAAGTGGCTGAACTAGGCACCCAATGTTCTAATGCTGCTGCTTGTAGTGCTGATTGGAGGGACAAAGGTGTGTGCATTTCAAAGTAACACTTGTGCTATTTGACTACTGAAGCCAACCTCTTTGGATGCGGATGGTATCAAAGCTACAATGAAATCATGCAGTTCCATGCTTAAGACTGTGGAAGTCAATTCATTATTTTACAAGACAAAATACTTCCATGCTAAAGGTTCTGTGAGTAAAGGACTCCCTATTGAAAAAAAATAGAATGCAATAGTTGAATGAGAAGACAAAAGCAAGACAAGATTGTTAAGTAATTTGCTTTCCGATCTTGACCTCTAACCTGGTTGTTCATTTAGAGCTTGATTGGAGAACGATTGCAGCCATATTAAACCCGCACTTCATTGGATGAAGCTCTTCTTGAGTCTTCAGTCTATAGCAAAGCCCTTATTGATGTTTTAGGCAAGGAGGGCTTACCTTGGGTTACACACATTCGGGAGACTGAGATGGACAGGCTCACTGCATTATTGGTATGCAACAAATACGCTGGATGGAAAGTCTACTTCCGCTGTTCAAGATAGGTGTCTCCAATAGAATTTGGACTGAGCCATCATCCTCTGAGTGTTCTCATCAGCGAATATTTGGAGGTTAAAGGCTACCCTGGGTATGAAAAATATTCAGACATGATCTCAAACCATTGTCAAGAGCTCTTTATTTAACAGGTCAATCTGCTGTTCTTCAAGCCACTGTGACCAAGCAGTGAAATCCCGAGGTATCAGATATTTGTCTCTAAAGTAAAATCTAATACCCAAAGAACTCTTTATCGTAAACCCCTGATGACTACCCATAAAATGGTGAACGCTGATTTGTAAGAAAGGATCAGAGAAATTAAGGAATCCTTTCATACATCATCTCTACTCCAAGAGACCCTGACAACCTGAAAACAAGGCTAAGAGAGCCAATAAATGGCTCAGCACCACAGTTCTAACATGAGCTCAAAAGGAACTATCAAAAGACACTGAGTTATTTATTAATTCAGAAGAACAAGAAAGTCCATACTAGGAAATACCCTACTGTTTGGGGACGGGGAGGGTTACGAGTTAAGATGCCCCCTGAAACAATAATCCTCACACCAACACTGAGGACGTGATGTGAGGTCACACCAACGATCAACTATCAACAAACATGACCAACACTGAGGATCTGATGGGAGATCTTGCCACCAATCAACTATCAGTCATCAAGCTCTACAGGTATTCACTTAAACATACTGAACACTCTGTAATCTCCAAGTAACTGGCTATCTGGCTTATCCAGCAATTAGGCAAAATGTGATTCTGTTGGGAAATTGAAGACCACATATGACACTTGCGCCTCAACAAATACTTCCATTGGCAAAACAATGAACAAAGTACAGCCCTGGATTATGATGGCTCAAAATAATGCTTGGCCTGGGCACCGCCATGTAGCCATAGCTTAAAACATGAAACTATATTGACCATCTCAAAAAATGTATACAATCTAAGAAACTCAACGAAGAGTAAGTGCCTAGACATCCCAGCCCCCCACATGGGAGAAGGACAATAAAAACACTAGCAAAAACATAGAAATTATAATGAAACCAACTGACTAAGGTAGTGCTTTTGTGGCCATTGTCAGGGATACACAGAAATTCAGAATGGGATCATATAGCCACCTTCTTGATGCACATTATTACCAGGAACATAGTGACAACCCCTACATGGAATGCAAAGTAATTCTGGACAAATCAACAAATTAATGTCAAGCAACACCTCCAACATCTGATTCCAAACATTCCAAATCCTGGGACTTTTTTTATTTGCTCCTAAAAATCCACAAACCATGTAATCCAGGCTGCCTGATTATCTCCAGAGTAAATATTTTAACACTAGCAACTATAGGCCTATCCCTCTGCTCGACGTATCAGGCAATCTATATGCCTGAGTCCTGATTGGGAATGGGACCGGAAATCCATACATCACCTACATGCTCGGTTCCAGCGAGAACTCGGCACTATTCAGCAGTATTTTAGGGTATTTTTAATTTAAACAAAATATGTCATACTAAAAAAAGGTCAACATGCATGTGCTTTTTGAGGATCTTAAAACAGCCTTCAACGGTGTTCCCAGAGTACTTCTTTGTGAAAGGCTCGAGAATGTAGGTCCGCTACCTTATCTAAGAGCAATTGTTATCCTATACAGCAACAATGAGGCAGTTGGGTGCTGGAGCCTCTCAGGTGAGACTACAGATCCATTTCCAGTGCAAAAGGGTGTACAGCAAGGATCCGTTTTTGCACGGGCACTCTTATGCTAATTTATCAATGCTGTGATTGACCGACTTATAAGTGCTCAAAGTGATGCCTTGAACAAGATAATATTCCATAATTCCTGAAGGGCCTTAGAGAGCAACTTAAAATACTCCGTCAATATTGAGTAGCTAATGGCCTGGAAATTAACCAGGCCAAAACTAAATTCAGGGTGTTAAGTGGCAATGGTTATCGAACAAGTATTCAGTTATGACATTCTGGGTTCCAGATTCGAAAAAAAATGCAAATGCAATAACCAATTGGAAAAGTCACACTTGCATCCTGGAACACCAGTGGTTTCAGCCACCTCCTGAGGGCTGAGGAAGATTTGGATCTATTGAGGTAGTATCGCATATTAGAACTTCAGGATGTGTGGCTCACAGATCACCCCCCTCTCGCCCTGTTAGATGGCTATAGAACTTTTCTCCAACCCACTGTTCAGGGTGCTAGAGGGAGACCCTCTGGTGGCATAATAACCACCATCAAGAACAGTATAGGCTATTCAAGCAGGTAGCTATTGTCAACTCACTCTGAGTTATTGACTGTCGCGATAACTATACCGGGGGAGGATGGTTCTTCGATTAGGGACCGGTTACTAAAGAACATCTACTGGAATCACCTTGTACTATGTGACCAGGATTTAATGGAATGTGTGGCTGACCTTTTGCAAGATTGGTTTAGTGCGGCGAGGGGTCACTCTATGGTTATTGTAGGGGGTCTTAACTTTTATTGTGATGGAAACTTTGGGAGAAGGTTACAAAAAATTCATTCCAGCAATAGACAGGCTAAATTGAATGCTACCAGATGGAGGAATCTGATGAAATTGTGGTGATTGCTTTGTCAAAATGATTATTATGCTGTGGGGAAGGCGTGTCCACTATTAATTGTGTTTTTACTTCTCAAGCTATGCTAGATGTGGGTAAAGATTTTCATATTTTTGAAACTTGACACAGTGATAATTCTGTCGTAGGCAGTGCTTTTCTCTTTCTCTTGAATTACCCAGTGAGAGTAATTGCGCCCGTAACTAATCTGTGTGTTCACAACTCATGTACACATTTGATCTGGTGGCCTGCAGTTATCAATACATTTAATAGGAAAATGAAAGATAGTTTGGACTCTCTGAGCCAGTGTGATATTATGGAGTTTGTATCGGTTCAAAAATTTGCTTATATCTTGAAAACTGAGGAGCTAGAAAGGGGGATGAAAACATTTTGCTTTACGGGACAGGATGGGAGGAAACAAGTGTTTGATTTTGTTATCCAGGAAAGAAACAGAGGTCTGAGAAAACAACTGCAAACCCTTAAAAGAGATGTTAGTTGCCCGGGTTATGGGAGAAAAGTTAAAACACTGATGCAAGGGTTAGATGGAGAAAAGTTGTTAAAAACTCTATGTGGGCAAGATTCTAGTAACTTCTGGAAAATAATGAAGGAGGACCCTGAGGCCCAGAATTATAGGCAGATAAACCCTATACTGGAGTCGGCGTGGGTAGAACACCTGCAAGCTATGTATGCTCTGGTAATCAAACGGGGGTGGCTGGTGGTGCCGGCGAGTCATTCCTGGACCCTGAAATTCAACAGGGAGGACTTAGAACTGCTTATCAGGGCAGAGACGCCATCAAAAGTGATGACCCTGGACGGCCTGCCCAACTCTGTATTGAGGACTAACCCCCCACTCTGGGCAGAAATTATGGAAACCCTCTTTTGGAATTTGAGTGGATCTCAGGCTTATTCCGGAGTCATGGAAAACTACTTTTCTAGTTGCTATCTTCAAAAAATTATCGCCCCAATCGCCTTACTCAATGCCAGTAGTCACATTTTCTCCTCAATTGTTTTACAAGCCTTAAATGACTGGACAAAATCGGCTGGCAGACACAATGTAAATAAAGCGGGATTTAGGTGGGGAATAAGGATGCAGGTAAAAGGATTCCTACTTTCCTTGATAATTAAATCTATGAGACGAGTGAAAAGATCACTAAATGGGCCATTTGCTATATGTGTATAAGTGACTTATCATATCATATCATATCCCTCCTCAGCCTTCGACAGGGTAACCAGGGCCACTCTGTGGAAAAACCTAGACAAGGGAAGATTCCTAAAAGCCTCTTGAAGCTCCTGGAAGCCACACACTCAAGCGTTTAAGTGCAAGTGTGGTTGAATGGGATCCATGTCTAAGCCAATATCAACAGGCAAATGGTCTGGCAAGGGTGTGTGTTGGCTCTCACACTTTCTAGTCTTTACCTCTCTGATCTGGGTGATGGACTGCGGGTGGCCAATGCTTATCCACCTCGCCTGGGCTCGCTGTCCTTACATTATTTGGCCTATGCAGACGACTTGGTCATTTTTTACCAAAGGTTGATAGGGTTCCAGTGCTGTTTAGATGCCCTGTGTCAAAATATGGAAGAGTATGACTTATCAATTGATGTTCAAAATTCTAAGATTATGTACTGTGAGAATCTGAAGAAGAAACACAATTGGATATGGAAAATCAAGGGGGAGACTTTGGAGTTGGTCAATCAGTATAGATATTTGGGCTTTACAATTCATAATCACTTGAGCAAATAGGAACATTTTGATTGTATGAAAAGGAAATGTGATTGGTATACAGCCGCAATGAAAAGAGCTATTAACATGTTTGGTGAATTCTCCTTGTTGCCCATAATCACATACTTTAGAGCCAAGTTAACTCCTGCTCTTCTCTATGAGACTGATATTGCCTGCTTTGATTTTGATCAAGATTAACACGTTTTTGGGGGTTTAATCTGGCAAAAGGTCTTGGGTCTTTCTAACTGTGTTCCAGTATCTGTGATTCAGCAAGAGTTTGTTATCTATGGGAGCTCAGTTAAAGCGTAAAGCACTGGCCTTCTTTAGGAAAATCATGATCCCACAGAACTCATTATTTGATAAGATAAATGGTTTACTATTCTTCCTACTATGTATCTTGTTGGGTTAGGGAATGTAATTTATGAATGAAGAGTGTGGAGCGATCAATGGAGACCTTAGAACTGTCCCCTCTGAAAATAAAAAAAAAGCTATCTGGGAGTCAGACTGGCATAGGATGAGAGAGATACATATGAACTATGCCTTATATCAAAACATGCTGCGTAGTGAGAAGCCCTTTTCTGAGTGTGAACTTTATATTAAGAGGTTACTGTGTCCCAAATGGAGGAAATAAAGGTTAAGATTCCACTTAAATCTTTTAGCCACTAAGGAAGTGGAAGGGGCAAGAACAGGGGTGGAACGAGTGAACGGTGTGTGTAGGTACTGTAATTATAAGGCCACCATTGAAACTTTGGAACACCTTCTAATTGAATGTCCTTCCACTTCACCAATTAGATTCAAATATTTTAACATATTTGTATGAACTTTTAGGTTGAATAGCCAAGATTAATTCTGGAGGGAAATTGTAATTGGTAGACAGGTTCCCTTGAGTCTGGCAACCTTGAGATGTACAGATGAACTTTTAAATTGTAATCCTTTGAATGCATAATTTTAAGAGTTAGTGAGCTTTTGCATAATAGGGTGTTTGGATTAAGTGGGGTATTAATTGTATATGATGTTATTGTTGAATTATTTGATGTCTTTTGCTATATAAAAGAATGTGTTAGGTTTCTTGTTAAACCACGAGCACATGAATTAAAACAAAAGTCATACTTGACTGTCGAAAGATGATGTAACATGCTTCTTAGATTGGGACACACTCATGCTAATGGGTCAGTGAGCCCTTTCATCAATATTTTTTAAATACAGGCTCAAAATAGCAGCAACATGCAATAAGGGTGTAAGACAAGGATGCATTGTTGCTCCCTGTCTTTTCAGTATGTTCATGGCAGATCTGTGGAATTACCTAATGAGATGCTCATTTGTAGTACCAATGATGGGAGATCAAAAAATCTGCGGATTGGGATATGCAGACGATGTCGTTTTGGTAGATTGCACGCCAATTCGCCTGCAGAGACTGCTTAATGCATTTGCGAAATACGCTTAATGCATTTGCGAAATACGCTAAGGAGAATGATCTACTACTGATCAATCCTCTCAAAACTGCTATAATGGCACTAAGATCACCGAATAAAGTACCTCCAAGAAACTTTAGGTGGTGCCTCAACAATATCAAATTACCCCAAGTGAAAGAATTAAAATATCAATATCTGGGCTTTCAAATTAGAGCTTACCCATCATTGTCTGCAATTGAGAACTACCTTAGTAGAAACATTTGTCAAATGCGTGGTGAAATGAAATTCAGTCTACACAGATACTGCCCTTGTTCCACTGCTCAAGTTTTACAGTGGAAAGATTATCCCAATTCTAATGTATGGGATTGAATTAGAAACCATGTCTGTCAAAATCAACTGGACTCGGATAGAGGTTGTATTGTGGAAAAATGTTCTCAACCTGCCACCCTCTCTGCCGATGTTCGAATTGCGTTATGAACTAGGTCTTCAATCCTTGGGTGCACAAGTCACACGGAAAATAATGTAATTGTATTGGTTAATCCTGGTGCCGCAGAAAAAGTTACTATATGTAGATGTCAAGATTCTGATGGAATTAACAACCAATCCTTTCCTGAACAAATTAAAGCAAGAGGTCTTGAGTCAGCTAGAATCTTGTGCCTAGTCGGTAAGAGAATTGATTGAGAACCTATTAAAGGTTAAAAATAAGTTAGCCCAGTCAGACTGGATGGCAATAAGGGCGTCGCTTGTAAATAAAAAAATGCTTTGCATCAATACTACCACTTGACAGATCTCTAGGCCAACTGCCAAGGTACCTTGGTAGATTTCCAAACCAACTTTGGTGTGCAAAGTTCTTAAGATTCAGAATGAATTTAGTTGTTACCAAAGATCTGTTAAAATAAAAATAAAATAAATAAAAGGCCAGCAGCTGATGTAATCTGTAACCTATGTGACCTCAGGTCTACACAAACTGTTAAATATCTGCTAATGGTATGCCCGGGTACAACTGTCCTGAGAAACAAGTACTTCTCTCGCTTTGTTCATAATAAGAACTGGTTGAACACAGAGGAGTTTGGTTACGTCTGTGGGAGGGGAAGGGGACTTTTCTCACCCTGGAGGTACTCAGATTCTTAAAGGAGATTGAAATATCTAAAGCGAGCTGAATGTACTGTGTTTTTGTTCCTTTTTGGGCCATCTGATATACATTCCGATTAAGATTTGGGGCACTTGGGTTACAAATGTGGTCCATTTTAAAGGGAATATAGTGAAGAATGAGAGAAGTATATTGGAGGAGATGGGTAGTTTCCATATCTCTCCTTATCTTTTTCTTTTTCTTTTTTTTTTTTATATTTGGTGTTGAATGGATTTAAATGTATCTTATGTGTATAATTCAAAAAATAAAAAAATAGCAGTAACTATCTAAATTGACAATTGTAGACTATAAATGATTGAAATGGCTCTTGAGCCCCAAATACACCCTTCAGACTGGAACTTGATTTAAGAAACGTCAAGCATGACCTCCTAATAACACTGGTCTAATATTGGTTAAGAATGTTGTGAATCCCACTTTTATCTATGGTTACTGAGGCAATGCTTGATGTTATAACACAAGAAGGTAGTACTAAAATAATTTAGCATAGATATGTAAGGACTTTATTAAGGACCTGGGCCTTTGCAAATTTTGGGTGAATCCCACTTATATAAATAGTGAATCTAAGGCATTGGTGAAAAGGGCATATGCTAATAAGGTATGTTGTCATTTAATTGACAAATAATAAACAATACTGATCTGTGAATATTGGTTAAGTAAAAAAACGTTGGCTTTGAGGGATACCTAGATGTTATTTGACCGCAGTTTGTGAATCCCTCTACATTCAGGTCAGGTTAGGTATTTTACCAGCAGCACATTTTTTTAAAAAGAGCAGGAATGCTGCTGAGACGGACTTGTGTATGTCATGTATGAAATGGAAATGCAACACCACGGCATTTTATGCTATTATGTCCAGCTTACACGGAATTGAGACTTACATGTTTGAAGCCTTTATTTATTCAACATGGCACAAGAATCATTAGTGAAGCCATGAATCTATGTAAATCCATTACTAGTGATGTGATTACCTGCGGGATTTCAAAAGTTATTAACAGAGCATGGCTAGGCAGGAAAATATTGGCTGATGGAATTGACGTTGACATAAATTGCTATTTTTGGAAGTTGATTGACTCAGCTTGATGTTCTTAATATGATGTTTTATACATACCTATCTGTAAATTCTCTTGATTTTGTGATTTGTGTAAATGCATTAAGGACTGATGCATATCATCATGTGTATGTATTTATATTGTTCTTTCATTCATGTCACATAAAAATTGAAGAATGAATTAAATACTTTAATCGAAGCCATATCTGGATATATTCAATCCCCATATCCTCTGGTAATGGACTCTGAAAGATTGGTACAGGACACTACACACTTCTCAAGAAAGAGTCAAAAGATAAACTATTTTCCAACAGATGCACTATTGGCCACTTTGGATGTGAGCGCACTTTATTCTATCATTTCACGTGTTGATGGAATTGCTGTACGCCAGAAATTACTGCAACAAGTGATCACCAAAATGGACACACCAAACAAAGTTATCACAAGTCTCATGAGATTCATACTCACACACAAATAGTTCTGCTTCAAAGGGAGAAACTTGCTACAAAAGACAGTAATGACCATGGGCATGACATATGCACCCACTATGCTAACCCACTCTGCTAACCTCTACATGGTAGACCTTGAACAAGAGTACTTACTACAAGCCCTGAAGTCACGAACATTCCTGTCTTACATTGACAACATCTTCTTGATTTGGCAGAAGGCAAAGACTCTCTTAAACGACTCCATGACTCACTAAATAGCTCCCATTGATTTAACAACTCCAGTTCCTTTGTTCCACTACAGGAGGGCAAACACAGGCAGAAACACAGGGAGCAACCACATATCCCATGCGAGAAAACAACTTGCCACGAAAGTCCACCTCCCCACTTGAGCACTCAACCAGCTTGGTAAACTAAGGCATCCAGAGAGACTACATGTGGGGAGGGCCAGTGGTCGCAACTCATCAGGGAACCGTGTCCACAAAGCTCCTGGGAGTTGCAAGGCCAGGTAGGACATTACCCCTGAAAATAATATTTAGCAGGATTGATGAAAGACATCTTCAAAGAAGCTCCCCTAAATGCGTACAAGCAACTGAGGAATCTTGAACAGTCTCTGACCAGGAGTATATTTCCAGTAGGTCAAGAAAAAAGATTACATGGAGCATACCCATGCAACATCAGGAAATGCAATTCATGCCAACGGATCTGCACCAGACCTGCCATAACCTTGCTGCAAAACCAAACAATACATATAAAAGGGATATACAATACACATCATTCAATGTTGTATAGCTTCTCCAATGCAAAACAAGCATGCAAGGAATGTATGCTGGTGCATCCTGCAAGGAGCTCCATGAAAGGATGAACCTACATTGATACACCATCTGAAACCACAAAACAGAAACAGTGGGTCAACACTTCAGACAGGATCGGGCCACATTGCAGGATCCATCAGTGAAAGTTTTAAAAAGTGATTTCTGTAATTTCACAGACGGACATGGGGGGTCATTACGACCCCGGCGGTAGCCGTGCCGTTAAAAATGGCATGGCTGCCACCGGAGTTGTGTTTTTTCTGGCGCCTGGCAATGGGGAATCACTGGGGCATTACAGCCATGGCAGTCGCTGGAGCCAAGCGTCGGAAAAAGTCATTCTCCATTCCCATTTGAGTCCTATGGGACTCAATGGGGTTATAGGTTAAAGTACTGAAAACAAAGGATCGAAAAACAAAATGTTTGAATCAAAAGTCTCGAAAGTAAAAGGATCGACATCACGTACAAATAAAAAGGTCATTTGCTTGAAACAAAAGGATTGAACATTGAATACTATAATGAATGAAAATGAACTCGAGAAAGTGTTAAAAGACGACATCTAAACGAAGAGTAAAGAACCTTGTATAGAAAGCATATACACAGGTGACGGTTGAAAACAAACTGTCAGTGCGTGAGGGAAGGTGAAAAGGAGAGAGCAGCTGACTCAAACGACAGAGAGAATAGCGTATTTCTGACTAAAATAAAGTGGTAAGTAAAACAAATAGAACATGCGAAATTATTAAATCGTTAGCACGTTACATTCAAACACTAATATTAATCTATAAAATTGACTGTTTCAGATACCATTTTATACGGATATGGAATACATTAAATCACAAATGGGAACTTCGCAGTTGGTATATGAAGGCTATATCTACCATAGGAAATGTACACGGTAAGAAATAAGTTACTGGAAATGCACAGAGTACAAAAAATTGAAATGTATGGGAAAAGCTATAACCGAAAATGAAAATATATGATTAACAGAGGAGCATAATCATATGCCAGACAATACAATTATCTTAATAAAAAAATCGATAAGTGAGCTTAACAAAAATGTGGATGAAAATAAAAATGAAGCGACCAGCTCGCAAGTAAACAGAGCCTACGAAAAATTGTCACTACATATTGCCGCACAGATGCCAAGCACCAAATTAATGAAAAGAAGTGCAAACAGGCAGAAACAGCACAAGAAAAATTTACCGATGGCACCTCATACATATTTAAATATAAATGTACCAGACATTTTACAGAAAACGGACAAGGGTGAACAGTTTTTGTGGAAAACATTGGATGTTTTAAGTGAATTTTTTTTAATTTTTGCTACTTTATCTAATTTATCGCACCTGGGGGATTCAACTACATGGCACGGGGATGCAACTTTTAAATCATGTCCTGCACCATTCCATCAATTTTACAGTATTCGCGGAGCAATCAATGGGACAGTTATACCGTTAATTTATGTTTTAATGCTGGGAAAATCAGAGGAACTGTACATAGATATATTACATAATAATAGATATATTACATAACTGTACATAGATATATTACATTAATCAGAGAATCATTGCCACAAAAAACACCAAAGACAATAATCATGGATTTCGAACAAGGACAAATGAGAGCTTTTTCAAAAATATACCCGCGCACTCACATTCAAGGCTGTTTTTTCATTTCGAACAATCATTGTGGAAAGAAATACAGAAAATAGGACTGAGAACAAAATACGTAGAGGACAGTGAATTCCAACACCAAATCAAGAAATTATACGCATTGGCTTTTGGAGAGAGGACATGGTAGTAACATATTATGACACATTGATTTCATCACAATACTTTACCGATCATGAAGAGGAATTATGTAATTTAATGGACTATTTAGAATGTACATGGGTTGGCCAACTGACGCGACAAGGCACTAGGAGAAAGGCGAAATACGAAATAAAAATATGGAATTGCCACAAATCCGTTAAAGAAGGATGGCCAAGAACCAATAACATACAAGAGGGATGGCATAGTAAAATCAATAAAGAATTCAACACCAACAATCCAAACTTGTGGCACTTTATCAACAACCTAAAATCAGAACAAACTACACAGGAAATAAAACTGGCGCAAACAATATCAATGGAAATCAACCCTAAAAGCAAAAAAAATAAAGAGACTACGAAGAACGCATAAACAGCATTGTGAACAGTTTTGACACGATTGAACCAATGCAATACCTAGAAGCAATTGCATATAACTTAAAATGCTAGTAAAAATTAAAATGAACTCACCGAAAACCGTCAGTTCTGGACACCGGATGAAGTCACCAAATGCAGGAACAGTGAAAAAACACATCAAAAGAAGGCACAAAACATAATCCAAGTGAAGAATCCATAAAAAAAGTTCAGATAAAACCAGAAATCCATGTAAAAAAAACATTAAAAAAAAATAAATCCAGTTTGGAACTCCGTAGTAAACAAATCCATGAATCCAGATGAAAAAAAAACAAACGACCATAAAATCCATGCAAAAAACCTTCAATCCACAGGAAAAAATCATCCAAGCAGAACAAATAACCCAAAAAAAGCATTCCGTTGGAAAAAAAAACAAATCCTTTAAAAACACGGAGCGTGTACAAAAAGCAACCGGACCGATAATGAAGAACTTTAAAAATGGCGACTATGTTACCTTACGCAACGTAAGACGTCACACGTTGAACACAAATGAAAACAGATACATAACTTTAATGTACAAAAAGTAAACCAACAGCACCACCTACTGGTGAAAAATAATACGTTTCTTTGAATGTTACAAAATGTTAAATATATTTAATTATTTAAAAAATGTTCAAATGCATCAAATATATATATTTAAAAGTAAATCAAAAATGGTATAATGACTATATATATATATATATATATATATATATATATATATATAAAAAGTTTTGCATTAATCAAACTATATTATATTACAGTTGAGAAATATTAAAACTATACATGTATCAAAATAAATACATAACACAAACAATGAAGTGTTTTATCTCATTATTTTAATGTAATACAAAATTCGAAAAAGTTTCGAAAATATTTCTAACAATTGACTATTCAACCTATTGAATTTCGAGAAAATGCACTCTCACCTTTTGCATTTGAACGTTTTGTATTTGATACTTTAACTGGACACCACTCAATGGGAATGGGGAGGACGGATGCACCGGCACTGTGTGCAAAAGTGCCGGTACATCCGTCAAAGTCTGCGGGCGTGTGCCGTTCCACTCACCAGGTCAGACCTGGCATGTGGGACGGCACCCGCCCACAGAACTCGGAGTGTGCCGGTCCGTTAACAACAGTGCCGGTAGATTGTCCGCACCATTTTTACCGTGATCGGCACACTCTTAATGAGGCCCAACGTATTTCAAGTACATAAAGATGCTTAACTTAAAAGACTGACCATAGATATAGGCTTTATGACACACTATGTCCAACTTTGAGCTAAGAACAAGGCCCAGACAGATTACATCCGGGGATGGACAGTATTGAAAACATGCCCCCACCTACGGTGGATGCTCAGGAGTCATTGTCTTCTGCCGACATGGTGAATTCCAATAGCGTATGCACACAGGTGATCGGCCACTATTAAAAATCGACATATTAGACAACCCTGTCCATAATACGGACCTATGTCAGACTCAAGTACAGCCTCTACTTGATGTAACTTCAGACTTACATAATAAAAACAGGTGCTGCAAAATGAAGGTATCTTTAGACCCACAGCACCCACATAACACACCATTTCAAACTAACATTGACAACGGCGAGGCGGATAATCCTTTACCTCCTCATCCAAAAGAACTATTTATACAGGGCAGGGCCGCTATTGAACTGTCACTATTGAACACGCGCTTGCTGAATAAACATGTGATTAATGTACATGACTATATACTGGAAAAAGATCATGTGTATAACAGAAATATTGCTCTAGGACTCTAGTGGTCCTAATGTCAGTCTAGCTATTCCATCTGGCTACAACTTTTATGGTAAAAACCGCGAGCAAGGAATAGGGGGAGGGGTGGCTCTTCTAGCCAAATCAGATCTTCACCTCTTTGAGGGACCCATTGCTTGTGCAGGATGTGAGATCATCCACCTTAAATTCCTACCAAATGCCAACTTCTGCATTAACTTCATCCTGATATATCGTCCTCCAGTAAAGGTGATAGAGTTTAATGAAGAACTACTACATACTCGGCTCCTCTGAATAAACCCAACAGTACTACCATCCTGCTCGGCGATTTGAACAGATGGCTGGCCAACTCTAAAGACAAGGATGCTAAAGAGTTGGCAAGACATCTAAAAAATCAAAACCATCACGTTCTGAACACAGAACCCACACATGTAGGGGGTAACACCTTGAATTGGATTGCCAGCAGGAATATTTCTCTGAACATTACCAAGACCAGACCATGCGCATGGTCTGATCATTTGTTCGCACAAGGTCTTATGCAATATCCAATCAGCGTCAGTAAGATCTACCTAAAACAGTTACCAATCAGAATCTGAAAAGATTGTCTCTAATGATCTATTTCAATGCTTAATCTGGGTAATGGAAACCACCTCGGACCAAGATCCCACAGAAGATCTACTTAATACATACATCAAACAACTAACCAACCTTCTAGACAGAGTTGCCCTATGAAAAACAAGATCGTCAGGGACAAAAACTGCAAGTACTTTTGGTTTTCAAATGATTTGACATCTCTGAAGAGAAAAACAAGGCATGCTGAACTTCTCTGGGAAAAATAATCGAATGGAAGAAAATAGAATGTCTTGGAAAACACTAAAATCAAGCTATAAAAAGAAAATTCTTGAGGCAAAACAATAATTTTACAATAAATAAATCGAAGAAGCAGATCCAAAAAACAGTTTGAAATTTATCGGAAGATAGAAAAAGCTCTACTTCAACGAAAAGCCTATACATCATCTAGGGAAGAGTGTCTCGAAGTACAACCAGCGTTTGCCAAAATAATAACCACAGCTAGGGCTATCATTTCAGAAATGACACATAATTAAATAAATAACAACCCCAAGCCGGAAATTAGAGAGGAATCTATGGGCTCCTTCCATTTCCAACCAGTAACAATGTCTGATATGTGCACTTTTCTTGGCTCTATGCGCCCTACCCACTATCTTGGTGAAATTCTGCCCACTAAATTCATCTTAAGCCACCCTGACATCTTTGCTGCTTTTTTGGTTCAGTTTGTAAACTCCTCCTTTCTTCATGGTGTAGTTCCCGACTCAATTAAACAGGTAGCAATTACACCCCTGTTGAAAAAAAACAACCTTAACCCAAAGGACCCTAACAATCTTCGTCCCATTACTAACTCATTCTTCCTCCTTAAGGTGGTTGACAAAGTGGCTTCTGCCCAATTCCAACAACATCTGGAAATGAGTATCCTACACCACATGCAATCAGGTTTTTTTATGTCCTCAACACAATTCGGAAAGCGCTCTATTAGACCTGCACTCTCACATTCTCAATTTTCTGGAAAAAGGTAAAGTGGGTCTCCCAGTACTCTTAGATTTATCAGCTGCATTCAGTTTTCTTGATCACGACCGATTACTAGACGTCTTGATCACAACGGGGGGAATGCCTGAAAATGGCCAGAGATTGTATCCACTCCTTTTTTAGCAATAGGGAGTCTTGTGTAAGTTGGGGTGGAGCATGCTCCGACTCAGAGAAAATATTATATGGTGTCCCACAGGGAGCTTGTCTTTCAACTGCTCTCTTCAATTTATACATGAAAACATTCTGTGACGTGTTATCTAGCTTGGGTGTGTATTTAGAAGACACCCAGCTAGTGATTGAGTTATGTGGGGATCACGAGAGCGACTCAGATCGGCTCAACTCCATCTATGATTCAATAAAAGAGTAGACGTGCAGGAATTGGATGTGTCTTAACCAGGCAAAGACGGAACTGATGATCTTTGGTTCTGTGCAAGCAAAGGCTAAACCTTTTGTTTTTGGTCCTTTTGATTCAAACGTATTGTATTTCGAACCTTTTGATTCAAACCTTTGACCTATAACCCCTATACTGGGGACTGGCGGTATTACCACATGGGTAATGCTGCCTCTGGTACCTCATTTGTGCATGTAATTACTTCGACAGAAATGCAGGGGGTTTGAGGTGTGAAAACAAAATCAAAATATCGAGGCTGAGTACCCCAAAAGGAAATACACCGAACACGGGTTACAAAGGAACATACAAAGTACTTTATTTTATACTGAATCCAGTTACGAAGAACAAAGCAAAATCAGATAGCTATCGGCCCTCAGTGCAACACAACGAACTCCAGCGTTGTTCAGTGTGTTCAGTGAGAGACGCTGTACATTAGAATGCATTGGTCTTTTATACTCTTCGTGAGAACGATGTCCAGCCCTACTTCGGGTTAATATTCCGCTAATACATCACCGATCTAGGGTTCATGCCTGGTTCGCATATCCACATGTAACTGGTTTGCTTTTAATACATATATGAACAAGCCTATACAGCAACTGTGTATTCTGGGATTTCCTATGCAGGTCTTCTCAAACATTAATACAATGTAGTTAAACAAGTGGTCTACGTTCAGTATTTGAATACATTGTCCTTAACATATGCTCGCAGATTAGTTTCTTTGCATGAGTAATCCTTTATACACAGGTCAACGAAGGACAAGGTCTCAGTTCACAACCTCAACAAGTGGCCTGCAGGCAAGTTACATATTAGCTACATACAGAGGTCAAGACAGCCATGTTGTATTTCGGGATGACATTGTCCACCATTTTAACTCACAGGGTGACTTTACAAAGCGAACCTTAAAATGGCGGATTGACCTAAAATGGCGGCTTACATTGATTTTAAGGTCAGGACCTTGCAACCCGGATTTCTTCGCAAGTGACTTATAAGCAGCTTGGCGTAGGCCAATATACATATATTTATTGCGATAGGAGGCACAATATAATTTCTCATTTGACAGATTCAGTTTTCAGGAACAGTGAGCCAGAGCGGTAAAACAAGAATGTATTGTCCAATGCTGCAAGTTTTACCACTACGGTCAACTCAAAACAAGGCCAGGTGACTGGGCCAGCCAGGCTGCAATGTTAAAGACAGGTTTTTGATTAAAGTTCTGCTGGATGTAACAGTGAATAATGACAAACACATCAATGAAATAAAACGAGGTATAGAAGAGTTGTAGCTCTGTTATTTATTAATGTAGTAGTTTGTACCTGTAAGGAAGGAAAATGCAAATAGTATTAAACCTATATATGAATGTGCTGCACACCACCCAGTATGAACCAACTGGTCCCTGCCCACCTGCAAGATACAGAAAGAGCAAAGATCACATGGGCAAGTACCATGGGGGCAATGGGCATTTACTGCAACTCTGAATGGTGTTACCCATGCTACTGGTCTCATGCATTCTGCCACATTACGAGTTTGGTGGTAGCTTGGCAAAAAATACTCTGAATTCCCGCTAAACCCAGTCACCGTTTGCCCACTGGGTCCCATGGGTTTACCACAGGATTACAAGTGGTGGAAGGGTGATGTTAATTCCCATTTTTGAAGTCCATAGCTCTCCGTGGGGATTTTGGTGGAATTTCTGTGAGTGGTAAATCAGCTGCAGTAATTCTGTAGATGTTTCGACCTCAAAGTGGAGGATTTACCTTCAGCAGGACACTGGAGTTAAATAAATCCTCCACTTCCAGGTCAAAAATCTGCTGGAGCATTAAACATGGCAGCAATTCCGTTGCTGCCCAAAATAGTGGCGGCAAAGGAATTAACACTACCTTTTACTTTACCGCCAAACTTTGAATGAGGCCCATAGTGCCTAAAACCCAGAAACCAGCATAGCACTAGCTGTACAAGTATGCTCCAAGATAAAGAGCAAGCTTCCCATGTTTTGCGGCTTTCTTGATAATGTCCTTCGTTTTGCGTCCCAAACAATTAATGCCCCAAAAAAGTATGTTTTGGTCCTAGTATTTTCTGAAAAGCACCTTGGTTTTCATGATGGAGTCAGTAGTGCTTCATAGCGTCCATCACTGAGTCTGTTGTGATAGGTAACATCTTAATAGTTTCATAAGACAGATGCACTAGCAATTGAAACTGCTTTTACATCACATCCAGAGCAGCAGCACCCTTTTGCCACAGTCACCAATGGAGCAAAGACATGCGACTGCAAGCACTAAGAGGAGCAGGCTGTGTAAATGCCTTACATTGGATGCAGCCTTGATTGCCTTCCAGGCATTCTCAACTCTTATCCACTGTTTTGGCTGAGGCATGTGCTGATAACACTGCAGGGCCCTGTGGAGGAGCCTCTGTCTTCTTTTGTCAGATACTGCTATGCCTGGATTTACAGTAACCTGCTGCACTGATACTGCACCTCATAAAATAGACTCTAGTACTGCATGTTGCTCTTCTTGACAACCCACTTCCCCCTTAATGTATTCTGTATTTGTGGCAGTTATCCTCCTCAGCTAAAATGGACATGTTGATGCTTCATCAATGTACCGAAATGATAGCACAGAAATAGAAAAACAGATTCAGGGCCTGATTCATGGAATTATTAGCGTGGTGCAAAGTGACTTTGCACGGCCAACAAACATTCTGAATCATGGATCGGTGTAAACTGTATTCTTTGCAGTGCAAAGTGGCTTTGCAGTGACTTTGCACTGGTGCAAAGTCGCTTTGCACTGCAAAACTAAACTTTGCACCACTCTGTGAATCAGGGTCTTTGTTGGCAGTGCAAAGTCACTTTGCACCACACTATTAATTCTACGAATCAGGCCCTAAGTGGTAAAGACAGCACACACCCAACTTCAAATCAACCAGAACACTGAAAGACCATACCTACAACCTTAAGACATTCTGATGCCAGCCACAACAATTCAGCTTTGCTCCAACCGCATTTTATCCCAGCAAATGTGGAAGCTCGTTCACTCCTGCACAGCGAGCAAAGAAGCCATTTTGCAGACAGAGGGTCGGATCTTCAGACAGGGCTTCAAGTGGCCCAGAGCTAGTTTGGATGAAGCCCACAAACTCCCCCCTCCTCTTGACAACGTGTGGCAACAGCATCGTACAGTGTGGATTTCAGGGGCCAAACAGCTTCCTTTTCTTAGTTTCTCATGCTGCAGTGATTAATTGCAGCCTGTCGTAGACAAAGCAGGGTGCTCAGTGGTTGTTGGGGGTCTCTGGGCGCCCCCGCTGCGTGCCCGCGAGCCCCAGCATGCACAGATGGGACACCAACACGTCTGCACGCTTCGGGCTCCCCGGTCGCTCTCCCGCGGCCGGGAACGCCCCGTTTATTTAAGGCGCACGCGGCGACGTGCAACGTCACGCCGCCGCGTGCGTATCCCCTCACGGGGCAACGCCACACTCCTCCTTTTTCGGGGAGGAACAATAACAACAAAACACATCAAACATATTACTACCCACACTGGCATGTATAACTCACAAGCCCCAGGCCCCCATTTATTAACAGCCTCCCGGATCCCCTTCACTCCGGAGCCCAGTCAATCGGCCCCAGCACATAGTCTCCGAGGTAGGCAGGTCTCCCTCGCCCAGCCCTCTGGGGGTACCTCCCACCTACCTCAGTCGCCGGACTCCCGGCCGCCCCGGTGTCTCGTGCTGGTGACCCCACGAATTCCCCCCGGGGGGTGTCTTCATCCGGGAGGACCGTCTCATCCGGGTCAGGCGGGAGTTCAGTCCGAGAGTCCCCCAGTTTCTTGAAGAAGCTCACGTTCCGGGTGACGGCCGACTTCCCATCCGAGGCCGTCACCATCGACCCCTTCACCGCCACTACGTCCAGCGGCTCGGGCTCATATGGAAGCGAGAGTTTCCCATGGGGATGCCGGTTCCTAATCAACACTTCGTCGCCCGGTTCCAGCCGCTGCGGACGAAGGCCCCTCCGTAGATTTTCCTGACTGGTCCTTGCCAGCCGCTCCGCTTCCACCCGTTGGTCGTCTATTACCCCGGGTACCTTCTCCTGCACCTCCGGGAGGAGACCTCGGGGGCACCTGCGGAACAGAGCCTCAGCCGGGGCCACCCCAGTTGAAGCATGTGGGGTAGTGCGGTACACTCTTAGGAACTGGTATAGCGCCCGCTGGAGAGGCTGACCTTGTCCCTGAGCTATCCGGAACGTCTTGTTTAATGTCCTCATCAGCCTCTCTGCGTCCCCGTTCGCGCGGGGCCACAACGGGGACACCTTCCGGTGGGCCACTCCGCAGCTCTCGAGGAATTCCGAGAACCTCGCGCTCTGGAATGGGGACCCATTGTCCGAGCACAGGGTCACAGGGAACCCATGGGTGGCAAAGATCTTCTCCACAGCGCCCACCACGTGCTCGAATGCCACCGACTCAACGAATTCCACCTCCGGGTATCGCGAGTACTCATCGACGATGGCTAGGAAATGAGTACCCACGGCCGTGGATCCGAAGTCCGCATGCACAACTTCCCATGGGCGGGTCCCCCGTGGCATTACCTCGATCTCAGGCTCCCGTTGTAGTGGGGAAGCCGCCTGGCACCATACACAGGCCGCTACGAAGTTGTCCACCTTCTTCTCCAGCTCGGGGAACCACACCTTCAGCCTCAACCTCGCCTTCGTTTTGGCGGCCCCTTGGTGTCCCTGGTGCGCCAGGTTGATGACTTCGTGGACCTTGGAGCCCGGCACCACCAGGCGATCACCCCGCAGCAACAGACCCGACTCCGTGAAGGACAGTTCATCCCTCACCTTCCAGAGTTGCTCGAGGGTCACCTTGGCCTCCTGCGTGCGCCCGGCCACCAACTCCAGCACGGTCTTCCAGGACCCCGATTGCATCGAGCTTCGCAGGATGCGGAAGCATTCGTCATTGGCTGCTGCGGTCTCCAGTTCGGGGAGCGGCATCGCATTGGGGGTAGCACTCTCGACCACCATGCTCACGTGATCATCGGCCTCCTCAGCACACGACTCTTGGGCGGGCCCGTCCCTGCCCACCGGATGCCTGGACAGGTAGTCCGCCGCATTGTTGGCCCCTGGCCTGTAGATAAGGTTAACGCCATATTCTAGGAGGGCCAGCATCCATCGCTCGATCCTGGCTGGTGGTTTGGAGGAGGATCCGGCCATGATTGGGATCAGTGGTTTATGGTCTGTTACCACTGTCACAGGTCTCCCCAGCACATATAGCCGAAAATGCCGGCAGCCCCACAGAACCGCCAGGGCCTCTCGCTCAATCTGAGAGTACCTCTGCTCGGTTTCGGAGAGGGCCTTGCTCGCATAGGCCACGGGCTTCATTCCTCCGTCTCTGCCCACCTGGGTGAGGACCGCCCCAAGGCCAAACGGGCTGGCGTCCACAACAATCTCCGACTCCAAGGCAGGGTCAAAGAAAGCCACGGTGTCCTCCGCTGTTAGTGCACCTTTGATATCCTCGAATGCCGCCTGTTCTAGCGGGCCCCACTGCCAGATAGTGTCCTTTTTCGTCAGAGCCCTCAGAGGTTCCGACCTCGAGGCGAGATTCTTGATGAATCGCCCGCAGTACGTCACCATTCCGAGGAAGCTCCGCACCTCTGATGCGGACTCAGGGGGTCGTGCTGCCTTGATGTCTTGAACCTTCTTGGGGTCAGGAGACACCCCGCCCTCCTTGAAGATGAAACCAAAAAACTCAATGGTCGGGCGGAGGAACTCACACTTGTCCTTGTGGAGGGTGAGCCCCAGCGATTGCAGCCTCTCGAGAGTCCTGGCTAGGCGTTTCAGGTGGTCTGATTCAGTCCTCGCAAAGACCAGAATGTCGTCGCTAATGTTCAGGACGCCCTCCAGGTCTGCGAGAGCGCCTCGGATTAAGTTCTGAAACACCTCAGCTGCAGACGACACTCCAAAGCTCAGACGCTTGTACCTGTAGAGTCCCCTGTGGGTGGTGAAAGTCGTTATATAACGGGACTCTGGGTGGAGAACAACCTGGTGATACCCAGCCCGTAAGTCTAACTTCGAGAAGAAACGGGCCCCTTGCACTTCCGCAATGATGTCATCAATCGTCGGGGTCAGGTGTCGTTCTCTCCTGATAGCCTTGTTGGGCAACCGCATGTCCACACAGATTCGGACAGAGTCCGGTTGTTTAGGTTTCCTCGCCACGACAATGGGGGATACCCAGGGTGTGGGGCCCTCCACCTTTTCAATTACGTCCAGGTTCACCAGGTTATCGAGTTCCTTGTCCACCTGGTCCCTTAGATGGAATGGGATCCGCCTGTGCTTCAGGGCTATGGGCTGTACCGACTCGTCGATGTGGAGCCTCACGGGGTCGCCGTTCATCCTCCCGATCCCTTTGAAGATGTCAGCATACTTGTCGAGCAGGTCGTTGATGTCCTCCAAGTATACTGAATAGGCGAAGCTGACTATACCAAGGGCCTCCGCTGCCGCACAGCTGAGCAGGGTGTTGCTGCTCACCGGAGTCACATAGAAGCGGGCCCTGATCTTCGACCCGTCGTGTTCCACCTTGGCAACGAACACCCCATCGAGTGGCAAGGGCTCCCGCCCACCAAATGCGAAGATACGGGCCCTTGGTGTCGCCAGTCTCGGGGCTGGGTCGAGCGCAGCATAATGTCCTCTCGCCATGACATTTACAGAGGCTCCCGTGTCGACTAGCACAGGGACTGGCGAGCAGTTAACCTCCACGACACACCTCGGCTGTCTTCTGCTCCTTCCCTTGAGGACCTCCATGCTGGAGACGAAGAAGATGTTCTCCTCATCCTCCTCCTCCTCCACTTCTTCTTCCGCCGGGGCCTCCTCTGGTTCCACCTGTTCCACCTGAGCTACCCTCGGCGGGCGGTACTGCCGCGGGGCCCATAGACGGGGCTGCCCTCTCGGGATAAGTACAGGCAGAGTCGCCCTGCACACCCTCGAGAAATGGTCAGGCACCCCACAGCGTCCACAAACTTTTCCTTTGGCCATGCACTCCGATGAGTGGGGAAGATCATATCCGCATTTCTGGCACGATTCTACCGGCTTCCCCGCTCTGTCTCTGGGAGGTATACCGGGTTTTCGCACCCCTCTGCCACCCCGCCAGATGGCGCACACCTCCTCCGGTTTCGCCGGGCGGGAACCGGCCTCCATTTTGTTGGCTCGAGCCTCCGCCACCTCATGGCACCTCCCGAGCTCCAGAATCCTGGCCAGAGTGAGTCCGGGCTCTCTTAGGACTTGTCGCCTCAGCTTGCCTGACGAGCACGCCTGGATCAGCATGGTCCTTATCATGTCCTCCGCATCCCCCCACGCACACCCTTGTGACAGGCGGCGCAGGCGGCCATAGAAAGTGTCAAGCGTCTCCTCTTCCTTCTGTTTGGCCGACAGCATGACGAACCTTTCAAAGTCCACGTTGGCAAGGGGGATGAAATGCGCCAGGAGGGCTGCTTTGGCCTGATCATATGTGTTACCCGCTGGAGTCAAAGATTCAAAGATCTCCTGCACAGTCACCCCTGCGGAGTATAGCATTGTGGCCACCATGCTGTCGTCGTCCGTGACTTGGGCGGCCCGAAAGTACATGTCTAGCCTTGCGATCCATCTCCTCCATCGTGGCCCTAGACTGGATGGAGGGCCCGTAGCATCAAACTCCGGAATTGGCTGCAAGGCCGCTTGCGCCCTGGCTTGGGCCATGGCCAGGGGTGGTGGTTGGACTGGAGGGGGGGCTGCACCCACCGGTTGTACAGGCAGTCCAGACGTCGTCGAGCGTGGGATGTGCTGTGGGGGGTTCTGCTGGAACAGGTCTGTTAGATCTTCATCCTGCGACTCCTCCGAAGCCGTGGCAGTCGCACCCTCCAGGGCACCAGGATCACTCATAGGCGCAAGCGCACAGGCACCCTTGTTCCAATTCTAAGGGCCGCAACTTGCACCACTCCCCACACTGCCACCACCCACGTGATGATGAAAGGGTTGAAGGAGAGTACCTCAAGGCGCCTGGTGTCCACGTGGGCCGCAGAAGCTGGAGCGTCATCCCCCACGTGATGATGATGAAGGGGTTGAAGAGGGTCCTGAAGAGGATCCGTGAACAAAAGTCTCCAAAAATTGAGCTATAAAAGGAATGGGCTGAGAAGGCCCAGCCACCTCAGTCCATCTTCCAGCTACAACACGACGTCACCGCCTGAAAATTCACCAAAATGACAAAATCTTGGCATGGGCCTGCAGGTTGTACTGCCTGCAGTCAGTTGATCCAAAAATTAGGTTTGGATGGTCTTCCTGCTCCAAACCGGAGCCGTTAGAAGACTCTCCACCTCGTGGGCAAGATGGCCGCCAGCCGCGTGTGGTCCGCGGCCTCGGCGTGATGCGAAACATCCACGGATGTTTCACTCGACACGAAAAATTACTCCGGGATTGCGCTCACCGCCGGGCCCGGGCATCCGACACTCGTCGCCACTGTTGGGGGTCTCTGGGCGCCCCCGCTGCGTGCCCGCGAGCCCCAGCATGCACAGATGGGACACCAACACGTCTGCACGCTTCGGGCTCCCCGGTCGCTCTCCCGCGGCCGGGAACGCCCCGTTTATTTAAGGCGCACGCGGCGACGTGCAACGTCACGCCGCCGCGTGCGTATCCCCTCACGGGGCAACGCCACACTGGTGTGATGGGGCACATTAAGTTATCAGAGTGCCATCTGTACATTAACAACATATCACAGCAGACGGGTTTTTCACTCTGATAAGTTATTGCCCATCGGTCACACCACCTGAGGACCCTGCTTTGTAAACTGTAGGTAACAATGAATTTGGTCTTCAGTTTTAGAAAATTGTTTTTCTTTTTAACTCTGTGTTTAAAGAAGTTGGTGTATTGTAATATCAAGACAAACAATGCAGACTGTTTTTGAATATAAAAATTAAATAAAAAATAATTATCTACTGCCTTACCACAGCCGGAGCTGGAGCTCCCCTCTCCCACTGCAGGAGCAGTGTCCTGCCAGGAGGCTTGCCCCCATCTGAAGGTAGGCAATCTGCCTCACGCTGCCGCTCCCTGAAGCCCGCTGCACCGTCCGAAAAATCAATTTTTATTTCCTGGAGCCCATCCATAATTCGCCACCATAACCAGCTTGTGGTTATTGCCACTCATTTCATATAGCGCTTGCCTCCAGTACTCTGGAGTGCAATCGCCGCCATTGGAGACCACGAGGACCTCAGCCATTTAAAAATGGCCGTCCGCAATTTTGCTTGCAGTTTCCACATGAGGAAACACACCATGCCCAGTTCCTAACCCTGATTGGCCTGAAGCTACTACTTACTGGCCAATAGCAAGCCGACAGGCGTTTAAGCCGGCACACTTCCCAAGGCTTCCTACTGTCGTGAGCCTGTCAGGAGCCGGAAGTGCCGAGTGCCAGGACCCCTGCTCCTCCGTTGACCCACCTGAAAGACTCTGTTCATGTCTTGCTCATCTACTAGGGTAAGCAGCCCTCATCAGTGTTAATGGCCAAACTTACATTGCAACCTCTGCTGTGTTGTTTGCTCCATCAGGATGCACACTGCTGCCCGGAATAGTCTAAAAGACACTTTTCTGTTGCCCTTGTTTTGGACTTTTAAACTTGTGCATTGCTGCCTTGCTTCATGGTTGTCTGATCCTGCTGGTCTATCGCGTAGTATTATGCATGCATTATATATAGTCAAGAAATTATGCTCTTACCCACGCGCTTTATGTGTATCCTCATATTGGTGCTGCTCTTCATACTGCTAACCTCAACCTTGCCTACACCTATATTCAGTAATGTTATATTCTGTTCGTATGGTGGCAACCTGCGTATAGTTGTTCAAAGTATTTTTGAATTACTGGATCACTTCTGCCTATATTGTGTTAGCCAGGCCACCTTTTCCAGTTTTGACTGATTTAAAATGTTCATCACGGCTGCTTAAACTGTGATCTAGCCAAAACGTATAATTGCCTGCTATACGGCTGCCCCATAGCTAACTGATAATTTGCTAACCATATTCAGACACAGAGGCCCCATTTACCTTGATACAACAGACTGTGTACTACCTATAGTACCCTGTACTATCTTTTCCCTCTCTTGCCTACCATTGCCTCCTACATGATGCTCCAGCATAGATGCCCTATTATGCTGACTCACTCTGTTACTACTGTTATTCATGTCATTGCAATGTTATTGCTCATGTGCCTAGCTGTTTCACTTGCTCTATTGGAGTAATGCTGTTTAAGTGATCACTGATAGCTATACTATTGTCTAGATGCCTTACCCCTCGCTGCTTAACTATGCCTAGTGACCAGTTGACTGATGGGTATCCCTACTCTTATGCTGTTTAGTAGAGTCGTTTTTGTGATAGCCTATGCAACCCTGCCTAGGTACATCTGTGAGCAACATTATATCTTTGATACCACTAACTGGGTAAGATGTTAATTTTAGCAATACTGTTCTGCACCATGGCTGCCACTACACACCTCAGAACCAGAAGCCAAGCACATGTCGTGCAGTTCCCACTTGCACCATTCTCTGACCACAGCCTGCCCTCATTGACAAAGACAGTAACTAATAATGCCCCTAGCACCTTAGAGACAGTAACTTACGCTTCTCTACCTTGTGCCACGGCTAATAGAAACATGAGACTACGTGCCGATTAACCAAACTATATGAACCATTGAGAAGATCCCTTCCACCCACCAATCTGAAAACGAATTACAAGCTTAGTCTGAAACCTAGCCACTCTAAACATTGGCCTCTGGATATTTCCAACATAATTGTCCCCCAGACTAACAATCATAAGTTCAAGTTATGTGATAACATTAACACAGCCAAACCTATCTTAGTCAAAGAAGCTAGTGAGACCCTCCCCCTCAAAGGAGCGCTTCTCAATGTAAGATCGCTTGTCGCCCATGCCACTGATATAGCTGACCTTATTACAGAAGGTAACCTGGATTTCCTTGCAATCACGGAAACATGGCTTCACAATGCAGCAGGACCCTCACTTACGCTAGCTATCCCGGATGGGTACACAATAGTTAGACAAGACCGTGATGGTGCCCGTGATGGTGGCATGGCCATTATTTCTAAAACATGTCTCTCCCTAAGACTAGCCCCTACCCACATTTCACAATCATGTGAAATTCTCTCTCGCTAAATTCCAAATAAATAACTCACAAACTCTCACTATTCAGTTAATATATATACTGCCTGGTCCTCTTGGCACCTTCGAGGAGGATCTGCACAACTTACTCATGAACAACTTCAAACCGTCCTCACAATTACTCCTATTAGGGGACTTTAACATAGGTTTCAATGACCAAATGGACAAAAATGCCTCTGACATAGTTAACATAATCAGTTTACTAGGACTCACTCAAAAAGTAAATAAACCGACCCATCTAAAAGGCAGAATACTGGGTTGGATAGCGGACTACAACTGCTCAGTCACTATCTCATCTATCATGTCGCTTTCATGGACAGACCATTCACTGGTGTCCTTCCACCTATCCACCATAAGACCTACTCCACTAGCTCCTCCATTAGCGCCACCCTGCCTCACCAGAAATAAAAAAAAGTATTACAGCTGAGAAAGTAATCCCTGCTATACTCCCTACTCTGAATGCACTGTCTGAAAATCTTGATCCCAGCATCCTAGTTCACGAATATAATAAGATTATGCTCACTACAGTGGACAAAATCGCTGTTCTCAAATTAAGGTCTAGCAAACCAATAGGCCATTTAAACAAATGGTTTACGCCACAACTTAAAGACCTCCGCATCTTGAAGAGAAAGAGTGAAACTAATTGGAGACTTTGCCCTTCCAATGAGAACAAAGCCAAATTAACCTCACTCTCCTCGCATTATAAAAAGGAAATCTGCCGGGCCAAACGCGACACCTATGATGAGCGCATTGCCAAATCTAATTCTAGTATGAAAGAACTTTTCTCCATTCTAAAATAACTAGAGTGCCCAATAGCTATACCTGATATCTGTGCCAAAGACAAATCTTGGTGTACAGACATCCAACAGGTGCTAGCTAACAAAATCAACATTCTCCAAAATAAAATACAGGAAAAAAAGAAGCACTGAATCTACAGTACTCGCCTAAAAAACTTCTGCCTAGTGAATCACTAACGGCACACAATAATCTAACCCACTTTTCCAAAATGTCTACATTGCACATTGAAGAAATAATCCTGTCACTGAAACCTTCTAATTGCAAAGGTGACACCTGCCCAGCACAACTAATAAAAGATGCTGCTAGGGAATTATCTCCATTCATTACTAAACTGATTAACGCCTCCTTTGCTACAGGCTCTATCCCCGCTAACCTCAAACAATCTTGGGTACTCCCTCTCCTCAAGAAGCAAACACTAGATCCTCTCATCCCTACTAATTACCGCACCATTACCATGGTTCCATTTTTACTTAAAATTCTGGACAAAGCAGCATACATTCAAATTCAAAAACACCTTGAATTGCATAAACTTCTAGGTAATAGACAATCTGGCTTCCACCCATTACATGGAATGGAAACAGCTTTAATTGACTTAAAATCCCAAATAGACGAGCTGAGAGACAAAGGGAGGACAGTACTTCTGCTCTTACTCGATCTCTCAGCCGCATTCGACTTGGTTGACCACAAGGTCGTCTGCAGACACCTTGACTCTGCCGCCCATTTCTCCCCTGAGTCTATCAGATGGATGAAGAACTATGAGAGTTTTCGCCCCCTCGGCAGCGGCTGACCCGACCCCCATCTTGTGAGGTGTTCCTCAGGGCTCATGTGTCTCGCCAACTCTTCATAATATCTTTACCAAACCCTTGTTTGATGATTTGGACCATCTGGGTGTCACCTACACGAATTATGCAGATGACACCCAGATTCTCCTCGCGCTTTCTGGGGATCATAGCAAGGACACAGAGTTGGTGAATAAAATATACCTTATCATCCAAGCATGGATGGCCACTCATGGCCTTTGCTTAAACAATGATAAGACTGCGTTGTTAATCTTAGGATCACAGGCCAATATCAGAAAATGAGGTAAGGAGTTTTCCTCATTTAACATCGATGGTAATACCATTAAAGTCTCCAAGGAAGTAAAAACCCTTAGTTTCTACTTGGATTCTACATTATCCTTCAACAAAGAGATACAATCCTTAACTTCATCCACAGTTTACACTTGCAAGTTGTTAAGAGCAGGCAAACCATTCCTCTCTGATGATAGCTGTCTGATCCTGGCCAGAGCCTTAATACTTTCTAGAATTGACTATTGTAATGCCTTATATAGTGGTGCTAATAAAACTACCATCCGAAAGATCCAGATATTACAAAATAACGCCTTAAGAGCAGCCCTAGGCATAAATAAAATAACTCATATTTCCTCCCTTAGACGCCAACATAAATGGCTGTCTACGGGCAATAAAACACAGTTTAAGACACTGTCTCTGACTCCTAAAGCTCTCAACAATGCTGCCCCTAGCTACCTGACAGATACATTTCAAAGAAGAATCTCTCCCAGACTAACCAGAGCTGACAACACTAACTGCCTGGCTATACCTAGATATAGGCTCACCACTATTGGTGGTAATAGCTTCCTTGTAAAGGCGACGAAAACCTGGAACTCACTTCCACAAGACTTGCGAACAGACCAACCCTACCTACTCTTTAGGAAAAATGTTATAAAGCACATCATCTTGTCTGACCCATAGTCTCCTACCGCTTCTGTCCGTGCAGAATTACTTATTCCCTCTCACTCACTAGACCTACTTAACGTCCTGTCACCACTTGAAACCCAAGTGGAATCTTTTTCACCCTCAAATCTAAGTACTCTAAGGAGCGCAACATTCTATAATTTATATATTTCACCATTTTATATTGCTGTAAATTTATATAATACACTCTACCTGCGAGTCTAACTGCTCCACGGAGTGTAGTATTCTGCAATTTGTATACTTGTACTTGATATATTACTGTAGCTATATAGCTGTTATATTCTTACTTCTATTTGTGCTTTGTATATATTGAAGCCCTTGCATTATATTTGTACATACCTGTTTACTGTATAACTATGTAAGCCTTGCACTCTCATACTGTCGCGCCCTATTACCCCCGGGTCTGGTGCGCGTAATAAGTGAATAAACAAACAAACAAACAAACAAACATTATTAACCGTGAAGATCATGTGGTGTTTTTTGCTTTAAAAAATATCTCAACTGCTCGTTTTTAGATCAAAGATTAATTTGGAGGAGAGGCTGGCTGTTTTGATGCTTGTGATGTTTTGAAGTTGGGCTTGCACAGTTCATAAGTCTTTAAGGTGGTCATTAAAAGGATACCAGCAAGCCTGCCTTACCAGGATAATATGGGCAGCGCGGTGCCAGTAATTTCCCATTCCGATTGAGTCCTAAGACTCCATGTCATGGGATTTACTGAATCACTTCCACCGTTAGTAACGGAGCCGGTGATTCAGGCATTTGTTTGTCAGTAGGAACTCCCGGCAAGTCAGGCCTACCGGGAGATCCATGGCCCTCACTGGAAAACTTGAAGTGTGCCAGTCCTGCCAGAGGCGGAATTACCAGCATTTTTACCAGACCGGCACACTTGTAATGAAGTCTGAGTTTTGAGTCTGAGACTCATTTACGATGTCTTACATTCTTTAGCATACATTACTGACCAAAAGAGCCACACTATCACCGAATGGTTCTACCTCTACCAGAGTTACTTTTGTGATACTATTTTCAATGGGCATAATTTCAGTGGGGACATGGGTGTTTGTCCCCGCCCCAACTTCATAGCACACCATTTTGTCCCCATTCATTTGGCTGGGGTACCTTTTCTTCAGATGTCATGCCCCCCCCAACATCGTCAGCAAAGTTACACCACTGGTATTTTCAGAAGGTTGTCAGCACATATTTAATTATTGTGTCCGTTGATGAGGTTCATCGATCACCATATACTGAGCTCCTAACTTCGCAACAGGCCCGGCTCCAGCAAGTGGAGTAAGGGGGCCATCCCCCCAGAGCCATCTCCTGGTCCCCCTTAGAAAGGAGGCCTTGCCAGTGGTGTTAAGCACTACTGGGACCAGAGAGAGTGGTGGTGTAGGGGGCGTGTCACTCTAAAGGTGCAGCAGCAACCTCAGAGAGATTAACATTCTGAGGGTCTGCACTGCAGGAGGCCTGGACGGGATCTGTTTGCTTGACGTGTGCAGTCATTTGTGCCTCACAGCCATAAAATCACAAGTCACCTGGCAGACAGAGGCCAATTTACATCTCTAAGTGACGTAGCACAAGCTTGCTCAAGCAGGCTGTCTACAACTATCGTCTTAAGCCTGGCATCACAAGTTGATATCTGTGATTTAAAGTATATTTATTTTTGTGGGGCTAGAACAGTTATTCCCATCATGCTTTGTAAGATGGTCAACTGTATCAAATAATAAATGACAGGGTGTGTGCTGTGTAAGAAATTCTACCGACCCAATTCCAGAAAGCTGCCTGCTCACACTCAGAGCTCAAACGAGCTTTGAAAACATAACTATAAGTCATGGTACATGCATTTGAAGAAATTATTAGTGAACATCACTCCAGAATTTTAAGCAGTCAGTTATTTAATGTGTAGATCTCATTCAAGGAGAACAGACAGAATAGTAGATCTGCCAGGGCATTGCGGGCACTAGTCCTTAATGTGGGCAATCTGCATCTGAACGAAATTTTCTCATATCCCGCCGCTGTCGATACCCGCTTATATGGATTTACATAGTTCTGTTTTCAAAGTGCGTTGGAGCTAGGATTGTGAGCTTTCTGGAATAGGGTTTCTAGAATTTTTTATATATAATTCATTACCCTAAGTGCCTATGGTTTGACTGCAGTGCTCTTGATATATTGATTAAAGTGCCATAAACCTTGCATTTTACATTTAGGGTGGTGCCCACCTTTCCGATTTCCAGGGTGTGTTGCTTGCACACATTATATTCAAAGTATATATTCTAGTGCATTAACTACGTGAGTATAAGTGTATGTGTAATTCTGGAGGGCAGAGTGTGGTCAATTCAAAAAGTTATATTATATGATATGGCATTTATAACGCACCTATACACAAGTGTTTCAAGTTGCAAGGCTTTGAATTAAACATTGCCACTGTCATTGCTCTGGGCAGCATTGCATGCCATAATTCTTTAGCATGTCTGTGATATTACAGAAGGCAAATGACTCTTGTTTCTGCCACCAAAAGGTGCAGTTCAATGTTAATTAATAGGCCATGTCCCCGCTGCACTGAACACAAGCAACCCCAGGCATGTTTAGGCCTTGTGTCCTGCAGTTTGGGAAAGGCTGCTCACATTAATGTCACGACCTAGGCTAATTTGCAAACCATGGTATGGAAGGCTAACCAGAGCAATGCTGGTGGTTATGATCGATGTAGATACTTACATTAATCATTCTTTAGGTTTCCCTCTTAGGTGTAAGCCAGAACTCTTGCAATGGAACACAGATAGGATAGAGATGGGATGTGAGGAGAAACACACATCTTATGAGCGTGTTTGGTCATTCACCATCACAATGACTAGCAATGTGAATGCCTATGGAATTACCACCAACTACCCGCCCCTCGCCACCAAAAAGTACCCTTTTGGGAACTCTTTCAGCAAGCTCTATCACAAAGTAACATGGTAAATGTTATGTAAACAAAATAACATGGCAAAGTAATATGGCCTATCAACATTCTATCTAAGCATTCTTTTGAGTGTTTAATGACGTATCTACCTCTGTAAATGAGCCCCTCGCTTAATAAAAATCTCTTAACAATGTGTGTCTTCAGCCAGTTGGTTTTTATAAGCAATATTTTTGTCATCGCCTCTGTTCCTTGCATTGGAGTTCTGTTTAAAACAAGCAATCACAAAGCAAACAATTTTGGCTTGCATATAGGTATTAGACAGACATTTCTCAGGCAGTGACAAAATATATGCCCAGATACCTGCACTCATTTTCCGCTGTTCACATTTTATGGCCAGGTGGTACGCTAATAGCAGTGTCTGGCAAATGCCCATCCATGCCTACTCAAAAGCCCAAGCTGTTGGCTTTGCCAATGTGTGTTGGTTTCAGTTTGTCTCCTTAAGTGAAGTGTATATGCCGTGATGTGGGTGCTTTTCTTGCTATGCCCTGGAGTTTGAATGCCATTGCCCTACCTGAAAATGTCAAGGCTAGGAAGGCGAGTACAGACCACTTTCATCTCTTCTTCTCAAGCGTACTTACCAGTGGGGTTCTGACCTACACAGAATGCATCTTTGTGTGGAAGCCTAGGCTGCCCAAACAGAACTTTTCATGATTCAAACTGATAAAAACTGACTTGATAACCTCATACTGTCTGAATAACAATACAGAGTTTGTTTGCAAGCAGAATACACCATGTGTATTGTGATTCTTGTTGTTAGGAAAGTATGATGTAAATTCTGGGTGCTGAGTGTTTAGGCAGTGCTGGAAATTGACATTATTTGCTGTGGGACCCCACCAGTGAGGGTGGGGTGGAGCAGAGCATGATGGGAGGATTATTCCCACCACCACCCAGAGATAAACATGTGCCTGTCAGAAGATTAATCCTGTGCACCTGGAAAATAACACACAAGAGGAGTGTTTCCTATAATTTTGCAGGCCAAGTATACAAGTATAAAGGCCCCCCTGCTCTGCCTCTCTTCTCTCAAAGAGAAACAGCCAGGGCTGTACAGGCCCTGCCAGTGAGGTCTTATCTTGTTTATGTGTCTCAGAGGCAGATTATTTACAACAGGAAGTCATTAGAGATGAGAAAAGGTAACTGGCAGAGACAATCATTGCTGTGGCACTTTTTCCTTAAAACTATATAAGGTTTTAATAAGCTATTTAAGTGTGATTTTTGGGTGATTAGAAATTAAGGGGATACAGAAAAATCTCTGTAAAACAATGACTTTGTGATACATTTCATTTCACTTTGTCTCTATAAGAGTTTTTTTTGTACGTTATTAATTTTCCAGTTCAAAGCGAAGTGGAAAATTGGTGCTAAAAGCATTCATCATTCTTATTATGCGCTGCAGAATTTTGTATGATTTGGCATGTAAAAATGGAGAGCTCATCATACCCGCCGGCTCTTCGGGTCTGTCGGAATACTCCTTCCAAAACTTGACCCTGTCGTGAAGAAGAAGAATTGTTCCCACTAATGTAACCCTCTGAATGTAAAAATAAACATGCAGAAGGAACAATTAATTGAAAGACTGGATTCCCGCGAGATGCTGTGGCTGCAAAGGAAACACGTAATGTTAATGTGAACAATACCAGTACGTATTCCAGTAATTACAAAACAATACACCCACTAACCTGTACTAAGTATGCAGAAACTTCAATGTGGTCTAAAGGTCAATACAAGCACAGCAATGGGTAACTGGCTCTGAAATGAAATATACAATAGTTCAGTACGATGGTATGGTAAGAAAGAGGCAAGAGGAAGCAAAGGAATATTACCACCAGAGTTCTTCGAGTCTTAATGTATCCAAAACGTGAGACAAAGTTCGTAGAAACAAGTTACAAAAAATACAGGCTATTCCTGTAGGAACGCAATGTCTAAGAGTCCCACAACATGTCCCGATGAAACAAGGACGCCATGAAGCACACGCAATAGGAAGTCTTTAGTCCATGTGTGTGACCGCAACACAATTGAAGGTAAGTAGCAATGATGAATCCAAGGAGCAAGACAGAAGCAAGGTCTGGTGAGTAATCCGAGTCGATATCTTGACGAGCAGCAGACAAAACCAGGGAAAAGGCGAAGGCGGTCCAGGCAGGAAGTCCGAGTCTTGGAAGCCAATGAGTCAAGTCACACAAACAAAAGGAAAGGCAGAGGCAAGGTCGGTAGAGCAATCTGGGTCAATAGGAGTAAAGGAACAAGACAAGAAAGGCGCTGGAACACTCCAAAAGGACAAGGTTACAAAGCCAGGAAACAAGATAAACATGTAACTTCAGGTACGAGAAAATCAGCATATTCAGAAGCAACAAAAACTCACAAGAGGCAGGACTTAAAAGGGTTAGTCACATGAGCCAAACGTCAACGTTCTGGAGGCCTGCTTCTTCCTCCTGACAACAGAGTTCCAAGTTTCCATGGCAACTTCCAGTTGCCAGGAAACACAACCGCCAAACTCTCCGAATCGGCTGGCCTCGTTTAAAGGCAGGCCGCACATACTTGGATAATCTTTTATAACGTGGGTGTAGAGGCGGTTTATTTAGGGCAGGGACAGTTCCAAATGTACTGCCAGCATGTCTCGCATGCCTAACCATCACAGGGTCCTCCAGCCAAATCTGATTGGTTTTCCACCAGCAAGTATTTTTATGCTGGCAGAAAACCAATGGTTTCCTATGGAGTGTGCCTGACTTTTACACATGGTAAAATCAGGCAGATTCCAAAAGAATCCTTTGTAGGTGGCTCCACATTTGTTGATTTTGGGAGGGATTTACAGTTTAACCAGACACACAGTAAAAATGTGAAGAGCAATGGAAATTTCTGCCTGTGTTGTACTCTTAACTTTTCCAGTACTCGGTGGAAAAAATTAAAATTGCATGGAGGGACTGTTTTGCAAAAAAGTAGAAAGAGGAGTAGACCCCTCTGTCCAATTTAGGATTGAAAACAAAATTACCTGCTTACTCTTTTTCATTAACAAGTTTCTACAATGTTGTATACCTTGTTAGCTTGGTTTATCATGTGACTTGTACATTTGTAAAGTAATCTGAATAAAACTGAGATTTTAGGCATTCAAAACTTAGCTTCAACACATATTTGTACCAACTTGAGCTGGGAAGATGCGTAGTCAAGTATCTACATTTCAGACTAGGCTCAAAATCTAGCCTTACCACTTAACCGAAGTTCAAAATGCAGTGGCAAGACTACTTCTGAGAATGAAGCAATTTGAACATATCACACCAGCATTACGTATTCACCACTGGCTACCCATTAAAAAAAGGATTAATTTGAAAACATTGTGCATTGCCCATTGTTCATACCACAGATGGGGCCCTTCCTCCTTCAGAAGTAAATTTACACACTACACTCCTTCCTGTTGGAATCAAAGAGTACTCATGAAAACTTTCCTGCGTGATGCTGGTCTGCACCTTTATTCTCCACCCCCTCTCATCCCTCAACTAGCTCCTCAATACTAAAATCTTGCATCCTTACACCTCTGACACTCCTACAGACATCCTCCAAGGTCTAGTGTAGTTAACAGTTTCAGACCCTATCCATCTTCTATCAACAACCAGGCTGTTAATTTTTGCACTCCACAATCCGGGGGCTGATCATATGGGTAACCTGCACAGTCGGTAACAAACACAGAAATGTTCATATCGACTGTGACAGATTGGATTCTGCTCTGCAGGAGTACACGTTTAAGTAGGGATAAAAATGCCCACTCAGCCCTCACACTTCTGCTAACCAAGAACCAATGCAATCATAAAGGTAAAACAGGCACAGGTAAAAGATATACCTCCTTCGTCTCTTGTAGTAACGTCGGCTGACGTTAGCCTAAGAGGGGTGTGGTGGTGAACCAGTAGTGACCCAAACAACACAGTATCAAAGTCCAAAATAAAGGGAATGTCCAATCAAGGTTCTATACAAATATGAACACTTCAATCAACCACACCATCTGCACATAGAATAAATAAATACACTGTACAAAAACCCACCCTGAAGGAAGAACAGGGAAGATGTGACAGACTTGAGAATGTAGCACTCTGAGCGTAGTTCCAGGTGTGGTCGATAAAGTACTAACCACAAAAGGATATCTTAGTGAAAACAGGAACAATCGTGACCTAACCAGTCTCTAGGGAACAAGTGGACCGAGGAGGCAGTTCGAAGTCAACAGTACCTGGATTCAGTTCTTGGTGGACTGACGACATCAGATCCGGCGTCGAACTTAGATGCAAGTTGATCAAGCTAATTTTGGGCACGTTAGATCATGTGAGTCCAAGCAGCAAGCGGTGCCTAATAGGGGCAAAGGCAGGTACTCTGTGCGGCAGAACGGCAGCTCTTCAAGATGCAGGTCGAGTCAGTCCAAGGAATGTTTTGCAGTTAGCCAGGCCGAATCAGGATCTAGTGGCTGGGCGGATTCAATGAGTGATGCTCCGGTGGTTCCAATCAGGAGGCGACGGTTGTTGTAGTGATGATCTTGGGTGTGTTAATGTGCGATCCGTTAGCATTTCATGGCTTGGGCCAAGCCATAGCTTTAACCCCTGGTTAGAGTTGGCTTGTGACTCTCCAGTGATTCGGTTTGGATCCTAGCGTTGAGCAGATGCTTTGGGCCTAGCAGGTGACAAGCTTTAGCTGGGACACAATGCAGCGTCAAGCTGGTTGAAAGTGCAGGCAAAGTTTGATGTGGTGGAGTAGTGCAACAACCAGCACAGCTGACGTCCCTATTGTTCCAGATGCAGTGAGCTCAGAGCGACTGGATCGATGTGTTAGAACAGTGTCCTTCAAGTGGTCTAGCCTTCTGGTTGCTGTGAAGCCCACTCAAGGGGACTTGAGGATAGGATGGTTCGATTCAGAGTCTCGTTACCCAGCTTTAGGAGATTCCGGTGTAGCGTGGCAGGTCCTGGTCCATAGCAAAAGTTCACACGCAATGTGTCCTGGGAGTGGATAGGGAGCAGATCTTCTTTTTGTTTTGGATGGCTACTTCTTCACATAGGCCGAGGGCTTTGGAAAGCACAACTTTCCAAAAGGAAGTCCAGGGAGTTCTTCGCTGTTAATTTAGAGCAAATCTTCTGAGTCTTGAGAGGATCTCTAGAAAGGTTGTAAGACTCCTTCTTTTAAAGGTACAAGCCCTCAGCTGATTGGACTAGCCTGCCTTAGTGGTCCCAATCCCTGCTCTTGAATGGAGTGGTCCTTGCCCTCCTGATGTCACACCCAAAATGCTTTAATCCAGAGGAAGTGGAGAGGACAGGAAAGAGAGAGAAAGGGATAGTGCGAATAAAGATGGTGGAATCCTCCTTCCATTGACCAGATCTCTCCTGCCTATCAAAATCCAACCCTTCTCTTCTCCCTGAGAGCAAAGGACTTTAGAGATGCAGCACCTGATGTGAGGCTACTCCTTTTCAATGGGTGTGCTCCTTTGAGGCCTGGGACCAGGACAGCTGCCTGCTGTGCAGCTGTCTCGGGCGGATGGTGTTTACCGGCCCTCACAAAGAGATTAAAAAGGAGGCCCGCCCCTCCAGGTTCCTGAAGCGCCGTTTGGTTGGCTACACCCGACTGACAGGAGTACACATCACCTTCCACAGCAGAGTTGACTCACAGGAGCTGACATGTGCAATATGAATTGGAATGTGGCAGTCGTGATTATAAGTAATACCATGCACTATGCCTGAACTCAGGCATAGCTTTTATTTAGAGTTTACCCTGCCACTAGCACGGGTAACTATGATCATTACAGTCTTTGTGTAAAGGGGGGCATATCTTAAATGCTGCCCCTGCACTGCAGGGACTTGTCTGCCTCAGCAGCTGTCAAGTGGGCATCTTGTGACCTTTAAACCTGCTCAGTGCCACGAGTTGCACAGGCACTGTGGATCAGTCTACTGCTGTGGCAAGGCACGAGTGCACAATTCTTTTGACATGGAGTTGATGGAAGGGGGGATCTGTTTGGCAGATTACCATTTTTAAGATGGAATTACCCTCATCATTCTATTTTTTAATACGAATCAAAAAAGCCAGTGCTGTGCACCCTTGCCAGATGGCAAAAACTCACATTGACAGACAGGCAACAGGAACTTCCAACCTGCATCCATCAACACCAAAGGTTTCTTCATCTGCCTTCCTGCTATCTGACTAACACACCCTACCCTCCTTTCTTGTGCAGTGAGGCCAATATTACTGGTAGAAGGGCACCATATAAGACCACTTTACATCACAAAGGGGGTAATTAAGACCCTTGCGGTAGCCGTGCCTATAAATACCAGCACGGCTGCTACCGAAGTCATGAATTTACCGACACCCGGCAATGGGGACGTACCGGGGCATTATAGCCCCGGCGGACCCAGTAAATATTTCTCCCCATTCCCATTGAGTCCCATTTGACTCAATGGGAATGGGGAGGCCGGATGCACCGGCACCATTCATGAATGGTGCCGGTGCATCCGTCAAGGTCTGCTCGCGGGTGCCGGTCCATCCCCCTACGTCACACCTGGCGGGCGGAAAGGCACAGGCGAGCAGAACTCGTAGTTTGCCGGTCCCATAACAACGGTGCCGGTAGCTTACCAGCACTGTTGTTACCAGACTGGCAATCTTGTAATGAGGACCAAAGTGTGTGATCCTGGCCAAATCATTTAATCTCACTGTGCCTTAACTGCTAAAGTTAGGTGCCCCGGGAAGTGAATCAGTTCTTAGTGTAAGCTATTCCAAAAAAGTCTCACCCATTGTTTAATTGATGGTTAGCACAGGGGTCAGGGCCCCCTAAGGAGACAAGCACACATGTCTTTCTTTGAAACTATCAGGTCGCATTTATTGAGCACAGTTGTTAAATTCAATAGCACATCAAAGTAAACACATCAAACAATAAGTCATCATGGATAACTGGATATTATAACCAGTATCTAAAGAGTACGTACCAGATGATGTTGTACGATGATGTACTGGGACCTGACAGGGAAGCAAAGGCCCCATCTGCATGCCGCGTCCTATCTGTAGCGATACCAGGAGGCTGGAAACCCCTCAACCTGCATCGTCTGCCTCCTGATCCCACCTGCCACCCTGGCTCTCTCTCCAGCATGCTTGCACTCCCTTGCATCCGCAACTCAATTAAAAATGTTCTGCAAAAATGCAACAAAACAAAATGTTGTGCTTCAAAATGTCATTTTGTAAGAAACAAAATACCCTATTCCTTGCTTCAGGATTCTGGAGGTGGGGGGTCAGTCTGTCTTTCTCAACACGATGGGGGAGCACAAGCAACCCCTTTGGGGGCCTGCGGGGAGTCGCCACATTGTTCAGGGAGGCATTCTTTCGTGCACACCATCTGAGATAGAACGAAGACTGGGGGCCTCGTGCTGCTCCCGCGCAGAGAAGGAGGAGGCAGCACCCTCGATTCTCCCCAGCGAGGTCAAGAAGGACATGGTGGAGGTTGGTGGGGATAGGTGGGAGTGGAAGTAAATGGGAATGGTGTCCATGGGTAGGTTTTGGAAGGTGACTGGGGTGAAAGGTAAAGGAAAGGTAAAGGAGGAATGGATATAATAGAAGGGGGAGAGCATACGGGAAGGGAAGATAAGTAGACTGATGTTGCAGCCCTATTTTCCTTGCTTCTTTTTTGCACTGTACTGTTTTTTATAGAGGGGTGCAAATGTATTTTTCCATATCCAGTTTTTTTTTTCTGGAACGGATCATGGATCTGAGAAATCTGGCTCCACGCCAACACTTTGCTTAGGGTATGCCTACCTGACACCTTATGGAAATTAGGTCCCTCCGATCACAACTTGACCCACCCAAATGAAAATCCCTGGAGCTGGGCCTGCTCCACAGGGAATTGCTAAATAAATCAAATTCCCACCACCGCCCTACCCATTTCTGTCAACGCAAGTGGTTTCACTTGCCTGGGCAGTGACATTACTGTTAGCAAGCAGTAGAGCTCTCGCCGCCACATACGCCTTTATTTTAACAAACCCTCTGTTGCTGATCAGGTATGCATTGATCTCCCCTGATAGGGGAAAATAATGGTTGTTTTAGGGGATAGAGCCTTGGTGATGGGAGTGGGAAAAGTCACTGGCAATTGTTATTCGAAGACCCTGATAAATGCTCAGTAGCTTGGTGTCCGATATTACAAGCACTTCATTTGCATGAGGCACCATCTAAAATGCACCGATAGGTTCAGAAATTTCATATATGCATGGGAGAATAGTGAGATGTGTATGTAAACAAAAGAGAGTATGAAAAAGAGAAAGAGATAAAGCGTGTGTGTGTGTGTGTGTGTGCGCGCGCGCACGCGCGCATTAACCGAAATAAGTTGTCTTGCCCTGGGGTTCTGAATTGGTACCTGCAGTCCTTTTCCCCCTTTAAACCATGCTCAAAGCTTTTTAGCCCATTCCCAGTACTTGGATCATACCTTCTTAGAGACGCCCATCAATTTCTCATCTACTTATAGTACTGCGTGCAGGCAACTTCTCTATCACACACCCTCAACCAGCTCATCCTTCCCACTGAGTAAGCAGGCATCAAAGAGTCCCTTCTTGACTTGTAAGAGAATGAATGATTCTATCTCACAAGACACAAAAAACAGGTGTTCTAAAAGAGGGTGTATGTCTCAGTAAGTCGAATTTCCACATTATATGAGAGATGTAATGTGGAAGAGACAAAATAAGTGGTTATCAAGAGGCGGTGCAAGGAGATTAGCAGGGTTATTTTATTTGATTTATATTTGGAGACTATTGTGGACCTTGTCCCCGGGTCAAGTTAGCGCGGTAAGTTAGTAACAAGGGTACATGCTGGAGGGATGTGTACATTGCATGGTGAGCTAAAACTTTGCAGAAACTCTGAGCAGTTCAGCAAGGAGAGGTTGGATTAAGGGAATGACTGGAGGAGATACAATTTCCAACAACATAAAAAACAAATATTGAGAAAGACAATTGTTTTGTAGTTTTATTTTTTATTGTATTGTTTAAAACATGAACATAGCTTGAGAGCAGTGCAGCACTGAACAGAGTGTGGGTAGCTAGCATTTGGGCTGGCATCTTTTAACAGTTGCATCAGCGTGTGCATCCAATGGGCTTAGACCTTGCTCAGGTGTTGTTGAAAAAGGCCACATTTTGAGATATTTTTTAAAGTGGAGAATTTTTGGGGCATTCCGAGCCAATACCAGGATCGAGTTCCACAGGGTGGGTGCATAACAAGAGAAGGATTGTTTGTGGGTCTTCCCTTTGTGGACGAGTTGTGGTACAAGCTGGTTGGTCGTTTTACTGCACAAGGAGCGTGTTCAACCAGATATGTGGAGTATAGCTGCCAGGTATGCTAGTCTTCTACTCATGACTGCTTTAAAGATGATACATGCAGTCTTTAACATTGTCCTTATCTTGAGAGGAAGGCAATGTGGGATGAAGGGTTTTATTTTGCTAAGGGTGGAGATTTGGAGCCAGGATATTTGGGCCTTCTTGGCTCTGTGTTTCTGGAAGGACAGCTGCTGTCAATGGTGAAGCCTAAGGATTTAGCTGAATCCAAGAGTTGTGGATCATAACCTTAAAGGCGCATATAGTTGAGCCATTGTTGGACAAGTTGTTGTTTAGCTGGCGGACCCATGAGCATGAATTCAGTCTTGGATGGGTTAAGTTTGAGGAAGGAAGTCGACATTCAGGACTGGTTGATGGCTAGGTAATCACAGAGATGACTGATGTCCTGTGGGCTTTTTACTCACATGTACAGCTGACTATCATTCACATTTTGGTGGATGACTATATTGGGATCTTTGAGGAGAGTGCCCAAAAGCTCCATGTAAAGGTTGAAAAGGATTGGTGAGAGGATGGATCCTGAGGGTACACTGCAGGAAACTTCAAGTCAGTTAGAACGCAAAAGGTTCATCTGAATGGCCTGGTGGCTCCCTGAGAGGTTGGAGGTAAACCAATTCAGGATAGTTGCAGAGAATTCCCTCCTGCCAGCAAGGAGTGAGAGGAAGATGGTGTGGTTTACGGTGACAAGTGCAGCCACGATGTCAAGGAGGACGAGGAGTCATGAGTTGCCCTTAACCTTGATTTGGATGGCTTCATCCACCACCTATATGATGGCCGTCTCAATGCTACACTTGAGGTGGAACCCTGATTAACAGTCATTTAGTAGGTGAAGTTGTTCGATTCTAGTGAGTAGTTGTGTAGCGAATACATTTTCTAAACTGTTGTCAATAACGGGAGGTTATTAATAGGCTGGTAGTTGATTAGGTCATTTGGGGATGGAGTTGGTTTTTCACAAGAGGTCGAATGAGACCAGTTTTGAGGGTGTCTGGGAAAGTAGTTGTTCATTGCATTACATATCAATAAGGCATACATTTCCTTTGGCTCCTTAAAGAATGGGTTCAATTGAAAAGCATGCAATGTGGTGGGCTGGTCACATAGCTAAGGCACGATCATTACCCAGTGTTGTAAATGATGTCCTTCAGAACAGTGTAACATTACCAATCTGTTTAGTACAAGGTCAAAACGTACGACTGTACCACTAGGTAATTGAATAACAGACATATATGATATATGAAACCATGTTTAGGGAGGCATGTACTGTGTCATACTATTGCTTTCAGCACAATGAGCATATTGTGCTTTACCAAGACCCAAAACAGGTTTATCAGCTATGTCCATGCAAAGGCCATCTGCATTCACAAGAACATGCAAGTTATTACCAATGCAAGGATGACCCAAAGACATATCTCAATTTCTGTGTGAAAAACATTTGAAGAGCATTCATGCCTTACCTTTTACCTCTGGGGCATCTGAAGAAGCTGCTCTACTCAACATTTGACTGTAGGTTTCATGCATAATAACAGATGATTGAAATAGATGTAAATGAACAGATTTACAGACCTGTTATACAATTAAAATAAACCTTTTTGTAAAAAAAGCCCTATGTATACTTCAAACAAGCAAGTCAAAATACAACCCACAGACCCACATGAAGAAGGTTTAGAGCTGTTTGTTTCGGAGTGAAATTCTTCTAGATGGCATCACATGTTATACGTGTAGCATCCAGCTCCATTACAAACCATCTAGGTAGCCTACAGTTACTATTCACCTTCTACAGTGCCATTTACATCCTAAAGGTCACCAGACTCACTAATGAGAGGAAGAAAGGAGAGTGCACGAGAGAGAGGCTGAGAGAAAAAGGAAAAGAGAGAGAGAAAGAGAGAGAGAGACAGGCAATGAAAGAGGGGGCACAGGAAAGATGAGGGGACACAAAGGGGTAGAGAACAGAAGTCTGTGACTGACTGGACAGTGCCTGCAAGGCAGTCTGACTGGGACAACAGACTTGGTCTCAGATGAAGGAGATGGGCTAGGACAAAAGAGAAGTACTAGGACAAAGTAGAAGGTGTAGGACTATGACTAGGATGAAGGAGAAAGATTTTGAATAAGGACTATGAAGGAGAAGGACTGAGACAATGGGCTAGGATGAAGGCATGTGATTAGGATGACAAACTTGTATGAAAGCTAAGGACTAGCATGGTGGACAAAGATGGAAGGACTAGGATGAAGCACACGAACTAGGATGTAGTAGAAAGGACTAGGACTGGGATCATGGACTATGATGACAGACTTCAGAAAGGTTTAGAACAAATGATTAAAATGTAGCAAAAGGGCAAGACTGATGGAGCACAAGAATGACAGTGGACTACGGAGGAAGACTATCACAAAAGACTAGCATGATGGACTTGGAAGACAGAGCAAGTCTAGGATGAAGGATGAGGGACTAGAATGAAAGGTGAATGACTAGGATGGAGGGGGAAGGATAATTGACATGGAAGAAGGACAAAGGGGATAGGATGAAAGGGAAGATGAAGGATGGAGGACAAGGACTAAAATGAAGGACTGTGATAAAAGACAAGGATGATAACAAAGGACTATGATGAAAGAAAAGCTCTATGATGGAGTAAGACTATGACAATGGACTATGATGAAGAAAAAGGATCATTATGAAGGAAACAGACAATAAAGAAGGGCAATGCCAAAGGAAGTTGACAAGGGAGATATACTAGGATGAAGAACTATGACAAAGAAGAAAGACTATGATGAATTATCAGGACAAAGGAGAAAGTCTATTGTGATGGACTACAAGGAAGAACTAAGTCAGAGGAGAAGGACTTTGATAGAGGAAAATAACTATGACACAGGGCAAGGACTATGATAAAAGACTATAACAAAAGAGAAGAGCAAAATAACTAATATGAAGGAGGAGGAATAGGATGAAGGAGCTGGACTGGGATGAAAGTGAAGGGCTAGGAAAAAGGACTATGATGAAGGAGAAAGACTGGGATGGATGATTGCTGATTAAGGAGAAGGACTATGGTGAAGGACTATGATGAAATAGAAATACTAGTATGAAGGATTAAGGCAATATGGTGGGGCTGACCAAGGACTATTGTATTTATTTATTTTATTTTATTGTTTGCTTGTTAGGCACTTACACAATACAATAAGAAAATTCTGTTTCAAAGCACCCACAGGCCAAGGGACGGAGCAGGAGTGGGAAATACATTAAAGTACATTAAAAACACAATATATAAGAGCAGTGGGGGAAGAGGAAAACATGACAAACCTACTATGCTTTTTGGCTATTCAGAACGTGCAAGTGCAGACTATGAGGAAGAACTATGCCAGAGGAAATTAACTATGATGAAGCAAAATGTCTATGACATAGAAGAAGGGCTATGATGAAGGACTATAACAAAATAAAAGTACAAATTGACTAGTTCAGAGGAGGAGGCCTAAAATGAACTAGGTGGACTGCAATGAAGGTGAAGGAGTAGGAAGGAGGCAGACTAGGATGAATGAGACAGACTAGGGAAAAATAATCTAATGATGTAGGACTGTGAGGAAAGATTTGGAGGAATGAGTATGCCAAAGGAGAAGGAACATGAGGAAGTACTATGATGATGGAGGATTATGACAAAGCACTATGATGAAGGAGAACAACTATGACAAACAACTATGTACTCTGATGAAGTACTGTAATGAATGAGAAAGACTAGTACACATGATTATAAGGAGAAGGACTGTGGGGAAGAACTATGAGGAAGGAGTATGCCGAAAGTGAAGTACTGTGACAAAGGAGAAGGACCAGGAGGAAGGACTTTGAAGAAGGAGAAGGACTATGACAAAGCACTATGAAGGAGGAGAAGGACTATGACAAATGACTATGTGTACTATGATGAATGAGAAGGACTATAATAAAGGAGGAGGGCTATGATGAAGGAATATGATGGAACATGACTACAATGAAGGACTTTGACAAAGGAGGACTATGGTGAAGGAGAATAAGACAAAGAACAATGATGAAAGTGAAGGTTATGATGAAGGTCAATGACTAAGGACTATGATGAAGTGCTGACAAAGCAGAAGAACTATAGCAAATTAGTCCGACTTGGAGGAAGAAGGACAATGATGAAGGACTATGACAAAGGAAAAGGACTATGATAAAGCACTATGAAAAGGCAAAAGACTATAGCATAGGACTATGATTTGGGAGAAGGTGTATGAAGGACTGTGATGAAAAAGGAACAGAACAAAAGCAAATGACTATTATGAAGCAATTTGAAGAAGGTGGGGGCATATGGAAAATGACTATGATAGAGGAAGAGAATGGCGAATGACTATGATGAAGGATTATGCTAATAGTTTACAACAAATGAGAAGGACTGTAAAGAAGGACTAGAAAAAGGAGTGGAGAGCAAAAGTCATCAACGACAAAAAATACATATATTGCAGCAAATGCCTGCTAATAGCATTGCCAGTTTCTAGGTCAGCAAATGATCTGCTTCTTAAAGCCTTTCTCTTCTCTCTCCTCTCTATTGCATTGCTTTGGCACCAGGCAATGTTAAAGTGCCACGGTTTTTGGCGAAACGAATAGCAAATGGAGAACAGAGATTCTTGGGTTTCCAGTAGAGTGGGTGAGAACTAAAATGTAAATCATAATCAATAATGTCTTTAAGGTCATACAAGAACACGGTCAAAATAAAAAATGTGCTCATGAATTAATCTGCCTTTACTGGAATTAGACGTGCTTGCAGTTTCAGATTCCTGTACTCAGAAGGGTCACATTGCATTATTTTTCAATGCCAGCAATGACTTTGTAACCGGATGCCTGTCTGTTGATTGAAGCTTGGTTAACGCAATGTCATTCCCTTCCCAGACATTACAAAACAATCTTACGGGGAGCAAAGCAGTTCATGTGCAAGTGCCAGTCTAAATGTTTATGCTTCTCATTCGGTATTGTTGCTCATGAAGCCGTATATAGATTACTGTTATCACGTTGTACCAGAGCTTATCTGCACTGACATCACCCTGAGATTGCCATTATGTGATCTCATTGTTGCAGGCTGGAGGAAACAGCTTTCTCTGGGGCCTCACATTCTTTCATGTTATTAGTCAACGGACATTTATTTTTTACATTTGAAATCCTTTGCAATTCGAAGATCCGGCTGGTTTTCTTCTGGTGAGAAATCAGGGGCTGCAACAATTATGCATGTAAAATGGCGGACAGGCAGGTGCCAATAGTCCATGCATTTATGTATTGATTGGTGATGTGTTAGGCGTCAGGTGCAAGAAGAGTCGCTTCGTGGCGCTGGATATTTTCCAGAGCCAGGATCCCAGTGATGTCAAAGATCATGAGAGCAAAGGTCATGCAGTTTGTGGTGTTCCTCGGTACTGCCATGCTCAAACATGCATTCCCTTGTTTAGACCTAACCGTATGCAATTGGTTTTGTATGGTGGTGTTGTTACAGCACCATAACAATAAAAAAAATCTATTTAAGGTTTGGCCATACTTAATTCATTTTATTTTACTGATATATAATAATGCAATGCTAGGCAACAGAACAACAGTTTTGTTTCAAAGCATCACGGGTAGAGGAGCAGAGCGGGAGGGGATAACAGCATAACAATGCAATTGAAAATCCTGGCAGAGTACATTCCTATTTAACATCAAGATATGGCAATAACATGCAGATATGCTGTGAAGGGTATCTTGGTCACATCGCACATTCTATGACAAGACTGGGGGCGAGCATTATGCTTCAACTTCTTTTATTACTACTCCTCAGCAGTTTCAACAAACTATAACCAACTAACAAACTTCTTAAAATCTCCAAAAGGTCAGTTTTCCTTCTTGGGCTACAACTCCCATAGTCTCTGTAGTCCATCTCCACACCAGGTCAGCTATGACCACATTCTGTTCCTGAGCCCCTACTCTTCTTTTACTGATCTTCAAGCAGATAAGTACTATTTTGTCATCTCTTCATGATATGATTGAGAATGTCATTTTGGAGGGGTATTTATGATCTAAATGCTATGTAGGGCATAAGCAGAATTGCTAACGTAGCACAGATCGAATTGTGAAGTGTATATATTCATGTATGGTACATATATCAGTGTAGGAAAATGACGCGTCTTTGTTAACAATCATAAGGATGCGGCGGGTTTCATGCAAGCAAGCCATTTCACTTGATGGAATAATTGGAACTTGGCACGTTTGGGGTTAGGCACCGCCGCGGAACTCAGCGATCGTAGTCTCAGCGTATTGCTGAGAAGCGCAGGTGAGCGAGGAGAGCGCTCTGGCCCCCTCCCTTGGGAGGCGGAGCCAGAGCCTCTTCTCAGCTGCGTTCGCATTGCAGTCTGCGACGCAGCGTGAACGAGAAGAGGACTCCAGCCCCCACCATTGGGGAGGCACAGCCGCGTCCTCTTCATGTCCGTGTTCGCACTTGCGACCTGTGACACGGAGTAAGAGGAAGCCGGGTCCGGTGGTGAATGCTCTGCTCATATCTGGAGCTTTTGAAGGGAGTAATTTTCATTGTTCCATACGCCGCGACACAGCGTGATATATATTAACAATCAGCTGGAAAGCAGAGGTTCCCGCAAGTATCAACAAAACACCCCTCTCACGACCAAGGCGAACTGGGACATTCTCAGGCACACAAAGCCTCAGCTGAGAGGCAGATTGAGATCATTCAGCCTAAATCAGGCAGTGAAGAAAGAACAGTCCAGTGCAGTCACTAAAAGAAAGAAAAAAATAAAATAATAATAATGACAGTAATTTAGACCAGTAAGAGTATACAAGCATCAGACCAGCAGAGTGGGCATGCCAAGACATCTTCACAGGTACCAGGCACACAGCATGCTCCCGAGAATGTCAGCGTTTGAATGGAGCAAGGAAAAGCAGTCTCTCGACCTCGCTGCCAGCTTTAAGGAGGTGCTGAGGAATTTGCTAGTCGATGCAGTGGCCCAAGGGGTGAGACCCCTACAAGAAAGGCTGGAGACGCTGGAAGCAATGTTGAATCAGCCCAAAGATAGCACCAAAGAGACTGTACACACGCCCACTGAACCCTCAGAGGTAGGGTATAAGGGGAGTATTAAGGCACGAAAGAGGAAATGCTCTGACGACCCCAAGGGCCCAATGGATGGGGCGAAAGAAAAGACCCCAGAGGTTGCCGATGCCTTCGCAAAGCTCAAGGAAGCTTATTTGCAGTGCCCGGCAGGACAAAGCCTCACGATCCCCACTCCAGGGGAAGACGATTGTGGAGGAGATGACCCAGGCTCGGAAGAGGAGCCGGCAGAGGGAGACCTCTCCTCGCAGGAAGGGGAGGGGACGATAGAGGAAGATTGGGCTAAGCCCAGCTGGGGAAAGAGAGCCTGCAAGGAGAAACACCTCGAAGAGGATCAGGACATGGTCGACCCGGATAGCATTTGAAACACAAGGTCCTCAGACTGGCAACGTCTCCCAGGGTTGCTCTTACATGACAATGAGGTTGAGGAAGGCCCTAGACAAGGAAGTTAGGCGACGCCTACGAGCAGAATGCCCTCGGCTAGACCTTCCTGGGAAGGTGGCAGAGACCCCCGAGCTGGATCCTAAAATGCTAACATTTGTGTCCAAGACCAGTAAGGATCCCCGTAAGGGTATTGACAGATCATGGAAGAGCTGCCAGGAGAAGGTGCTAGATTTGGTAGGCCCTCTCGCGAAAATTATGGATCTAGCGGAAAGGGCTACAGATACAGAAGAAGAAGTGGACCCCGACGTCTTAGCAGGCTGGGTACAAAGAGCCGTCTGCCTTCTGGGGAACGCTAACTGCGCTATTGCCTCAGAGAGAAGGAGGGGTCTCTTGCTCAAGATCAACCCTAAGCTGAGCAACCTCGCTTTATACGAAGCAGGAGAAGTAGGCCAAGGCCTCCTCTTTGGAGAAACGTTTGGGATGGAGATGGGCCGGTTCGTTGGCACTTATACGTCATTGATGAAGGTGCAAGCCTCCATTCGGAAGATATTCCCCAACAGGATTCTTGCCGGGACCGGCCGTTTCAGGGGTTGTGCGGCTGGTCGCCAGCAAGGAGGGAGAAGACCCCCCAATCCCAGACCACAGTACTGGGAAAACAGACAGCAGGATGCATTCTTCCCAGCGAGGGTCCATGCCCCCAGAGGACGCAGAGGAAGAGGTTTCGGCAGAGGACAAGGTTTTACACCAGATGAGAGCAATAGCTTACCCTCCGGTGGGGGGGAAGGACCAGTATGTTCAGGGCAAATTGCTTCGCGCTTGCAAGCGATGCCTGGATTTTGCAAACTGTAAGAGGTCTGCAGCTAGAGTTTATGCAGTCACCAGTGCAGTCATGCAGGCCCCTCCAGCAGCGCCTAGCACACGCAGAACAGAGGTGCCTAGAACAGGAGCTATCTCAGCTAGCTCAGAAGGAAGCCATAGAGAAGTGTTCAGAAAACCCCAGCTTTATAAGCAACATGTCTCTGGTACACAGAAAGGCGAAAGTCCGGCCAGTGATAAATCTAAAGGAATTGAACGGATGGATCGTGTACCATCATTTCAAGATGGAAGGCATTCATCAGCTCAGAGATTTGCTGATAGAAGGGGACTGGCTGATGAGACTGGATCTGAAGGATGCCTACCTGGCGATCCGAGTGCAGAAGCGTTACAGGATGTTTCTAGCTTTTCGCTGGAACACGCAGTTCTGGCAATTCACGACAATGCCCTTTGTGCTTGCGTCAGCGCCCTGGGCTTTCAGCAAATTGATGAAACCAGTGGCAGCAGCAATACGAGAGAAAGGTATAAGATTGATCATATATGTAGACAATTTATTGCTCCTATCAGAGGACAGAGAAGCGTTAGCGTACCAGACGAAATGGGTACAAGACCTGCTCTTGTATTTAGTATTCCTTGTGAACGTGGAAAAGTCAGACACCACGCCAGCACAGAGGCTAGATTTTCTGGGGTTCGTCCTGGACACCAGGTGGGCTACTCGGGAGCTTCCAGCCCAGAAGATCCGGGATATCAAGAAGGAAATCAAATCATGCCTGAGAAAGCAAGTGATTTCCCTCAGAGGCCTAGCAAGGATAGTAGGACTGCTGGCAGCATCCATTGAAGCCATATTTCCAGGTCCTTTACATTATCGAGCGTTACAAAGATTGAAGATAAGACACTTGCAGCAAAGCTTGAGGTATCATGAGCTGATACCATTGGACCCAGAGTCTATCACGGAACTGGAATGGTGGTTGCAGAATATGAACGCTTGGAATGGGCATGCCATTTTCGGAGACCAACCAGACCTGATCATAGAATCAGATGCCAGCCGTCTAGGCTGGGGAGCAAGATGCAGGAATCTGCAGACAGGTGGCAAGTGGAGCGAAGAGGAGCTTTGCCTTCACATAAACTGCTTAGAGGTCCTAGCAGGATCTTTCGCAATCAAAGCATTCACGAGAGACAGGGTGAAGTCATGCATCCTGCTGAAGATGCAGATTAACAAGGGGGGCCCTGGGAGTCGCTCTGCCAGACATTAGTCCTGGTTACGAGAGACTTACCCAGAGTCTTTAGCTCACTATCTTTCACAAAGAAGAAATATCCCAAACATATCAGTCTTTGTCCTGCCCTGGAGCAGTCCAGCACCGAAATGCTAGGCAATTCTCCTCTGAACAAGAGTACCAACAGAAACCCCAGACATGTGTTTCGGTCTGGTTGGACCTCATCAGTAGGGTGGATCTGTGACTCTCTAAGAATAGTGAGCAAGGGGTCCACGTCTGGATTCCCTAGTAACTTAGGGTGAGACCCAAAGTTACTTAAATATGCAGATTAACAAGGGGGTCCTGGGAGTCGCTCTGCCAGACATTAGTCCTGGTTACAAGAGACTTAGCCAGAGTCTTTAGCTCACTATCTTTCACAAAGAAGAAATATCCCAAACATAACAGTCTTTGTCCTGCCCTGGAGCAGTCCAGCACCGAAATGCTAGGCAATTCTCCTCTGAACAAGAGTACCAACAGAAACCCCAGACACGTGTTTCGGTCTGGTTGGACCTCATCAGTAGGGTGGATCTGTGCCTCTCTAAGAATAGTGAGCAAGGGGTCCACGTCTGGATTCCCCTAGTAACTTAGGGTGAGACGCAAAGTTACTTAAATATGCAGATTAACAAGGGGGGTCCTGGGAGTCACTCTGCCAGACATTAGTCCTGGTTACGAGAGACTTACCCAGAGTCTTTAGCTCACTGTCTTTCACAAAGAAGAAATATCCCAAACATATCAGTCTTTGTCCTGCCACCACTACCCACTTCTGTCCTGGTTCCCTTCTTTCTTAGCAGGACGAGTTTCGGATCCATCCCTTCTCACTCCCTGAATGCCTGTACCTGGAGAATCCCCTTCCAGAATGGTCTTATTTTGGGGCATTCCCTTCAAATATGCCCTGCGGTCCCCTCCTCCCCACATCCCCACCAGCAGTCCTTGAATGTCTCTGGGTATATGCCATGCAACCGTGCCGGGGTATAGTGCCACCCAAATAGGATTTTGTACCATGCTTCCTGGAGCTGTACTGCCCTTGCCAACTTCGGTATTTTCCTCCAAAGCTCTTCCCATTCCTCTCTCATGATCACATTGCCCCCCATCCGCTCCTTTCAATCCATGTACGGCCAGTTTTGTTGTGCGGGAGCCTCGTCAAGTATTCTGTAAAGACCGGAGATAAGACCTTTTGAGCCATCATTTGACATCAAGAATTTCTCGAATGGTGTGAACTGCCACGTGGCCGCCTGCCTAATGTCCCCTTTCATAACCCAATGTCTTGTTTGAAAGTACCTCAGACTCTGCCCCCTCCCCCACTCCACATTCTAGTTTGCACTCCTGGAAAGATGTGACTTTATTGCCCATGAACATATCCATAATCTTTTTATAGGCCCCCTTCCTCTACCTGTCTAAGGCCCCCCACTCCAACCCTGGGGAAAAATTCTTGTTGTTCAAAAATGAGGTGAATGGTGGCAGGAAGCTTGTGATCCCATGTCTCTTCACCACCTTGTCCCATGTGTCCGCTAGTGCTTTTGTGATGGCACTCCTATATATATGTTTTGGTCTTTGGTGTTTCTTAAGCCACAAGACCTCTGCCAGGTCATGTTAAGCCACCGCCCTATCCGTCTGATTTCATTGTTTCCCTCCCTTTGGCAAGAACCATTTACACGCATTTGGCTGCTTCAAAGTATTACTGGAAATTAGGGAGAGCAATCCCCCTCCTCCTTGGGGCCGTAAGCAGGCAGCCATTAATTTGTGGCTTCTTGCCCTCCCATACGAAGTCCTTCATAACCCTCCCGAGTTCCTTGAAGAAGTCCTGGGGTATTGTCATTAGAATCACCTGGAACAGGTACATCAGACATGGAAGTGTGACAATTTTCACTGCTGCCATCCTGCCCATCCACGAGACTTTATAGTTCTTCCATTTCAGATAGTCCTTCCTAATTGCACTTAATGTGAGTACATAGTTGGCTTCATACCACCCTGACAGGAATGATTTTAACCCCCAAATATTTGATCCGCTCGGGTCTCCACAGAAATGGTGATGTTAGTTGCTGCTCTCTTGCCTTCTCCTTCCCCAGTGTTAAGTTTAGCAGCTCTGATTTCCCCAGATTGACCTTCAAGCCTGACACCTCCTTGAAGCTTGCCAACAAGGTCCTGCATGCTTTTATCAGCTCTATCGGGTTGGTGAGCGAGAGAAGCATGTCATCTGCGAAGGCCGTGACCTTGTGTTGTGCCCCACCAAAGACAATTCCCTGTATTTGCTCCCCCTCCGTTATTGCCTGTAACCGAAGCTCCAGGTATATTGCGTAAAGGAGGGGGGAGAGTGTGCACCCCTGCTTCGTTCCTATACCCAATCTGACTGGTCTTGACATGAGCCATTCACTGCCAAGTGGATTGTTGGGTTATTGTAATTGGCTTGCACCTTTCTAAGGAAATCGCCCCCCAGCCCCATTCTCTCCATTACTCGAACGCCTTCTCAGCATCTAGTGTAAAAGGGACCACCAGGGTGGTCATCTTCTCTGCTTTCTCCACCAAATGAGCCACTCTTCTAATGTTATCTGCTGTCTGGCGCCCAAGTACAAATCCCACCTGGTTTAGGTGAATCAGCATTGGAAGGTGTACCTCCAATCTTCTCGCCAATATTTTTGTATACATTTTAACATCGATGTTTATGAGGGTGATGGGCCTGTATGAAGTACACTCAGCCGGGTCTTTATTGGGCTTTGGAATAAGAGTGATTTTGTCCCCTTCCATAGAGGTTGTTATGCAACCCGTAGTTTTGAATGTGTTAAATAATTGTACTAATTGGGTGGTCAAAATATGTGAATATGTTTTATAGAAGATGGCTGTGAAGCCATCCGGGCCTGGGTATTTTTTCAGGGGAAGCTTTGTGATTATATTTCACACTTTCTCTTCAGTTATTTCCGTCCCAAGAATTCCTGTTCCTCTTGAGAGATCTTACGGAGGTGAATCCTCTCTAGGAAGTCTCTCTGCATCTGACCTTGTGGATTCTGGGAGGCGTGTAGGGTGTCATAGTACTTTGCCAGGCATTCCTGGATTTCTTCAGTATGCATGTGTCTCTGACCGCCTTCGTCATTTACTGCCACAATTGTGTTTTGCCCCTGGGATTCCCTCAATTACAGAGCCAATAGCTTATCTGCCTTGTTTGCTTTGGCGTAAAATTTCTGCCTCACAATAACAATGCTCTGTCTGCTTTTTTTGTTCTAAGCATTTCCAATTGTCCTACCGCGGTCCTGTATGCCTTCAATGTTTTCCTCGTGGGACCCTCGGCCGCCTTCTGGTGTGCCTCCTCCACTTTCCCTGTTAGCTGGGCTTCTAGAGCCCTCATCTGTCTATCTCTCTGTGTCTTTTGTTCAATGAACTCACCCCTCATCGTGGCTTTGAAGGCGTCCCACCTAGTGCTGCCGTTCGTGTCCACGCAGTTATTCAACTCAAAGAACATCTTAATCTTGTCCCCTATTTCCTCCCTCCGCACTGGGTCTCTAAGCAACTCCCCGGGGAGTGACCATTTCCATACTCCTGGTCTGGGATTTGGGGTTTTCAGGGCCATGGAAACCACATTGTGGTCCGCTATTCCCAATGGTCTGGTCTCCACCCCCTCTACTAGTCCCACCATGCGCGCCGACACTCATATGTAATCGATCCTGGATTGCCTGCCATGTACCCCTGAGAGCAAGGTATAGCCCTCCCTTTGTCCCTCCAGTGCCCTCCAGACGTCTTTCAGCCCCATAGAACTGAATTTCTCCGACTGTTGTGGGGATGCTACTGCTCCTCCCCTATGGCTCTCTCTCGATGTTTGGTCTTCCCTCTTACTCCATGCCAAATTGAAATCCCCCATAAGGATTATGTGCCCCTTTGCAATTTCGTCAACCTTCCTCAAAAGATCCGCCAGAAAGCAGTCTTGGCCTGTATTGGGCGTGTACACTGATCCTATTGTATATTGCAATCCCCTGTGTTCCCCATGTGACAAGTATGTATCTCCCCCCTGGGTCCCTGTGGATACCCCTCACCCTAAAATCTATGATGTTCCTAAAAGCCAGTTCCACCCCTCCTGCTTTGGTGGGTTCTGACACTTGGAACACCTGGGCGAAGCTCCTGAGTTTCAGACATCCCTGGTCCTGTTTCCATAGGTGGGTCTCCTGAGAGGCCAGGACCTCGGGCCCCATTGTTTTAGTAAATCCCTCCAACTTTTTCCTCTTAAGGGGGAGTTAAACCCTCTCACATTATGGGTCATCCATTTAAATGTAGTTATTCTTCCCAAAACCTCTTCCTCTAAGGTGTCCATCGCCTTTTGCCCTGTTTTGGGTCTCTCCTCAATCTCCCGGTCCATTTCCCTGGCTGTTCCCGTCTCTTCGATCCCTCACTGCCCCTTCTCCTTACTTCCCCAACCGTGCCTATCCTCTATTTCTCACTGCTGTTTGCTGCCGTCCCCTTCTCATTCCCATCCCCAACTTTGGAATGCGCTTGTCGCCCCTCCCCTCCGTTAGGTCCCTCCCCCTTCCCTCAGGTTCCTCAACCTTTACTAATTCCAACATGTTTTGCACTCCCTACTCCCTTTGCCCATTCCGTATTCCTAGTGTCCACCACCCCCTTATTGATTCCTCTCTTCAGCGTTGTAGGAGTTCTGCTATCCTTCATTACTCTTTTCTTGTCCTGCCACCTCCCCCTCTTGGGGTTGGGCCCCTCAATGTCGCTCCTCTCTTGCGGCGTTCCCCAGCTGGTGTCCATTCCTACGGTCAGGGTCTGGAATTGTTCTCTGTTGTTGGGGGATCCTCTCTTGCGAGGCACTCGGCTGTATCTAGGTGGATTGTGTCTGCTGCTTCTTGCGGAGAGGTTACCCTCTTATGGAATCCCTCCCACTCAAACAATAATCCAAAAGGGAATTTCCATCTGCATTTAATATTCTTTTTGGTTAGTTCCTGCAGTATAGGGCTCATCAAAGGGCTCATCTTGGTCAACATGCTGCTCGCGAGGTCCTGAAATAGTGCTATTTCCTGCTCCTTAAACAACTGCGGTTCTTGCTGCCTTGCTGCCCTAAGGACCGCTTCCTTTTGCCCAAATCTGGTGAAAGCCACTAGGACATCCCTTGGTCTGGCATTGGGGCCCTTGTTCCGCCTTCCCACTCTATGTATCTGATCCAGTTCCACTGTTTCCGGGTCCCCTCCTCCCAATAGTTCCACTGAAATCTTCTGCGCTTCCCTCTTCAGGTCTTTATCTGCTATTGTATCCGGGAGTCTTTTTATTCTTATGTTGACCCTCTGTGACCAGTTCCCCAAGTCCTCTAGCTGTGATTCTATATTTTGGGTTGCCACACTTCTTGTAGGACCCTTTCAACCAAGTCCGTTAGTTCCCCTAGTTGTCCTATTTCATGCCTCATCTCCCCCAGAACCACGTTGAGATATGTTTTCATGGGTTGAAAATGCTCCTGGAAGGTCTTAGCCAAGGTAGTTTGAAGGGAGAGCATTTTGTCACGGAAGTCCTGCTTTGACAATGGGGCCATGCTCTCCTCCGGCTCCACGTCCCTACTGTCTTTAGAACAGTGCGGACCCCCTTGGTCTGGTCTCTGGGTTCTAAGGCCAGCCACATTGTGGGGAGGGTGCCTGGGGTGTCCCCTATAGTTGGGCCTGTTTTCACAGGCCGGCCTTTTGTTTTGCTGGACATTGAGGCCCTCAGTTATTGTCTCCTTTGGTGTGTCTTATCCAGTTGGGTGTTCCACCAGATTTGCAGTCCAGAGATGCATTGTGTGATCTGTGCTTCCCTTCCCCACCGCTCAGTGAGGGACTTGTTTCCCTCTCTTCACTGTGCCCTCCTTTTTGTCATGGTGGGCGTTCTTGCCTTCCTTAGTGTAACCTTAGGTTTCCCCTTCTAGAGATGCTTAATCTGGGTGTGTCTCCTTTGCTTTTTCTTCGCACAGTCCATCTCTCCCCCCACCCCCGATCCTGACCTTCTGTGTGGAGCAGTTCTATGCTTTTGCCTCCTGGGGGGTCATGTCTCCCTTTCGGGAATTGTAAGGTTGGTGTTCCACCCCTGGGGCCTGGGCTCTGCCTTCCTGCAGTTCCGGGTGTTATTCGGTGCCGGTCTCTGTAGGCGACCCAGCACCTTCTTGTCTTCTCCCCTTCTTTGTTGTTCCTCCCCGTGTCTGTTGCGGGATGCTCCCTCCTCTTCCCGCCACCCCCTTTCTGGGTTCTACTCTTGGGGGCCTTGACCCGCTCAGCTTCCCTCTGTTGCGGTGCTTGTTTCCTTGGGGCTAAAATGCCCTTGTTTCTGCCTTTTCATCCCTTCACTGGGGTCTGGACAGTATTCGCCCTGTCCTTGCTGGGGTATTGGTCCAGGGGGGGTGTATGCCTCTGATATGCGGGCCCCCCTGCAGAGATGCCCGCTCCCCCACACCTCTTGTCTGCCTCCTTTTCCCTGTTTGCTATGAGTTCCTTGGGTGCACCACTGTGTTTCCCACGCCCCTTCTCCACCACAGGGAATGACCTGTGGATCCTGACCCCCTGCTCGTCTCCTTACTTGTGCTGCATGTTCCTCGCCGGGCCCTCCTCTCCTGTCGTTCCCATGTCTCCGCAGTCTTCTGTTGCCTCGGGGGGTCGGTCCCGGGTCACTGGATCCTCCCCTGGGTCGCCTCCTTGGACGGGCAGGTCTGCTTATCCCGCTCCTCCTACACTGGGTGCCGGTTGTCTCCCTTTGCCTCCACATCCTTGTGGGTCAGTCGCCTCTATGCTCACTTGTTGGATGCAAGCTTCCTTCTCCTTCCCTCATCAGCCGGTGGGGGGTGCTACTTCTCCCCGATACCGTGCCCCAGGTCGGGACACTCCACTGGAATAATGAAGGTTTGCTAACAGATGAAGAACTCGAGTTCATGAACACTCAACACCCAATCATTGGAAGCATTTATTTTCTACTGAACAGTCACAAAAAATATGACGGATTACCAAGCAGCAGACCAATAATCAACAGCATAGGGTCTGTAACAGAGCCGATTTCAGCATACATAGAAACTCATCTACAACCGTTGGTACAAATTTGTCTTCCTTCATCAAAGACACAAAAGATGTTATACAACAACTCACATTTATCAATTGGGAGTCTGGTTTTAGGTTAGTAACATTTGATGTAACAGCTCTGTATACAAGCATCATCCACAACAAAGGCATTGGGCCTCATTACGACCCTGGCGGTAAGGGGTTAACGCCAGCGTTAGCTGCGCCGACCCCTTACCGCCAATTACGAGGTCCCCTAGCGCCATGGTGCTTTTAACACCTGCTTTTAGCAGGTGTTAAAATCCATGGCGCTAAGGGACCATGGAGTTAATTACGCCACCGTAATTTACGGTGGCGTAATTAACGCCTTCCCCACTCCCATTATGCCCTATGGGGCAAAAATGGGAATGGGGAAGGGTAAATGGGGATTGGGGACTTACCGCCCCGCCTAGGTCGGAATGGGGCGGTAAGTCCGCCAACCACCATGGCGTAAACATAGTTTACGCCATGGTGGTAAAGTCACGGCCCAGGCGGTAACTTACCGCCTGGGTCGTAATGAGGCCCAATTGAAACAGTCCGATCTTTTTTGCAGACAAGATCAATATCCTATTATCATCAACATGAAATGATTTGTCAGATGCTAGACTTCACTCTTAAGAACAATGTTTTTCTCTTTAACAAACAAATGTACAGACAGAAACAAGGTGAGGGAATATCTGATTTTTGTATGAGGGAATATCTGATTTTTGAATTAATTAAAATTGTTTCTTCTTGACAATCATATCGACTCTCAAGATTCTCATTAATCAATGTTGTGAAAACAGATTAAAAGGTGTGCTAGATTTAGTGACTAGAAACTTTGATCTATTTCCAGTTTCTGATACACTCAGCAGGCTGAGCGATCTAGTCATTTCTTAGCAGCACCCAACTCATTTCAAATAGAAAATTGACATTACTCTTGAACAAGCTCACCATTAGTTGTCTTATAGGCTGTAAAGTCATACGATTTAACAGGACACTCCACTACTCAGGCCTCGGCCCCACATTGCCCCACCGGCTGATACTGCAGCGGCTCCTCAGTGTGATCTATTCGTGTCCTCCCGCCTGCTATGTCTTGTTGTCCCCAGCGCTCTTTCTCCTTCCCCAGAGGTGTTTGTTACTCCTGGCGGGGTTGTGCGCTGCAGATGCCCTATTTAGTGACTGTTGGGGGTGGAGAAAACCCACATATTTCTTTCAAGGGCTCGGGAGCAGCCATCAGCGTGTCAGTCGTGTTGGTGGCCATCTTGGAACTCGCTCAGTGCCATTTTAACAGTTTCTGGGGCACAGACAGCCTTGGGGCCTCTCTCCGAAACCCATGTCTTACTCCCACCCGCCTCAAAACACATGTTGCCCCCTCCAAAACCAATGCCCCCTCCGAATGTTAAAAATGAAGGGATTACAAACCTAGAGTCAAATTCAACAGATACTCGTCTAAGCTTTAAATGGATTATCAAGTTGTTAATAAAATATAAACATTATACATCTCTGTGATGTGTTTCCCCAAGAGGATGCTATATTAAAGATATTTCACTTTGGACTTTTTCGAATTATATATTAATTTTGAAAGGAAATAAAGGAAACGGATTTTAAGCAAACATCTATTTAACAAAAGGAAAACCTAACAGTTCAACCTGAACATTGTTTCCTGTATGAATGTGTCCAAAGTACAAGCACTTGGAAAAACAAGACAAGGCAGCACAGAATTGAAAAAAACATTCACTTAGCATTCACTTAGCTTTTCAGTTCATACCCACACAGCAAACAAATTCAAGTAATCCTAGACAGAATGAGATGATAGTGAGGATATGCTTTCTACTCCCCAAGAACATATAAGAACACGCAGAGATGTTGAGAACAACAAGTATGATAGACTCTGGAAAGTGAAAAGAACATAACAGATAAAAATCATAACACATACATGCAAAAAACCTGAAATCAATTATTCAGTCAACTCTGTAGATTAAAATGCATTTATGTTTTTCTTTATAATGCAATGTCAAAGTTAAGGAAAATAAACCACAGCCCACTTATATGTGCCTACTAGGTATGGTTTGAAGTGGAAGTATTTCAGTTCCTACTTTTAGACATTTTATTTTAGGGTATACAAAATTAATTACCAACTTGTGTGTTTTGTATGAAAGTGAAAATATATTTAACCTCAATACAGATATGATTTTGTAATCCAACTTTGCATTTCGTATTTCACTGTGGAAAATTTTGAATTGCTGTGACTACGCTTGGGAATCAAGTTAGCCTGAGGGTGGGAATCTGGAGGAGTCAGAGCGGCAGTTTTCGGCGTGCTCTTTGAAAGTGTCAAACTAGCAGAGCAGCAGTGGTTGACTGGTGTGGTGGTGCAACATCACAGTCTCAATCTACCCTGCTCATAGCATCAGGAGGAGACAGAGCAGCAGTGGATGTGGTACGGTACGGTACCCCCTCACAGACTCAGTTTCAAGCTAGCTTGCACACAGGAGTCAGGAGAAGATAGAACGGCAGTGGGTGTGGTGTACCCTGCCAGTGTGGGGCTTGCCTGCATGATGTAATCACTGCCACAAAGTGACAAAGACCCAACCCCCCCACGGTGAGCAGTCGCATTCTACACCCACAAACATTTAACAACAAAAGTAAAGCAATTAGAGTGTCACACCCCGTGTTTGCAATAACAGAAATCCAGTTGTTTAGTTCCCCTGCCATAACGGGGGGAATGTGCACGGGCACTCAGGCTAACCAGATTGCATGTGCACAGGCTCAAGTTTTGCGGTTGTTGGATTCTACTCACGGCAAATGTAAAGCGTTTCATCGTTAACACCTGCATTTGTATTTAGGCAATTGAAATCATCAATGTTGTGAGGCCTCACGGCCTTGCAGGATGGTAGCCCCCGGGCCCTCCTCAGGGTAACAACCACACATGTGTTCCGTCTCGGCTCCGCCTGCACTCTGATGTGCATGCACGGGAAACACCATGTATTCACTGCAACAGAGTTGCGTCACTACATCCCTCCTTTTTCATAACAATGAAAATATCACCACACAATCAAACATGACATTACCGCAAGTACTTAACATGAGTCTAAATAAAGTTCCAAATGTCACACTTGAAACAGTCTGTGCCTTATTCCAGTTCAATGTTAACAACACATTATTCATCAAGCAAATAGTCCTTCAGGCGTGACGGACGGCATCGGAATTCCCTCTGTGGATATCTCCCACCTGCACATCCTCGAGCCTCGTCCTCCCCACCTGGGCCCAGATCTGTCACTCCGACAGGGCTCCAGGTGCATTCAGGATGCAGATCAGTCTCACTCCGCACTGTGCTTTGATCGACAGGGTGATGGCTGCCGAACCTCTTGAAGAAGCTGGAGTTGCAAGTCACTGCCTTGTTCCCATCAGATGTAGTCACCACGGACCCCTTAACTCCTACCACATCCAGCGGCTGTGGGGCATAGGGCAGCGATATCTTTCCTTCTGGGTGCCGGTTCCTGACTAGCACCTCATCCCCCAGCGATATGTCGGGCGGTCGCAATTTCCTCTGGATGTTCTACCTCTCATTCTGCCTCCGGCAGTCATCGGCCACTTGCTTCTCATCGATCACCCCCGGCTCTCGGTCTGTGCTGTCTGGTATGAGACAGCGTGGGCACCTTTGGAACATGACCTCTGCGGGGGCAACACCAGTGGACCTGTGTGGAGTGGCGCTATATTCCCTCAGAAACTGATATAGGACTCGATGCAGAGATTGTCCCTGCCCATAGGCTATCTGGAATACTTTGTTCAGGATCTGCATGAAGCGCTCGGCTTCCCCATCAGCTCTGGGCTATAGTGGAGAGCTCTTCCGGTGTTTGACTGCACACTCTCTCAGGAGGGATGCAAAACTCTCCCCTTGGAAGGGCGGGTCGTTATCTGTGTACACCTCCTCCGGGAACTCATGAGATGGAAACATTTTCTTCACCGCTGGTACAATGTTCTCAAACGATGTTGACTCAATAAACTCCACTTCTGGGTATCTGCTCCATTCGTAAATCGCCACAAGAAAGTGTGACTCTCTCCCTTCTGAGCCAAAATCAATGTGCACAACTTCCCATGGCTCGGACCCTCTCGGCACTGACTCGATCTGGGGCTTCCTCTGCACAGGGGCGGCAGCCTAGCACCACCCGCAGTTCATCACAAACTCGTCAATGAGCAGTTCCAGATTGTGGAACCACACCTTCAACCTTAGTCAGGACTTGGCTTTGGCTGACCCCTGATGCTTGTGATGTGCTAGAGCTATGACCTTGTCCACCAGCGCTGACGGTAGCACCATTTTCTGGCCCCTCAACAGCAGCCCCGACTCAGTGAAGGACAACTCATTTCTCACCTTGCATAGCTGTTCTAGCATGACCTTCTCCTCTTGCGTGCGCTTGTCCAACCCCATTGGGGCCCATTTCCAGTTTCCTCTGCTGAGAGCTTCCCGGGGCAAGCAGAAACATTTGTTGTCAGCTGAGAGGTCTGCCATCTCCTGGACTGACATGGAGTTCGGTACCTTGGACTTCACCACAATCTTGACATACTCCTCGACATCCATGTCCGTGTCCCCCGCTTCGGACTTCCCAGGGTGCCTGGACAGATAGTCTGCTGCGATGTTTGTCCTGGTCGATATACCAAA